>NW_027287316.1:25219089-26419089 GCF_022747635.1 Hetaerina americana
GCTGATTTTTCTTCGCATGTTAGCTTCCCAAAAAAATGAAATGGCGGAGAATATATTTTATCATCTTTTCAGAGAAAGTTTTACGTTTGTGCCAGACCCATAAGGAGTTAAAACATTAAAAAGTTAACACTGGAAATTTTGAACTACCTTCCTTTTTTGGCAGGGGATACGATTGTGACCGACTTTTTCAGGTCGTTGGCACCTTTTGAATTGCGTATCCTCCGTATGACAATTGCCTTGGGGGTCGCGTGGAAATGATCTGGAAAGCCCCGTCGATGTGACGTCGATGATGCGTACTTCTCCCGAGGGAAGCGTGCGTATCTCCCCGTGTCGGCATGAGCTTATCTGTCGACGCGCCCGAGGTCTGTGTGCACTCCCGTCTCTTCCACGCCATCAAGCACACCATCGGCCGGGTTGTTCGTCGCAACCCGAGCGCACACACCAGATTACCCGAGCAGACATAAACTTCGACCCCCTTTGCCAGAATTCGAACACGTGATTGGAACCTGCTGTGCCGCTCCCATTGAGGGAACGTCATCTCCGATTCCCACGTGTCTCCGATGGGCCAATTCACTCCCTAACCCGAGGACCTGGAATTATTTTTAGAATGTGTAAATTACAAACCGGGTCGGAGTAGTCCTGCTGTTATTCCATCTTGAAATTTTCAAAAATAATATGTTTCATATGCTAAAAGTTTATGATGGCTTTGGTATAGGAAGTAGGAATAACTTAAATCCATGATCATCAGCGTTATTTGGTACTTCCTCGCATTATATCGTCTCAAGCGGTAATACCGTATTCATAGTAAAGACAAACTTCAGTAATTGATATTTTCATGATGCACACTGGTGAACTATATTTACAGATTTCCGTTTTGGCACATACTTGTGAGATTCTGAATTAGCGTTAAAATCAGTTTTATTGATTTTAAACACGAAGCAGGATAAGGTTGTCTAAAAGCTGTTATGGTTAGCTCTTCATTTAGCTTAGCATTTCATTTTATAGTGTGGCATGATTCCTATATTACTAGACGATACCCGAAAAAAAGTTGCAAGATTTAGCAAATCAGTATCATGCAAATACAAGTCCATATTTTTAATTAAATTGCTGTCATGAAATAGTAATTGGTCCTACCATTTATTTTATAAAGCAACATTAATAGTGTTACCATCAATTTGGCGCGTTTTAATCAAAGATATTATTTTATTCATCAATCTTACCTACAAACATTCTATTAAGCTACACGGGATAAATTACTAGATATAAGCCATTATTTCTACCTTTTTCCTGGTAGCAATTTATTGATTTCACTAGGAATACCCGATATTCGATTCAGATTTGCTTTATACATACTTTTTGGCAACCATTCAGCAAACATAAAATTTGGAAAAACATACGGACGTACGCAGGTAAATAAAGTTATGTTAGTTTAGTAAACGAATGTAATAAAAAAAATGGTGATGCATTAAGTGTGTAGATAGCATGAAAATTAATGGATAAAATGCTTCCATAATGTTATTTATTCGGATATGTGTGAATAAACTCTTCTTTCGTCTAAAATATGAAATTTTACATAATATATTTCACAAATATTTCAAAGTCGTCCAATTTTATTTATTCTTAAAATAAAAAAAAAGCTAAAATGGATTTCAATTTAATTTTTTAAGCTGTCAAATTACGAGAAAAACTCTCTAATAAGTATTTTTTTAAACTAAGAGGCTGAGTTACAATGCTTCTGCTTTGTAAAGAGGACGATTTTTAAAATGATTGTTACGAAATTGCTATCAAAAGTGTTCCCATTGACTGGGAATCCAGGCTTCATTAACCAGTTCCCAATTGGCACAGTTAATTGACACTTACCGAGGAGCCAACCGTATGTTTTTATTATCCAGTGGCATGTAAAGTGCCGTTGTAATTTATTATAATTTATTCTGGAAAATATCACTTCAATATGGACTTCTGCGAACATTTATCCATTAAGTGGCTTCTTAAGGGTTAATATGTATATTACTGTAGTTTTAAGAGTTGCAGTTACTACCCCAGTTTAGAATAACCTCCAGCGTTCGATATCAAATGAGTGGATTCCTTATATGTAAATCATTAACCATTTAGAAGTATAATGCAAGGACAAAAGATTTCGAGTGACCGAATCACTATTGTTGTGAAACGATGCTTTCATCCAAGCTTTCTGCAAGATTCCTTTTAAAATTAATTTTTTTAGACCCAATACAGTATTATTTGGGAAACTATTATAGCAAAATAATATACTTGTATCTTTTCACACTAATTGCGAAATAAGTGAGCTGTCATTTTTTTAATCCTGATTTTTAAAATTTCTAGATATCAGATAAGATATTTTTTCGCAGTTTTTAAATGAATGGCTTGACTTTTCTGGGTGAAATATGAAAGCTATTCCTCATTTTGAATGAGATAAAAATAATTAATCCCACACCGAGGGAGGGTAGGAACCCCAAGAAGGAGAGTCGGAAGGCAGGAAACAAAGTATTTCGTTAGTGTGATGGCGAATTGTGACCAAAATGGATGAAAACTTTTTTGCAGTTAATAAATCAACGCTTATACCATGTTTTCCATTTTATTCCAATAAATAGCTATTTCTTTGCAATAATTGTACAAAAATGCAGTCAATGCATAGATTGTTCGTCCAAATCAATGGTTCACACCACCTCAATAGCAGACCCTACTGTAGGAGATGGTGGAGGGTAAGATGGACTAATCTACACAGTATGCTTTATTTTAATTAGTCTTTCAATGGACAATATATAAGTAAAAAATGGGTAGTAATATATTAGTGAATGGAAGTCATCTCACCGTTAGTCCAACTGTCAAACCATTTTAGTGTCTAAATTAGTACAAGAGTATATTGGTGCCTACATGGTCGCCAAGTGTACTATGTAGAGAGATAATAAAAACGTTAGCGAAATACTGTTAAGGTATTTCAAACTTTTTTAAAAACCACCCCTATTTTCAGTTATATAACAATGTTTTCTTTTGCTTTGAGAGGAATGTTATTGTCTGTTGTAATTGATACACAACGATCAATAGTTGTTCAGAAAAAGATTTATTTAGCATGTTATCAATATATTTTTACGTAGTTGCAAGGGAAAATCGCAAGAGGATCCTGAAATCTTTTTAAAAAATCTGTCCTTCTAACCTTTTTTGTCGCCTAGTTATTTAACAGCCATTAAGAAATCTTTTGAAATATAAATTTTCTTCAAATTGAGATAATTATTTGCTATCTGTGAGATTCATTTTTAGAGCATCTGAGCACTAACGGTTTTAATACGCTTTGAAAATGACTTTCTTCTGACAATCTGGAACGCATAAGTTTTCAACTTTTGGTATCAAAAAACCAGTTCCAAGAATACGCGAATTCGTATCTCCCATGAGCACTCTAAGTCATATCTCCAACATCGCGTTTCACAGTACAAGAATAAGTCTGGCTTCTTTAGAGTTTCGCATTCCCAAAAATCCATAGCATATATTCTGCCTTGGATTTTGAGGGGAATACCATAGTACACACCAGTAAACTTTCAAAATTCGTGATACTTAGCAAAAATTCCTTAGGCCAAATGTCGCGCAGTTTGAAATGTTCCTGATATGAGAAAGCTTCACGAAAAGTGTTCTCTGCATGTCAGTTAAAGCTTCAGACGAAGGTTTGGAGAGCATTTCAAGCACTGTTTATCTCCCTTTTTCTCCACGCGAAGGGACTAGACAGGCTGGGCCCATCTCTCCAGGAACTGCCTCCGCATTCTCACCGTGATCTCTTGAAAAGAATAAAAAAATAGTGAGATACGTTGAGACCTCCGAACGAAACTAAAGTCAAAGTTTAGTGCTGAGGGATCGCAAAATTCCAGTATGCTACAGAGTTCATTTCAAAGATAGCTTACTCTTTTTAAGATAGCACGACGAAAATTCATATTTGAATGAATCTCATTAAGGAAATTGAATGTGATTCCTATCATAGATCATTAGAAAAAGAAAAAAATAAACGTAAAAATTAATCATTTTGAAACTAGATTTATGTCTTTTTTAAATATATATACTACAATTTATAAATTTTAAATATATTTTCGGTGTTAGAACTCTACAATTACATATATTGTGCATTGAGTTCATTAAAATATATGACCAAATAGATGAAGTAATTCCAGACGTACAAAGGTGTATAAAATATTGGTCATCCTAGGAAAAAGGTAGTATGTTACTTTTTATGTGCTAATTGTTCACCCTACATTGTCCAAACACATCCACTTTGAAAACTTGCGTCCAGGAATGCAAAAAAAAAATATTACCTTCCACCCTATAAATAACGTTGAAACATTCCCATTCCAAGCATTCCTATCTGATTTCATCACACAAGTGAAATATTTTGTTTGATTCAAAATCATACTGGGGTGGAACAGTACAAATCAATTAATTAGAAATCAGAGTTCAAGTGTAAATAAATTTAAGGAAATAAAAGAATATTTTTTTCTATTTCGTTAATTTTTCCATTTCATGTATGAGTAATAAAATCTCCAATCCATTGTTCCAATTTTGCAATAAATGTCTTTAAATGATAAAACTCCTTGTTCCATCAAGCAACTTTCTGTGACAGTTTTTAAATCGAATTCCAATGCCACAAAATAAGTAAAAATTTAATTTTCTGCATTACGACACTCAAATGAATTAATTTATGGATGAGATAATTTCCTTATAAAACTAGGATATGATTGGTGGAAACGTATGGAAATTTTGTTATTTATGCATCAAAGATACCAGTGATCATGAACATTTTTCCCCATAAATTATTGCTCACAAATATAATTCGGTATTATACTTAAATAGTTGCTTGAAGTTTCACAACCAATAATATGTTACCCACAATGATCGTGTTCGTATGTACATTTTCCAGTCAAATGAGAAACTGTTTTAGCCGTTACTCTGTGGAATTTTTCCATCGTATAGAAAGAAAGAAAACACAGCAATTCCACATTTACACTTTATTCAGACGACCATGGTTTCACCACTGCGTGGCATCTTCAGGTGTGAGGATGAAGATGCCACGCAGTGGTGAAACCATGGTCGTCTGAATAAAGTGTAAATGTGGAATTGCTGCGTTTTCTTTCTTTCTATACAGTCAAATGAGATTTTGTGTGATGATCACTCATAAATATTCATCCATGCATCTTGCAATTTTTTTTAAATATAGTTGCTGCAATTAGAACGCTCATTGGATTTTGCCTTAAATCGATCCACTTTTAGTTCACCCTCGCTCACTCTAAAATACGACACAAAATGTCATGTGCCTTGTTAGCTCAGTGGGTAAAGTGTAGTCGACCTTTGGATCAGTCAGGTCTCTTATTGATCCTCCAATACGAATGACACATTCGTAAGCCCAAACACAGTTCAAACTGTTATTTTTTGTTTCCAGTGCTTAAAGTGACTAAAACATACCATACGTTCCACCTCACAACTTTGAGCGTGTGTACGAATATCAAGTTAAATAGGATTAGCTCGGGGTGAGCTCTAAACTCATCTGTCAACTTCCAACCTTCAGCTTTATTGCTCTGGTAATGCTTTGATTTTAGACAATGGATACGGGGGTAATATCATCTTTTCACTTACCAATCGGGTTTATGGTTTAGACCTCTCACAAAAAGCAGCGTTGAGCAATTTGGACAGAAATGTCATTATTTGTGTTCCTATATTTGGCCCTAAATCTCAAAGTGAAGAAAAAGCAAATATGACTAAGGTGTTATATTAATTTTCCATTGCTAATAGGTAATAGCATTTATTTCAGGATGTAGTTTTTACAGACATCGGGATACCAAAATACGGCCTTCTTCAACGCAAAGTTGGTTTGATAGGCGCACACTAAGTTCGACGGCGTGTAAAATTCAAGAATCGGGACCAATGGCTATAATCTTGCCGATTTTCAACAGGGTCCATCAATACACTTTACTTTAGTAGAGTAAAATAGTATGTTCATTTCAATATAAAAATTATCACTTACCGAAAACATTGGTCCAATAAAGTTTATTTTGTAGAAAGCAAAGATAGTATTTTTCCTGAGTTAAAAATGGAATTCTACAAAGTTAAGGCCTCAACCATTCAGTGCATTGCAAAAGATAGTCGACTGGAAAAATTCCATCGATAGGCTTCGTTATCGAGTGCATTGAGAAGTCTGCGTTGTTAATGCCAGTCGGCAGCAGTGTTGTTCATCAAGATTGACGCGAATGCGACGAGAATCGGAAGCGGTTTTGACGGAGAGGGTGGATTGGTGCGCCGCTAGTGCCCATATCCACCAGCCAGCTGTGACGGGCGACGTATTGTGAAGACATCTACCGGTGACGAGGGGAAATTGATATAAGAGGAAATGCAAAAAAGTGAAAGGGATGGTCAGCAGAGAGGACAAAACACCGATACGAGGGTGCGGCCACAAGATATAGAGGGAAGGAGAGAGAGAGGGGCGTATTGATTGAGTGGGGGTATTTGAGAAGTCGGACAAAACTACGTCAAGAAGAATTGGGTGACTACGGGGTAAGAATGTGAAGTAGACGTTGGAAACCAAACGTCCCTTATCATCAGTTCTCGCTTGGGCTGAAGTTCCTTTGCGCACAGGTTCCACAACAGACGGAATAGACGGCGGTACTGTACAATTCTTTAAGAGTCTACTCCCAGGAGGGTCACTCCTGGGAAAATGGGTTGAATTATGTGGTGCATTTGTTCACCATTCTATACTTTTATCATAGACTACTGTTTATCACGGCTGCAACTAATATTAACAAACGACAATAATTGCAACCTGCCCCTTAACTGATACCATTTTCCACGCCTACAGTCAATGCGGTGACCTATCCTTTAGTTTAGGTCCCATCGTTAACAGTTGATACTTAATTAGAAAAGATACTTAAGCCGCATGAAGATGAGAGTTAGCTTGATATCTCACATTTTATGTTAATATTAAGAAGTGTAAACTAGTTTATGACTAACAGAAGAAGTAGCATAAGAACATTAGAACGCATAAGAAAGAGGACGGATCTCATTGATAAATGTATATTGTCGACGAAAAACACAATCTACACCAAAAGTACGCAATGATTCTCTATTTTTTTATATTTCGTATCATTTGAAAAAATATAAAAGGCATGCACATGTTTAGTTATTCATTTTTAATTGGAAACCAATTTTCTCGCCGTGAGATTTTCCGAGCATCTCTCTTATTATAAGGTCGTTTTTGTAAATCAGTGAAAAAGGTGAAACATTTAAAGTGAAAAAATAATCATTGTAATTAATCACGAACGTAATCAGAGATTCTTAAAATTATCACTTGACTGTTCACCCCAATAGTCTCCAATCACTTATTTACTGCGTAAGCGTGTAAATTTTTTCTCGCGTCTTCTACTCCCGTGGCAGTTTATTTCCATCAGCTTATACGCTATCACTCCCATTACAGATTCCTTAGACGACTTTCTGCTTCTGCAGGCACAGTGCATGTGGGTCCTGGTGCAGTTAGGTGAAAAACCTACGCTTCTACAACAGTCGAAATGGGTTCTGCTTGCCAAGTAAAATATCGCAGGTTCGGTTCCCTCCTCGGACAAGAATGCTCTGTTAACGCCAGTGTCATGGCCACCCCATTTATCAAGGACATGTCAGACGTGACTGATCGGGTTTCTAGAGAAATACAGGCCACCAAATCAAGTCTGAACAGCAAGTGTATGCCATTTCTTCTTAGTAGGTGAAGTATTTGATTCAATTTTTATTCATTCACAGCATGAAGGTCTTCCTTTTTACCTCGTTGAATCATGTTCGTGAATATCAAGTTTTCATGCGGTCCGCTCGTCTAGTACTCTACATAATCAGCCTAATCTCTAAACTATACGAATAGTTTTTTTCGCTCTCCTAAAGTCTACGTTATTGCAGCTTGTGAAGTGGCATACCGTATGTTATACAAGCCTCCATCTTGGTTCAGTATTAACTTAATTAGTTAAGATTATATTTTTGTCTACGTTTAATATTAAAAAAGCCAGAAGAAATTCCATTTGGAATTCAAAGGATGAAGTAATATAGAGCGCCACAACATAGCTGGTCACTTTTTTCTCTGGTTAAATAAATGAAGAGCGCGTTTTTGAGTCATGCTATTGATGGGAGTATATATGTAACGCATAATATTACCAACACCTAATTAATAATCAGAGTCTACATTATTATCCTTTCAAATTTAAGCCCAAATACCTGTGGCATAGTTTCTGAGAATAGAAATTCTAGAAATGTAACCATTAATACGAGGGTCATCCGGAAAGTAGTACCCGTTCGTGAAATAAAGACACAAAAGTAAATATTAACAAACATAAAAAATTTTATTTGAAAGAGGATACTTTAAACTACTTCTCAACATAATCTCCAAGCAAATTAAGGCATTTGTCATAACGTGTGACAAGTTTCTGTATTCCTGCTGCATAGTCCTTCGCCGCCAGCTCATTGAGATACGCGAGGGACCCATCTTGCACAAATTTTTGCATAATGCAGATGGTGTTTAACAATTTCATGAACAATTGTTCGAGAAACATTGGGAAAATGCTCACAGATGTCATCAATTGTGACGCGCCGATCGTTCCTCACGAATTCGTCAACTGAGCTCACCAGTTGGTCTGTAATGACAGACGGTCTCCCCGAACGCTCATCGTCGTGTGTGTTCCCCCTCCCCATGTTGAAGTTGCGACACCACCGCCGAACAGACGACTCGTCCATTACATTGTCTCCATACACCTCCTTTAATTGGCGATGAATATCACATGGGCGAACGTTTCTTGCATTGAGGAATTTAATCACTGCCCTCACTTCACAACTGGCGGCGTTCTCAATTTTTTTAAACATTGTAAACAATCACAGAAACAACACAGGCAATGCTAGCGTCACGCAACTTGGCTCAGAGAAGGCAGACAAGCCAAGTAATTCCAGACGTACAAAGGTGTATAAAATATTGGTCATCCTAGGAAAAAGGTAGTATGTTACTTTTTATGTGCTAATTGTTCACCCTACATTGTCCAAACACATCCACTTTGAAAACTTGCGTCCAGGAATGCAAAAAAAAAATATTACCTTCCACCCTATAAATAACGTTGAAACATTCCCATTCCAAGCATTCCTATCTGATTTCATCACACAAGTGAAATATTTTGTTTGATTCAAAATCATACTGGGGTGGAACAGTACAAATCAATTAATTAGAAATCAGAGTTCAAGTGTAAATAAATTTAAGGAAATAAAAGAATATTTTTTTCTATTTCGTTAATTTTTCCATTTCATGTATGAGTAATAAAATCTCCAATCCATTGTTCCAATTTTGCAATAAATGTCTTTAAATGATAAAACTCCTTGTTCCATCAAGCAACTTTCTGTGACAGTTTTTAAATCGAATTCCAATGCCACAAAATAAGTAAAAATTTAATTTTCTGCATTACGACACTCAAATGAATTAATTTATGGATGAGATAATTTCCTTATAAAACTAGGATATGATTGGTGGAAACGTATGGAAATTTTGTTATTTATGCATCAAAGATACCAGTGATCATGAACATTTTTCCCCATAAATTATTGCTCACAAATATAATTCGGTATTATACTTAAATAGTTGCTTGAAGTTTCACAACCAATAATATGTTACCCACAATGATCGTGTTCGTATGTACATTTTCCAGTCAAATGAGAAACTGTTTTAGCCGTTACTCTGTGGAATTTTTCCATCGTATAGAAAGAAAGAAAACACAGCAATTCCACATTTACACTTTATTCAGACGACCATGGTTTCACCACTGCGTGGCATCTTCAGGTGTGAGGATGAAGATGCCACGCAGTGGTGAAACCATGGTCGTCTGAATAAAGTGTAAATGTGGAATTGCTGCGTTTTCTTTCTTTCTATACAGTCAAATGAGATTTTGTGTGATGATCACTCATAAATATTCATCCATGCATCTTGCAATTTTTTTTAAATATAGTTGCTGCAATTAGAACGCTCATTGGATTTTGCCTTAAATCGATCCACTTTTAGTTCACCCTCGCTCACTCTAAAATACGACACAAAATGTCATGTGCCTTGTTAGCTCAGTGGGTAAAGTGTAGTCGACCTTTGGATCAGTCAGGTCTCTTATTGATCCTCCAATACGAATGACACATTCGTAAGCCCAAACACAGTTCAAACTGTTATTTTTTGTTTCCAGTGCTTAAAGTGACTAAAACATACCATACGTTCCACCTCACTATGGCTATAATCTTGCCGATTTTCAACAGGGTCCATCAATACACTTTACTTTAGTAGAGTAAAATAGTATGTTCATTTCAATATAAAAATTATCACTTACCGAAAACATTTTTGTTATAATCTTTTAAAAAATGCTGATATATTTTCCCATGGTATCTCATCGCATTATTCAGTACTATTAAAATTTACCTCATCATTAATTAAATACTAAGTAAGTGCAATTTGGTTTGTTTTTTGAAAGGCACTTGACCTTTCATAATACTATTGTTTTTAATTTCTTAGACATATAACCCAAAGCTCTATTTTTAGTGTTTCATTTGTCGGTATTTACCTCACCAATTATGCTTATCTTTGGTTGTTCGTAATTTATTTCCAAAAAATTATTGTTGAATTTCGCGTGTAGAAATTAGGCTTGTAGTTAACAAAGAATATAAGAAGTTTGTGTATAAAAAATTGAATGATCTTGCGGTATAGGAGGGTTGTTATTGTTATTACCCATGTAACGTAACAGTCTTCTTACCTATGGGAACCGACATGAAAACTGTTCTAACCGCTAGCAAGCGTACTTCAAGGCCTGATCATTCCAAGCAACATGCAGACTTCTTTTATTTTACCAATTGATTATTTATGCTCAATGCTAAATTTTTCCTGAGGCTTAAATTCACTCCGCTCAGGTATTATTTTTCCAAAATCTGACACAGGAAGTTATTACTGAAGAAAGAGGAATAGATAAAAAAAATGCGAGGAAATAGTTGATCAGAAGAGAAAAAAATATGGCGCCTATAAGGTAAAAAAGAAATAGATGACCTGGGATCATCTAGAGGCTAATTAATTAGTTATTAATATAGCGAAATGGAAGATAAATGCGAAGCCTCAGGAGAACATCTCTCAGCCAAGTATGTTAGCCAGGTTGATATGGACGTTGTTATTTATAAGGACTCCAGGGAATTCATTTTCGGTTTGAAATATTGATAATATCAAAAACTTTCTTTTTTTTTCATAAAATATTTAGAACTTCTTAAAATATGCATCACCTACAAAGAGATAATTTAGGACTGTAACCTCTGGTAATTCGAATGCATGTATCATAATCACAGGATATTAATCCGAAGCTGTTCCCCAAACTATTCTATTCGTAGGAAATTTCTCCATTGCCTCATATTTCCTGGAACCACATTGTTCCCTCTCTTTTTCTATTAATTATGCTCTTTAGTAATTTACACTTACTTTAGTAACATACACAATAATTACGAATAAATGAGGGGATCGAGATGGTGCGGGGGCTAGCGTACTGGCTTCCCACCCAGAGGGCCCGGGTTCAAATCCCGGCGGTGTTGAATATTTTTCAGAGGTATCTCGATCCCTGCTTGAGGTGCTTTGTGGAGGGCACTTTGAGTGAGTACGCCGTCCGTCGGATGGGACGTTAAGCCGCGGACCCCTTGGCGCCTATCGTAAAGAGTAGGCTAATGCCGACGCCGGGTTTCTCTCCACCCTTCATCCTTTCCTATCCATCCCCTATGGCGCAAATGACCTCAGCTGTCGGTCGCCTCCCCTCAAAACTACTACTACTACTACGAATAAATGAGTCACGTAGATTAATGTTGATTTATGATTATGATAAATGATGATAAGAAAATCATCTTACTCAGAAAAACACTTCATTTTCCTTATAAATCCTTTCAATAAATAATGAAGTATCTTATCACTGAGACACCATTATGGATAATCAATTTTATGTGAACATTATTTTGGATGTCCTTTATTTACCAAGAAAAGAGTATTCAGAAACGGAAATACTCGGAACCTAAAAAATAATCTCACCCGTTGGAAAAAATTGAAAAGAAGGGCTAATTAAGGGTCGGTAGGAAAATAAGACGGATTTCCTTTTCTGATGAGGGACCCTCCGCCCGTAATGAAGGGGTCACGAGGAAGGAATTCAATGAAAGGAGAAAAATGAGTCGGAGAGACGAGACGGGTCGTGATAAAAAGACCTCGGGTTCCTCTCCTTCAGCCGCTGAAAGATCTTCCCCCTCCGCAGAAGACGAGCAGAACGGAGAACGTAATCTTGAATGAAAAAATATACGTGTCTCATTGAATCACTACAGTGGCATAGAGTGGAGAAAAAAGAGTAGAACGGAGCGCACATTTCTCCATCAGAGGTTTTTAACCGGGACAGATCATTCAGAGGGAACATGGACTTCTTCAGTTACCCTAGACTCTAATCACATTTTTTTATCTCGCGCCTAAACTAGCCATTTAATGAATTATTTAATTCCTAAATGAAATGTCTACGTCCATAACATTAAAGAACATATATTTGCATCCTAGATTTAAAATGTTATAATGATCCGTCAGGTAAAATAGAAGAGAAAATTACCTCCCTACATTTCCACAATATACCCCAAGCTGTCACAAGGGTTGGCAAATTTTAATATACACTTGCTCATACACAAAATCCCTCGTGCACCTAAACGCATGTATCTATGCATAAATCATGGAATGATTAGTTGACTCTATAATTACTATTATAGGTAATCAACCGGTTAAGATAGGTTTTGATTGACACAAGCTACCAACAGTCTCTTGTCTATCCTAAAAAATCATGACCCAACATCCTACTCTACAATCCGCCCCTATTCAGCTCTGTTCTCATAGTTCCTTTCTCCCTTAATTCCACCCAACATTCTTATCCTATTCCTGCCCCTTCGAGAATTCTTGCCTAACATTCTCCCCTCTATCATTGTGTTCAACATCCCATTGCCAATCAATATGATTTGTTTATTGATTGTCAATTGGGCGGCTTTTTTCCTGTCTCCTAACGGCATATGTTTATTTATATTTTATTAATTTAACTATTCGGGAAACTTTCCAAAATACTATCAGAGAATATTTCAAACATAAAAGCTCTCGTCAAATCAGTTCTCTTTTACGCTTGAGACGAGTCGTTTCAATAATATTTTCCTCATCGTTCATCCTCTCCAGCAGAAACATGCTTAGCACTTCCTAGCCTTGCATTGTTTCCTAGATTTTTCTCTTCACGCAAAGAATAACAATAAAGGACGTCATTGGTATTTTTGCCGCTCAGATTTAGTTACGCTTCACTTTGGTTTTTTCACTTAATATCTCTCTCCGAATTACGGCTTTAAAAACGAAAACTATTTGCCGCTCTAAGTTGCAATAGTGACACTATCAAAGTATCATGGATGCTTGCCAAGGTATCACGTCTCATTTATCAGCAGGCAAAACATAAATCTACTTGCTGCTTGTAGACGGGTGGCATGTTTCTGTTTAAGTGTCTCCACCTCAGAAATTTCCGACAAAAACAGGAGTGAGATGGGATGGGACAAGAGAATTCCCGAGGGATTGCCAAAGAAAAAAAATCCATTTCTCTCGCTCATTGCGAGCCAAGAGGTGGAAGGGAAACTATTCCCTGGACTGCAGAAAAAAACAAATGAATAAACATCGCAGCATCTTTCGCCACCCTAATTTACACATCCACCCGCAATTCATTTGCTTCCTAATTTCCCCTGAGGTTTGACGGTCCCTTGAAATTCTCCAATCTCTCCTATTCCAACCTTGCCTCTTTACGCGGTAGTTCCTTCCTTCGCTGATTCACTATTCTTGCTGTCGCCATTTCCATTCTCCTCTGTTCATTGCTCTTTATCTGATATCTTCTTTACCATACGATATTCATCAGCATATGTTTCTGTAAAACAATAAGACAAATCAAACAAAATTATGAATTGTTCGCCAATTTATTATTATTATTATTATAAATACACATGTGCTAATAGACATTGTCAGGTGGCACACAAGTCCCAAATAATTGCAAAAGATAATACATAAAACCAGACAAACACAAATCTCTTTAACAAAACAAGTGAATCCTCATCCCATTTACAACCATTAATAAGCAAGACAAAAAAAGATACATAAAAAAATTAAGCTATAACATATAATACCATACACCACACATAAATCAAATTTTTACATATATACCTTACATCTATTCTTAAAAGTATACACTCTGTTAGGAAAGGGCTCGAATATTTTTGCAGGTAAGGTGTTCCACTCAACAATTGTTCTATTTAGAAAAGAAAATTTTTTTTTTATTTGTCCTCTGTGCCCGGCATTTTATCTTAAATTTGTGATCATTTCTGCCTATAAAATTTGGGTTCCCCGCCTCTTTCCTAAGATCTGCCCAAGCTTTTTCCCCCTTCGAAATTCGGAACATTCCACAAAGTCTGCTTACTTTTCTTCTAGATTCTAGAGGTTCCCAGCCCAGCGTTTCTAGCATGTCAGATACACTCTCCATCCTCCTATGCTTCCCCAGTACATATCGGGCAGCCTTTCTTTGCACCTTTTCCAGTTTTTTAATATGACCTTCTTCATGAGGGTCCCATACAAGAGAAGCGTACTCTAAAATTGGTCTTACTAGGGTCTGATAAGCCTTCTCCTTGGTTGCTCTAACGCTCCCTTTGAGGTTTCTCATTACCCAATGAAGAGTTTTGAAAGCTTTCTTATAGATGTACTCCACATTTAGCCCCCACCCTAAGTCCTTAGTTAAATATACACCTAAGTATTTGACAGTATCACTTCTAGGAATGACATTTTCTGAGAATTTATATTCCCTATTGTTTCCATTTACCTTATTGCTAAAAGTGATGGATTTGCATTTGTTAACATTAATATCCATCCCATTTTTGTCATCCAATCCGCCGTTTTATTAATGTCCCTCTGAAGTTTGTCACGGTCTCTGTCATTTTCGACTTTCCTGTAGATAATACAGTCGTCTGCAAAAAGTCTTATCTGAGAATTAATATTTATTGGGAGATCATTTATATATATTAAAAACAATAGCGGGCCAAGTACGCTTCCTTGTGGGACTCCCGATGTTACCCTTGCTTTTTCAGAATACACTTCTCCTAATTTGACCCTTTGTGTTCGACCTTCCATGAAATTTCTGACCCAAGATTACTCTTCCATCTGTGTGTAGTGGCAATTGGCCCATCTTAAGCATTAAGCGATCGTGGTCAACTTTGTCAAAGGCTTTTGACAGGTCGACTATTATAGCATCCACCTCTATTCCCGCATCCATAGAGTCGAACATTTCTTGGCAGAACCCTAATAGCTGAGTTTCACAAGAGTGCCCTTTTCTAAAACCGTATTGGCGAGTATACAACCAATTCTCACACTCCCACAGGTCCCAGAGATAATCAGCCATTATCTTTTCTAATAGCTTGCATACAACTGATGTCAAGCTTACCGGTCTATAATTATCAACTAGTGCCTTATGTCCTCCTTTGAAAATTGGCGTAACATATGCCTCCTTCCAAGCATTTGGCAGGGCATTATTGTTTAACGTAACATTGAATAAATGATTTATATAATTTGAAACTACACTACCGCCCAATTTAAGCAAGTCAATTGAGATACCATCTGGCCCTTTTGATTTATTTGCCCTCATTTTCATAATTTTTTTATAAATTCCTGCGCTCGTCGTTTTAATACTTTTGGTATTTAATATTTTTTCGCCTCCTTGTTGACTCAGAGATGAATCTACAGGATCCTTTTTATTTACCATAACCTTAAATACACTTGCATACCAATTATTAAACGTATTAGCCTTTTCCTTATCATCAACGATTAGTGTCCCATCCTCTTTTTTTTAAAGCTGTTATGTTTTCCCTGTTGTCTTTCCTCCTCCGGAGGTACTTGTAAAATTTATTTCCATTATCTATCCCGATTATTTTCTGTAGAAAACTATCTTTGGCTATTTTCTTTTCTCTATTCAATTCACGAACTAATTTTTTGTAAATTATGAGCCATTCCGAGCTCTCGTTCCGTTTTTTGTGAATCACTCTCAGTTTTTTCTTCAAGGATCTAATTTTGCGGTTGTAGAACTCTGGATCAGTATTTTCTTTAAGATTTTTTTTCGGGACAAATTTATTTAATCCCTCCTCCTTAATCCCCTTAAATGTTTTCCAGATTTCTTCTACATTCTGCCCACCACTTACCCATTGCGACTACTTTTCCCTTAAAAAGGTCTGGAACCCTTCCCTATCACCCCGTTTATATTGCCAAACTATCTTTTTGTTTACTAGCCCCTTATACTGAGCCCTCTCCCAGTTTAGATATATACGCACAGCTGAATGGTCACTTATTCCCGGAAGGACATCGACTTCCCCTACCCACTTTTTCGGTCTAACAAGTATGACGTCGAGGATGTTTCCCCCGCGCGTGGGTTTTTCCACCATCTGTACAAATTTATGCAAATTTCTTAAATCTCCCATAGAGCAATAGCACCCTAACAACATGGAAATTTCAAAGACACTTCGGGAGATGACGCAAAAGTAACTTTTAACGGAGTCATCCGCTAATGTGCATTTCAATGCAACAATTTCAGAGTGTAAAAATCATTCGCCTGACCGGGATTCGAACCCGGATCCCTTAACGTCCAGTCGGGTGCTTTAGCCAGTTAAGCCGGTGCATCCTCCTAAACTATATCCTGTATGTAATTATCTGGTCTGAAATATGATACATTTTTATATTGTTTCATGTCACCCCAGGAATCGCGTACACTAGTAAAAATTTCAGAGTTTAGGAGGACGCCTTGATAGCTGAACTGGCTAAAGCACTCGACCGGACATTCAGGGAAGAGTGTTCGAATCCCGGCAGATGCGATTGATTTTTACACTCTGAAATTGCTGCATCATGGAAATAAAAAACCGGGGTCGGACCGTCTGGAAATGGAAGGAATATAATATGAGGGCTATGCTAGTGGCATTATATTTAAATGCGCAGTGTATATATTTAATTATCTTGTCTGAGATATGATACATTTTTATGCTGCCACCCCGGGAATCGCGTACACTGGTCAGAAGTGTACCTAGATCAAGAATCATTAGATTTTTAAGAGTAGTTAGCTTCTCAATTGAAGTTCAACGGCATAAGCTCAGAGGTTTCCTTCCATTGTGGTCGCAGAATATTAATCGCTACATAATCTAATTATCACCGGTTACAGCAGTTCAATTCTTTTTCTGTATAATAAAAAACCTAATGGAATCTCTTGCCTAATTTAAACGTGGATTCGCCTCCCAAAAATCAACATGAAAAACTTAAGAGAACGGAAAATAAACCCATCCACATGTATAATGCCTTCAATTATTTATAGTTTATTTAATAGTTTTCGGTTGTAATGCAGGGATAATCTAAGGAACCTATTAGCACAATTAAATCTCAAAATAAAATCATGTTGATAAAGAATTACTTATGATAATTAATTAATAAGTACACTATTAATTAATGCTAGCATTAGAGTTTAGTATATATTCCACTCTGTCCGAAGTACTTCAAAAATAATGATCCGTGATAGTTATTACAGTGTATTTAAATAGATTAGAAACTGAATTAAAAGCGCTATGAGCATCGTTAGATAAATATTCTATTAATCTAGATACTGAAAACGAAATGACAGAAACATTGTTCATCAAAGAACATCTATGTAAATGTGAGCCTGTCAAGCTTCCTCGTGGCAAAGAATAAACGTTTAAACGAACGACGACGTAACTTTATTGAAACGGATTGCCGTGAAAATCCCAAAACGAGAAAACGAAAATTAACGAGCATTGAAAAAATAAACAAAAAATATTTCGAGAGAGCCAAAATTAGACCCATCACGGCGATAGTGTTGCGCTTAGGTCCTCTTCTCCCACATCCACCCCTTTCCCCTCGACACAATCTTCTCTGGGTCCAATTTGACCAATCACGGCATCTCCTACACTCACTTCTTGGACAAGGTCTTCTCACCTCCCTTATACCTACGTTCCAATTAGTTCGGTGCGGGCATTTCAATTACATCCAGTCCACCAACCCAGAACAGAGGACAAGTTTATGTCCGCGATATTAACCCCCACTTCCAGACAGGATTGGTTGTTTGCTTCTCCCCTACAAATAAAACCCCACGGTCAATAAGTTGGCAATTCCTTAAAAAAGATAATTGGGTCCTAATAAATGCTTTAATGCATCTAATACCATTTTCTCCTTAGGATGACTCTGATTAATGCAGCCGATTTTAATCACAATAATCCTCTTTATTGCTCAATGTCACCATACGTTGAGGAAAAAACATTCGTTCTCCGGTAGCTTTTGACTCAAATGTAGTTCTGCAATATTGTGCGATGTATTTTGTAGCCCGTAAAAACCTATCACGAGGCAGTGTACTGCTAAAATAAATGACTACTCGGGTAATATACTTCTGCACCATATTAATCATGATGTCTATCACAAAAAAACAATGAAAATCTTTTGAGCCAATTGAAAATTCATATGAAAACGCGTTAATGTGCGTGTGCTTAAAGCATTTCCATATTTTATATTTCATAATGAAGCGAATTCAACTTTTAAGAATGTCGAATGTGACAGATGGTCTAATTAGTGCCGAATAGATCGTTTCCTTATTGGGAAATGCTGTGGATAGAACGTAATCAGTATCAGTCTTATCGTATCGTAATCGTATCTGACTTATAAAAATAATGATTTGCTTTTAAATGTTTTTTAAAAGAAAAATTTGCACTTTCTTCACATTTAATAGGTCGCAACATGTTTGTAGGCAGTTTATCAAGTCGTCAAGACATTTATTAAAAACCCATCTCGCATTTTCTCCAGAATTAATGCTCAATGAAATGTGGACCTGATTTATGTTCACGAAATTTAATTAGATTCCTAACAACATACATTAAATGTAAAATGTACAATAAATTATATGCTCCGGTTGGTTTCTTATTCAATCAATGTTTTCAAAATACAAAAATTTTAATCAAGTCCACCATCGTAGTCATCATTCATGTGGAACATTTATGGCTCCTCCTAATTTATGACTCCCAGGTGTGGCTTATTGCTTATGGTCAAAGTATGGGTGAACAGCATTTATCTGGTAAATATAAAACTTATAAAATTATACATGAAGTCAGTAATGTATTCCGTTTTTTAAGACATAGAGGTCTGCAAGTGGAAACAAACATACCCTAACACATAAGCTAGCTCGAAATTCCAATTGGGCATTCATTTGATTGATTTATCATAGTAGTATTAATTGAGGAAACCAGGTTACCTTTTAAGTAATCTATGGTTTCAAGAGAAAGTGGAACGAGCAATAAGGTACGAAGTATAGAAGCGAGGAAAGGTTGAGAGAATTTTAAAGAAAAAAACAAGAAATTTGAACAATGAAAACAGCGATCGATACGTACCGAGATACCTGAGGGAAAGTTTTCGATTCATTGAAAAGCAAGACTAAATGTTTTACTTTTATGCCGTACTAAATATTCCTTGGAAGATGAACTTTGATTCAAAATCCTTTTTAATGTAAAATAAATTTTTGGCTATATATATTTGGCACAAGTGGGCGTTGCCCGCGTAATGATACTTACACTTTTGCAGGACATTTAAAGTTCACAGTAATTTTTTTCGTCATACCAGTTCGTAATCAACTGAAATAAATCAATTTTCTCATCAATTTATTGTTCAGTACAAATAATGAGTCGCATTATTTATAATTATAAGTCTAAACAAAGCAAAGGTGAACAATTCTAAAATTAATTGTACTCTGCATATTTTAGTTTTTATATTTGTGTTGCATCTGTAGTGATGTGGAATTTGAAGTCTACTTACTAAATATCTGAAATAATGAATTTGTCAATCAGATTTTGTTATATTATAGTCCCGTAGGTACGTATATCTTCATTGGTAACTATTTTTTCCCATTTTGGGTGGCTGTGCACCACGTTAATTTGGATAAGCTTTTTTCAGCCTTAAACTACGCACAGTATTTCATTCTAAACCTACACTCTCCTCTGTCCATGGTGTTTGGGTCCTGGATACGGTGTGTTCTTAGTTCGGAATTTGAAAATTTGAAGGCGTCTATGCCACACCTCCCTGTTTTCTGTCATTCGGTTTCCTGCATGTCTCTCTACAATTACCTCAACCAACCTACTTTTATATTCCTATGCTCACATAATTTTTGTATTTTATTACGTATTATTCTCCGGTCCATTTCTTATATGTGTCATTTAAATGATGATGTGCGAAGTATTTTTCATCTGGCAGTATAGTTCTTGGGACCCTCTTCTTCTTTATGAGCCATCTTCTGATCTTCGAAGTCCAAGGATCTTTTACAGAGTTTCTCTCTCCACTAATTCCAACCGCTTAACCAATCCTGTTCTTCTTCAGGCCAAACTTTTGGCTACGTACACTGCTTCAGGGTGGATTTTCGTCTGTTTATGTCTTAATTTGACATTAATTAATAGTGTTATTTAGTTATATGATACTTATGATGAGTTTGTACACAAAGTTCCGGCAATTGATTCGTGAACTCATCGCCTCATTTTCTGATATGCTCCTTTCTGTCCATCATCAAAAGTATTTTTCAGTGTCAGTATTTTTCTCCTCTTACTCTCTCACTCATTAAGTTAATGAGTTAAGGTTGTCATATACTGTGTCTTCTCGAAGGAAATCTACCGACCTGATTTCCTCGCCCGCTTGGGTTTTCTGGCAAAAATGTATGTCGTAATCTATGTAAAAAGAGATTATTCATAGGTAAGCAATATTTCTCCCATCAATTCAGTTTTAGCATGTGAAACACTCCGATATTAAACAAAATGGCTTAAAATTCACAACAATTTTATTACCAGGTAGCAATTGAAAAAACCCATGAAATAATTGATGGACGAAATTTTCCCTCAAACGTTTAGCTCTTCTCCGTCTTGTGCAGTCCTCCATTACTGAATTCAATCTTTAATTATACTTGTATATTCATTAAAAAGAAAGAATTTTGAAGTGTCATTGATTTGACCAATTCGAGTCTAAATTATATTTGCAGAAGTCTTTAAAAATTTAGATGCTCATAATTTTTATTGAAGGAAATATTCTGATCGTTTTGTTTACGGAATCTCTGAATTTAAGATATCAGGCCGTTCGATTGAATGGCATAAAAATTTTCAATTGAACCAGATGAAATTGAAATCAAATTTTTCTTGTTCTTTTTCTTTGAGGAAAGTAGTGGCCGGAGCAAGCTCAATACAGTTAAGCTTAATGCGGAAAAAACACCCACCTCACACCCTTCCTCGAAAGTTGATCCTCCATAAAAAGCCGTGGAATGGTTCCACCCCTGCTGTTTTAACCGAAGAATTGACTTTTCTCATCCTTTTAAAATGCCATTAATTGGCAGCCTAGCAAACTACTTGAACGAGGGAGCTCCTTAGTAATTCAAAAATCCAGCATTTAATTGAACAAGGATTAAGTGCTGTGCCTTGATTGGTAATGGAAATCAAATGGGAATCGTTTTTAAATTGCATCGTTAATAAGGTTTTTGGAGGAAGAAAATTTTAGAATAGACTGCAAATCCAGTTTTCCAAAACTGGATATATTTTTGTGGAAATTGAGGAGAAATACAGTCGTAGCCTGTAGTCGTGCCTTGCTTAACTAAGTGCAGTATCCAGCCAGCCGCATTATCCCAAGTTCATTTTTCGGCGGAACACGATATACTGCCATCTTTTGCCACCTATTTTTTTAAAATTAAGGAGCGCAATACCTGAGATACTGTACTGTAGTTGAATGCAATATACTTACTGTATTGAAGTACTATACATCAGAAAAATTCAAGATATTCAAGTTGAAATTATTTCTTTCCGGTGCAATTATATCTAGAATGGATGACTAAAGTCGCGTGCACTCACAAGAAAAATTTCTTAGCAAGGTAAAATTTCCAATCCAGGATAATTTATCAACCATTTGTTATTTGATGTAAAAAATTGAATCTCTCTTTCTACGGAATATGATAGAACGTAACGGTGTCTCTATACCTGCGTTGAAGTGGAGAGTTGTCCAAGAGTGATGAACGAAAGGTAGGTCAAGTAGTAGTTTTTAGGGGAGGCGACCGACAGCTAAGGTCATTTGCGCCATAGGGGATGGACAGGAAAGGATGAAGGGTGGAGAGAAACCCGGCGTCGGCAGTAGCCTACTCTTTACGAAAGGCGCCAAGGGGTCCGCAGCTTTACGTCCCATCCGACGGACGGCGTACTCACTCAAAGTGCCCTCCACAAAGCACCTCAAGTAGGGATCGAGGTACCTCTGAAAAATATTCAACACCGCCGGGATTTGAACCCGCGTCCTCAGGGTGGGAAGCCAGTACGTTAGCCCCCGCACCATCTCGATCCCCAGGTAGGTCAAATAACTCAAGATTTTATGTAATTTATTCAGAGTGGAGTTTTATAATAATAGCATCATACATCAGATTTTTCACAAATACATCGTTTCTTTAGCCTGTGAGTTAAAATAACTTTTGAAAGATTTATTTAATAAATGCAAATCAAAATTATTACGATATTACAGTGAATTAAGGTTTTGAAATATTAGCTTGGAGAGGGATGGAAGAGTTTAAATGGACGAAACAGACAACCGACCAACATTCAGCGCCAGCCTTCTCTCCTCCAATGGAGGGATCCAAAAGATGCCAGAAAATGGATACAGGGTATTTTACTTGGCGATGAAATGGTGAACACTGCAAGAAAAGGATGAATGGAAAAGGATAAAAAAACATATAATTATAATAGTAAAGTAAATGGATAATTGGATAGCTGAGGATAGCAACCCCTTCAATGACAAAGTTAACAAGTACACGAAGAATTTTACTAAAGTACGTACCTCTTCAGCTTACTTTTGAACCTTACCGGCTTATGAAAATATTCACTGCATCAATGGTTAGACAATTCGATTAATACAAATAAAATTGATGTCATCACTTATTTAATAAAGCATTAAAATTAGCCTTTGAGCGAAATTTGGGAAAAGTAAGCAGCTGACCTTACCGTAGTATGTGCTGCATGCATCTCCTTGCCATTTGCGTATTGCCTTGGCGAATTCCATGAAGTAAATAAGCCATTTTGAATCAAAAAGCGTGGATATATGAAATACGCGATTCATAATGCAATCTTTCCCTGACATAAAGTTTGCAATCAGGCATCTTACGACCCTGCTCCGATGATTTGCGCTGTCGCCGGGCGTTATACTAGATTTTGATGGGCTAAAGTTAAAGACTGTTTATAGCACTACTGATACGCTTGCTAAGAATGGAAGCAATGACGCATGCGTGTTACAAAGGTTCAGTGATCAGTGATATCGCCCATGGTGCCGAAAGACTTTTAGCATGCTCATATGTTGGTTATCAGACAGTGTTTTTAAATGATGGCGTGAAGTGAGATTAAAAATTCAAGTTTTACAATCGTGATTTGTGATCTATCCGGTGCAATATCCTTTTGACAGACCCTACTTATTTTTTCCTTCGATAGCATTCCGGCGTATTTATCCACAAGTAAAATTAAATACCATGTTAATTGCGCTAAATATTGCTAATCAAGTAAAATTTTCCCTAAAATATATTAAATCTATGTTGTATTTCGCATATTTAATCTTTCACGGATGTACAAAATCAACCGTGATAGGTAATCACGTTTCTGTCTATCTATTCCGAAATAATTAAGATGAAACAGATTTAAAAAATATAACTGTATCATATCAAATATTATGATGGTGACGTGTCTTTCAAACAATAGAAGTTGTTTTGAATAACATTCTTCTACCAATTATAAAGATGTCTCAAGGGTTTTTATTCATGCGGAAATGTAAAAAAAACTGTCCAAGTCTCACCGTTTGCATATAGAGAGTAAATTAAGGAAGAATTCAGGGGATACCCGTTGTTTGTGACCCATTTTTGTTACGTGCAGAAAACAAATGGAAATGTCTCCGAGCGCTTTCCTTTGTCCGTGAGAAAAATGCAAATCTGTCGAGGAAAATGTTATAGACTTTGTTTGGATCCTCCCTCCAATCCGAGTCGCATGTTTGAGAAACGGTTAGCCAACAAGACTTATACCGGAACGCAAAACAGTACACCATGTTTTAAAACTGATCAGCTTTCAAAACGTAACCTTTCCATGAAGACTGTTTCCATTACATCTGGGAAAGTAAAAATTCTTCACTCAATAATTCAGTACCGTTTTCAAAAAAAATATAACTTTAGAATTGAAGAATTCAAATTCATTAAACATCAAGGAAAAATAAATGGTAGCTGTTGGAGATTACATTAAACATTTGAAACGAAAGCATTGGCAAAGCCACAAATGGTTTATCAGTTCACTCTCTAGTTTTGTGGAGGTTTTCGTGATAAGTTTATAAAATAATAAATTCCATATATCATTATTAGGTCATCTACCGGTTAAGGTCTATTTTTGGATGGACATAATTAATAATTGAATAATTTGTGACCCCTTGCAAACCACAACATCCTACTTTACATCAGGTCCCTCTTCAGCTCTGAGAACTTTCTTCCTCCCTTCATCCCGCCCAACATTCCTATCCTGTTCCTTCCCTTTCCTCGTTTGCCTAACATTCTGCCCTCTATTACAGTCTTCAACATCCCGCTGCCGGTCAATACCCCCTTCAGCCACTTTTCCTGCCTCCATAGGATTGCTCCCAACAAACCCCTCTCTTCGCCCACCATACCAAGTACTTCCTCGTTTGTTTTCTTCTCCGTCCATTTCACCTTTTCCATTCTTCTCCACACCCGCATTTCAAAAGTCTCCAGTCTACGTCTATCCTCCTGCTTCAATGACCACGTTTCCGCGCCGTACATAGCTACGCTCCATATCAAAGTTTTTACGAGTCTTTTCTTAGCATCCTTCCTCAACGTCCCCGTCATCAACTCCCTCCTCCTTGTGAAAGCCTCTTTGCCTAGCGCAATTCTTCTCCTTACGTTCCTACTACTTTGACCGTGTTGGTCCAAAACACTACCGAGATACGTAAACTGTTCTACCTGCTCTAGTTTTTGCCCTCCTATTTTAATGTTAAGCTTAGCCTTTTTCTTTCTAGAAAATCGCATAACGTTTGTTTTATTAATATTGATCCTCATC
Source organism: Hetaerina americana (assembly GCF_022747635.1). NCBI lineage: Eukaryota > Metazoa > Arthropoda > Insecta > Odonata > Calopterygidae > Hetaerina > Hetaerina americana. The sequence goes on from NW_027287316.1 coordinate 25,244,317, forward strand.
GAATACCTGTCACACTGAATTGACAGTTCACTAAGCAATTATTGCAACTCCTTGGCTGACTGACAAACTAATGCTTGGTAAATTCCATGAATACGAATGGTAATTACTAGGAGTAAAAATAAAACTTGATTTGATTAGGATCAAAATATACAATGTATACTTGTAGAAAAACGTTAAATAAATCAATATGCAAAATAGAATTTTTTACGTAATTATATACAAGTATACAGGTATATATATATATATATATATATATATATATATACCTGTGTATATATATATATCTGTGTATATATATATATATATATATATATATATATATATATATATATATATATATATATATATATATATATATATATATGTGTGTGTGTGATGGTACAGCTGCACGGATCAATTGGATGCTAGTCGTCAGTGCGAGGTGTGTTCAGAAAATAACGGAAATCTTCGTTTTTCGAAAAAAATATTTATATAATCGTCTACAATAATGTTGTCGCCTTAAATATAGTCCCCATCAGATATTATGCTTTCGTGCCAGCGCTTCATCCGATCCTCGAAACACTTCTCAAACCTGATCTTTGGGATGGCGTTTAGCTCTTTAAGCGATGCGCTTTAAATGCCATCTATGCTTGTAAAACAACGGCCCTTAAAGTTTCTCTTTATTTTTAGAAATAGGAAAGAGTCACAGAGAGCCATGTCTGACGAATCTGGAGGGAATCGGAATCGGGAGGTGGAATGTGGGGGATCGTTACAGTAGTGTGTATGGCCATAAATTCACGAACAAGTAATGAAGTTTTAGCAGATTCATTATCGTGGTGTGAAAGCTATGAATATTTTTGCCACAAATTCGGGCGTTTTCCTAGAATTGCAACACACAAACGGCGTTGAAGTTTAAGGTAGTACTCCTTGTTGACCGTTCTCCTCATGGCAAGAATTCAAGATGCTTTTTGACATTAAAATTGAAGAACGCAATGAGCATAACCTTCACGTTCGACTATATTTTTTGAGCCTTTTTCGGTCTTGGCGTTCCAGAATGCCTCCACTGGGACGATTGAGCCTCAGTTTCGTCATATCCGTAACCTACGCTTCGTCACCTATTGTAACTCGTTTCAGTAACTATGCATAATCGTTGACTTCTTTTAGTGACTCCTGATTAACTTCAATTCACCGCTGTTTTTGTTCAAAATTCAACAATTTTGGAACAAAATTTGCTGTCACACGTTTCATATCCAAAACATTAAAAAATATTTCATGGCATGAGCCAATCGACATGCCAAAATCATCGGAGACTTCTCTGATTGTGTTTCGGCGATCATTTTTAACCATTTCTCATACTTTTTCCACATTTTCAACGGTTGTTGATGTACTGGCGCGTCCGGGGCCTCCGTCATCTACAACGTTTTCACGGCCATCTTGGAAACGCTTTAACTACTCGTAAACTCATGTTTTACTGCGAGCAGACTCACCGTAGGCCTTTGTTAACATTTCACACACTTTGTTACACTTTATTCCATTTTTTACGCAAAATTTGATGCAAATTCATTGGTCCAATTTTTTTAACTAATGAAAATCACAGAGCTCACAAAAACACGTCTAACCTTAGAGGCGGCTGCCACGGGCAAAGTAAACAATGAAAACAGCTGAACATTTTTTCATAATTTAGGGGTATGCATACCAACATAATAAAAAAAGTGACCATCGGACTCTCCAAACCCACGAAATTTAAAAATTCCCGTTATTTTTTTTAACACACCCTGTATATATATACCTGTATTTACAAAATTATAAGAGATATTAGGAAAAAGGGTTTTCGCGCCCGCATGTTAATGCTATTATAATAAAGGACCCTTTGCTTTTCTGGAGAGTGTGGTATGAGCAATAAGAAGGAAAACTAGGACCACTCAGCGCTCTTCATAGAAAAGGAATCCTTCGCCGGCCGCCGTGAAGTTTTATCCTATCGGATTGAGTCGAAGGACAGTGGTCATTTTTTATCATATGGGAACCCTTTCCTCAGAACCATACCCCTCGCTCATGCTTCGCAACACTGAGGAGAGTGATCGCCTTCCTCAGTGCCCGCCACCGGGAGGAAAACCTTCCCTCCCCTCATTGCTCTAACCCTTTTCATGATGATTTCCTACCCCGGGCCAAAAACGTAACCAGGTCTCTGTTGACCCCCCCTCCGCTCAACCTGGCACATCCCACTCCGCACGCCCCTGACCCACTCGCCAGGATTGATTAATGGGGGTATTCGACACGGAATCCCTTTTACGCGCGTGGGATAATCCCCCTCTGAACCCTCACACCTCGGCGTCTCTCCCTCCCGTCGGCCACGTCCTCACCTCTTCCACACTCCACATCTCCAGCCGCCCCTTCAGTCGCCTCCCCGAAGGAGAAGGGGTTTAAAAACGAAACGGAAGGACAAGCGGAAGAATTCGTTCATTCGGAAGGAAAACCTACGAAGCACTCTCGTTATATTAAAGTGGAAGAAATTTTTACAAAGGTTAAGGGGTTGATGACATGGACCTTGCGCTGGGATGAAATGAAAAAGATTGGCGAATACAGTTATATGAAGCTAAGTTTTGTAAGTATCGGAAACTTTGAGCCAAGGGGATGAGAGTAGCAGGAAAGATTTTAAGACGCGTTTATTGAGACAAATAAGAAAGTAAAATTGACGGAAAGGAATGAGGACAGAGACGTGCTTGGCATGATAGTGGAGGAAAAAAAGGGTTTTCGGATATATTCAGGGAATACTTTAAAAGTGGATTTAGGGCTGTTTGATTGGTGATAAAATTTTAAAGACTGTGAATAAAATAAATACAAAAAAGAGGGAAGATACCCTGTTATAGACTGGTTTACTTTAGCGCCGAAATGATTCTGCCTTTAGTATAAACTAATTGTGGCTTAGATGTGTAGCGGTGGTTGTTTTTTCAGTATGTCCTACTGAAACCAACTTTAGCTATGAAAATACCGACAATGACACTGGGGACGGCAGATAATCTCTTATTCTTTCTATTGAAAGCTTGATATTTTACCAGACAGTGGTGTTACATCTCCCCCGGCTGGTCTATCATCACTGAAGAGCAGTCCCCTGAAAGCTTTTATTTACGTACTAACAATTATTTATTCCCCATCACCCAAATTAATATCGCATATTTCTGGAAGGAATATGTTAATAAAAAAGTAGGATTTGCAACAATCTTCCATGCTAGGCTAGGTTTTGATGGACCATGGAAATACACCATTATGTATTTTCATGCCAAGAAACTCTAGACATGGTAACACAATTCAACAAAAAATCCTTAATCTTAAACTCAAATTTTTCATACTTTTTACTTTCCTTAAGTTAATTCAAAATTCATTTTATTTTTCTTCATCTACTTCATTTTTTACAACACGCTTCCCTGTTACCATCTTTAGCTTCAGATCAATCCCTTTTGAAGCGGAGGCCGATGAAATTGTGGGTGATTATAAAGTTTTTACTTTGCTATCACCTCATAAGGGATGACAGGTGAGATCATGTTGTTTTTATAAAAATATATTGTTTGAAATCTATTTATTTAGCGAGTTAATCATCAAGGTTTCAAAGAAATAAGTGCGAGATATCCAGGCGGCCAAATCTCTTGACTTAAATGTGGAAGATTAAAAAATTCTAACTATTCCAGATGCACATCTTGCTAAAATGTTTTTTGCTGATTTCCTGTCTTCCTGCTTTTAAGGACTACTGTGTAGATTGTAGCAGTGTCACCACACTATTGAAAGAATTGCCATTTGAGCCACTAGTTGACCGTAGGTTAGGTTTACTGCGTTGATTTGAGAAAGGTTGCTTATCTGAGGATATTAAATACATATTACAGACCCCGTCTTACTATGGTAATTCGGATCCTGTAACTAACCTAATATCAGGGATACACTCGTGTATGATAGAACGGATGGATTTAAAACATCGTTTTTTCCTTGAACCATTAGGGATCAAAATAGGCATGATAGCAATCACGTGGGAGATAATTAGAATCGGTAGTTTATCTATTTCTTTCATATCCGGCATACTTTTCCCTGCATTTTATTATTTTATGTAATGAACCTTCTCTTTATGAAGTAACCCAATCTTTTTAAGTTCTACAGAATTATTATTAAAATTTAGACTGTACTGTTGTAACCTGAGTCACTATGGACGAGCCAAATCAAGTAATCAAGGTAAATGCGAAAAATACTTACGGTCTCGTTATTTGGAAGTTATACAGGGTCGCACCCAAAAGTGGTAGGACTGATTATTTTACAAGAATTTTATTGACGATATATTTACATCGACTTAATAATATTCAAAGTATGCTCCTTGAGCTGCTACACACTTAGTATAACGTTGCTCCCATTCCCCGTACGCCCGCTGGAAATTTTCTTTGGGGATGCCGTTGATGACCCTCGTCGAAGCCTCTTGAACGGCCATTATCGAGTCAAAAAGTCGTCCCTTGAGCTGTCTTTTCATCAGGGGGAAGAAGAAGAAGTCCGGTGGTGCCAGATCTGGAGAATACGGCGGATGCGGCAACGTGGCAACGCCGTATTTTGCCAGGAGCTGTTGGTCGACACTCAGAATTTTTGGCACCATCTTGGCGCACACCTTGCGCATGGCCAAATCCTGTGAAATAATGCGTTGGACGTTGGATGCAGACAGACCCAACTGGTCTGCAATTTCTTCACTGGTTAAGCGTCGGTCTGTGTTCAGCAGTGTCCTCACTCTGTCCACATTCGTGTCGGTTCTTGCCGTCGACGGCCGTCCGGAGCGATGGTCGTCTTCAACAAGCTCCCTACCCTCTTTAAACAACTTGCGCCACTCACATACTGTGGAACAGCTTAAGGCAGTGTCCCCATAAGCCTGCTTGATCATATCGAGGGTCTCAGTTGCCGTCTTCCCGAGTTTAAATTCAGATTCATTTTGTTTTTCGACGCGGACAAAAAACTTGCTTCACTAAAAACGGTGTCCTTACTCAACGACAGCCCGCAGGCGACTGAGGTTGGTGTCGGTCTGTTGCTAAGAGCCCCCTCCACCTTACCCTGCCAGGCAAACCCCCCTCCACCGCCCCGTTCGCGCCATAGAAAATCTGTCCTACCACCTTTGGGTGCGACCCTGTATGTATGTTTTTTCAAGTGTTGCCTTTTTTCTTATTTGAGGATCAGTTAATTTATTTAAGCATGGATTTTAGAAGAATACGGTTATGCATACTGTTATACTCGATTTCATGTTGATTTCATTAAGAATCACGTCCTTAACTCTATATAAAAAATATTCTAAGAACTTGCGTTTGAGCACCGGTTACCACGAATTTGTGGAATACGGTTGCAGAGTGGAAATGTATCATCGTTAAATTCGGATATTATAGATGGAATCAGTGAATATGTAATTACGATAAATCGAACTCTTAATAGCTCGAGCGTTCAAGACAGCTTTCATTCCGAAGTTCAAAATACATGCGCCAAAATCATGATTCAAATCGCACGTATTAGAGTGATTGTACGGATGTGTTACGACCCAGCCACCCGCCGGCACTTCTAAAACATTCTTAATTTTAAAAAAATTTTAAAATGCCATATATTCTTGTTTTTTACTCACTGCTGACTTCTGAATGAATGGATCATGTAATGTTAGAAGCCGTATAATTTCGTTAAAATTCAAGTCCAGGCTCCAATAAACCTACAAGCATTGTGATCATTTGCATAAGTTACTTTTATTCGTAAATGACCGTATTTATACCCATTTTATTAAAGCCTTAGGAAAAATGTCAATTTTAAAGTTTTATATATGATTTTTATGGCATATTTGGTCTCTCAATATAGCTTTTATATGACTTATTTTGTAACGGAATGAATAATGGGAAAGAGCGCATAATCATGTAAGAACTTTGGAATATTTTAATTGGTATTATTAATTATAATGCTTGATAATCATGCGTTTATCCAAACACGAACCCTTTATTCCTATATTACTAGTCTTGTACCTCATAATGATTAATAATTCAGAAGAGGTTTATGCAGCCAGATCAATCCTGTCTATACTACCTACTTTTGGTAGACTTTCAAATCCAAAAGTTGCAATGTAAACCTGAAATATAATATCGTAATGATGGCTATGAAATTAATCATAAACACGTGTTGCCAATAATTAATATCACATGTAAGCCTTATAGCGTATTGCCTGTGAAGTGGATTTTCATAAAACAACTGACAATGATAATTTTTGTGTCTGCGTAAGCTGCACCTTTTTTTCTTAATCACTAACTAACTAACTGCACAGTTTATAAGCCTTGCATAAATATTTATTCGGAATCCAATTAAAATTTGGGAATATTTGAAATAATGCAATCACATAAAGTGAATTGAATTAATCCGAACTTATGATCAAAAAAACGAAGTATTTACGTTTTCCTGAAAATAAAAAAAACAAATGAATAATTTTAAAAACATCCTTTAAAGTAAAAAGATATTTACAAAGCACTCCTGTTTCGGCCCTCCGTGAAAAAATATATTATTCGACTCGTAGATTTAATAACTGAGTCAATATTAATCAACGCTGAAGTAAATTAATATGTCTTACCAAACCCAATACCAATCAATGAAAAATTACACCAAAAATGTATTAGCAATGATCCATGAGAATATTAAGCTAATGCACGTATATTTGAGTTCGTGGGATCAAACTGTACTGCACCGCAACATTCACAACATGCCATTTTATTAAATACTTACCTATTTGTCCCTTTTTTCGGGATTTTGTCTGGTGAATGAATACTGGAGTCGGGAGAGAAGGGGATCGTATTTTATAGCCTCCGTCACTGCGAACGAAAAGGTTCATTTATTATTTTATCAGTGTTTCTATTTTATCATTTGGGAAAAAAACGGCGATTTTTTTTATCTTGAGTACCTCAAAAGTGGCTGCAAAAAGCAAAGCAATATGGCAAAAGGAGTAGGAAAATGGTACTTTTTTCCGGAAAGGATGATAAATATAGAGGGCATAAAGGTTTCGATGGGCCAAGTGCCGATCTTCCCACGCCACCTTTCCGGATCCGCCAAGGAAAGACTTTCTTTATCCCCTTCCTCCTCTTCTCCATCCAGATCGTTGCTATGCGTCATTGTTCAAATTTCTCTCTCTCTCTCTCTCTGCATGTAGTCGATTCTCCATACTGCTATTATGTCAACCCCTTCGGCCCATAGGCACGCACCAGTGTCCTCCTAAGTATCCTACCGACCGTTAACAATCAGAACGGTATCTTTTCCTCTTCCTCCTTCTAGATTCCCTGGATTCGGGCTCTTTCAGATCCTTGGAGATTGGTCTTGCGCCATGGGACAAGATGTTTGCAAATGGGACAAACAAAGTTATGGAACGCAAATGTTCCCATTGCGTCCTACTACTGCCTTGTTTTCCCCTCGTCCCCCACCCAATGGATTCTTTTCAGCACGTTTTCAGCCCCGATCACACGAAAGGCCGAAAAATAAGTTACTTTCTAGTGAACCGTCTCATATGCATCTGAAAATTATTTTTTGTTTAGGGACACATCCTATCAAAACGGCACTGAGTAAGATCTCCAATTATTTGCATAGCTATTAAAGAATTCATTAGGTAGCATAGGCTATATCCGGTTTTGATATACTTTCCTGAGGGCCTTTCCTAAGAGGGTCAAAAAGAACCAAATTACATATAAAGTCGGTATAATCTCTGTTTTAAGTAAACGAGTGTGAGAGAATTTAAGCAAAAACCTCTATCCACTGCCAGAAAATATTTTCGCTCTACAAGAGTAGAGAGAACATGTGCAGCTGCGTCATCTTCTCTGAAAACAAAGAACAGGTTATGAGAATATCGTATACATATAGATATATATATATATATATATATATATATATATATATATATATATATATAATATGTATAATAGTGTAGGTCGCGGTGGCCCAATCGTTAGACGAATGACCGAAGGGCCCGGGTTCGATTCCCGCGCAAGCATTCATGGGCACCTTCAGCTCCGCCAAATGATCCTACCATCCACCCGTTTCTAGGTGATTTTTTGGGGACCAGATCTTTTTGGGAAACCATAACCGGAATAGGAAAAGGAACTGACCCCTTACTCTGATGTGTGCATTTTGCGCGATACCCATCAAACCGCTCAAAACATATCATTGCCTATTGAACCGACTTTTGGGTTGATTGCTGTGTTTATGGTTTATATATAATAGTATAGTGCATCCTCTATGAACATGAATATAGCATGTTTATATATTAATTAGTATTATACACTAGTTGTATTATGTGTTTATACTTTTTTATCAGTTAATATTCCCCTTTGTGGAAATTGAGTACAGCATGGAATGAAAATAAGAATTTAAGAAACATATTCTTTTCTAGGATTCTTTGGCTGTTTTAAGACGATAATATATATATGGTTGTCAAAACTACAAATAAATCTCCGAAAAACGTCACCGCTGTAACAAATGTACTGATCACGGGAACGGTTATGTGCAAACGGGTCTAGAAAACTTCTGCGGTTGTAACGGATGTTGAAATCACTCTCTCCGTCTAACATTAAATAAACGAAAACATAAGTGCGGAAAGAAAATACGCAAAGCAAAAATGATAGATTGAATCCCGAATGAGGAAAAATAGAAAAGTATTGTGAAAGGTTGAAAAATGAAATGGAAAAGTATGATAGCATTAAGTTTTGGATTGAGTTTTTTTCCCTGACGGCATTGACCCACGTACAGGCTTTAACGGACCGTAAAATCATGGCTGTGGCAACCAATAAAAAGTTTGAAACTGTCAAGGTCTTGTGCTTTACCCACACAAAAACGTGCGTTAAGTACCCTAATAAAGGCAAAAATAATCTCTCACAGAAAATAGTGAATAATTGGATTTTGCCCCTTTTCGATCTGTTTATACAGTAAATACTATGTGTGATATTAAAATGGAATTTGGTCCTTATTTTAACTACGAGGGTCATCCGGAAAGTAGTACCCGTTCGTGAAATAAAGACACAAAAGTAAATATTAACAAACATAAAAAATTTTATTTGAAAGAGGATACTTTAAACTACTTCTCAACATAATCTCCAAGCAAATTAAGGCATTTGTCATAACGTGTGACAAGTTTCTGTATTCCTGCTGCATAGTCCTTCGCCGCCAGCTCATTGAGATACGCGAGGGACCCATCTTGCACAAATTTTTGCATAATGCAGATGGTGTTTAACAATTTCATGAACAATTGTTCGAGAAACATTGGGAAAATGCTCACAGATGTCATCAATTGTGACGCGCCGATCGTTCCTCACGAATTCGTCAACTGAGCTCACCAGTTGGTCTGTAATGACAGACGGTCTCCCCGAACGCTCATCGTCGTGTGTGTTCCCCCTCCCCATGTTGAAGTTGCGACACCACCGCCGAACAGACGACTCGTCCATTACATTGTCTCCATACACCTCCTTTAATTGGCGATGAATATCACATGGGCGAACGTTTCTTGCATTGAGGAATTTAATCACTGCCCTCACTTCACAACTGGCGGCGTTCTCAATTTTTTTAAACATTGTAAACAATCACAGAAACAACACAGGCAATGCTAGCGTCACGCAACTTGGCTCAGAGAAGGCAGACAAGCCACTGAAGCTATCTGACCTCGTCCAGCGGCTACTCGCGTCGTCAGCACTTCATGCGGCACGAACGGGTACTACTTTCCGGATGACCCTCGTACAATTACAGCAATTGCAATTAGAATTATAATTACAGTGAAAGTACATAATTTTAGAATTCAATAGTTTATTTAAAATGTTCTATTTCATTGTCACTGTTCAGGTACTCGTAGAAATATTATTTGCGATCTTTCATTCTCATTAACTTTGCCATTACGAATTATGCACTCGTAACAGGGGTATTTTTCTCTTATTTGCAACTCTTACGGTTCTTGCAATAACTATTCTAGCCTGTTTTAAACTATTTTAATGAGTTAGTTTATATTTTACTATATCTTTTCGTCACTGGCATGAAAATTTATCATTGTATTTTCTCCTCTAATCGTATTCCAAACATTTCTTTAGAATCCAATAAATGATTCTCAAAAGTTAAAAAAAAGCCATGTATAAAATAATTATAAAGTTCACTGAAGGCAAAATTATTTTTTTAAATCATCCTTTTTTATCGAAAATAACGAAAATATTTTATTAGCACACTCCTTCACTAATAGATATTTATAATTGGGATAATTCCCCGATATTTGCTTAGTCCATATTACCACAAATCCACGCAAACCACGATTGAAGTAAGCATCGCAGTCCGTTTGCTTGTTCTGAGTATGTTTGCTCCCCTTAAGAGAAAGGAGGATATATCTACTTACAAAGAGGATGAGCTTCGCCGCACCCCGGTATTTTCCCACACGGCCTTTGCACAATCTCCTCTGCCCGCGGGGGAGAGCCAGGACTAAGAGGGATAGGGAAGGGTTTCTGTCCATCTGTTGGTCCAGGGTGTTTCACTGATAGGGATTTATGCAGGCACAATTTGTATATTATATCTTCTATTAACCATTGATATGATATTAGTAACTAAGGTCGGAATTTTCGAGAGTACAAAAATTTAATGCTGAAATATTGGATATAAGAGTTTATTTTTCTTGGAAGCCTTGTACAACAAAATTAAAGATAAATGGATGTATTTTTAATAAATAACTGAGACAGGTCAATTAATAAAATGCTCGAATCAGAACTAAAAATAAAGAAAAAACACAGCACTAGCTAAAATATTTCGGCTAAAAATACACAAATTACCAGAAATAAATTTTAAAAAATGCTTACAAATATAATCGCACAAACCATTAAGAGTTCATTAAAAATATTCATACATTATCAATCCATTAGATTTCAAACGCCATTTGTATGTTTTCACATTCGGCTTTCATTAGGAGGTAGCATTCCATATATACTACCTTGATCAAAAATTTCCCGGAATTTATTCAGAAAATTAAAAATACAAGTTTATTCATCTAAATCTATATTGTCCCCTTCAAAGTAATCCCCATCGACTGCAACACACTTATGCCAGCGCTTGATCCAATCCTCGAAACATTTTTTATATTAGGTTTTCGGTATGTCCATCAGTGCTTCCTGCGATTTTTCCATTACTTCCTCTCGGCTGCTAAAACGCGTTCCCCGTAATGGTTTTTTAACTCGATTGAACAGAAAGAAGTCACAGGGAGCCAAATCAGGTGAATTCGGTGGCTGTTGGATGGTATTTGTTGCATTTTTCGTCAAAAAATTACGAATAATGATAGCACGGTGCGACGGTGCGTTATCATGGTGCAAAATCCACGAGTTTTCTGCCCACATTTCTGGTCTCTTTCGGCGAATTGCTTCACGCAAACGTCTCATAACGCCCAAATAATACTCTTTGTTTACTGTCTGGCCTTCTGGCAAAAATTCATGATGCACTACACCGTTGTAATCCATGAAAACCGTCAGCATTGCCTTCTTTTTTGACTGAAAACGACGTGGTTTTTTTGGTCTCGGCTCATTTGGTGAACGCCATTCACTTGCCTGATGTCTGGATTGCGTGTCGTACTCATAAACCCACGTCTCGTCTCCAGTAATGATCCTTTTGATGAATGTGGGATCGGATTCAGCCTCGCAAATCATGTCTTTTGCGACGTCAACACGGTCTCTTTTTTGCATGAAATTGAGGTCTTTTGGCACCAACTTTGCTGCTACACGACGGAAACCCAAATCATTAACCACAATGTCTTGGGTGGATCCATAGGCAATGTTCAAGTCCTCTGCTATTTCTCTGATGGTTAATTTGCGGTTATTGACCAACATTTCCTTTACTTTATCAATTTGTTCACCGACTTTCGATGTCGATGGTCTGCCACTGCGTTCATCATCTTCGATTGACTCACGACCACTTCTGAACCGCTCGTGCCACTGGTAAACGACCGTTTTTTTTAGAGAATCGTTGCCGAAACACTTTTCCAACATTTCCAACGTCCGTGCGCCACTAAATCCGTTTTTTACGCAAAATTTAATACAAGTTCGTTGTTGCAAATTTAAATCCATTTCTGCAATTGTAAAAAATCGCCAACACACACAGAGATAGATGTACTCTTGGCTACGTAACTTTTGCAAATGTCAAGTTATGACACTAAGATTTAAAGGGAATATCAACAACAGATGTACCAATTTAACAAAAAAAAACAGAACTCAAATCGGAACGATGCGAGCGCCACACGGTGGTTATTCCGGGAACTTTTTGATCAAGGTAGTATATCAGGAAACCCGTTAAGCCGATAAAGTATATAATCAAGGAATTTTATACTGAGAAAAAACACGAAATACTCTAAGCAGTTGCTGAACACAACTTTATAGATATAGAGTACAAAATATTCTATAAACCTACGTTTTTTTACAGTTAATAATCATATTTCCTCACATAAATATAACAGGTGGAGTGATGTCCATTTTATTTAAATGCTACTGACACGTCTACGGAACACAATTTGGATTCAGCTCCAAGCTGGATTGGCATAAAGTCAATCTCAACATCACCTATTTAGCATTTACAAAACAGAGCGTATGCCCGTTCGTATCGCATCAATGTCAAAGCAGTGCCCATTTAACGTAATAAATATACTGCTGTAGCCTGTATTATTATTTACTTTACCCTTTTCCTTCATAGGATCATTATCAAAATACTACACAACACACAAAATATGTATATCGTTTTAACGTCGAAACCGAGTCACGTGAATTATGTAATTTTTACGAAAATTGAAATTATTATTCTATTTAACCTTTTCTCTTAACCTTATATCCATGCCGTTGATTTCCAAGAACGGTTTCTATTTTTCACTTTCATTACGTTGATCATTTCTGTGAAAATTCTGAATATTTTTTAGGTACGAATTGACAACATCTACCGTATGAGTGATATTCTCTTGCATCGAAGGTGGTGGAGTGTGTCCATCCAAGGTTTTATCATGCATAAGCCTACCTCAGAGAGTTGAACATCTCCTTGGGCCTAGGGAAGAAAATGGCTACCGGTGATCTGGGAGGGTGTGCGGGGAGAAGGTTGGGAAACCGAGTAAACTTTTCCATTTACTTCCCGTCCGCGAGAGCTTTCTTTCGCAGAGGAAATTGGGCTCGAAATTGATTCGGCATCCGACGGTTTCCGAGTTCCCAGCCACCTTTTGTGCTCTTCGATCAGTTCGTCTTGTCTGTTCGCTTCCAGGGTTCCCTTCTCCAAGAAATAGGGATCTGCGCGCGACTCGACGCGAGTGGGAATTATTCTGGTTGATTTACGTAAGAGCCTACGTTTGCTACTCCACCCGTCTCTGTTTTAACTTCCTATGTATTTTTCAGTTTCGTATCTCATTGCACATTGCTAAAATATATCATTTGCAATTATTTCAATAATGTGGACACGTCAAGTCGTATAGAGAATGCGTACAAAAGGCGTATAAAACCTTTGTAAGACCAATTTTGAGTACACATTACAAGTATACGTCACGCATGAAGAAGGTCCTAATGCAAAAGTAGAGAAGGTACAGATGTGTTGGGGAAGCACAGGAGAGCGGAGAGTGTGACGGCAATTTTGAAGGTACTGGGCTGAGAATTTTTAAAAGCAATGAGGAAAGGAAGCTGACTCTGCAGAATGTTTCATATTATTAAGGGGGAAAATTTTGGGGAGAATTAAATAAGGACATCGGATATCTCAATTTTAAAGAGAAAAATTATAATAATAAATGCAAGATTAAATGCTGGACGCAAAGAAAAAAAATGTAAAAAAATTGCATTTCGCAAACAAAGCGATCATTATCTGGAACAGTCTACCTGGAGAACTACCTGGCAAATTGCCAATTACGAAAACTATCCAACATAAAAAAATCAAGTAAATCTTCCATCTTCTTCAAGTCTGCTCTGTTTTATAACAATCCCTATTTAGAGTGTTTTCTTTATTCGATTATTCCACAGCTACAGTGATTTTATGTCGCACCTTACTCTAAATATCAAAACATATCACTACATGTTCCTGAAAAGGTACACCAGGCCATTTTCAACGCATAGATTAGCCATGTAATTTGAAGAGACTGTAGGAAAAACGCAAATTTGCAATATTGGATAAAATTTAAAGTTCTTAAAGAGTGGGTTTTATTGTAGAGCAATCATTAAAATGCAAAGTAGTTTTTCTAATGTTGTAGAAGAAGACTTTGGATGAAGAAACTTAAAATTCTTGAAAGTGACAACCATGGTCATAAATAGAAGTTTTAAATTGATTTGAATGGATTGCTTGGAAACGTTTTTGGGCTCTTCTCCAAAACTTTAAATGCTTCTGAAAGTTTTTTCGACTTAAATTAATTTTTATTTGTTCTTAGGAGGTGCTCTTCTTTGATATTTTTCATTTTATAATCCTAGTACCTAAGTACGGTTTTGAAAGATTGCCAATTTGATTACATTCTTAAACATATTTTTGTACTGGAAGTATTTTTTTATAATTCTCTTCTTTTTACAAGTGTTTTCTACAATAAGTGTGATGATTATTCATAGACGTTGTAATTATTTATCTTCCAGCTAATGGCTACAACTTACTGTATGTTCAATTATCAATAATCAAAGTTTTATATTGTTTGCCATCATTGTAAAGTTTATCTTCTTCATATCTGTCTATTATTAAAGCATAACTTGTAATTAGAAATGGGAAATACAAATCCAATAATCTTTGTCAATAACTCATAATCGTATACTTATGGGGGAAAACTTGATTTCTTCGGAATAACCGAAGTTCCATCACCCGTATAATTAGGACAAAAACTTTGGCTCTGATAAAATTTTAAAATAATGACGTAACATCAAGAAATATAATAGAATAATAAGGAATAGAAAGATTTTAATCTTGTGGTAAAATCACAAATATTTTCTATTTAAAAATTTATAAAACTCAGTAATGTGAGGTGTTTAAGGCGTTTTTCTTTTACTCATTGTTAGAAGTAAAACGAAGATTACATTGAATGCCAGAAAAATATCAACATCTCCATTGAATTCATGTGACTCTTGGACCTTTTCCATGGCGAAAGATCACACCTCTCCCTTTGAAGCGAACCCTACGACATTCAGACATGCCATTTTTCAAGGGAAAACCATTTCTTCTGAGTCTCGAAATGAGCTGCCTGACTTCGTTAACGTAACCAAATAAAATTGCTTGAATTTCAATCGCAGCAGAGGCATGATTCCGTCATTAAGTGAACCATTTCATCTAATGGCCTTACAAATGGAGTGAGCCTATCCATCTTAAGTGAACCATTACATCTAATAATTTGGAATTAGGTTTCCTAACGATAGCAGTACACACTTTTTTTTACAAATGTTCGTACCAACTTATTGTAGATACGGTAATGCATTTTTTTAATTTTTTCCCTATGTTAGCAGAGTTTAGTAATGAACAATACAGATATTATGAAAGCAAATAAGTTTGAATATATGCCTTTCAACCATATTATCGTATCAAAATTTCTATTTAAGGTGAATGTTCAACTTCTCAGTTAAATTCTGAACTTTATTGAACGACGTTTGATTCCAAAGAAAGCGTAAAATCATCGCCAAGGCTTGTTATAAAAAAATAAAACAGTGTTAAACATACAATCCATGGTGTTACATTAAAGGTAGTCTGATTTCATGTGTAATAGTTAACTCTTTTGTC
Source organism: Hetaerina americana (assembly GCF_022747635.1). Lineage (NCBI taxonomy): Eukaryota > Metazoa > Arthropoda > Insecta > Odonata > Calopterygidae > Hetaerina > Hetaerina americana. The sequence continues at coordinate 25,260,028 of NW_027287316.1, forward strand.
AAATACTTTTTATTCCTTGCTATTTGATAAACTATGATCGTAGGCACATTTACTGTTATCTAAAATACCCAAATTGTGTAGAAAGTAATTAAAAATATTCTACTTTTAAAATTTCGCAAGGCGTTCATTTTGGTCCAGGACTCTCTCTAACCGATTTTGTTAACAATTTCATTGCAATTACGCTAAACAAATTTATTTTAGATAATGCATTTATTTCAATATGTTAAAAAATAATAACAATTGCATTCTTGATTAATTTATTCTATTATTTATCATAAAAATCTCATATTTCAGTGCCAAGATGATGAATGATTACAAATTACTCTTATAGCCTTAATTCCCATTGAAACAGCTCGTTTTAGAATCGGCGACCTAATTAGTAGTATTTCATAAAACATGTATCATAAATGAATAAAAATCTATAATTTTAACTGAATTAAAAAGGGTGAATTAATATATTTTAAGTAGAAAGAAACAAAATCCAAGGGAAAATAAAAGTTTTAGTACATGAAAATGAAGACAAAATTTAAATCGAAGTAATACCATTGTGCTATCAAAATAAAATGGACATCTTGGGCTTAGTATATCGAAATACTTTTAAAAAAAGTCCTTATATTAAAGTTTAATGCCGATCATCATCAGTATTTCAATTCTAAGATTGTTGCATTGCCGCCCTTCATTCTTCTTTATGCAGAGCTCACTCCCTCACTCCCTCAGAGCCTTTTTAAGTTTCAATGCCCATATATCTTCCTCCTAGCACGCAGCTTTTCACTCTATATTTGCAAATATAACTATTTCGATAGTATATATAATTTCATAATTTATCAATAAACTGTTGGAATTTGACTCACGCTTTCAGATACACGGAAACTAGACTATTTGCTCCAGTAAATTATACGCAGAGCTAGTTAAGATATTCTAGGAATGATGCGTGCTTGGCAGTTAATCACTTGAAATTGACGTGAGATAACCCGAATAAATGATGATTAATCCATGCGCCGAGTGAGTATGTAACAGGAAGGGAAGAATGATTCATCACTTTCATAATTGACTCGTCCGAAGAGAAACGGTGAAAAGCATACGGGCATAAATCGGCCACTGCCACCTGACTGAAATTTTCCATTGGACCAAATTACGAAACTCGTTAAAAAACAAAGATTTATCCGCGCGATTTCGTCGAACGAAATCAAGGCCGTTATATTTCACTAAGTTTCAAAATATACGAAAGCTGCCCGACCCTCAAAAAACGTCATGTAAAATAAATGTAAGTTAAGGACCCAGCTGGTAAACTTTTATTTTTTATAGTAAAGCATTTTGTATATCTTACAAATATGAATCTTTCAAGTCTGGATTATCTCCCAACTTATACTTATTACCAATTCGTTTTCATGTAATTTCCTCAGCTAATTAATTGGATCAAATAATTAGGGTATATTGGTAGTAGAATATACTACCTTGATCAAAAATTTCCCGGAATTTATTCAGAAAATTAAAAATACAAGTTTATTCATCTAAATCTATATTGTCCCCTTCAAAGTAATCCCCATCGACTGCAACACACTTATGCCAGCGCTTGATCCAATCCTCGAAACATTTTTTATATTAGGTTTTCGGTATGTCCATCAGTGCTTCCTGCGATTTTTCCATTACTTCCTCTCGGCTGCTAAAACGCGTTCCCCGTAATGGTTTTTTAACTCGATTGAACAGAAAGAAGTCACAGGGAGCCAAATCAGGTGAATTCGGTGGCTGTTGGATGGTATTTGTTGCATTTTTCGTCAAAAAATTACGAATAATGATAGCACGGTGCGACGGTGCGTTATCATGGTGCAAAATCCACGAGTTTTCTGCCCACATTTCTGGTCTCTTTCGGCGAATTGCTTCACGCAAACGTCTCATAACGCCCAAATAATACTCTTTGTTTACTGTCTGGCCTTCTGGCAAAAATTCATGATGCACTACACCGTTGTAATCCATGAAAACCGTCAGCATTGCCTTCTTTTTTGACTGAAAACGACGTGGTTTTTTTGGTCTCGGCTCATTTGGTGAACGCCATTCACTTGCCTGATGTCTGGATTGCGTGTCGTACTCATAAACCCACGTCTCGTCTCCAGTAATGATCCTTTTGATGAATGTGGGATCGGATTCAGCCTCGCAAATCATGTCTTTTGCGACGTCAACACGGTCTCTTTTTTGCATGAAATTGAGGTCTTTTGGCACCAACTTTGCTGCTACACGACGGAAACCCAAATCATTAACCACAATGTCTTGGGTGGATCCATAGGCAATGTTCAAGTCCTCCGCTATTTCTCTGATGGTTAATTTGCGGTTATTGACCAACATTTCCTTTACTTTATCAATTTGTTCACCGACTTTCGATGTCGATGGTCTGCCACTGCGTTCATCATCTTCGATTGACTCACGACCACTTCTGAACCGCTCGTGCCACTGGTAAACGACCGTTTTTTTTAGAGAATCGTTGCCGAAACACTTTTCCAACATTTCCAACGTCCGTGCGCCACTAAATCCGTTTTTTACGCAAAATTTAATACAAGTTCGTTGTTGCAAATTTAAATCCATTTCTGCAATTGTAAAAAATCGCCAACACACACAGAGATAGATGTACTCTTGGCTACGTAACTTTTGCAAATGTCAAGTTATGACATTAAGATTTAAAGGGAATATCAACAACAGATGTACCAATTTAACAAAAAAAACAGAACTCAAATCGGAACGATGGGAGCGCCACACGGTGGTTATTCCGGGAACTTTTTGATCAAGGTAGTAAATCGAAATTCGATGATCAATATATGTACCAAACCGACCTTCGGGTTGATTACTGTGTTTATGGTTTTTATATTTATGTATTACAACGAATTACACGAGAAGAATTACAACCTGAATGTTGTAATTCTTCTCGTTCAGGTGGGTAACTGCTGGCATCAAGAGGAATATAAAAATTTATAATAGTTTCATTAACCGTGAGGAATCAAAAACAGAAAATTGCCATAGTGAGTAAGAGAATAATATTGAGGAGAAATAGATTTAGTTTTCATCAGACACCACATATCTATATTCGCCTAATCCAGCGCAGTGACAATTTTTTCCATTGAGTTTCTACAACCATAGCATAGCGTTTCAGCATTTTTGTCCGAGTCTTTTAACTTTTAATAAAGTAAAATACCTTTCTCCATTAGAATGCACGTAGATGAATAGCAAAGGAAATCATAGGGGCGCCATGTAGAAGTTGTAGAATATGAACCATTAGTTTTAATGACGGAACTGTTATTAATCAGCATTTTCTAGGAACACTTCCAATGAAATATATATGTGAAATCTTTCATTATTAGTAATTAACTATCATCATCATTGGTCATCTGACGTGGCTGTCAGATAAAGTAAAAGTGCTTAAATTTTCCTTCATAAGAGCTTTATACAAACGAAAATTTTATCACAAATTTAAAACCGTTAGATGATTTCTCACGGTAAAATCGCGAAATATATTGGGATGAGAAAGGGAATTAATACGTATTCCTCCATCGCCATGAATTTAATGTGCTTTTCACCGGTTGAGAAGTGGAACAACATCCAGAGACCCGTGGCCAGACTCAGAGGGCATTGAACGCTCAACCGCAAAGCGTCACGTCGACCGTACCCGAATGCGATGGCATTAGGTCCCTCGTGAGCCGCGCTCTCGAGGCGTGAAATTAAGAACCCCCTCGCGGCGGTGATTTTGCTCACGTTAAGCGTTACGACTAGAAGGCGAGATATTTTAAGAGGGATTTAAAGGAATGGCTCCCGCGGGGGATAACGTTACGACAAGAAAACGAAGCGTGAGCAAAGAGGTCAAGAGGGCGTCCTACGGTGAATTGAATTCTCAGTCATGACCAAAACCGCTGAGAGACTTCAGTTTTTATTGCAGCCGCACCCTCATCTTCATTCCGTATCCCCGGTTCAAATATGTGTGCATCCGAGTCTACCTGAGCCTTTATGGCACTGGCTATGAATGTGTGACGTGGTTAACTGTCGGAAACTCCCCATTACAGGTCGGTGAAGCTGACTACACTGACAATGGTCCATGTCCTAAGGATGAATCTTCATAGGTGTTTTTTGCGAGCAAAATATGCGTCAAATATATTTTCATTAGCCATTGCTATTTTTTGATGATCCACTCCAAAATTAATTATCGCAAAATGACAGATGTTGAGTATTTATTATATTTCTTCGAACGATTTCAATAATATTGCTTGCGTTGTTCTGTATCATCAAAGGAAATATGGAGAATATTAACCGTCATGAGGAATATTCAAGTTCAATAAGGTGTCATATAAGTATGATGTAATGAAATATCTCCAATATTCTTTTTATACCAGAAGGCCGACTCTTGACAATACTTGAATTATGTGCAGGTAAATGTGGTAGTAGTATTTAGGGGAGGCGACCGACTGCTGAGGTCATTTGCACCATAGGGGATGGACAGGAAAGGATGAAGGGTGGAGAGAAACCCGGCATCGGCATTTGCCTACTTCTTTACGAAAGGCGCCAAGGGGTCCACAGCTTAACGTCCCATCCGACGTACGGCGTACTCACTCAAAGTGCCCTCCACAAAGCACCTTAAGTTGGGATCAAGATACCTCTAAAAAATATTCAGCACTGGCGGGATTTGAACCCGGGTACTCTAGGTGGAAAGCCAGTACGTTAGCCCACACACTATCTTGATCCCCACAGGTAAATGTTTATAACGTTTCTCACAGATATTATTTTAAACGGTTAATGCATTTAAAGTTTTCGCCACGCAAGATTTTTTAAATATCTAATTGAATACGGTCAAGTTAATTTTTTTTTCGAAATTCATAACACTAGGTCTTCAAACCATATTTTTGGTTTTAAGATCTAGTCTGAAGAATTACACCTGGGTTGAATTTTGGTTAAAAGTAGTGTGATTAGTTACTTTCAACATATTCCTGTATCGCCTGAAAAATTATAGGATCAAAAAATTAAAAAAACGTAATTTCTACATTTTTAGAGTTGATAAGTACAAATTGCCTGTAATTTTGACTCGACTATTTTACACGTTACCTGAGGTATTTAGTCAAAATCTCAAAATGCTATGTGTGCATTTTTTTCTCTAAATGCAATAAAACATATTTTGTCTCTTTTTACAGCGACAACCCAGTGACCGTATTTGATTGTACAGGAATTAATCTTTATAATATTGTAAGTAAGATTGTACGAATATGATCAAATAATTAAATTAAAAGATTGTGATCCAATGAACGTTCATGTGCACCAATGACAGTTAGTTTCAACGAAAATATACCATTTCAATGCTTGCCAAATAAACTTTACATATTACTTAACACTTTCATTTATGTTTGAAATCTCTTTTAATTATACAACTCTCACTTCACCGTCATGAACAAATAAGCCCCTCCGTTAAGTAAATATTAGCCTCCAAGCACAAAATGACAGTATTCATCCAGAAATGAAGATTAACTGGCCTAACAGTTGGCTCGAATTATCGTAAAAACACTTAATGAGTTTTCCACGCATGCTTTTGTCCAAAACTGCTCAGCGCCTTTGATCTTACCATGATCTCGAACACTGCGGCGGCGAGTTAAACATGCCGTGAAAGAGCTCATTGAGGCTATTTGTGCGGGGCAGTTAATTTCTGACTCAATGTGGATGACGGAGTCAGACTCAAACCTTTCTTCCGCTCATAATCGGGCCTTTCATGATTCCCTTGATACATGGATTAATGCAGATTGCTGCAGTTTTCTCTCTAAACTTGTTTTACGAGTGTTTAAAAAAAACGATGTCACGGGGTGAATCGTTTATGTACGTGATCAAATGAGGCGGACACACAGGTTATCATTTCTAAAATTAGGCGGGGTGATGAGGAGTAAAATAGGTTTCAGAGACGAATGGAATAAAGGAAACCCCACGTTGCCCATTAGACATCAAAGGGACGTCAGATTTTAGCTCCGGACCTTTCGACAGAGGGCGCAGGAATCGGATCCGTTGAAGACAAACTCAGGGCTGCTTATGCCATAGGGACCAACGGAATCCTGATAAAATTCCAACAAAGGAAATGCCTTAAGTTATCTAATAGACTAATTTCATCTATCTCAGTACAAAAAATAAATTAGACGCCTGCTGTATATGTTTAAACAAATAATTTCGTTATAAAATCATCGGTTGCGGGCTATAATTTGTAAAATCTCTTTTGACATTGAACTTCATGGATTTAACAAAAAATCGAATTCAATACTCTACTACCGACTTCAATTGTGGGCACAAAAAAATTCCACATGTGTGGTGAAACTGTTTTTACCACAATAAATTATATTCGTAAAAGGAGTTTCAGCAGGCTGTTGAAAGAATCATGGAGGCCGTTAAAGCGCTGATTATTATCGAAGAAAAGTGGGAATTGATCAACAAAGGGATATCGAAAGTCGAAAAGAAAACATAGGAATCGTTAACGGGAAAAGAATAATGAAGCCATGGATCACGGATAAAATTAATACAGCGATGGATGAGAGAGCAAAATTGAGTAAAGTATAGTCAGAAGACAAAGAGTTAGGCAAAATAAAGCACAAAGAGTTAAATAATAAATTGAGATAGGCTACAAATTAAGCAAAAGAAGCATGGTGGAAGACGAAGTGCGATGGTATGGAAACTTTGAAGTGGAAGGGTGAAATTGGTGCGCTGTACAGCAAAGTTAATTTTTTATCAGGAAGTAAGAAAGGAAGATCTATGCTAACAGTTATAAAAAAGGCGGGTAAGATAATAGTTGACACAGTAAAGATCCAAGATGGATGGAAGGAGTATATAGAAGAACTGTACAGTAAAGAACTTCGACCAACAAAGTTAGACATAGAATAGGAACATGACGCAGAGGAAGATAGCTTAGGTCCAGGAATACTCGATGATGAGATAGAAAGGGCATTAAGGGAGATGAAACTAAGTAAGGCCATGGGGATAGATAATATTCATGCGGAACTACTGAAATGTTTAGGAAAATGTGGGAGGAAGAGGCTATATGGGCTGATCTGTAGTATCTATGAGGAAGCAATCTGGCCGGAAGACTTTGTGAGATCAGTTTAAGTTCCTGTTCCGAAAAAGATAAAGACTAAATCATATGAGGACTACAGGACAATAAGTTTGATAGGGATATAAAACACAACCAGGAGGTATTTGCCTGTTTCGTAGATTTCGAAAAAGCGTTCGATAGAGTGAATTGGGAGAAACTAATGAGTATATTGCAAAAAATAGGAATAGATTGGAGGGAAAGGAGACTAATCCGCAACCTGTACATGTCTCAGACGGCTCAGGTGAGGGTGGGGAACGGGGAGTCCGGATGGGCAGTGTTAGGAAGAGGTGTAAGGCAGGGTTGCCCATTATCACCGTTGCTGTTCAACCTGTATGCAGAGGAAATGATTAAAGAGGCATGGGAAGAATTGGAGGTAGGAATGAAGGTGGGCGGGGAATTCGTAAAATCAGTTAGGTTTGCTGATGACCAAGCTTTAGTTTGTCAGTCAGCCAAGGGGCTGCAAGCATTGCTGAGTGAATTGGAAATTCAGTGCGACAGGTATGGGATGAGAATCAATATTAATAAAACAAAGGTTATACGATTTTCTAGAAAGAAAAAGGCTAAGCTTAACATTAAAATAGGAGGGCAAAAACTAGAGCCGGTAGAACAATTTACATATCTCGGAAGTGGACCAACTCGGTCAAAGTAGTAAGGACGTAAGGAGAAGAATTGCGCTAGGCAAAGAGGCTTTCACCAGGAGGAGAGAGTGGATGACGGGGACGTTGAGTAAGGATATTAAGAAAAGACCCGTGAAAACTTGGATATTGGATCGTAGTTATCTACGGTGCGGAAACGTGGTCATTGAAGCAGGAGGATGGACGTAGATTAGAGGCTTTTGAAATGTGGGTGTGGAGAAGAATGGAGAAGGTGAAATAGCCCGGGAAGAAATCAAATGAGGAAGGACTTGGTATGGTGGGCGAAGAGAGGGGTTTGTTGGGAGAAATCCTTAGAAGGCAGGGAAAATGTATGAAGGGCGTATTAATCGGTATTGGGATCTTGAAGACGGTAATAGATGGGAGAATGCGAGGCAAACGAGGAAAAGGAAGGGACAGGATAGGGATGTTGGACGGGATGAAGGGAGAAAGAAGGGACGCAGACGTGAATAGGGGCTTCTTGTAGAATAGGATGCCGAATGTATTCCATCGATTCTAAATCTCACTTCTTTTCACAATCATACGAAGTCTGTTAAAAAAGTATCGTTATTTTTTAATTTCCGTGAGTTACGTTTATTTGATTTTTAATTTTTAGAATAAAATAGTATTGGCCAATCGTCAAATCACCGTTGGAGAAGTAACTAAGGGCCTAAACATGTGCTCGTGCAAATCTATTTTTACCAATGAATTCGGCATGACACGGGTCGCCGCGAAATTCGTACCAATATTGCTCAATTTCGATCAAAAACAGCAACGCTATGAAAATATTGCTAATAAGGTGATGGACTCTGTCCACGACGGTACAAAGTTGCTCCAGGGGGTTATAACTGGTCACGAATCATAGGTTTATAGTTATGAAGTTGAAACTAAAGCTAAATCATCCCAATGGAAGCTGCAGCAGGAGCCAATACCGAAAAATGCGCGCCAAGTTCGGGGAATATGAAATTTTTGCTCACATTTTTCTTCGAATGCAGGGGCGTGGTGCACCATGAGTTCTCGCCACAGGGTGCAACTGTAAATAAGGAATATAACCTGCAAGTTATGCGCAATTTTCGCGAAGCAGTCCGCCACAAACGACCGGATTTGTGGAAGAACAAACATTGGCTATTTCGCCATGACAACGTCCTTGCTTCGTCGTTACTTGTGCGCGAATGTTTGGCAAAAAACAATATACTAATGATACCGCAGCCACCGTATTCCCCAGATCTGGCCCCCAGTGACTTTTTCTTGTTCCCGAAACTGAAGAGCCCCATGAAAGCACGGCGCTATACTACGACTGACGAGATAAAGACTGCATCGAAGGAGGAGCTGAACAAGTTCGCAAAAAATGATTTCTTGAAGTGCTTCGAGCACTGGAAAAAACGTTGGCACAAGTGTATAATATCTAATGGGGATTACTCGGAAGGGGGCAAAATAGATATTCATGGATAAATAAATAATTTTAAAAAAAACGCAACAGTCACGATACTTTTTGAACAGATCTCGTATATTCTTTGAAGCTACATCATTTTTCGTTCTATTTTTTCCAGGATTCATTATTTATTTTGATATTTTGTGCACTTTTATTTTTATGATAATTGTTTTTGCTATTATTGTTTTCTTCCGTTACTTTTAAAAGGATGATGCATACATATTCCACGGCCATTCCTTTTTATGATGGCGTATGTGATAGCATAAGACGATTGTCACACATTCATATAGGCATATTATGACACCAATTGCTGGGGAATTGCCAGGTGACACACTCTTTTCATCCACACGTTAAATAATTATTAATTAATTATTATTATCTAATCCTCCTAGTCACGCACCCTAAGGGTGGCTTGTAGGGTACTAAACTTTCCATCTAATATCCTTGTCCATATTAAAAGATGGTTTAGAGTTTGATAAAAATACTAAGATTGAACTAATTTAAGCATAATTAGCATGAAATGCACATATTAGGTTAATGAGGCCAGTTCTTTCTTTTCCACCGCATACGGTTCCCCAGGAATATGCACATGTTATTTGCAACGTCATCAACTCAATGCAACTGAAACTAATTTCAGTAACATTGTGACGCGGTATTTAATTTATAGATAAATTTTCCCCGATACCGCGAGACAAGGGAGGCCGTGACTCTACTTGTTTTGAGGGCGCCAGGCTAGCCGCATGGCTAGCCGCAGAGTCACGCCGCTGGCTGTCACCTGGCCCATCACACTCCTCGTCCCAGGGGAGGGCTCGCTCACCTTTGATGTGCCCCGGGGTGGGCAGCGGCTCTTCAGCTGAAATCACGAGGGACGCAAGGAGGCGCATAAAAATGGACTCCGACGAGTAAACTTCATAAGAACTATTTATTATCACAAGAAAAGGTGTGGGCGCTCCCAAGCAAACATGACGCGCGGTGCCGACGCCTGCTGGGCCACGATGTTGGGTGGCCGCTCGGCGGCAGCCGAAGATGGCCGCCTCGCTATCGACTGCTGGGTCCCGATGTTCCGGTCGGGGCCTGCGGGGGGCCCACACGGCGAGGTCGGTTGCTGGCACGCGCACCCCCGGTGTTCGCAGGCTGTCGGTGACTCGACGATGATAGCACACGACCTTCTCTCTCGGACATCTCACAACGAACTCTCCTTACCACGTGTTGGCCGGCACTCTCCGCGCGCGGCGCGCCCCGCTCTCCTTTTTTCTTACATACATTGTCGGCGCCCACAGATAGCGCCCCGCCGTTCTACGGCTCGCGAGAGGGGCGCGCGTATTCGAACTGGGCAAGTGACGCTGCGCCAAGCACAACGTCACATACCCCCTCCCTAAGCCGGACACTCGTCCGAGTGGACCGCTTACAAACGAGCCTGCAACTGAAACCTATGAACACAATATAATAACAACAATTTCACAGATTTCTACCAGTAGTTCACTCAGTTTTGAGATTCTGTCTTCAGCTATTGGATAGAAAATGGATAGCACAACTTTTTCTAATTTTAACCACATTCTCTATGAACATCAAGTAATACATTTGGTATGAACAAACTTTCATACATTCCTAGGGAATTTCTCACAAGATTTCAACAAAAGCATCACTCGCTCAGATAATTCACTCTATAAAAGGCAGTACGTCCTCGGCTCAAACACATCACACCTCGTTTGCAAACTTTCGTTCACCACAATTCAAGGGCTATGTGCCATAACAACAATAATGTCCGACAGAGATTTTCACATCATTGAAAAATAAATCGCTCACTTTGACACACAGACAAGATAACATGAGGCAAACACACAATGCTGACCTATTACATAATACCAAAATTCATAAGGAACTTTTTTTGAGAGTGTGCTCCGTGGGCTTGGCGCTCGGAGGACTCACCACTTTGACGAGTGGATCTTGGTGCTATATATCTTTTCAAGTCACCAATATCTACTTTCGCGTTTTGCTTATTGGAACGCGTTTCTACTATATAGACTGTTGGAGACAGTTTTTTTAGTATCGCGATTGGTCCTTCAAATTTAGGGGCTAGCTTGGCTGAAAACCTATCAATCCCACTGGACAGATGGTGGGTCCTACGCATTACTAGGTCTCCTACATTAAATTCGATGTTTCTTCTACCCTTATTATACGCTCGCGCCTGTTTTTCCTGAGCTCTCTCTATGTTCTCGGTTACTAGATCTCGTAATAAGCCTAACCTATCGGCCCTCTTTTTCCACGCTTGTGGATCCAATCTGCTCTCTATGCCTTCCCCCTTCTCAAGCTCGCGCCGCAAACTCTTCACTGGCAGTGGATGCCTTCCGAAGTTCAAGTAGGCTGGCGAGATCTTAGTCGAGGCCTGCTTCGCGGTGTTGACTGCATGCCTTAGTTCGTGTAAATGCTGATCCCAGTCTCTATGGTCTTTTTCTACAAACATCGCGATGGCCGTCTTCAGCGTTCGATTGGATCTTTCCACTGGGTTTGCCTGAGCATGGTATGGAGGCGTTGTTGTATGCGTTATTCCATACTCTGCCAATGCTTCTCTTACGCATTTGTTATCAAACTCTTTTCCATTATCTGTAACGAGATACTCCGGCGTTCCCCAGCGAAATAGGACAAGCTCCTCAAGTGCTTTAACCACGTTGGCCCCCGTAGCAGCTCTGACCGCCTTTAGCTCCACCCATCTTGAAAATAAGTCCTGAAAGATTATTAAGTACTTGTTCTTGGCTTTGCTAAGCGGAAACTCCATGAGATCTGCTGCTACGACGCTCCATGGTCTCTCTACCGTTCTTTTACCCAATAGTCCCTGAGGCGCTTGCTGCGACGTTTTGAACTGTTGACAGTCCTGACATTGCCTCACAAAGTTGTGAATGTCGTGATAGGCCCCTCTCCAATAGTAATCTCGTACGACTCGATCGAATGTCTTTTCCACTCCGAGGTGGCCCGATGAAGGTTCACAATGGGCATCCCTGATGACCCGCTCTCGACATTCTTTTGGAAGCACGAGTTTCCAGCCCTCTTCACAATCAGCGATTGGATCGAGCAGCTCATCGTACTTGTAACGATACAAGTGGCCCGCTTCGACCTTCCAATTTTTATACCTCTCCGGATATTTGCTGACTTCCTCGACTCTGCGTTGGTAGTCCTCATCCTTTACTTCCGTAATTTCAGCGATCTTCTCTTCGCCAGAAAGTTGCTCGTACATACGAGATAGTGCATCAGGCAAATCATGGATTTTACCTCGACGATGCACCACCTCGAAGTCCCACTGCTGCAACTCCAGCGCCCATCTCGCGAGCCTACCCGTAGGTTCCTTGAGATTTCGCAGGTATTGGAGTGCGGAGTGGTCTGTGATCACGAGGAACTTGTAGCCCTCTAAATAAGGCCTTAGTTTTTTTATGGCCCATAGAATAGCTAATAACTCTCTCTCTGTCGTCGTATAGTTTTTCTCAGCTGATGTGAGAACTCGGCTGACATAAACGATTGGATGTTCTCCGTCCTCATTCACTTGAGAAAGAACACCTCCAATTGCTTCACTACTCGCATCAGTTTGTACGATGAAGGGTTTAGAGAAGTCCGGCCTTGCCAAGACCGGGGCTTCCGTAATGGCCCTTTTGTATGTCTCAAACGCTTTCTGCTGTTCCTCTGTCCATTCCCACTCTTGACCTTTGTGCAATAACTTGACCAATGGAAGCTTGATTTCCGAATCGTCCTTTATGAACCGAGCGTACCATCCAATCATACCAAGAAATCGTCTTAGTTGTTTGAGGTTAGATGGTGCTGGATAATTCACGACTGGAGCTATCTTTTCCGGATCTGGTCTAAGTCCCTCTGCGTCTAACAGATATCCAAGATATGCAGCCCTGGTACAACAAAACTCGCTCTTCTCCTTATTGATTACTAGCCCTGCCGTCACACTCGCTAAACTCACTCTAGGCGTGGACTCCACGCCGACTCCCCCTCCCTGAACCGGAAACAGCCCATCAGGTTTGTCCTCAATGGTTACAGGGTATATCACACTCTCACTCGACTCATTCCGGCCCGTCCCTTTGTCGGAACACAACCGATCCAGAGTGAACAGTACTTGAGGCAATTTCTCATAATCGCTCTCCTGTTCTGATTTCCGGCCCGCGCGAAGCGACTGGGCAGAATCTACATTCCACGCATGTCTCGGCGGGCTTTGTGGCACCGACGAGATGCTCTGAGGCCTCTCACTCATTCTCTCACTCTCTGCTTGCTTTGGCGGCTGGAGACAGGCTGGCCTGTTCGATCCTACCAAAGACTTGACCCTTTCGCTTTCTTCTGACCCAACGGATTGGCAGAGCGGAGCTGACTCCGTCGACCAATGCGCCTTCTGCCCCATATGCGGTTGATTTGGTGGGCGGAGACGGGCTGACCCGCTCGGCTCGGCGAAATCAACGGATGGACAGCAAATATCAGCTTTGCAGTGGAGGTCGGCCGTCCGTCTCCACTGCTCAGCTGGAGAGCTTTTCCTGATAGCTCCATTGCATTGGCCAGATCGATAGAGGTTGGCTGTCCACCTCGATCTGTAGATTTCTTCATCCTTGATCTTTGCCAACGCCTCAGATGGGTGGTGGATGTTGGCTGTCCAACTCGACCCAGGAGCAGATGTTTCATCTGGCCCATCTGAGTTTATCTCCCTTCCTTTCTCTATACAATTCTTTATTCCACTATTTACATCCTCCTTGATCGAATTTGGTTCGCAAAATTTGGCTGTCCAACTCGGCTTTTCCAAAATCGAATCACCATTTCCTAACCTAATTGACTTATTCCTATGATTATCTAAATCTAATTCAGCCGGTTTGTGTTCGACGGGTTGGTTTGCGGGGAAGCCGCTTGGGCTAGGCGACTCCCCGCTTGTCCGTTTTCCTGCCGAGTAAACAGATGTTTGCAATTAGGGCAATTAATTGCCAATAAGCCGACCTTGCCGCAAAGTTGGCACTTTCCTCGTGTCCTACCCTGTCGACTGGGGCAATTGACACTGATATGCCCTCTTGCGCCACAGCTGAAACACTGGACTCTCGGGCACACATTTGCCCTATGTCCCGACTCTCCGCAGGAATAACAAGCTCCGTCAAAGCCCGGTCCCTGGTCTCTCGCCTGTGAAGGCCTAGACAACGTAGGTCTCGTTATGGCCCGGTTGTCCCATCGGCCATTGTAACCTGCCCCAGAGGAGCTGGGCGTGACCTCTCTCGGAGAGGACGGCTCGCCATTTTTCCCCATAGTGGGCGGTATTCTCCCTCCCCCATCCGTGATGGACTTTTTCTTGACCTCATTGTGTTGAAGTTCGTTAACAATGCTGGTCTTCTTATTCATTTCCTCCACATTGCTCCCCAGGGCCCCTACTTTCGCTGGTTTTCTTGATCCTTGCTCTTCTCCTTTCCTCACATAAGCGCCAGTCGTGATTAGCGACTCGCTAGCTGGCATAGGATCATGATAACGAGCATTGATTGCCATTCTTCTTTCATACTTCTGACCACAATCCATCAGTTCATCCAACGTCTTAAGGCGTCGATCCTTTATCTCATTTCGATATTCTGGAAGTAGATTGCTCAATGCGACCTTGAGAAGTTTCCTCTCTGACAACGGTTTCTTCAAATATTTAGAAAGATGTTGTAAGTTGCCTATAAATTCTGCTATCTTCTCCTTCCTCCCTTGGGTTCTATTGGTAATTTCCCTCATTACTTGCTCTTCGTCCCACTCTTCGACGAATCTCTGTTTAAATCGTCGTTGAAAGTCATTCCAGTCTTTGATGTACTCCTCCGTGGCCGCATACCAGTTGTAAGCGGTATCTCGAAGAGTAAACGGCAAAACCTTCAAGATATCGCTATCCGAGGCATTAGTGCTGGCTCTGATGTTTCCCAACTTCTGGAGGTACTCTCTTGCCTTTGAATTGCCGTCTCCTCGAAATTCAAGCTTCCAACTCTGGAACGCCTTTATGCATCTTTGCGAGATCTCAGCTGAGCGTGACGAGCTCGTACGATGTCTCTTGGATTTAGATGCCAATTTTCTCGGAGCACTGGCCCTTCCTAACTCAGAGCTGATGCTCTGTCTATGTCCATCGTCCCCTGATGCATCGTCCGAGTCATCACTGCTGTCAGTAGATAACGACCCGCTCGTTACCTCCGACTCTGAAGAAGATGACGAAGTGGATGTTATTTCCCTCCGATACTTTTTCTTGGAACCCTTTCTCAAGTTCACTTCCTTATCGTTCTTCTCACTGCCCAATTTTTGTAAAATTCGGCTAATTCCATCCGTTAGGTTGTTGATCATCTCGTTCTGCTGTTGCAATTGACTCCGCAACTCCTTTATTTCCTCAGAGTTGCGGTCGCTGTGTACTGGTATCTCTTTCTGATTTGATTTCGCTTCCGAAGGCAGAATGCGCAGTTTTTCCTTTTCTCTGGTCAAATCTGACGCTTCTTTCCTTTCCCCCAGCGGCGGAAAATCATATGAGTCCATCAGCGGCAGTTTGGGCTGAGGGCCTCCCGCTGCGTTTGCTGTAATGGTCCGAATGGGGTTCAGTTCCTCATTAATTTCTCCGTTGCTTGCGGCAACTTTCTCCGTCTCGATGTGCTTCTTTTTATGCCCCTTACTGCATGCTCCTTTCGTTTTCCGCCCTGCCTCTAGGTCTTCGTCCCAGTTTAAGGCGTGTAGAGCTCCTGAGAGGGTTACATCGTCAGGCTGCACATCCTCGTCCAATTCTTTTGACCATGGTGTCCCTAACCGTGGTTGTGCCAAAAGAAGCTTAGCCCGCAATAATCGCTCTTTGCGTACTAAGAGTGGCCCTACCAAGGAGTGTCCTTTACTTGACAACTCATTTTCCACCTCTTCTTCACTCATTTGCTTAATTATTTCAAATTCTGCCTTTACCGCTGAATGCCGTAGCAGTGCCCTCATATCTCTCTGATATCTCGCCAAAAATCCAGTGTCACCCTCCATTGTAAATTAGGAAGAAGAAAATTCTTAACCTATTGAATAATTAAAGGATTTGCCCCACCTAACCTAAAATACGCTTACTGCAAAAATTTAATCCTAATCCAAAGATATTTCCCTGTTCTACAGTTATTATAACAAATAGGGCAGAATAAATCAGAATTCTATATTAAAAGCATAACCTAACCTCAAAATTCAAAAATTACAAACTCCACTTCCTCTTTTCAAAGGATCCTCTGCCACTCTGGGGATACGTGGCTACGCACGGAGCTTCCCTCAAGCCAATAATAGTAGTTAATCTTAGAAACCGATCGTCCCTCCGCAACTTAACTGGAAACAAGTCGCCTCGGGAATGTTCACAGCTTTCATCCCACCCTCAACGCCAAGCAACCACTCAAAGCAACCGCACAAACCACATTCAAGTACAAAAGATTGAGTAGAAATTATAATCTCTTATTTACTGCTTCCCTCACAAAGAATTTTAAATTTTTTAATTTCATGAAAATGTATAGCGAAAGAAAAAAAGGACTAATTTATAAATCAAATAGAAAAATTGTATACCGCTCGCGAAAGAGCTGTACGTAATAACTGGCGCTCGCGCGATGTTAATCACGCATCGTTCCCGCTCACACACACACTTTGCACACCATGCCGGTATCACTCCGCTCGCTCTCCTTCACACCATTGTTGCCTCGTCAAGGCCGACGCGACGCCATTTTACACTCGCGCCGCATGCGCACTCTCGAAATATAATTGTCACTTTTCTCGCACAACAATAGAAAGGCTGCCCCACGTTGGGCGCCATTTGTGACGCGGTATTTAATTTATAGATAAATTTTCCCCGATACCGCGAGACAAGGGAGGCCGTGACTCTACTTGTTTTGAGGGCGCCAGGCTAGCCGCATGGCTAGCCGCAGAGTCACGCCGCTGGCTGTCACCTGGCCCATCACACTCCTCGTCCCAGGGGAGGGCTCGCTCACCTTTGATGTGCCCCGGGGTGGGCAGCGGCTCTTCAGCTGAAATCACGAGGGACGCAAGGAGGCGCATAAAAATGGACTCCGACGAGTAAACTTCATAAGAACTATTTATTATCACAAGAAAAGGTGTGGGCGCTCCCAAGCAAACATGACGCGCGGTGCCGACGCCTGCTGGGCCACGATGTTGGGTGGCCGCTCGGCGGCAGCCGAAGATGGCCGCCTCGCTATCGACTGCTGGGTCCCGATGTTCCGGTCGGGGCCTGCGGGGGGCCCACACGGCGAGGTCGGTTGCTGGCACGCGCACCCCCGGTGTTCGCAGGCTGTCGGTGACTCGACGATGATAGCACACGACCTTCTCTCTCGGACATCTCACAACGAACTCTCCTTACCACGTGTTGGCCGGCACTCTCCGCGCGCGGCGCGCCCCGCTCTCCTTTTTTCTTACATACATTGTCGGCGCCCACAGATAGCGCCCCGCCGTTCTACGGCTCGCGAGAGGGGCGCGCGTATTCGAACTGGGCAAGTGACGCTGCGCCAAGCACAACGTCACATACCCCCTCCCTAAGCCGGACACTCGTCCGAGTGGACCGCTTACAAACGAGCCTGCAACTGAAACCTATGAACACAATATAATAACAACAATTTCACAGATTTCTACTAGTAGTTCACTCAGTTTTGAGATTCTGTCTTCAGCTATTGGATAGAAAATGGATAGCACAACTTTTTCTAATTTTAACCACATTCTCTATGAACATCAAGTAATACATTTGGTATGAACAAACTTTCATACATTCCTAGGGAATTTCTCACAAGATTTCAACAAAAGCATCACTCGCTCAGATAATTCACTCTATAAAAGGCAGTACGTCCTCGGCTCAAACACATCACACCTCGTTTGCAAACTTTCGTTCACCACAATTCAAGGGCTATGTGCCATAACAACAATAATGTCCGACAGAGATTTTCACATCATTGAAAAATAAATCGCTCACTTTGACACACAGACAAGATAACATGAGGCAAACACACAATGCTGACCTATTACATAATACCAAAATTCATAAGGAACTTTTTTTGAGAGTGTGCTCCGTGGGCTTGGCGCTCGGAGGACTCACCACTTTGACGAGTGGATCTTGGTGCTATATATCTTTTCAAGTCACCAATATCTACTTTCGCGTTTTGCTTATTGGAACGCGTTTCTACTATATAGACTGTTGGAGACAGTTTTTTTAGTATCGCGATTGGTCCTTCAAATTTAGGGGCTAGCTTGGCTGAAAACCTATCAATCCCACTGGACAGATGGTGGGTCCTACGCATTACTAGGTCTCCTACATTAAATTCGATGTTTCTTCTACCCTTATTATACGCTCGCGCCTGTTTTTCCTGAGCTCTCTCTATGTTCTCGGTTACTAGATCTCGTAATAAGCCTAACCTATCGGCCCTCTTTTTCCACGCTTGTGGATCCAATCTGCTCTCTATGCCTTCCCCCTTCTCAAGCTCGCGCCGCAAACTCTTCACTGGCAGTGGATGCCTTCCGAAGTTCAAGTAGGCTGGCGAGATCTTAGTCGAGGCCTGCTTCGCGGTGTTGACTGCATGCCTTAGTTCGTGTAAATGCTGATCCCAGTCTCTATGGTCTTTTTCTACAAACATCGCGATGGCCGTCTTCAGCGTTCGATTGGATCTTTCCACTGGGTTTGCCTGAGCATGGTATGGAGGCGTTGTTGTATGCGTTATTCCATACTCTGCCAATGCTTCTCTTACGCATTTGTTATCAAACTCTTTTCCATTATCTGTAACGAGATACTCCGGCGTTCCCCAGCGAAATAGGACAAGCTCCTCAAGTGCTTTAACCACGTTGGCCCCCGTAGCAGCTCTGACCGCCTTTAGCTCCACCCATCTTGAAAATAAGTCCTGAAAGATTATTAAGTACTTGTTCTTGGCTTTGCTAAGCGGAAACTCCATGAGATCTGCTGCTACGACGCTCCATGGTCTCTCTACCGTTCTTTTACCCAATAGTCCCTGAGGCGCTTGCTGCGACGTTTTGAACTGTTGACAGTCCTGACATTGCCTCACAAAGTTGTGAATGTCGTGATAGGCCCCTCTCCAATAGTAATCTCGTACGACTCGATCGAATGTCTTTTCCACTCCGAGGTGGCCCGATGAAGGTTCACAATGGGCATCCCTGATGACCCGCTCTCGACATTCTTTTGGAAGCACGAGTTTCCAGCCCTCTTCACAATCAGCGATTGGATCGAGCAGCTCATCGTACTTGTAACGATACAAGTGGCCCGCTTCGACCTTCCAATTTTTATACCTCTCCGGATATTTGCTGACTTCCTCGACTCTGCGTTGGTAGTCCTCATCCTTTACTTCCGTAATTTCAGCGATCTTCTCTTCGCCAGAAAGTTGCTCGTACATACGAGATAGTGCATCAGGCAAATCATGGATTTTACCTCGACGATGCACCACCTCGAAGTCCCACTGCTGCAACTCCAGCGCCCATCTCGCGAGCCTACCCGTAGGTTCCTTGAGATTTCGCAGGTATTGGAGTGCGGAGTGGTCTGTGATCACGAGGAACTTGTAGCCCTCTAAATAAGGCCTTAGTTTTTTTATGGCCCATAGAATAGCTAATAACTCTCTCTCTGTCGTCGTATAGTTTTTCTCAGCTGATGTGAGAACTCGGCTGACATAAACGATTGGATGTTCTCCGTCCTCATTCACTTGAGAAAGAACACCTCCAATTGCTTCACTACTCGCATCAGTTTGTACGATGAAGGGTTTAGAGAAGTCCGGCCTTGCCAAGACCGGGGCTTCCGTAATGGCCCTTTTGTATGTCTCAAACGCTTTCTGCTGTTCCTCTGTCCATTCCCACTCTTGACCTTTGTGCAATAACTTGACCAATGGAAGCTTGATTTCCGAATCGTCCTTTATGAACCGAGCGTACCATCCAATCATACCAAGAAATCGTCTTAGTTGTTTGAGGTTAGATGGTGCTGGATAATTCACGACTGGAGCTATCTTTTCCGGATCTGGTCTAAGTCCCTCTGCGTCTAACAGATATCCAAGATATGCAGCCCTGGTACAACAAAACTCGCTCTTCTCCTTATTGATTACTAGCCCTGCCGTCACACTCGCTAAACTCACTCTAGGCGTGGACTCCACGCCGACTCCCCCTCCCTGAACCGGAAACAGCCCATCAGGTTTGTCCTCAATGGTTACAGGGTATATCACACTCTCACTCGACTCATTCCGGCCCGTCCCTTTGTCGGAACACAACCGATCCAGAGTGAACAGTACTTGAGGCAATTTCTCATAATCGCTCTCCTGTTCTGATTTCCGGCCCGCGCGAAGCGACTGGGCAGAATCTACATTCCACGCATGTCTCGGCGGGCTTTGTGGCACCGACGAGATGCTCTGAGGCCTCTCACTCATTCTCTCACTCTCTGCTTGCTTTGGCGGCTGGAGACAGGCTGGCCTGTTCGATCCTACCAAAGACTTGACCCTTTCGCTTTCTTCTGACCCAACGGATTGGCAGAGCGGAGCTGACTCCGTCGACCAATGCGCCTTCTGCCCCATATGCGGTTGATTTGGTGGGCGGAGACGGGCTGACCCGCTCGGCTCGGCGAAATCAACGGATGGACAGCAAATATCAGCTTTGCAGTGGAGGTCGGCCGTCCGTCTCCACTGCTCAGCTGGAGAGCTTTTCCTGATAGCTCCATTGCATTGGCCAGATCGATAGAGGTTGGCTGTCCACCTCGATCTGTAGATTTCTTCATCCTTGATCTTTGCCAACGCCTCAGATGGGTGGTGGATGTTGGCTGTCCAACTCGACCCAGGAGCAGATGTTTCATCTGGCCCATCTGAGTTTATCTCCCTTCCTTTCTCTATACAATTCTTTATTCCACTATTTACATCCTCCTTGATCGAATTTGGTTCGCAAAATTTGGCTGTCCAACTCGGCTTTTCCAAAATCGAATCACCATTTCCTAACCTAATTGACTTATTCCTATGATTATCTAAATCTAATTCAGCCGGTTTGTGTTCGACGGGTTGGTTTGCGGGGAAGCCGCTTGGGCTAGGCGACTCCCCGCTTGTCCGTTTTCCTGCCGAGTAAACAGATGTTTGCAATTAGGGCAATTAATTGCCAATAAGCCGACCTTGCCGCAAAGTTGGCACTTTCCTCGTGTCCTACCCTGTCGACTGGGGCAATTGACACTGATATGCCCTCTTGCGCCACAGCTGAAACACTGGACTCTCGGGCACACATTTGCCCTATGTCCCGACTCTCCGCAGGAATAACAAGCTCCGTCAAAGCCCGGTCCCTGGTCTCTCGCCTGTGAAGGCCTAGACAACGTAGGTCTCGTTATGGCCCGGTTGTCCCATCGGCCATTGTAACCTGCCCCAGAGGAGCTGGGCGTGACCTCTCTCGGAGAGGACGGCTCGCCATTTTTCCCCATAGTGGGCGGTATTCTCCCTCCCCCATCCGTGATGGACTTTTTCTTGACCTCATTGTGTTGAAGTTCGTTAACAATGCTGGTCTTCTTATTCATTTCCTCCACATTGCTCCCCAGGGCCCCTACTTTCGCTGGTTTTCTTGATCCTTGCTCTTCTCCTTTCCTCACATAAGCGCCAGTCGTGATTAGCGACTCGCTAGCTGGCATAGGATCATGATAACGAGCATTGATTGCCATTCTTCTTTCATACTTCTGACCACAATCCATCAGTTCATCCAACGTCTTAAGGCGTCGATCCTTTATCTCATTTCGATATTCTGGAAGTAGATTGCTCAATGCGACCTTGAGAAGTTTCCTCTCTGACAACGGTTTCTTCAAATATTTAGAAAGATGTTGTAAGTTGCCTATAAATTCTGCTATCTTCTCCTTCCTCCCTTGGGTTCTATTGGTAATTTCCCTCATTACTTGCTCTTCGTCCCACTCTTCGACGAATCTCTGTTTAAATCGTCGTTGAAAGTCATTCCAGTCTTTGATGTACTCCTCCGTGGCCGCATACCAGTTGTAAGCGGTATCTCGAAGAGTAAACGGCAAAACCTTCAAGATATCGCTATCCGAGGCATTAGTGCTGGCTCTGATGTTTCCCAACTTCTGGAGGTACTCTCTTGCCTTTGAATTGCCGTCTCCTCGAAATTCAAGCTTCCAACTCTGGAACGCCTTTATGCATCTTTGCGAGATCTCAGCTGAGCGTGACGAGCTCGTACGATGTCTCTTGGATTTAGATGCCAATTTTCTCGGAGCACTGGCCCTTCCTAACTCAGAGCTGATGCTCTGTCTATGTCCATCGTCCCCTGATGCATCGTCCGAGTCATCACTGCTGTCAGTAGATAACGACCCGCTCGTTACCTCCGACTCTGAAGAAGATGACGAAGTGGATGTTATTTCCCTCCGATACTTTTTCTTGGAACCCTTTCTCAAGTTCACTTCCTTATCGTTCTTCTCACTGCCCAATTTTTGTAAAATTCGGCTAATTCCATCCGTTAGGTTGTTGATCATCTCGTTCTGCTGTTGCAATTGACTCCGCAACTCCTTTATTTCCTCAGAGTTGCGGTCGCTGTGTACTGGTATCTCTTTCTGATTTGATTTCGCTTCCGAAGGCAGAATGCGCAGTTTTTCCTTTTCTCTGGTCAAATCTGACGCTTCTTTCCTTTCCCCCAGCGGCGGAAAATCATATGAGTCCATCAGCGGCAGTTTGGGCTGAGGGCCTCCCGCTGCGTTTGCTGTAATGGTCCGAATGGGGTTCAGTTCCTCATTAATTTCTCCGTTGCTTGCGGCAACTTTCTCCGTCTCGATGTGCTTCTTTTTATGCCCCTTACTGCATGCTCCTTTCGTTTTCCGCCCTGCCTCTAGGTCTTCGTCCCAGTTTAAGGCGTGTAGAGCTCCTGAGAGGGTTACATCGTCAGGCTGCACATCCTCGTCCAATTCTTTTGACCATGGTGTCCCTAACCGTGGTTGTGCCAAAAGAAGCTTAGCCCGCAATAATCGCTCTTTGCGTACTAAGAGTGGCCCTACCAAGGAGTGTCCTTTACTTGACAACTCATTTTCCACCTCTTCTTCACTCATTTGCTTAATTATTTCAAATTCTGCCTTTACCGCTGAATGCCGTAGCAGTGCCCTCATATCTCTCTGATATCTCGCCAAAAATCCAGTGTCACCCTCCATTGTAAATTAGGAAGAAGAAAATTCTTAACCTATTGAATAATTAAAGGATTTGCCCCACCTAACCTAAAATACGCTTACTGCAAAAATTTAATCCTAATCCAAAGATATTTCCCTGTTCTACAGTTATTATAACAAATAGGGCAGAATAAATCAGAATTCTATATTAAAAGCATAACCTAACCTCAAAATTCAAAAATTACAAACTCCACTTCCTCTTTTCAAAGGATCCTCTGCCACTCTGGGGATACGTGGCTACGCACGGAGCTTCCCTCAAGCCAATAATAGTAGTTAATCTTAGAAACCGATCGTCCCTCCGCAACTTAACTGGAAACAAGTCGCCTCGGGAATGTTCACAGCTTTCATCCCACCCTCAACGCCAAGCAACCACTCAAAGCAACCGCACAAACCACATTCAAGTACAAAAGATTGAGTAGAAATTATAATCTCTTATTTACTGCTTCCCTCACAAAGAATTTTAAATTTTTTAATTTCATGAAAATGTATAGCGAAAGAAAAAAAGGACTAATTTATAAATCAAATAGAAAAATTGTATACCGCTCGCGAAAGAGCTGTACGTAATAACTGGCGCTCGCGCGATGTTAATCACGCATCGTTCCCGCTCACACACACGCTTTGCACACCATGCCGGTATCACTCCGCTCGCTCTCCTTCACACCATTGTTGCCTCGTCAAGGCCGACGCGACGCCATTTTACACTCGCGCCGCATGCGCACTCTCGAAATATAATTGTCACTTTTCTCGCACAACAATAGAAAGGCTGCCCCACGTTGGGCGCCATTTGTGACGCGGTATTTAATTTATAGATAAATTTTCCCCGATACCGCGAGACAAGGGAGGCCGTGACTCTACTTGTTTTGAGGGCGCCAGGCTAGCCGCATGGCTAGCCGCAGAGTCACGCCGCTGGCTGTCACCTGGCCCATCACACTCCTCGTCCCAGGGGAGGGCTCGCTCACCTTTGATGTGCCCCGGGGTGGGCAGCGGCTCTTCAGCTGAAATCACGAGGGACGCAAGGAGGCGCATAAAAATGGACTCCGACGAGTAAACTTCATAAGAACTATTTATTATCACAAGAAAAGGTGTGGGCGCTCCCAAGCAAACATGACGCGCGGTGCCGACGCCTGCTGGGCCACGATGTTGGGTGGCCGCTCGGCGGCAGCCGAAGATGGCCGCCTCGCTATCGACTGCTGGGTCCCGATGTTCCGGTCGGGGCCTGCGGGGGGCCCACACGGCGAGGTCGGTTGCTGGCACGCGCACCCCCGGTGTTCGCAGGCTGTCGGTGACTCGACGATGATAGCACACGACCTTCTCTCTCGGACATCTCACAACGAACTCTCCTTACCACGTGTTGGCCGGCACTCTCCGCGCGCGGCGCGCCCCGCTCTCCTTTTTTCTTACATACATTGTCGGCGCCCACAGATAGCGCCCCGCCGTTCTACGGCTCGCGAGAGGGGCGCGCGTATTCGAACTGGGCAAGTGACGCTGCGCCAAGCACAACGTCACAACATTCACACGAACGTAGGTTAAGATGTGAGTATAATTGGGCACTCTAAGAATGTACACCCTAGACCATCCAACCATTAAACAAACGATCTAACCATAGGGTTACTGCAAAAGCAATTTCATACAAACGTATGGATGATAGAGACCCGCCTGCGTGTTCACAAATGTATGTCAATGACAGGACTTCTCTGGCCTAGTGAATTTGCTCGCGCCAAAACGTAATTAGACATCAATACGCTCCTAGACCCAAAATCGAGCGCAAACTGACCTCTTAAATACTCTTAATCGTGCCACGTACTTATCTACAAATAACCTACGCGCCAATTGCTACTGGCATAAAAATTGAGAAAAAGTGAGGGCCGTTTTCAGGGAAATCAGGAAAAAACAAAAATTGCTAAAAAGTGGCAAAGAATTAAAGCGAGAAGTATTGGAGCGATTAAAGGTCTAATGAGTTGAAAAAGGCCACGGGAAAGTCTCAAGTCAAATGGTTTTGGTTTCTTTGAACATCGATGCCCTGAGGGAGGGCGAGAGACCTTGGTCAAGTGACTCAATGGGGAAGATGGGTTCAAATGTGACCATTTGAGGATTGATTGTTCACAAAAAGATAACTTGCAACAAAAATCAGTTTGAAGCTGATTTTAATGGGAAAAGATGCACTCTTAACTACTTTATACAGCCATTCATTCATGCAAAAGGGTCCACGTTCCTTCTCTGACCTACCTGAGGTTTCGAGCAACGTCCTCGTAACTGGTAAATCCCTCCGCTTGTATTTGCCTTTAGATTGGAGGGTGTTGTTCCGGAACAGCACACGGTATATGAATCCAGACCCTAATGTCAGCTGCCAAAAGGTATCCACTGGGAAACTAAAGAGCCTATCTGGGAATTTGGAATATGATCCATATTAGTCAATGCCTATTATATAAAAGTTTTTCCGTTGTAATTGAAAATTGATGTAACCTGTATGTCGATGTTTATGATCTCTTTCTCAGTTTATATGCTGGTTAAAATATGATTTTCTGATATTATCGATAGATGAGGCGTGAAATAATACCTCAAATTTTTAAGAAAAAAATTTCAAATAATTTGTCAAGAATCTCTCTCAAGTTAAAATATTTTTTATTCCAACGTTTTAAATAATCAAATTCGATCGTTCTCTATTTATTGAGGATATATATCTATAAATATATATTGTCATCCTCCGATCATGTACGTAAATAAAGCAATAATTTGACTAAATATGTCTCAATATAATTCTCACGTTTCATGATTATACACATAATTATTGTATTCTTTCACGGTATTCTTATTCTAAAAACATTGAGATCTCAAAGACTTAGAGATTCAAAATATATCGTCTGTATGGATCTTCTGTAATTTTATCACCGGGCAGCGTAAGGGAGCGCCATGATAGTATATTTCCCTAATGTTTAGATGATGGCCAGAGGTTGTAGGAAGGTCAATGTTTACTGAGGGAAGTTTAGGAATACAGATTTTCATAGAGGAAGGTTGCAAGTCTTTCATTACTTCCGATGGAGATGTCCTCCGACAGAGATTTTACTTCTCTTTCAGATTAATTCAGCACAAAAATACTTGGACGTTTTTAGGTATCTCCGACGGCTGAGGTCATTTCCAAACTTTTTGCCAGCGCTTAAAAGATCATTGCGCCATATTTTATCTTAAACTCCTTCAAAAGATTCGTACCCCCACCTATTTTTCCCCAAAGTTAGTTTTAAATTATAATCAATAATTTTTGAATATGAAAAAGTTAGTGAAAAAAGTTTTAAAATAAATATTATAAGGATTCCTGAAAGGCATAAACTTTCAATTCTCTGAAGCATGAAACCCAAACAGACAGCTTTTTCAGTATGCATTTCGACAACGCTGCTGAAAACACTGATGGTACTCGTACCATTATCCAGTTTGTTCGCTTAGTGTAGTTCCACTTCATACATAACGGTTTTCTCACAATAAATTGCAACTTTTAGCTACCATAAGTATTATAATATGTTAAATGGATCTGATCTGTTTTTATTATTTCCCACCTTATGGTACGAGGGTCATCCGGAAAGTAGTACCCATTCGTGCCGCATGAAGTGCTGACGACGCGAGTAGCCGCTGGACGAGGTCAGATAGCTTCAGTGGCTTGTCTGCCTTCTCTGAGCCAAGTTGCGTGACGCTAGCATTGCCTGTGTTGTTTCTGTGATTGTTTACAATGTTTAAAAAAATTGAGAACGCCGCCAGTTGTGAAGTGAGGGCAGTGATTAAATTCCTCAATGCAAGAAACGTTCGCCCATGTGATATTCATCGCCAATTAAAGGAGGTGTATGGAGACAATGTAATGGACGAGTCGTCTGTTCGGCGGTGGTGTCGCAACTTCAACATGGGGAGGGGGAACACACACGACGATGAGCGTTCGGGGAGACCGTCTGTCATTACAGACCAACTGGTGAGCTCAGTTGACGAATTCGTGAGGAACGATCGGCGCGTCACAATTGATGACATCTGTGAGCATTTTCCCAATGTTTCTCGAACATTTGTTCATGAAATTGTTAAACACCATCTGCATTATGCAAAAATTTGTGCAAGATGGGTCCCTCGCGTATCTCAATGAGCTGGCGGCGAAGGACTATGCAGCAGGAATACAGAAACTTGTCACACGTTATGACAAATGCCTTAATTTGCTTGGAGATTATGTTGAGAAGTAGTTTAAAGTATCCTCTTTCAAATAAAATTTTTTATGTTTGTTAAAATTTACTTTTGTGTCTTTATTTCACGAACGGGTACTACTTTCCGGATGACCCTCGTAATTCCTCTCGTTTGGCGATAATTTTTATACAGAAATATTCCATTATTCCTCTCTGGAAGTAAGAAACCATTCCATTTTGCTAACTTTTCTCCGTCAAGGATTGCATTACTCGTTGTTCCCCAATAGACCCAATTAAAGTGTATGTGTTCACGTTTCATTTCTTGCAAAAGTTTTAAGTCCAGCATTGCGTTCTATGGATTTTATTTCACCAAAATCCAGTTATATGTCATTAAACAGAAGAAGTTGTTCCAGCCATATAAGCAAATATGGGTTAACCTGATAGTAATGGAAATGATTAAAAGTTTATCTCCAGACCTTAGACGGTGTTTTGAACATCCACGCTAATATCATATCCGCGATCCCCTCTGAAGTGAGCTAGAATACCAATCAGCGTTATGTAAAATTATGAGAAGTTGTAATCTAACAGGAATGTCAGATTACAACTATATTCAGATCATCTAATTTCTTTCCTTGTTCATATTCGTAGCACTTGGATGAATATTAACAAAATGGTAAACTTTTTTCCATTAATATGAGTTATTCACTTCCTTATATTTAGTGTTATTAGGGTTAATAACAATGGATAGTTTGGGGAAAACGTAATTTCATAAATAAAACATAAACTTGATATTAGACATTTATTTACTTCATACAACCATTTTTATTTCAAAAAATAAATCTTAAACAAAATCCCTAGAGATTCTCCACCTTTCATACTCGTTCCGACTTGTATTTATCCAGCAATTGATCTAACGATGAGACAACAGTACACAACGGTCGGTGGATGGGTCAAAATATTGTCATCATCATTTTTACGATGACCAAAACAAAGCGTGCAAATTATTGATAAATCGGCCGCAGAACACATTACTGCACACGGTTGTGTTTTTTCATTAATTTATAACACATATTTGCACATAAAACTGCAGCTACTGTTATATATATATCCACTGAAATTCACTATGAGTGCTCTTTACTTAAAGCACCTGAACATAACAGGGTCATCTCTTTTCTCCACTTATGTATAACTGTTGACATGGACATTGACATACACGGCATGATATTTACTTATCTCAAAGAAATTCCGCTGACGGTTGTATCATTTGTTTCTCACTGCATCGCACTTAACATTTTCCAGGTATCATTATTTTACGTGTATGATGCATACATTTATTGACCTGGAGAACAAGGCATGTTATTCATGTTGAAACTTGTGAAAAGGAAAAAAAATTGCATTCATGAGTGCGAAATTGTATTTCAAATAACTTTAAATTTTAAGTTCTGGTCTCTTTAGGTACCCTATAGGTAGGTTAAGATATCTACCTATACGAATGCATAGATTGAATCATGCATTTCCCTGCAAAAATGGACTAGATTTCCAAGAAATAGCTCGTCTTGAACTCGGTAAGGTTTATCAAAATAAAAGCGTTTTCGTTATTAAATTTTCTTTGGTAAAATATTGTCTCTTGAACACCCTATGATATTTTTAAAATGCTACAAACCTTGACATGCAATCGGATATCCAACGACATTACTGAAATCTATTTAGTCGTGAATTTCTATCGCTCTGAAAAAAAACTGGACATTTCCCCGAATAAGTCTTACTCATCAAGGTAGTTCTGTCTACCTTCACATGGGATAGGAATTCTACTGAGTGAATGTATATTGTAGTACCCGCACATCGACGTCTGATATGAAACTTTGGTGAGTTAAGTGAGAAAATGTGCAAACCCTGGAAATGATACCAACGTTATCTAACGCTTCACAAAAATAAAGCTCTCATTGATATGGAATAGTAGGGATATAAATGCACAACCTCATAATATTCCTTATTTCTTGCCTAAACAAAAATTAAAATATTTCCTTTTATTCGGCATCATAGTCTCGAAAATCGCATTTATTTTAATTTCCGCACGAAAACTACGCACCAAATCTTTCGCAATCAGGTCATCCTAAAAGATGTTTAGTTGCCGAAATTTGTCATAGTTGTTATTTTTTCAATTCATTTGATGCACTGGAAAATATAATCTCGTAAATATATATCCTCACTGTTATAATGGTTAAATAAAACTTAATCTTAGGAAAGTCGACATGTTTCCCCACGCGGTATCCTTGGATATGTAGTACCTTACAAGAGGTTTAATCGAACGCAATGATATTTCAACCTTGATATTATTTTCTGTGCGTCTCATTTACAACGGAATAACATGTTTCCATGGTTTGTTATTGATTGACGTCTGATTGTCAAGACTCTGCAGCATAAATGAAAACGTGACGTAAAAAAAAGGGATTCACCCGAATTTGCATGCACACGAAAAGAGCAGCTCATCACCACACCCGAGGGTATTTCCATTGTCTTTCGCCCGTGAATGTCAGCCGCCAGCGTGATTTTCTTGCTCGCGCGGCCATTTTATAACACCATGACGCGCCGAAATTCACCGTCGCCATCTTGTGCACCTCTGCACTTCCCATTATCTCCTCCTACATCCCGCAGAAAACAGCTGGCCATCACACCGTATCCGGCGTGGGGTCCCACGTAAGCAGCTGCAGGCTGGTGGACTTGGACACTTGCTTGGGATAGTGCTGGGCCCCACCAGGTCCCTTCCTGCGGCCCCTGCGGCCCCACGTGGTCCCTCCCTTTGAGCCCCTTCTCTTCCCGCTGCCCTTCCGCAAGGACCGCGTGTACAGCCGCAGGACGCCGCAGTCGCACGTCACGCAAAGCGCCACCACGATACCCTGGGGGTGGAGAGAGTGGGAGGATCTTGATGAATGGAGTTGATAAATGAGTCACTTTAATAATATTAACATAGATATTGTAATTAGAGGTGCGTCGATCTATGTATTTGAATTTGCACATTGTGGTTTAAAAATGCATAGAAGTTACCAGGACAAGACGTGAAATTATCTTCAAATATATTAGCGTTAACCCAGGAAAATATGTTATAATTCTATTCGTCTCCAAAGACTTCAATGTATACATATTTCAACTAAGTACAGCTCT
Source organism: Hetaerina americana (assembly GCF_022747635.1). NCBI lineage: Eukaryota > Metazoa > Arthropoda > Insecta > Odonata > Calopterygidae > Hetaerina > Hetaerina americana. The sequence goes on from NW_027287316.1 coordinate 25,290,641, forward strand.
CTGTAGAGTTATCAGCACTAACTTGCTTTTCCTGCTTCTGTGTCACATTAAAATAAAGCGATGCGTTTTTAGGAAGTCCAAGGGGATTGACGGCTCTAAACACAATTAATATTACGTTTTTCGAAGAGTTTCTGCGTCTATACATAACTGTGGACGAAACATGGATACCCTAGTACACTCAAGAGGCAAAGGAACTGTTGTACCAAGAGGTTTCTAAAGGCGATCTGGCTTCGAAAAAAGCGAAGACCTGGAATTAATGAGACAAAGTGATTTCCACGGTTTTTTGGGATGAACGCGAAATCATCTACGAGGATTACTTGGCAAAAGGAAAAAGGATAAATGCAGAGTATTATGCATTGTTATTGCACCAGTGTAGTGAAGAAATCAAGTAATAACGTTCTCATTTGAGGAAGAAAAATAAATTCTCTGCCAACAAGATTGACTAACAAATAAAAAAATGGTGTGCACACCTCCGCAGTGTGTTTGGTAAAAATTATGGAATTTAAGTTTCAAGTATCACAACATCCACCATTATTACGAAAATTGGCCCCTTTTTTACTTCAAAAGTGTAAAATGACTCGCCGGAAATCGATTCACGTCGTACGAGAAAGTTATCGCGTATATTTTAAGAACTTTGCGAAATAATACTTTTTAGACAGATTATGTTGAAAAATAATAAAAATTCACTCAAATAATTTGTTTTTCTATTTTTTCTTGGGACTTATTGAAAGACACACGCATCTTCCAAAGCAATATGGGCATTAAATGAGTGGGTTTTTGTAATTTTTGTTAGTGAGAAAGGATCTAATGATAAGTTTTCTGGAGCAATGGAGAGAAAGTGATTTCCCTTACGCGAATAATACCTCAGCGTGTGCCATTGAAGTAGCGCTAAATAGTGACTTAATGTATTAAGGAATTGCTCATTATCTCTCTTATTAGAATTAAGTGGGAAATATTTATACCTGTGCGAATTCCCTCAATTATCAGCCAGACTTTATAATTAGTAGTCTCTTTTACCCAAATTGCATATACACCCTAGCAGACGAAAGTTTTCCGCAGCGCCAGTCTTTGGTATGCGGAATACTGGGTACTTCGCTCTGTTTTCATCAGCTAACGGTATGTGTCCACAATGATTTACTTGACAAAGCAGAATAATAGCGTAACCGTCAGCACAAAATAAAGGTTAAAATGAAATGGATTCACAATGTGACTTTTGAAGTGATTTTTAAGAATGAGAAGACAGAGAAGCCTATAGGGAACCCTTGAGAGAAGAATAAGGAAAGTAAATGCACGCATTCTGAGGGAGGATATTTTGCTGCTTGTCATTAGTAAAGGGTTTTAGATTATTTTCTTTGGGAGGCGACCGACAGCTAAGGTCATTTGCGCCATTAAGGATGGATGGGAGAGAAAGGGTGTACATAAAACCGGCGTCGGCATTAGGCTACTCTTGTAAGACTCCGAGGAGTCCGCAGTTTAACGTCCCATCCGACGGACGTCGTACTCACTCAAAGTGCTCTCCGCAAAGCACCTCAAGTAGGGATCGGGATACCACTGAAAAATATTTGTTGTCTCCAGGATTTGAACCCGGGCCCTCTCGGTGGGGACCCTGTACGTTAGCCACCGCACCATTCCGATCCCCTCATTATTTCCAATGGTCCTAAAAAATTAGTAAAGGGCCATGAAAGGCTTGCAGAAGAAGGCTAAGGATTAATTAGATGAAGCAGGTAGTGAAAACTCTAATCGCGTTGATCTACGCGTATGAAGGAATGTAGATGTATGCAACAGTTATACCTGCAGGGCGTTGGCCACGTCGAAGGCGAGCCAGATGGCGCTGCTGCCGCCGGCCAGGGTTGCCGCTTCGTCCTTTGACTCCTCCTTGTGGGGAGCGCTGGTCGTGGCGGGGGTGTGGTGGGGTGAAGCAGAGGAAGAGTTATGGGTAGAGTGCTGGCCGTAGGTGGACAGTCGGGCTGCGGCCCCCAAAGCCGTGACCCCTCCGATTAGGAGGGAAACCCTGGCAAAAAGGCAGACCTGTAAAGGAGATCGAATAAGCGACAGGGTTTTGGATAGAAGTCAGAATTTTGGGTATAGTTGAGATGATGGGACCCTATTTTCCGTTTATATTAATACAAAATCTGGTGATTCATACCGCTACCTTGTATACAATTCGAACCGATTGTCCCTACACACATCCGCAAAATAAGTTCAATGTTGATTTATAACCGCGGCAAAAGTTTTTCTTAAGATTTTCATTTTTTTAATACGGTTTTTTATAAGTAGTCCTAATCATAATGAGAAATACTCTTTTCTGCTTAGTTAAATCTCTCTCAACTCTGTTGTTATGTTCACATACGTAAATAAGCGGATGCTTAACTCTTCAGTTGAATTCTTAATATTATTTTTTTTCTCTTTGAGACGGACCTATGACCTTTTTCTGAATTAAACCACCATTGCTGAAAACTCAGAACCAAAGAAATGAAAAGTTATTTGTCATCTCTGTGCTAGTCCCATTGAGTCACTTCGTATTAAAACGTCTGTTTTATCAGCTTTGCCCGTATAAACACGTCACTGTAGGGCGAACACTTGCGCAGGATCAGTGAAATATCAGCTTCCGTTTGTGGAGAAAAAAAAAGCTTTACAAGGCCAATAGTCCGTCTTAACAATCAAATAATATCACAACAGAACGAGAACTAGAGCAATAGACGCTTCTCGTAACGGAAATGAAGTGAGAGTCTGTCGAAAATAGACGCACGAAGTCCAAAACATTCCGAAAATCGAGTCTGAATATGCCCGCCACCTCACCATTAAGTTTTACTTCATTTTTCCTTCGTACCCAAAGTATCGCATGCATGTTTGGATTATTAAAATTTTCACCAAATAAATGAAATTGTCCTTGGACCGTATACATTTGTTTAGCTAAGCAATTTTAACGACACAACAAGTAAATTTAAAAAGAAGCGTAATCCTAAAAAGAAATGAAAAAATGACAATTTATTTTTTCATTGTGATTCATAACTAAAATGGCTAATTTTCATTTAAGTAATAACTAAATTTTTTCAGCATTAATGGCATGGAAATGATTTGAAAATTTTCCGACGTGTAACCCGACCTTTTATTTCTTCCTACTAAAGTTATCGCCTAGATCCCTCAGTGATCATGTCGTTTTCCCCTCTCTTTCAGTCGGCACTAATATCCTGGTTGTTGATGGTGAAGAGGCGGTAACATGTGTCATACAGAATTGTCTACTGCCCTCCATTCTAAGGCATAGGTAAGGCTGATTAGGTTTCTTTCACTCTGTTACAGCATTTTTCGCAAAATTAGTAGATGTTAGACACTTTGTATGTTACCAAATTGTCCAATTGATACCTATTTTAATCCACGTTAGTTTTTGTCCTGGTCTATTTAGAGGAATGGTGTTAAAGACATCTGAATTCCGCTTTAGGTTACCGTGAAGATTTACTTCAGCCAACCTGACACACCTAAGAATTTTTTACAAATAACATTTAGTCAAGAACCCCTTATTTTAGAAGACTCCATTATGTCATACAAAATGGACATTACTACCATAACATACCAATCCATTCAGTTAAGTCTGTTTTACGAGAAATACTCTGTCGTATAAAAGAAAGAGCACCTTTTAATCGAAAAAATATCTAAAATTGCATATTCATAAGCAAAGCACTTTAGTCCCCTATTTAATATATATGCATTAAGTAATGTAAACAAATATTGTGAGAGTAGAATTATTTTTACAGACAGCCACTGAGGCGCTTTTAAAACAATACACTGAAGAAGGCCATTATTTGCTTGGTGAGAAGGACACTCAGAATTAGTCACGAGTTGAACTGTTACATATGTTTAAAAAAATATAGTCTAATGTGTATTGTTAAAGAATTTAGCCCTGAAAATGCTCAATTGCGCAAAAAACTGAATACTTTAAGAAAATTCAAAATGTGTGAATATTATTATAGATAATCTACCAGTTAAGGTAGGTTTTGGGTGGACACAAGCAACGGGACGGTATAGCGGCAAATCCCATGTCTCTCCTAACAAGCGAAGTGAACATCGTATTCTGCAATAAGTCCCTCTTCAGCTCCGCATGCTTCCTTTCTCCCTCATCCCGTCCAGTATCCATATTCTATTTCCTCCCTTCCTTGTTTGTCTAACATTTTCCCCTCTATTGGAGTTTTCAATATCCTATTGCCAATCAAAATGTACAGCATCCGAATTTACAGCTTCCTTTGGATTTCTCCCAGCAATCCCCTCTCCTTCCCAACCATACCTAGCACTTTCTCATTCGTTTTCCTTTCTGTCCCTTTCACTTTCTACATGCTTCTCTGTACCCACATTTCAATAGCCTCCAATCTACGTGCATCTTCCCGCTTCAACGACCATATTTCCGCGCCGCACGGAACTTCGCTTTATTTCAAAGTTTTGACGTACCCTTTTCTTAAAGTACTTACTCCACGTTCTAGTCGTCAATTTCATCCTCCTTGTGAAATGGCATCACAGTCTTCAACATGTCATGGCCAATCAAAATTCTCCGCATCCATCTTTCCTGCCCCCTTTGAATTTCTCCCAACAATCCCCTCTTCTTCCCCACCTTAGCTAGCAACTCCCCCGTTTGGCAGCTAATGTCCATCCAAAACATAACTTAACCGATAGATTACCTGTAGTTACCTATAATAAAAATAAAAAATTCCCATTTATACGAATTACGAAATCCATAAACCACCATGTATATGCCACCAGAATTCAATTAGGACGGACAGAAAATTGTTAAGATTATGACCACTCCCTATTTATTTTTCCTGTTATCATTCTTGCGTTCGACGTCAAGAAATTTCTGAACAATTTTCAAGTCCATCCTAAATAAGCCCCTTGGTTTCATATTAGTTCTTTCGGTTGTTTTCCTACCTGTAGTCTCCTCCTGGCCTTCATCTTCTCGCTCGCCTTTCTGTCCACCAATAGAGCAGAGGTGTAGCGCACCAAGATGGCGCTCTTCACGAGCAGAACGGCGTCGGCCACGAGGAGGGCGACCGCCGGGGCGAGGAAGCCCAGGCCGAATGACCACGCACCCTCAGGGAACCAGCAGTCGCCCTCGGCGGCCGCGACGTCGTTCGACAGGAATGAGGAACCCAAGATGGATGTCGCGTTGTGATGAGGCAAGTGGTCCAGCTGAAATATTTAGATAGGGGAATTGGAAAACTATGAATGAAAACGTTTTATGAACAAATATGTAACTTAGGTACTGCATATTAATAACGAAAGTGGCTTAATACTTTTGTTTTGTATTTCCATCCACATATTCTCGGGTTATAGATGCAGAAAGTTTTCAGTATTTCTCTGGCACCGTCCTGCTTTTCTCTATGAGCGATTGTCAACATTTGGGTCTTATGGTAAAAACCGAAAGTTGACGATCATAAAGAGTATCATATGGCGTTCTTCTAGCGCATTTACACCTTAACGTTAATAATTATAAGTGAAAATACTTTTGCCACTCCGACCCCACAAATTTACCGAAATGCAAACACTGAGGAGTTACTGTTTGATGTCATGTAAATGTAAAATAGTTAGCAGTGTATTGCGTTAAGGTGGATAATTGCGATGACTTTTATAAAATGAACAACCTTCACTTCCGCAGGTTTGTCGTATAAAATATTGATCACGTTGAAAGTGTTTTATAATCTATATAAATTATATTGCAAACGGGTTATATACTGTAAACTTCTGGCAATAGAGAGCAACCACTTGAATCAATTTTTTTAAGTTCTCGGGGGAGGGGGATTCTTTAGATTAATTCATTTGAATAAAGGGCGAAAAATTATCAATATCGGTATGCATGTGATCGTTGGTTTTATCGGTTTTTATCGATATTTGGATTTTATATTTGGATCATATATATTCGGTCGTTTATTTATATGCTACCAAGATAACCTTGAGCCGTTTCATCAAACATTTCCATTTATGTAATTAAAAAGTTAATATTTAGCAACAATTATATCCATACTAAAATGCATATAGATGGGGTACTCTTATTGAATATCACGTAAAATATGTCAGCAGTTTTACTCTAAAAGTTATGGTAGCTTATTTAACTGATTAAATTAACCGCTATTAATGAACAACTTGGAGAACATGCAGTCGGTAAAAAAAAATAAATTCAAAAAAGAGCAGGCATTTTTGGGAGCGTAATGCAAGATTGAAATATGTTCAGCAATAATTTGAAATGATAGTTTCGTTAAAAAAACCAAAGTTTTTTGAAAATGTTAACGGTCCATTCAATACCTGTTGCCAACAGTAACAATAAAGCCTAGAGGGGTTTTAATAAGTCGGCTGAGCTACCGCTAAATTTTAACGTAAACTTTTACTTCCAATGGTATCAAACATTCTTCAAAATAAATATTTATGTGAATCCGGGTGATGCCACTTGATTTAAAATAATTGCCCATATAATTAATTCTATAATCTCTAAAATAATAAAATGACAAAACATTTATCTCAATTAGCTTTGGAGAAAGTATTTAATGAAAATAAACGGCGGTGTAAAACTGCGCCCGGGATACAGCCTTCTTTATTTTCTCATATAAATCTATTCATTTCTTGCACAAATATCAACAAGAATTATTAAATTAAAGTTGTTTATAAAAGTGCATACCTTTCTTAGAGACATGCGTAAACAAATGATGAAAATATTTGAAGTCTGCATGCACGGTAATTTTTCCTGAAATCATGTTCATTGTTTGCAATTATTTACCTTGCATGGCACTAATGGAGGGTATGTATTCACTAATTTCTTGCAAAATTTCCGAAATCAACGATACCACTAATATTATTAACCCATTTTTACAATAATAAACAAGCAAAATAATCGCATTTTCATACTATTCAGCCTCCACCTCAAGATTAATCAAGTAGTTTAAAGTATTTCAACATTAGTGGATGCTCATATTTTTGAATCCGCAGCCAAAGGCGAGGTATTGAGGACCGGTAAGGTATTGCGTATCATTTTAAGGGTAGCAAGTGCATTTAATTGCATTACCAGCCTGATGACTGGGAAATTGCTGCAAATTAAGGGGCAAGTTTTAGGATTATGAAGCTAGAATCTAGAGGAAGTGTGCCTGTTTCTATTCTGTTGAATTTAAGTTTATAACTATGTATATCGAAAGGAATACACATGAGCACATGGCTAATATATATGAGCTAGTCCACTCGGATGGAAGGGAGGAAACTAGCCTACCTCCTGTATTCCCCTATTCGCTTTAATCCTTCCCCTTTCGTATTAATTTCGTATATCTCGCCTATGGTTGCCCTAAGGGTGAGATAGACTCGACTGCAAGTTGACATTTGAGTGTCCATCTGGTTAATGCGAACGGATTCGATTACAACCTCTTGCCCCATTCGTAGCACCAGTTTTCGCTCCTTGTGAATCTATTTTGTAGGATCACAGTTAGAAGGGGTTTTAGGTGAAAGTGACCACAATATCTCTGGATATCACTTACCTGTCTCTCCCAGAGGCATTTAGCCTTCCCGTCACGAGGGCACATTTCCCTCCACTATCTTCCTTCCTGCTCATCTAGACGCGCCACAAGCTGACAGATGAGCATTTACTCGGGTAAGAAATAGCTATAAGCGCGTGTGCTCAAAGACAACGACCGTCCGGAAATATAGTATGTAGTCTTATTTTTTTACCCTAACGTGCGGTGAATCGTTTAGTTATTCTTATGGAAAGTATATTTTATTCACGTTAAGATGGCCAATGATTATATGTAAGAAGGAAATAACAGTAGGAAAGGGAGTAAAGTTTGAAAGGTTCAATTAAGACGCTGTACACAAAAGCTGATTGCTGGTTTGGGCGAGTTCAAGTTTATAATTCAAACAGTTTAGGGTAAGGCAATATTAAACAATTGTTACCTTATGCAAGCAAGCTCGCCCCTTGCAAAGAAATAAGGAGACCTTCTTCCTATACTCATCTCTGTCATGTATACTAACGTACATCTCAACCGAATTTCGATTCCCTCCGGCACTGAGTACGTTAAACTTCCCATAATGAACAACAAGGTTAAGACCTAGATGTCGGTCAGGTAATCGACTATAGTTTACCGAGAGAAACTCACCTTCGTGCCGAGGATCAGGGCCTCGTGGTTGTGTATCCTGTCGAGGTGCGTGTGGGGGTACATGGGCCTCCTGAGTCGGGGCCTCCGGTGGGGGTGGTGGGGCCACGCGACACCCTGCGAAGCGTCGTGGGCCGCCTGCATGATGGAGGAAGCGGCGAGGCAGAGCAGCGGCGCCCCCCACCCGAAGAGGCTGTAGCGCAGAAATGAGGCGGAGAGGCCCCTGCGGCCCTCGTGACCCACCGGGGACGAGCGCACCACGACCCCGTCTCGGAACGAGGCGTGCATGTGGTGCGCGGAGGCCGTGAGCCAGCAGAGCACAGTGAGGCGCACGTACTGCAGCGACAGCGAAAGCGCCGAGCAAAGGTCGGGGTCCTGTTCGAGGAGGAATAGAACGGAGGAGGGGATTTAATACGGGAGAATCAAGCAAGAATGAAGGCGATCAAGAAACACTTCTTTTGATACCGGGTTAATATACAGGGTGCGGCCAATTAACTTCTTTTTTATGAATAAAAACCCCTTTAAAAAAGGTGCTTTGATTTATAAAAGCAAGGAAGGTGGTGATTTAACTAATACTACTAGAGATAAAAATCTCTTAGATTTTCGTAAGTATTACATTTAAAAAAATCAAATAAATTACGCTGAATGTTCAATTAGGCAACTATCTTCGTCTTGCTGGCTGATATTCTGTGAATTATTGATCCAAGTTCAAAGTGTAATCGCCCATATAATGATTTTAGTACACAATGACAATAGAAGAACAATTGCGAATCAAACAGAGGAGGCATAAACATATAATCAATGTTAATTTTCTTCCTTTTACAAAAAAAGTAATATTTTAAAAGCGTAGGCAATATGTGGGTATTATGGACATGGTAGTGATTTGGTTAAAAAATAAATTGATGGCGCTACCTGTATTCTTTAGTTATCAGCCATTGGTTTTTTTTGGAGCAAAATAGTCCGTTGATTTCCCCTTATCTTTCAAAGAATATTTTGAAAACTAATTTTCACTCCTCTGTCGTGAAATTGAGTTGTCTTCTCTTTATATTTCAAAAATCAATTTTAATTCACTTCGATTTTAATCTGTAACGCGCTCACTGGTCATCCAAGATTGCTTCTTACCGCCACTATACTTAGATGTGTGTGTCATTATGAATTCCTGCATTGCATTTATCCATTGGCTATCCTAAACAATTCCAAAAAGAGTAAGTGTTCTTAGGCATGCCCACAATATTACCTCATTAAGGTAGAGATTAAAATTTTGGATGAATTTCTTAAAAGCAATATCCCAGAAAATTACATTCAGATTTCAATTTTCGGCATATTTCACGAAAGTATGCTTTCAGTGATTAGTGTTAGTGCCATGGCAGCATGCGGATGTAACTTATTTGTTTATAAATTTAACAATATTTCTTTGTTGGCTTAAACTATTTAAAGCTAAGGGTCAACTGAAAGTGATGCATCTCTGTAAACCTTTGCGGGTGACTTTCATTAGTAACTCTTCATGAATAATGAAATATTTTGATCTCCTAGTGGAATGACTATCAGTTATAGAGTTATATATAATGTTAAGGATTCATGGTGGCATAATTCGATTCTATTCAAACCATGGAATATTGATAGAGAATAAGCTTTTCAATCCTCAGCGGTGGTAGTAACTCATTGCGGTGTTCGTAGCTGTATGTTCTCAAATAATACGAAGACATAAAACTAAGATAGAAAATAAGGTGTGAAGAAATCACGAACATTTTCAACGCCAGACTAAGGCCCAGCTTCACCTACAATAAGATATAGTGATAATTCCCCGAATACACCAATTTCTAGTTCTTCGACCGATTAATAAAAATGGAGTAACGAAACTGTTATTATATTATGAAACTAGCGTCTAGAAATGTGTTCTCCGTTCTTAAAATAATTATTTTAGATCATTTTAACGTTTGATAATTATTAAAAATTTATGAACGCTTACTGATGAATCTTCTGATGCATTCGTTACTCATCAAGTTACTTGAGGCAAAGGGAAGGTTATAGAAACTGGACCTAAGTCTAGTATAGTATCAAATAGATTTTTTAATCGAATTGCGTAACTTAAAAGCAGAAATATTTATTAGTTAATCAAACGTTAGAAATTAATTCTTGAGTTTTTCTGTCTTCATTCTCTTTATTACAAAAATAATGCGTAGTGTTTTGAATGCCACGCGCAAATTTGACATTATGCGCAGTAAATTGTATTAAATTTCAATATGTTTTTTGCAATTTTATCAAAAGCTCGAATTTTTGACGTGAATTCAAGGTTTCAGGATTTAACAAAATACCTTTGGTGTAATTAAAACAAACTTCAGCATGAATCACTGGTAATATTATAAAATTGTGCCTTGAATATTGATGCAAACTAGAATAACTTCAATAGCCCCTTAGAAGTGCTTGACTTCATTATCTCCAACCCTAAGAGGATTAGGCAGAAAAAGGTGAAAGTTATTTCGAAAACAATGACTTTAAATTCACAAGAGAATTACTTTAAAAAATTTAGAGCGAAAGACAAAAGAATTCTTTGACGGAGACTTTGTTACTTTACTAAAACAGAGGCCTCAGGGAAGCCGTTTTAACGTTGAGAAATATCATAGTCTAAAAGTTCGACCAACTTTTACCGACTTCCAAGATATGGAGGACACATTTGAAAATTAAATGGAGTTTATAGCTGATTACTACTGAAGAGTGGAGGCGCCAACTCAAAAGAAGAAGAGTATTTATCATAGCGTAAGGGAGCAGATGAATAACGGTCTGAGTCTAAGGAGAAATGAGACGCTTAAGCACGGCAATCAGTAAATCATAATGGTAAAACCAGCATAAGTTGTTACTGAATAAGAATTATACATGACTATGGGTTGGACTGTTAGTTATTTCCGAAGGAAAAGTAACTGCATACATCATTATCATGAAACACATGCCTACTGAACGACGAACTTCTTGTTTTAAATGCCTTCACCTGTCAACACATTTACATGGATTAAATGCCGAGCATATATTTAAAGTTACGCATAATAATCCCTTATCACACCACTTTCGCGAAAATAATTTAAGCGCCAATTATTGTGTTCACGTAATATTTTTTTATGAAAATGTAAGTAATGAATTTCTCAAGAAATGTAGGATAGAATTTAGCAATAAAATTGAATTTGATACATTAGGTTATGTGAAACAAGATGAATTATTTGTCATTGGGCTCTTCAGAAGAGCATTCCTTAGCAGTGCTGAAACATAAGGAATAAAAAGAAAATTTTGAACCGTTAAAAGAAGCTATAAGATGTTATGAAACATAGTAAAAGGGATATAAGATGAGATTAAAAGGTATAACATTCATTCAGAGATTAGTATTTTTCGGTTACTATATATCTTACATAAGTAAATATAATGAGCGAAATTTGAAGGACTCAAAGATAAAGAGATACAGACAAACAATAAATATCGTTTGGAAAAAGCATAGATGAATGCATCGGATGATGTAAAACGTAAATAGAAAAATACTCTCCAGGAGATAGGAGGTGAAAATGAATGTAGAAGGCAGTGATAATTGAATGAATGTACCTTAATTAGAGGAGAGGAAGAAAAATAGTAGATATTTTTTGTATGAACGGGATGTAATGAATAAAGACTGTGCCATGAAAAAGGAATTGTTTTGTATATCTTCGGCATTGTTTTAATGATTTCCAAAAGGATGTTATATTTAACATCCAATTGGTTGGATAACTATGCTGTAACCGTTAGGCGGAGAAATTCTTAATACCAGAAATTTATAATTGAAACATTTGAATACTTATTATTCCTAAATTATACAGAATGAATTACGAATTTTTTTAAAAAATACCGTGATCATAAATTGTTACATTCTAAGGCCCGTTAATGAATCATTAAAAATATAAATATGAAAATTTCTATTTCAAAGACGAACAGTTATGGTTTATAATTTTTAGAGTAAATGACTGAAATCGAGTATGCAGCATCCAGAGAACAATTAGTGCATAAAATAAATTAATATACAGTGACCTCCGAAGAGGCTATTGAATAAAGTAGTGTCACATACTCTTGGGTCTATGCATGAATGAGTATTAGTATATCCGGGCCTTCAAATCCCGAGCTATACCCGGTAACAACTCTTTTTTATCACCCCAGTGATATAATTTCGCGTCCGTAGTTAAAAATTAGCCAGGAAAGACTAGGCGAGCCTACCTCCTCCCATAATATAGCCAAGACGGATGAACTGCTCTCCTCCTTCGGAGAACTCTTTAAAGGAAGGAAGAGAAAATTCATTGAAGTACTCGAAGGCTACCATAACGAGTCCTTTTATCGAGCGTCATTCTATTAAAGGCACTTAAGAGAGTTTGAATTGAATTTGCGGAAACTCAAAGAGTAACTTTATTCTGTGTGCCCTCCTTCTGATTACATTTTAACTGAAAAGTTTTGATTGTCCGAGGAAAATTTCTATTTCAAAGACGAACAGTTATGGCTTATAATTTTTAAAGTAAATGACTGAAATTGTATTAAACAGCCAAGGTGGTTCACACTGGTATGCTTTGAGGAACTTAATTCATTCACAACTTTTTTGACTATTCCATTCACTGTCTCATTATTGACGCCGTCGATGGCGTAATCAAATCACGTGTCTTAAAATAAAATATTAATTGTATCTTACAGAAGCTATTTTATACAATTAAATTGTTTGAGAATTTAATTTTGACCAATTAATTATTTATATGAAATAAAAATAAAATGTCTATTAATGATGGTATCATATACGATATTTGGGCTACTTCTGCGCTTTCGTTTTGGTGTGTTCTTAAAAGTGCTTTAAATGATTCTGTCGTCAATTGACTTTCTTAACATTATACCTAAAAGAGTTATGGTTTCTTCTCTACCGAGACTCATCGTTGACGAAACAACCAAAGTACCATTTTCCCCATCAAAAACGGGTTTTCATTTTGAATTATCATTTTTTGTGGTGCCTAAAATATCAGGGACCAAAATATAAAGAATCTAGGTATGAACTTTGTATGAAAAATGAACTTACTCTTCATCAATTGTTATTGTTTGCGATTCTATCAAATATTAAAATTTTTGCAATTTTAATGGGCTACGGTAATACTTCAGAATTTCGGAAGACCTTCATTGGCCTTAAAGCTTTTGCTCGATCGGACTCTAGACCACTTTCATTATACTGAATTCTATATATTGGTACATTACTTTTTTTCCTAAGACCACTGTTAAAATTAATCCTGGGGACTTATGGTAACAGGGGTAAGTATTTGCGAAATGCTTTAATTATTTTCTACCCCATTACTCGTACAAATGGAGGGATGAAAATATTTCATTCTCAGTGAAATTGATTTTACAATTCCTTCTTGAAAGAAAATATATCTTACGCAACTATTCGTTAATTTGTTTCTCTACTCTTCTGAGGGTTTCAAGTTCAAATCCCGAATCCCATTTTTTTCCGGACCACCATGTCTAAAAATTCATCCAATAGATTTACGTATTATTATTTATGTTTCGAATGCGACGTTGTGGGACACCACAAACAGCATGGGGAAGGGAAATCTAACTTCAGGTTGATTATTATGGCTATATTTCCAGTCTGAATATTTCGTTTTGGAGTTTTTGGGGGTGCTAATTATTTGTATTTTGGTTTGAATATTTTTTCGCTTTGACTCTTTTGTGATGTATAGTGTACATATAGAGCTGCTGTGATCACAATATCTATTGGGATTAATAAGCCTATTGCTATGTCCACAACTGTACTTTGGGATTTTTAAGTCCAAGTAATTCTTGGTTTTTTGTAGAATTTTTTGTTTATTTACGTGAACCAATAATACGCAGACTTGATGCTTCAGTAAGTGTCATAAATATGAACTCTCTAATCCAATCTAATATGCTCGTACATCCTACGGTATTCATCCTAGCCTTCGCAATAATAACGCCACAATATTTTTCTTTCATTAATACTTCCAAATTGGTTTTCAAAAATACTTGATCATACAAAAAAATATTATATTGCGTTTTCGCTAGGCCTGACGATCCACATTAAAAAGCCTAAATTCTTGGTTACAGAACAGAAAACTGAAAGGTATTGATTCAACTTTGATCAAATTTGTGTATGGCCTGTAACTATTTAACTAAGCGTGGAAGTAAAATTTAGTAAAACTTTTAGTCTAGAAAACAAGAATGAATAAAGGATATTATCTTACAAAAGCTTATTTACTAATAATAAGGCACATTATATGTGCAATACAAAGTGTTAGAAACGATAAAATACAGAGGTACTGAGAAGGGAAATTAATCCCAAATCCTGTTTGAATTTCATCACTCTTAAGGCTAAGATAGTGTTAAACTCTTTATCCTCACCTATAAAAACAAAATATTGTGTTTTCCACTGTGATGACTTTGATAGTGAAATTGAACTTTAATATGCAAACTTTTTTCATTGGCAAATCATGTCTCCACATCATGCCTGAAACATCTGACTTGTACCTGAATATTATTTGTCTTTATTTAATGACAAAAACTTGATATCACTCGTGTTTCTCCGACTCAAAAAAGTGTAGTCTCAGAAATTTGAGTTCGCACTGACTGTATACGAGGTTGTCACTCACGACGGTCTCCCAGGACACTACGGGAAATGTAAACTCTGATCCTCAGCTTTGCCATCCTTCCTTAGAAGACATTTCCAATAAGCGTCCCAAAACGACAATTTGTACCCACTCAGTCCCCATCCCGGAGACTAAAGCCCGAAGTCCAAGGTCTTACCCGTTCCCGATGATTAGCGCCTGGAGGCGGGAGGGCAAAGGTTTCGGAAGGCGAGATATGATTGGCTGCCGAAGCCCGGAAAAGAGAGGGGTTTGAGGGCCAAGATCCACGGGAGGTGGGGTGGATAGGCATGGCAGAGAGAGGGTCATTGACAGGAAAAGATAATTAAAAGGAGTTCTTGATGATGAAAAGTTTTCGGAACGTGAGCCAATAGGATGAAAAAGTCCGTTGAAACTTTCATCTCGTCTCCCAGCCCTGATCCCTTCTCAAGTCCGACCACAGTCCCTCCTCAGTTTTTCTACGCTCTCCACGACTTTCCTCTTCTCAAACGATAGCGCCTCACGGTCGCTCTGATTCGTTCATGATCGCGCGTCTCACCCGAAAACCATCCATCGGAAAGTTTGTCATGTCCGAATCTCTCAAGTCAAGAGAATGGTGGTAGCGATCCTTGAACCGTAGGGCTCATCCAAAATTAATGGTATTTTTCCCGGCTTCCCGTAAATTAGTGCAATCTTCGGGGTTCCTCCGCCATCGCTCCTTCCTCATGCATAAAATCTTCGGCGGGCTAGCTAACTGCTCCGGATGTCTCTTATGCCAGGAGTTTTACACACCCTCCATTCAGTCATCGAAATTATTTTGGGCTAACAAAAATTATGCATCACGTTGAACAATACTATTATTTCTTTGATATAATCTGTCAGGAAAAAAGAGTTACGCGTAATTTCTATTTTTTCACTCTATACTATAATTAAAAAATTAGTTAAAAATGAAAATAATGTTTTCACTGAGCACGCAGAAATTGTTTTTACATTAATATCAAAAGAAAAATCATAGCATTCGACATGAATATCCCGGTGTAGTGCTACTATGGCAGCGAGAATTAATGAAGTTTAAAACGCTGTTGAGAGGTCATGTTGAGAGAATTTAAGAAAGTTATATCACCGAAGATAAGAGAAGAGATAATTTCTGAGACGAAGGAGTAGATATAGAAAGTCAAGAGCGACTTACATTAATTCAATTAGTTAGTATTAAAATGTATTTGAAAATTGAACTAAGAGTTTAATTAAAAACTCTACCAAGATGAGAAATAAAATCTTAGCACCAGTAGAGATTTCCTGAAACAATTTATGAATACGTGACACAGTTGAAATATATTTCAAAAGACAGGTCTGCGTGGAGAAGATTGCATAAAAAATGAGATACTTACACGTATATCGAAAGATTTTAAATCAGACTCTTTTGGTCTTACTATACACCCTGAAAGTGAAGAATAGGAAAGTTCTGTGTTAATTCAAATTATTTTAATTCCTTCCAAAGTTCAAGTCATCAATGAAATTTAGAGAGTTGAAGCCATCAAAATCATCAGTAATGAAGTGATCAAGCCCTAAGGTTTTTTTTTCAAGTGAAGTAGATATATAGTTGATGTTAATTTTCTTTCGTTGTATTACTAATACAAACCCATTTAATTTAAGCCCTAACCCATTTAATTTAAGTTGTGGGAGGGGAACCTTTTCCTATCCCTGCCCCATTTTTAGATGACCGGAAAGAAGTATTGCTCGAAAAAATCAACTATGGAATCATGAATGGATTCAACCAGGAAATTTTCGAAGACTGATTAAGATTTAAACTTGAACCTCTCGGTGAAGCGATATTCTAATGTCTTACATCTGTTCACCAAAAATTACACATTTTTTCTTTTAATTTCACTCGATGTTAAGTTTTATTCTTTCATCTTATGATTGTATTTTTAACATTGTTAATATTTATTTAAAAAACGTCTCAAAAATACCATATTGAACTTTCTATTTCCAGTTCTCTTAGGAGGTGCGTTGATGAATTTAGAAACTATTGTATCATTAATAATTTCTTTGAGAAATGCTATGTGAAATTTATTCTCCGATTGGAATATTCTAGCGGGCAACAAGGCAGTCAAAAGAACCGACATTCAATGCTTCATGAAAATACGAGAGATGCGTAGATGACCTTTACACTATGGTTTTTAGGTTATTTGAGACGAGTCTTTTTATCCAGAATGATATGGGATATTCCCGATCAGAACAGGATAGCAATATAAAAATGCCGTGAATGCACGGCTTTTGCGAAAAAATAATTAAAACATGTAACTGAACCGTTTTTCTACTGTTTCACTCGATATTTAAAGCTTAAAACCAGAGAATTTGATATTCTGAATTTCTTTAAATACCCTAGCTCATCGCTAAGCGTAACTGATGAAACATCACACGAAATAACACAAAGAATATCTGAGGGTCTTCATGACCTAATGAAAAACTACTAAGCTCAAATATTCTACCAAGTTAATGCAAACTTAAGGTCTGCAAAATGGCTGTAAGGACATTTAACGTGCGATCCATGGGCATTAAAATAGAAAAACAAAGAAATACTTGAATTTTTGGATAGAAAATTTATTGAAAGGATTTTTTGACCAACAGAGGAGGAAGGAGGGGAAGAAATATTAAGAGAAATGCTGCATCAAATTAGCTGATAAAGGTAGAGGCCATGGTATGCTTTATTAAGTCACAAAGAATGTGAAAGCTAGGTCACATAACACGCATGGCAGAGATCAAAACAGAAAATTTATCAATGAGTGTTAGATGAAAAAAGTTCAGAGGTAGACTTAGGGAAAGATGAAAAGGTAATTACAGACAGAGTTTAGAAAGAATGAATATCCCTAACTGAGAAGAATTGGCGAAAGATAGAAGAATTAAATGACCGTAGGCTATTGAACAGGTAAAGAGTGCGAAAAAGATGAAAATACTCAATTGAACCTATCATCATAACGCTAAAAATATTGTAAAACCAACGGAAAATGACAGTTATCTATTCCACGGTTGCACTTCTCAAAAATGTGTAGATTTAGTTTAATTTCGATAAGGAATTGTGTGTGGCTATAAGAAATGATTGATATTCAGCGTCAGGGTACATTTCTCTTCATTTAGCTAGGTAGTTCAACTAGTTGACATTATAGCGTGGGATTTCAATAGATATCTCGAGGCCAGGCCTTGTCTCCAGATGTCATACATGAGCTATGTGTCCCTTTATGTACATCCCTGTAAGTCTTTTTATGTTTTTTCTCATCTTTTTAGAAGGTTCGACCTACCAAGTTTATGTAATGAATCTGTTACAGGTACTTTTCTCGAAACAAATTTTTTCGAACCCAGGGAATTTTTTTTTTACTTCATTCATAATTGATGAAGGCTAAGTGCCAAACATTGGCCTCTAAATCCTTAAGTCAACTTCATTAATATGAATATACTTATTATCTCATACTTTAAAACATACGAGTATCTAGTTATTGTTCATTATATGCATATGACTTATAAATTTCAGTAAACTAATACCCGAACAATCATTTGAGGCTTGATTAAATAAGTCACAGGAGGTACCAGCACATAAATGGATAGTGGGTTTCGTATTGCATTAATCAACCAGAGACTACTTTAAATATGATGTTAGAATAGACCCAGATATTAATGCTGTTAATCCTTACATCGAATATGGAATGATTCAATACATATAATGTATACAGTTTTTAGTGGATTCTATCGAAGCCATTTTTATTTCCAATCAATGTACGGGAAACCCTACTGTCTCCATCGCCTAATGGCGTTCTGGGCTCGGCCAAACGATTTACGTTCCAAGAACTCGTTCATCCATTTTTCCTCTTACGTTCAATTGTATCAAAATGAAAATCGTGGACTTACTGCTTGCAACTATAATTTGATTCTTTTGTTTTTCAGAATTGCCAAGTTCCATTCAGATCCCTCCGGAAAAAGGAAAAGATCAGTGACCATAAATATAAAACTTTGATAAATCAATGGGAAAGATTTCCGAGTTATATTTTCCATGTTCATCTTCTCTCGCACGAGCGTAAACGAATGAAGGAGATAGAAATAAGTGTAAGAGCGAAGCCATAATTGGAAACCATGAAAGTGACGTGTCTCATTCCATCTCATGTCCCTTAGGAAAGCGATAAAAACTCAGGTCGATTCCCCTGTCGTCGCTTTCACTTTGTCCTTTCACAGGAGGCTAGAACCCTGTCTGTCGACGTTCAACCCTTCCTCCAAGGAGAAAAGTCTTATTAAAACCAACAAAAACATCTCTCAAAAAGTTAAAGAAGGTTTAATTGGAGAGTAGGGGCGGGTCGGAGGAGATGGAATCTTTTAAAACAAAGATGGGAGGCGGGGAGCAAGGAAGGGCAGGTTGGGTGGAGAATTTGGTGCAAAATACCGACGTGCTCGGGGTGATATGCGTTGTATGATGGGTCAGGAAGGAATGCAGGTAGGGTGGGGGACGTCATCGTACGGTGACCTGGTGGGGCGATGGCCCCCAAGCGTTACTCCCGCACTGCTTTTAGTCTCTCCCGTACGGAAATATATTTTTTTAAGTCATCATATTTTCGGAAGCAAGGGTTCAATTAAAAGTTCATTTGGACATTAACGAACTCTGTTCAGTCTTCTTTCTTGTTCTCCCTTCTATTCTTTTTACTTTCCTCCCGCGTAATCGTGTTAACGAGATTGTTTGAGTTTATTCATCCCTCAAATAATGAAGCTATTCGATGCAATTGTCACCTTGTTCTTTTAACTGCTCACATTTTATGCCTTTTTCAAAACTTTACAATGGCTTACCATTATAACCACTGGTATTTAACATTAAATAAATAACATTTTTAATTTATTACTAACTTTTTTTTCAAGATATTACTCTTAACATACGGATTATAATGTGATTTGTTTTTATTTTACACAGAACACACAGTTTTAAGGTGTACGACTCAATTTAAAAGCACTGCCAACGTTCGTACATAATAATTATGCATGCTAATTCCGTTTTACCATAGTGATTATGTATGCATGCGTACAACCGTAAATCATTTATTATCTTGTTAGAAACCTATAACGACTTTTCACTATATAATTAATTAATTTAAAAGAGCTTCCCCTCATTACTATTTCCTTTCAAATTTCTGGAGTTCAAAATATGAATGATGTGATTTCAGTGGCATCGGGCTCAACTTGGCAAACATTCATCTTGTGGAATAAGTTACAGTCTAAAATTTGCCAAAATTATTAACACGGAGATACAGATTTCATCACATTCAGCTGACATCGAAGTATCTGAAGATGTCAACTATATTTTGAAATAAATAGTACCGTGTTATTAAATCATTTGCAAATAATATAAACTTTATCTTATTTCTCTGAATGGTATAACACTTTTTGTTCTTTTAATGAAGCAATAATTTTGAAAATGTAATCAAGCAACTGGAATAGCTATGTCAAAAATTCAGCAAAGATAACTTGCAAAACTACTCGATGGATCTATAACATATAACGCAATGCTTCTCCTAAAAACCCATCTCTTCGCCCACCATACCAAGTACTTCCTCACTTGTTTTCTTTTCTGTCCATTTCACCTTCTCCATTCTTCTCCACACCCACATTTCAAAAGCCTCCAATCTACGTCTTTCCTCCTGCTTCAATGACCACGTTTCCGCACCATACATAGCTACGCTCCATATCAAAGTTTTTACGAATCTTTTCTTAACATCCTTACTCAACGTCCCCGTCATCAACTCCCTCCTCCTTGTGAAAGCCTCCTTGCCTAGTGCAATTCTTCTCCTTGCGTTCCTACTACTTTGACCGTGTAGGTCCAAAACACTACCGAGATACGTAAACTGTTCTACCTGCTCTAGTTTTTACCCTCCTATTTTAATGTTAAGCTTAGCCTTTTTCTTTCTAGAAAATCGCATAACCTTTGTTTTATTAATATTGATTCTCATCCCATACCTGTCGCACTGAATTTCCAATTCACTAAGCAATGATTGCAACCCCTTGGCTGACTGACAAACTAAAGCTTGGTCATCCGCAAACCTAACTGATTTTACGAATTCCCCGCCCACCTTCATTCCTACCTCGAGTTCTTCCCATGCCTCTTTAATCATTTCCTCTGCATACAGGTTGAACAGCAACGGTGATAATGGGCAACCCTGACTTACACCTCTTCCTAACACTGCCCAACCGGACTCGCCGTTCCCCACTCGCACCTGAGCAGTCTGAGACATGTACAGGTTGCGGATTAGTCTCCTTTCCCTCCAATCTATTCCTATTTTCTGCAATATACTCATTAGTTTCTCCCAATTCACTCTATCGAACGTTTTTTCGAAATCTACGAAACAGGAAAATACCTCCTGCTTATGTTCTATATTCCTCACGATTAATAATCTCATTACTGCAATGGCATCACGTTTACCTCTCCCCTTCCTAAACCCAAACTGATCATCCCCTAAGTAATCATTTTCCCTACTCTCTATCCTTTTGTTTATGATTCTATATATATATATATATATATATATATATTTTAATATTTATACGTGCGTGTGTTTGTGTATAATGCATGTATGTATGTATGTATATATACCCATATACACATTATAAATACCTATACTTATTCTAAGGCTGCAAATATCTACTAAACCAGGAATAATTGAACATCATATGCTATGTCACAACACCAACTTTATGAATTATCCGTTGAATCCAAGTTACCAGAACAACCAAAAACAACCACAATCAAACGTCAATTTTAAAGCTCACTTTTTGTCAGAATGATAGCGTCCGATATTCCACTACAACGAAGAAACCCCAAATCGATATCATAATTTAGATGGGTCAAGCATATTGAAACGGATCGAGTTTTATCGATCTCATCGGTAGTAGTGAAAGCGCGTAATGACCATGGCGAAAACTGAATATTGCCAAACCCGCTTATGTTGCCATTTGATGAAGTCTATAGCTGTTAAGGGTAAAATTCCCATGATATGAGGGGGTGAATATCTTAGCTTGTTTGTTCTGGAAGAAACCTCTTGAGGCCACCAATGAGACCCTTGAAATTCCAAATTGCCATGCGTTCCAATGAAGCCCTGCAAACCAACTTGCTGATTAGCAAACAGCCACGGACGATAACTTGAGCAAACACGGTATCATGTAACAATCGGTGTGTCTCATAAATAAACCTAATCCTGAGCAAAATTTAGTGCTGCCCATGCTCGTCCAGGGAAACCGTAATTTTCCCCAAAAGTTTGGACCTCTCACGACAAACTACGAGACGACATGGAACGACGTGGAAAATGGCATCCACTAGATCTCTTTCTTCTTTCCTTTAGGACATAAGCATCATATTTAAATATTTTCTCCTTTTAACCTGCTGCGGACTAAACTGTTTAAGCACCAATAATAAAATACTTTGTTTTTAACTTAAAATAAAATCATAACTGTTATTTTCTTAGTTGGCTCCTTATAAGCATGATAGATAAATATTCGCCATATCAATCTGTTTTGCGTAATCTCTTCGATTATTAAATTTAAATTGTAACCCGATGCTAATTCCTTTTGACAGGAAAGGAGGTTTAGTAAACAATCATGTTTTAATTCGACAATTTTCGGCTCAGGAAAGAGAGTTATACATATAATTGGCTATATGTCCATATTCAGTGGAAAAATACAAGAGTATTTCTATTAATTGCTTTAATATTCACTTAAAGCTATTAAATTAATGCCCTCATTGAAGGTCAACGGTTTTTCCGCTAACAAGCCGTATTTATTCAAGAATTACTGTGCTGAAAATAAAATCAAAACTATTTGAGTCTTAAAATATGAATGCTTTATTTTAAATATCAAATGAAGCCCTATAAACTTCTTAAAAGCTTTTTAGCTCCTAATCAACTTTCTTGAAATCATTTATGAAAATTAAATAGAATGCTATAATTATAATATATTAGGCATGAAATATTAGTGTATATATTTTCAAGTCAGTTAACAAACGCTGACATCAACCTAAATATAAAAATATATGTGAACATATATATGTGAATATATATATATATATATATGTATATAGAGTAGGTATTATATAGAGTATTACTGTTTCTTCTGAGGAAGGTGGAGCTAAATTCCATCGAAATTATTAATGAATAATGTGTGAGTGTTCTCTTTGTGTTCTTATATTTTTTGTTGCTGCCCAAGTTTTTTATTCAACACTTCCGTGTTACTTCGACTAAATCATGTGTGTGTGTATATATATATATATATATATATATATATATATATATATATATATATATATATATATATATATACGTAAATATAAATATATATAATATATAAATGTATATATATGTGCATGCTTATACATCCATTACTTCTCTAGATGGAAACTCTCGGAATTATTTTCGGCCCCATGAAAGCACTACGCAGAGTTTAAGGAGGACAAAGGTTCCCCGCCTTATCTCGTCACGGGGCGTAAATGATCAGATTAATCTCAAGAAAAGATTGTCTGCACCTTAATTGCACGGAAACCCTGTTCACCCACTTTCCTCCTGGATGGCGTAGTAATTACGGGAGGGCCTGCACCCGTACCTTCGCGTCGATTTCCCAAAGGCATTAATTGCGTCTCACTGTTTTCATTCCACGCCTATTTTCATTATCTTCTTTCAGTCCGTACGTAAGATGCGCCTTTACTCCAGAGTAATCATTTTTCAGCGATAGCGTCTTCCTTCAATGGATAATGAAACTGAAGGAATAAACCTAATCCGATAGACCGTATTTCATTCCAAAAATTCATGATGGGAAATATTTGATGTACCCATTCAAAATACAATATTTATTATTTAACCAATATAAACCTATTTTTATAGTATACATGCATATTGTTGAAAAGTTTAATTTTCCTTACCGTGCGATAAAAATATAATTTGAAATCACTTATCTAAATATCATTCAATGAAATATTTCTTCTAGTATAATATCCCCGCGGAACTTAAAATTTCCGTCACAAAAATGTATGTACAACGTCCCGAACGGAGCTTTTAGAGTGTAGTTAAAATTGAACTGTCAAAATATTTACTGTCAAAAGATTGTTGGATCAATTAACTATAGATGTATCCATATAGATTCATTCCAAAACCTAGAAAATGAGTGTACTTTTTCGATACTGATATTTAATTCTTGAATACCAATTAAAATGTCTCAATATAGATATTTAATCTAGTGGCATTGCATTTGATATATGCAGTCAGTTAAATTTATTCCAGTCCACATTTCATCGGAGACGTTTTTGAGGTTTTGAAATAATTGTGAAATAATAAGAACACTTGCCTTTGCACCATGGGTTTCTACTAATTTTGATACATTGAGTTGGAATGTGAGGATACTAAGGCTCGAAGGATACAAATAGATGGAGAAAGAAAGCCAGGCAAATGGTGCTACGGTACGGCACCTCCGTACGCACGGTCTCATTGAGACTATCTCTTTATCCATCTCAGGTGCACCCAGAGGAATCGTCGCACGGGAACTTGATTCCCTCTCCCGCCGTCTCCCGCCACTCGACTGCCGATGCATAATTGCATCCTGAGGCACGGATGCGTATAATCCTTTCCTCGCGCCATCGTCACCAGGGTGGCCCCCATTCAATCGCATTGGCCCTGATTAATCTCCATCTACACCCACCCGTATTTGCCTCCTCGCTCCGGCTGCAAAGTTCTGTTCTGTGGCGCGTGAATCGATCTGCTTGAACGGAAACCAATTAAACTAATACGGGAGAAGCCAATGTCATATGTATTATCTCTTTGGTTAAGTATTGTTAAATTGATAAAAAGCTTAAGCAATTAATTTTTAATATCCTTGAGGGTAATTATTGATAACTTGGAGAATTGTGTACAATTTTATTGATTATCATGTGGCGTATTACTCATTATTTTCGATTTTTTTGTGTATGTCAATCATTTGCCGTTATTTTTTCATCGATTTTAATATCTTCCAGCCTATTCCCTCTCCTAATCGTATTTATATGACAATAAACTCTTATGCAAAATGCCATGTTCAAAAATATTCAATTACCTTATATAGTCATTTTTCTATAATATTTGATAACTTGGGCTTTAGAATTTTTTGATAATGATAAACATTATAAACCAAATCATCAATAAAATATTAATATACAATGCACCAAAATAAATCAATCATCTAAGTACAATTGCAGAATTATCTACTCATGTAATGAGTAACACCATACACCCGTACGGCAGCTTGCATGTTCTTATGAATGTATGTAAAATGCATGCATTAAGGACACATAGCTGAATTTTTACAGTAGTATTAATTCATTGGATTGAATTGCAATGTTGTTCATAATCTATTTCCCCGAGAGTTTTTTCGAGACGATTGGACGAGTACTGCTTTTGGATGAGATATTTTTAACTTGAAAATATCGTAATTTTAGCTAGGTAATTGGTAATTGAAGTCAGAGGTATCATTTCTCCCTTAGCATTGTGGTATTTATAGCAAAGGGGAGTATGCTAGGTAAATAATAATCTTTCCAATACTGCGTGTGAAAGTAATCTATCCAAGGGGAATTACGACTAATTAGGAGAATGTTTTCACGTCCTCACCTGGACTCCACCTACGCCAATCACATACAGCAGCTGAGCCATGAAGAGACCAGCCAGAAGATTCATCAGAGTCGTCCCTGAAAGACTGCGAAGATCGGAGAAGAGGCTGCAAAGTTAATAAGAAAAGAACTTTGTTAATTAGCCTGATTTGATCAATCTGGTTCCTGGTAAAAACAAGGGTGTTATTCTGACATGGTGTAACAATTGAATTACGAGTCTTAATTTCTTATAAATCTTGCAACGTAATCATGTGCGTCTTTAACTGACTTATTTATGATTATTCATTGCATTATTCCTATATTTTGATTGCGGACTGTTAACCCTTGATAGATTAAATTTATTCCTAAAAAACCCGTATTGTGAGGGCGTATTAAATTGACACTTATAAATTAGTTCATCAAAAGTATTTAGTTTTATTTTATTGATTTTATATTTTTTACTTGGATTCTGTCACATTGATACTTTTGGCGGAAAGTCAATGAAAACGCTTAGTTCACCCAAAAAGAACAAAAAATAAATATTTAGAAATTTGACAATTTTTGATTTGCTGTATGATTTTTATCATTAGATTTTATACCTGGAAAGATGGAAAAAAAGTGTCTCATTTTTCTGGTCTAATGGGCAACTAAAATTTGTACAATCAGAGTTGACAGCATCACTAAGTTTTTTAATTCATAAAAAACCTTTACGTATGGTATTAACATTATTCGTAGAAAAAGCTTAATTCATTGATTGCAATAATTTGAACTGGATAAAATAAGTGGAGAAAAAATTAAAAATAGTGGTCGATGATTTTGGACGAAGACAGGTTTGGAAAGCTTCAAGGGAGGGATATTTAGATCTGTTGAACTCCATAAATATTTGTAATCTGAGATAACGGTTCTTTACCATTATTCATTATTGAAGTATAATTAGTGTAGCCAAAATTCTTTATTTTTAATCTTACAACTGATAAATATGACAAAGTAATCACATGATACACATGGTATACACATTTATAGTGTGGGGTTTGATAGGGGAAGAAGTTTTTTTCAGTATCATCTTTTTCAATATCATCATTGTATTTTTGATAAATATTTTCCAGTCGGATGGAGGCACGGTGACATTTTTTCTCACAGAAAGGCCAAAAGGGTTTTCTTTTGAAGAATGGATCTCTTCAGCTTTATTGCTTTAGCAGGAGGGTAAAGATCTTCGAAGAATTTGATGCCCATGTTATCTAGCTGATATCGGTAAATGGAAACGTTGGGATCCGGGGGAGTGGACCGGTGTTTAAAGATATTTACGTACGCTGGGGGGCAGATATTTTAAATGGAAAGGCAATATGTTTCGGAAATGTCATATTTATTCCTTGTAGCCACCTTTTTTTCTATGGTTTTCTTTCAGACCAGGATTTCTCCGAATGTGCAATGTCAGTGTTACCTACACACATCTTTCGCGTAGAAAAATTAATGCGAAAAGTTGAAAAATACTTTTTAAATATTTCTCAATATTAAGATGTAAGGGGGAAATAGTGAGAAGAAAAGGATGGAAATGTTGGGCGGAATGAAGGCAGGTAGAATGTACATATACTATACTGAATTGAATAAGGATAAATTAGCTGTGGAGGTTTAGTTTGAGTTTGCTAAGCTACACTACTTAATGTAGGGGCGTTAAGTTTGGGTTCTTCCAAAATATATGTTTGATTGGATACTACAAAATTATAATATTGCCTTTGAAGTCACTTTAAAGCTCAATAGTTAGTTATTTCTACGAATATATCGATATATACAGTTTCCATTGTGCCTTGTCCTTCGTTTTCCTTTATGACTTTCAACACTGAATATTTTATGAGCTTAAATGGGCTCAGTTAACCCTGATTTTCTATTGAAACAGAAAATAAACAACTTGGCTTTTCCGAGTAGAAAATTTTTCATTTGTGACCTAGGTTTCGTTATGGTATAACATCTTCGGGTGCATACCATAACGAAACCTAGGTGGTAAATAAAATAATTTTCTTTGTGGAAAAGCCAAGTTGATTATTTTCAATTTCAATATGAAGATTTTCCACCAATTCAGGCCAGAGACTGTTTTATGATTTTTTCAGCCTAACGTTTCCCCTTAAATATCAGTTTGATGATTCAACACTCATCCATTCCCTTAAAATGCTCAAACCAGCGACACACTTCCAGTTCCATATAAGTTTCAAAGAACCACCACATTTCATTTTGAAAGAGGTTTGCACGAAGATGAATGCATGAAATTTTCTTAATAAAAGTAATCAGTAAAGATTTATGTAAAATAAATAAACAAAATTAAGGTAATATTATAAAATGAATCATTTCTCTCTCCTTGGGACGGTGTCTTTGGATGGAGCATTCTCTTTTTAAAGTATCTGGGTGGAGGGTATGCTCAGTATAGTAAATTCTTCCACCTTGCGAGTCAGTTAATGAATATGCATTGTCAATTTCGAGGCTAAAAATAATAGAAGGACAATTAATTCGTCCGTCAAAAATGCTGCCTCTTATTTTTTTAGCATATGCTGGATTTAAGGACCGAGTATTTCTATACTATGAGAATTCTCATGTTTTTCCGTAATTGGACGATGATATATTTTATTAATCCCATATTTTTGCACAGTTAACAGCCAGCAACTCCATTGGCTTCGTGAATTTATATGTTGTCTCTCGTTTTTACTGAATAATAATTAGAACGCTTTCCTAAAAACAATCCATAGGGGGAAATATATCATGAATGATATCGTTGCCTCTGCAATGAATATTAAAGAATGAAAATTTTTGGCTATTTGTGCATTTAGTATACTGATATTATTTTTTTAATCCCTCCATCTACAATAAATTCTGTTAATAGGAGCTTCAATTTTTGATGATTATCGATAGGGTACCAATTGTTAATTTGAAAAATGGGTTTTTAGTATACATTCAAATTCACAGCGTTCATATACAATTCAAACACGCCAATGATCATCGTAATTCACGTGGTACCTAACCGTTTTCAACCAGCTATTATCCCAAAGTTCGTCCGGTCACGTTCATTTTTCGACCAAAAAGCTTTCGTATTTCTCAGTGTTATAGAAATATGTTTTTTACCATAGGGTACTTTCTTTTTCAAAAAAGTCCTTTTTTATTTTTACGTGAACCTTTATGTCCTTTTTCGAGTTTCGGGTATCTGCCGTCATTTTTTCTATTGGTATCACGTTTGAATTTGAATTCATCAATACATATAAAAATATCTCTCCGTTTGTTTGCCTATGTGAGATTTGGCGGCGTAATAAATTCTGAGGAAAACACCGCGTGTGGATTTCC
Organism: Hetaerina americana; assembly: GCF_022747635.1. Taxonomy (NCBI): domain Eukaryota; kingdom Metazoa; phylum Arthropoda; class Insecta; order Odonata; family Calopterygidae; genus Hetaerina; species Hetaerina americana. The sequence goes on from NW_027287316.1 coordinate 25,319,317, forward strand.
GACGTGGCATGTTATGAACTGGAACTTCGGATCATTGAATCAACTGTGTTTGCATCAGATATTCACTATTAGGAGAAGAAAATCATCTGTGATATGTCACTAGGTCAGGGGCTGCATTGCGGAGGTCCCATTCTTACAATGAGGACCTCAGCATTGTAACTGATTAGTTAAGAGATTTCAGAAATAGTTTTTTTTCATAATTATGAGTTTCCGGGCCTATTACGTTCATTTGGAAGCGGAACAACATGGATTGTCATCTCGTATTAATATCTGTATTAATGTTATGATAAAATACCTGCTTTTCTTACCCTATTCATAAATATCTATGATTATCCGTCTAGATACTGTAGTACATGCACTAAGAGTCTACATCCTCGGTACCCTAACCGAGGAACAGTGAAGTAGATTTTGCGCCAGTTACCTAACCTAGTTTTTCATATATCCTAGTCTGTAACTTTATTTCAAACCATTTAGTGACGTCATTGGTCACATACGAGGTGCGTCCGAAAAGTATCCGATTTTACTTCGAAGGTTGCCACAGCCCGGATGACGAAGATTAGCATTCGCAAAGACCGCAGAAAATTAGCAAACCAATATGACCGCAGGTCGGATAGTTTTCGGATACCTGTGTTATATTTATTACAATGTAAATAATTTTAATTTAACCTTAGAAGTACTTTTTCGTGTTTTTCTAAGATAGAATAAATTTTTATTCGTAAAAATTATTTTATCCCGTCACCAACTTTCACGTCTAATATGGGTTTCACGAAAATAATCTGAGCAAAAAACTAGGATTTGAAAACTAAGTAGTCACAAAGCTTGTTTGTCCTATCACTATACTTCAGCTCTTGAAGTCTACTCAACCTATCCACTAGAAGACCTAAACTAATAGTCTCTCCCTCAAAAAATTTTGAAATCACTAATTCGGTCACTTCGAATTCGTAAATACGCCTAAGTATTTCCGCTATATTTTTTACGGGGGTAAATCCTTAATATTTTCTGGTTTGTGAGGCAAATATAGATAAGAACCAAGAGAGGTTCACATTCAAATAGGGAATCGGGATGGCTCGTCATTTGAGAGGAATGGGCCAAGGTGGGCTAAGAAAATGGAGCGATTAGGGCTGAGGTTCTTGGACAAGACACTTTAACTTGCATACCTGTATGGCACATTTGGCTGTGAATCTGGAGCAGTTCAATGACATGCTTAGCTCAAGTTTCCCGATTGGATCACGCCTTCCGTTTGACTGAATGAGTTTTAGAGTTCTGAACCCCACACCATAAGGATTCGAATATCGAGTAAGCTAATCTTAAAATCAAGACTCAACGAACCTGAAGCGTCAACTGGAGGGAATGACCGCAGTTAACCCCCGTATATGGATTGATTAATATTGACAACATATTTTATTTATATATTTACCTCCCACATTCTATCTATCAACTTACTGCGAATAACATAATAAATGCCAGTAATCTTGTAGGATTTAGGCAGTATATATAATTTATAATCAGAAGATAGTCTTCGTTTTATTAATTTTTTTTACCTGGAAATATATAGGGTCTGTACAATAAGTATCGGCACATGCCTTATGAAATCTTTGAAAATTGAAAAAAAATAATGAACAAATATTAAATTATTGAAATAATTTACTGCAAAATCCTCAGTAAAATTGACTTATTTCAATTTTTATGTAATTTAAAGAAATGTCTTTCACAGCAAAAAAACTGTTGAATTTGAATTATAGTTCGGAAGACAGTCTCAGAAAAAATTATTGTTTTCATGCTATTCTGGCGTCTTTATTGGAAGCTAAAAGAGATGGAACCCCTACATATTCCGTTAACATAATTTCCTGGGTGAAAGAGAACATTATCTAGGAGTGATTAAAACTGTGTAAGTAATTTTTAAAATTCAACTTTTGATGAAATGGGGACCAGATATAGCATTTTGTCCTCTGAAACCAGACCGTATAGCAGACGGCATACACGCCCACTTTCTCCACTTCCTGCAATTTTCTATCGACGCTTGTCCTCTGTCCCATGACCCTCCTTCCCGCTCGCACGCCGACCATCGCCCTGCGAGCCGAGCCCCTCTGTCCGTTGACCCTTTATCCTCCCGCAGTCTCTCGGGCTCGCGTCTCCGCGAACACAATCGCCGCCGCCGACGGTCGCCTCCAGGCCTAGACACTGGAATAGGGAAGGACTACTCGCTCGATTGGGAGCACAACACTTGGATAGTTTCAATTGGATGCGGTAGCCACTCTCCCCCCCCCCTCCCCCACACACTCTCATAGTTGGGGTGTTTTAGGATATCCTCCATTTAACGAATTCCCTGAAGTGTTTGTTATTTTTCAATTTCCATGCAAAACTTGTGTTGTTTAAAACGGGAGACTTTCACTCATCTAATTCGAAATGATATACACGTCAGTGGCTACTTGTCTTCTGTTTTCATCTGTGTATTTAAGAAGTAGCTTAATGCTCCAACAACATAAAAGCAATTAATTGTTAGAGCGTTAAATGCAGAAACTGTAGCTCAAATGTTTACATCCCCTTGTTTCCGAAATCGAAAATGGAAAAATGTATCCAGGGAATAAAAATCACCTCTGTCGGTTAGGAATTAAATTCCACTCTTTTATTAAAATACTGGCCCATAATTCATAGTTCAAATGCATTTTTCTTACCAGCCTTAGAAAAAGAGTGCATACTCATTATGCTTACTTTTTTTAACATTACTAATTAACATAAAATTTATTTGGATTGAATAATTATATTTTGAATAAAATATATATATGATTGGTCTCCATTATCATATCGTTTTCGGCTATTTTATGTCAAAATTAAGGCAGAAAAAAATTATAATTTCCCATTATAAAAGGCCTTAAACTGCATGAAGAAATGGTTATCATCTGTCAGTGAAACCCCAGTTAGAAGCATTGGAATCAAATTAAATAATTCCAAGCTACTTTGAATGCAATGCCATAATAATGGAAGTAACACTAAATCATTTTTTTAATCTGCTCTGGCATTATGCCGATTGTTGTTTGGACATAATTGGATTTCAACAAACTAATACTCGAGTTTCAAAAAAAATCAGCAAGCAATCAAAAGGAGGATTCAATCACCTTTTCCGACGATTGATTTCCGTAGCTTTCCCTATGCACCGACAGTGCGCCCGCTTTGTTATGTTACTGTGATTTTGATCGGAGGATGTGTGAAATGGCCGTTCCGTCCACTCGGCCGTAACCACGGACAGTACAGAGCGAAAATTTTGCCGCTTGGTACATTGCGGAAGCAAGAGGAAATATAAAACGGCGCGACATCCGACGGGACGAAGGACGTCCCATTCATATCTAAAACAAAATTGTATCCTACGAGCGCGGGCTGTATGAAAACCGGGTCGACGGATATCTCTCACAAAACGGTTCAAGTCAGCGGAGTCGAGGTCGCGTTCGGAATGGTGAGGAGGAAGTGGGGAGGGAGGAATCGAAATTCGATTCCATTTTACTCGAATAAAAATGACAGATTTGTTGTTCCCAAGAATGGAAGGCAGCCGGTGCACGGGTTTATCAGGGAATACCAGCTTTCTGTCTCCCTCCCGTCCTCGGTCGTACTTCACCCCGTCCCACAATTCCACTTCCCTTTTGCCAGTCCGCCACGTCACGGAGTCATCCTCGACCATCCCTTATGCCCTCCTATTGTATTATTGGATGCACGTGTGGCAGCACTTGGTTTAATCTGTGCCTTAACTTGTGCAGTTGCGACGGTTACTCTTGAAGTTATCGGCAAATTCAAAGCCGTCTCAATTGATGGGATTGCCATATGACATTATAGGAAGCAAAGTCAACGGAAGAGCAATTCAAAGATTTCCTGGATGAAGTTTGTACTTGTCCTCATACTGTTCAACGCCGTTCAAACGAAGACAGCTTGAATAATAATTCAATTATTCTATCTTTTTACAATTAAAATTGTGTTATTATATTCTTCTTTCAAATCACATGTTACAAACTGGTCCGCAAATAAAATCTATGTCGACTGACTTCTGTACTGTGGTAAAATATGCTCAAATGAAGACTTAAAAATAATTTTTTAAATAATAAAATTTCATCGCTTTTTTTGTAATTTATCGTTTTGTAGGATTCAGTGGCATATTTATGAACACAGTGGCATATTTATGAGTTTTAAAAATTTTGATTCTACCATGGTGGCATACTACGGGCAAGCTTACTCACATAATTACGGGTATTAGAAACTAATGACGGCTTTGGAAATATGTCATGCTGACAATTAAAGTCGGTGGGAATTTTTCTCGCAGTTTACAGCGCACTTCACATTTAAATTTAAATACAAAATTTTCCGTTACAAAATGCATTTATCTCCACAAAATTACGGGTAAATATGGGGTAAACTATGGGGTAAATTATGGGTTAGAGAAGATTAGTTAGAGATGTGGGAAAGCTGAATACTAGAGGGTGTGAGTGGAGGCGAGGAAGAGTGGGAAATGTGTCAGTCATTCTCAGAGAGGTTCTTCACAGATATTTGGCGCGGTATGGAAGGCCATGGCCAAGAGAGGGAATTGATTGACAATTAGCATTTCTTTTACTGAATGACTACAAATAACGAGTTAGACACATTTCTACCATGTTGTATTATCTTACACTGCCCTAGAATATCCAGCCTTCTTACTTTTGAATGGAAATGAAATAGTTCGGGTAACAGCGTTGTCTGATGCGAAAACTCCTTCAGATGTCCTGCCATTAAGGCTATCATACTCATCACTTATCTCCTCTACTCTTGGTTTACCCAATATATATATATATATATATATATATATATATATATATATATATATATATATATATTAACTTTTCATATATTAGCCTGATGGTTTATTTTTATTAATTTAAATGTCCTCTACGTGGTGCCATTTAATTGCATATAGGGAACTAGTCTTTTCCTTAATAAATACATAGACGCATATTACGAGATGACTCGTACTTGGCGTAATAAGCAATTCTCATGGGCCATTACATTTTAAAATACTCATTAAAGGAAAATACAAAAATTTGAAACAGATAGCAATGTCACTCTACTCATGCTTCACAAATGAAATTACGAATGGCAGCACTTTCAAACAGGCTATGTAAGAGTCGTCCAACGATTAACGGATATTTCTCCAATCGACAGACAACAGATGTAGAATTATTCCTATAACACCTAGGTAGGTACAAAAAATTATAAAACTTCATTCTTTCAAAGCATCCTGGAAAAAATCGCTTTTCTCTGGCTGCAAGAGAATCAAAACTTCGTGTTTTCATCTGGATTTAGGAATCAACTTCACAACCAATATCCCGCGATACACTACGCATAAAACGATTATGACGTTCCTGAAAATCTCGGAACAAACCCCTTACCATTCCCTGTTCCCCCCCTTACACCCCTTCTTAACCCCACTCGAACAGCGATAGTCTCCCATTAAATTTCACCAGATCCGTTTATGACCATTAAGGATGCCGTAAAAAAATTCCCCCGGCCGTGATGGTATGACTTTCGTATTAAATTACAAGTTTCGCGTGCGATTTTGATCGGAGGGGAGAGAGTGGAGTGGGAGGAGTATTGATTCCCCCACTATGGTACGCGAAGGACGTAAGGATGAGAGTTTCATAAAAGTTATTTCGGGTGGGTCTGGAAGTGAGTGCCGTTCTCATACGAGAGAAGCCGACGTCGGAAGGAAGGAAGGAAGGAAGTAAGGGAGGGAGGGAGGGAGAGAGGTATCCCGGCGGCACTCCCCGCGCTTCGAGGGCGGGTTCATGAGACGGGAGAGAGGCAACCGGGCTCTAAAGTTTACGATTATCGCCGCCGGAGCACATGGCGCGCCGCAGGGGAATCCTGCGGCCGATTGGGGAATTAAGGGAGGCCTAAAGCTCTCGGGAAATGTAATAAGATGGGAAGGGCGGAGAGGGAGGCTGGCAGGAGGGAGGGATGGGTGGGGTTGGCGGGGGGAGGGGGTTGAATCTTGAGGGGTCGGATGAGGTAGGGAAGTGATGTGAGTGGATTGAGGGTGAAATGGTTGGCGTAATAGTGGGAGTCGGGGAATATGGGGGAGGGGAAATTTCGGAGGTGAGGAGTTAGTCTAATGGACGGTGGACGGGGCTGTAATTGCATTACGGTCTGATCGAAACCAAGTTTCGGTACAGTCCTCCGTTTGCAAGTATTCGCACTCGTAGTGGTAGCTCTATATCCCTTCCATGATATTATACAAAGCGAAGGCTCCCGTTAAGTACATGCCTTAGGAAGCCCTGAGAGTTTAAGAATGAAAGACGCTTAAGAATACGTTATGAAAGACGCAAAAGGGAATACTACCAAAGAAATAATGACATATTCAATCCCTTTACATGATATTCTCACTTCTCCATCATCTCACAGACGTTATACATACTTCATAGGTTCTCCTCTTTGATAATCATTTTAAATAAACAGTTTAATTCCTGCAGTAGGTCCTTCCTATGATTGAACATATTAGTTGTTTACAGGGTTATTTCCATAAAAAATGCTACTACTTACTTTCCGGTCTATGAGGGTTTACATGAAATGTTTTACTGCTAAGGGTGCCACCAGTGAAAAATATTTTGCAGCCTCCGTTTTATTAGAAACACGGGTAAGTTTTGAATCTTTTAATGGAGCAAAATTATACAATTGAAAATTGTAGGGCGAATACCAGTTTTTCTCATTCATTTTGATAATTAAGTGGGCATTCCTTCTCTCGTACCATTTTTAGTTTAAGTTGCATAGGAAAATATCATCAATTTTTATTCACTTTGATAGTTGACACTAATCTTTAGCGTGGCACGACGGACAACTGATACCCTCCAGGGCATCGAGAGAAAGTTTGTTTGGTATTATTTGACACAGTGGAACAGAATTTGTTTTCTTTTCAAAGTTATTATGTTCGAAGAGTTTGATATTATGATTCTAAACTTTTTTCTGAAACAGTTATCGATTGTACTGGCATATGCCTGGCTTTTGTAGCATAAGCCCAAGTAATATTATTTTCAACCTAAAGGCGCCGCGATTTAAAATTTGACAAATAAATTTTCTAGATAGTATACAAAAAATAAAGTTCCATCGTGCGCATGTCATGGCAAAAATGATTTTCAGATGCCTTCAATAAGGCACAGTTATCAACCAAAAGTTTGATTGGATAGGCAAGGGTAGACATCACCTAGTACTAAGCCAAGCGACGTGTAATAATCACACATACAAGAGTACAGGGACCAGATCTTTTTACTGAGCCTCCTATGGTTTTTCAGGAAGATCTGGTACCCAAGAAATCACATATCTGGAGTAAAATTATGATAAAAAATAGCTAGATGTTAGCATACTAAAATCCTTCTCTTCTATTGACTTTACATCTATTATTTGAATTCCTGCTTAGTTCTAATTTCCAATTACAGTTCTTTTTTCTGGTTGCCACGCAGAACCTTGGTTACTTCAAAGGATATTGTTACTTTGGTAGAAATCGGTAGCGGTTCAGAAAAGAATGTTTTTCCCCCAATGTGCGAATATCATCCGCTTGAGTAATTGGCTTGGGAATATACCGAAAATCATACAAATAAACAATTTATTTCCAGCTATAGCATAAATAAACATAGATTCTAGTCGGTTTTTATATCCTCAAAAAGGTTTGGAATTAAAAACACTCCAAGCATAAACTATCAGGACAATTATGGGTGGCACTCAAAGACAATTTCAACATTCTTCAGTGTAGATAGAAATCGTTTGAAAATTAACTAAAATAGCATTTTATAGTGGCGCCTGATTTCACATTTACGGGCACATTAAATGAAAACCTAACATTAATCAAGCAGTTATAAATCACAATAGGAATCAAGCATAAGCATAGGTCTATGTGATACAGTGTATTTAAAAGTACTTAAATTAATTATGGAGCTCATTAAAAATTGAGTTGTGAAAATATTGCTCAAAAAAGATCATGAGGTTTGAATTTTTTGAAAATTTTTTTCTACCCTTACGAATATTTCTATGGTCAAAATTGCAGATTTTTATTCATGCTTTCATTCGTTGTGTGACAAGGAGTGGTGAAAATTTATGTTCTATCATATTTTGGGCAAAAAAAATGGTAGAAAGGCTTCAGTACAGACGTGGAGTTAAAGAATAAAAATATCGCTTAGAAATTCGCAAGTGCAGTAGCCGTGCAGATGAAACCATGAAACCTTGGATTTTCCAGATAATTGGTCATCTTTGGGTGATCATCGAAGATTTTTTTCCCTTCCTTGGAGAGCTTGAATGATGGATAGACTGTCGTAATGAGCGCTAAAAGAGTGAAACGACGACAATTCGCAGCGTCGACTAAGGGAGAGCGGACGATAATGATGATGGCCTCGGCAAAGGAAGGGGAGATGTCTTGAAAGGATGAAGGGAGAAAATTGAAGTAAATTGAGGAAGGGGGGAGAGAAAAGTATGGGAGGCAGGAAAGGGTTAGGTGGGAGGGCGGTGAATGTGATTGGCAATTACGCGTGAGTGGAAGAAAGGGCTCAGTGAGTGGTAAGGGTTGAACCAAGGGTAGAAGAAGTGGGAATAAGAGGTATGCGTTAGGTCACACCCAAAATGGAAGGTGGAAAATGTGTCATAAGATGTGACATGAGGGAAGGGAATGATAAAAAGGTGTATGACGCCATAAGGAAAGGATCGCCAGAATTTTGCATTCTGTCGTTTTAACACATGACAGGTTAATTTACTCTCAAAGAGGCAAAAGGACCGAAAGTCTACTCTATTGTTAATAATGGAGATTTAATTATGAAAATTTGGCCTGAGATAATGGGGTTGGTGTGAGGTCCTATTAAGAGATTGGTACGTAAGTTTGTAACGAGGTGTGACATAGATGTGTTGTGAAGAAGTAAAAGGAGTCATCAAAGTACAAAGGTGGGGAATTATAATCTTTAAAACCCTAGTGTATGGATAAGGCAAACTTGTAAGAATAAGTAAATAATGTGGCATCCTACTCCCTCCATATAAAACACTGTAAATTGTAAAGGCCAGTGTCATAGTATTCATTTTCTCGTGCAAACGGTTTTGCATATCTTTATCCATGCAATGTAAAGCAATAACTTTAATTATAAAATTATTGAGTATATGGTTAAGAGTGCAGTATCTCATATTACATTGTAGAATAAACGATTTCATGTTCGGAATGAATGATTAGCTGTAGTAAAATCGTGTTCATTGCATAAAAAAAGAAAATAAAGTTAGCATAGCTGAAGAAGTAAAGTACACTTAACAAGGAGATTAACTTGAATTCCATTTTTTTTACATTTGATGATTTTTAAATGTCTATATTTGTAATATTGTTCATTTATTTGTGAAAATTAATTCAAAATGAGAAATTAATTTACCACAAGTATTTCAAAATATTTACTTTCGTTTTATTCTTTTGAGACACTTTTGTAACGCATTTAACGCCATAACCACGTTTGATTTCGTAATGAGGAAGTGTATTGGCACGGAAGTGAAGACCTCGGCCGTTTAAATTTTGATTCATAATATTTAAAACCTCAGTGTTCTAACATACATATATGTAGAGAAAACTCAGGGTTTGATATATTCGTTTAAAGGAAGTGTTTAACATATAATAATAATGATATGTTTTACTACAAAATCAGAAAAAATAACAAAGAAAAACTGCTGTCTCAAAAATCGACTCTGACAATGATAAAAATTTTGTTTAAAATGTTAACGGCAAAAATTAATTTTTAAAATTTTTTTACTTTTAGTTTACGAAATAATGTTGCCCTACACAAAGCGTTACGAGAAGACTTGCTGTTTACATATTTTGTCTTTTTTAGCAAGGATTGATGGTGAACTAAAAAACTCTTACTAATTCCTATAAAATGTATATGTAGCCCTAAACAATTCCTATGTTTTAATCAATAATTTTAGCGGTAGTGCTATTTAAAATAATGCCCATATGTATAAGATATTTCAGAAAAAGTACCTTTACAAGTTCAAGGCATTGGGTATAATTCGGAATAAGTAAAATTGATTTCTATATTGATTGATTTAGATATTTCAGATTTTCTAATAAATAGACAATTTTGCCGTTAGTTCGGTACAGTCGAATCTACAATTGCAATCACTAGTATATTACGTTCTGACCCAGGGCCTTATTACTTCATGCCAGAGTACATCCAACTGTCCGGATAATTCAAGGGAAAATATTTGATGTCTTATTTTAAGGCTCCGGAAGAGATCCAAAATTGAAAACTGCGTCATATTTCAAGTAATTCTGTGAAAATGAATGTTTAATTTCTCTACGCATGCATATGTTTTATGAAAAGGTCTTTTAAATAACCCTCTCATCATGACGCGCTCGACATAGTATGTCACTGGGGTAGGAGGATACCCATTAGTTAAAATTTCAGCATTTATTTCTTTGGAAATACTGGTGTAATTTTATAACGTGCAATACATGTGAACTTATATAAGCATTTTGTAAGTCATTAAGGAATTGGACCCAGAAGATCTTTTTTCCGCTGCTTAGGAAAATTAGTAGTTACTCAATTTATCATAGGTAAGTATCAAGCCATAGTTTCAAACAACAATGATGTACATTGTTCAGTTTGAAATCGCTAATGAAATCTGCGAGTAGAGTATCTTTTCTAATTCTCCACCCTCCTACTTTTATGAACAAGTAAAATTTAAAAAATGTTCCATTTCTGTTGTAACAGACACTGCTCATCCCTTGTTAGCAAATTTTTCTGCGCGAAACTACAAGTAGTATGATCAAAATTTTGATAGATCACTTTAATTATGATTTCACTGACCATTTATACCATACATTTTTACAAGAATGTATTTAAAATTAACAAAAATATATTGCAGAACAGAGCGAATGCATGACAGATATATTTGTATGAATTAACAATAGTATGAGGCTGTTTAATAATAATCAACATTTTAGTCAGAAATTTAACAAAATGTATATGTCGATTAGATAAATAATCTACAAATACGTGTATGCCTAACAGGTGTTCAAACTTCATTGAATTCTATTTTGAATGACAATTGATATGCACAATAAAAAAGTTAAGGATTTATGATATTTATGTGTCAATTAAAAATAGAGAATAACATTTCATAAAATATTAAACGCAGTGAAGAAAATTTGTGACCCTAATGAGCAGTTAACAAATAAAGGGGAAAAGAGAAATTGGAAAAATGAACTCAAGATTCAAATAAAACAGGTCAGACAACCTTTTATATTTAAACGGAATAACCATATTTAATTTATTTATCTGTGGGAGTTGTGAAATCCCTACTTGAATTCGTCAGGTATCTGAATGCTATGGAACTGTCACATTAAAAGGACCCTAATACCATAAAAGAAAAACATGGTGACGAGGCAAAGATTTTGATGCTTACATATTTTCCATCCGTCGACTTGACTAACAAGTGCTTCATATAATGGTTTCTAAGTATGCGTTAAATATGCATAAAACCACGGTTAGATGACTAAACTTCAAACCAGGTCATTGTGGTGGCTCAATATTTTTTCTGAAATACAACACAATGTCGCTCTTTTCAATATGAGTTTTACCAGGAGAGTAGTGCACCAAAATCCGTTAAATTTCGGGAATGAAGCTGAAGGTAAGGGGAAATCCGAAGGAAGGAAACTTGTTTTTTAAGGTTCGGGCCGTTGGAAGGCTTGAGTGTGCGAGGCAATGGAATGAGGAGGTTAGCGGGGTTTGTAGATATGAGGGGTTAACGAAGTGAAGGAAGGGGAAACTAGGCCCAGGATCCGAAAGGGACGGGTGACGCCGTGTTCCGGGGGAGGGTAAAGGGCGAGGGGCAAGGGAGGGAGAAGAGCGATTCGAAAAGGAAATTGAAGATGAACTGGAAATGGGTTATTAGCCCTCGGCTGAGCCCAACGGAGGGTAAAATATGATCGATTGGATATACCACCCTGTTATATGATTAAGTCGGTTAAGGAGGTACAATAGGTTGGAGTTTGGTGGGTCGTTAGCGATCGATTTCTTTTTTATGCAATATTTGCGATTCGCTTAACCGCGGGGGTGGGAGTAGGGGGATCAAATTATTAGGTGCGTTCTTCCGCTATACAATCAAGGATCTCTTTCAATGGCGTGGGCGAAATTTCTCCCGGTGGAATGCTGGTCAGAATTGTTGAAATAGCTTAAAACCGAATATTTCAACAAGTTAGTGGGAATATAAATCATGTGTAACAACTTTCGTCACTTGGAATGAGATGAAAATTTTGGGTGTGGTATTTAAGCGAAGTTTAGTTACTACTACGCCGACCGGTTTGGGCGGGTTGATGACGCATCCTCATGTTGACCCTATGGACACTATTTCGATTGTCAACAACGATCCGTCCCGTTTTGATCACCCTGGCCCCGAGGACGCCAATTAACGAGCCAGGAGTGATAAGTGGGAATTTTAGGGTAAATAGATTTAATAGCATGGCAGGAAAAACTCCAAAAATAAGTGACGGTGTTCAATAAGAGTGAAAATAAGATAGCCGACTTTTTCCCTAACTAAGAGCCACCGTACCCTACTAGTTTCAAACTAAACCTTGAAGAAGACCCGTCATCGTCAGAAAGTCAGCAGTATCCATTTACTTAGAGCAAAGTTCAAACCAAGGAAGGCAGGAAATTGTTTTGCTTCCTCGGGCAATCGGATACCGCCTGCAGTTGGAGTACCTGGGTTTGGATAAGATTTAATTCTCTCCTCGGCGAAACAAGTAAAAAGAAAAATCAAAGGATTTAGATCTAATATAGGCAGTGAAATATAAATTAACTTCAATTTTGGAATTCCTTAGAAAATATGGAGAAGTAATATTAATAAAAATGCACTTAATCATGGAATTCATGTGATGTTCATTAAGCCACTAAATTGACTCCATTGAATCATGAATTTAAAGAAGTTCGAACACTGCGTACTATGCCAATTGATAAGGTAATTAATTTACAACAGCGGTGCTTTTAGGTGATCAGACTTTATTCAAATAAACAGATACGCGAAAAATAATAGTACCCATCAGTAGTTGCTCACTGTTCTTTCTCTATAAAATTAATATCTCAGAATATGAGGTATGATCTGGTGCTTTCCCGCCGTATTTGCTTGATGACATTTTTTCGGGTCTTCAACCGGGTCGGGGTTTCCATATTGACCGATCTTTCGATGCACGAGTCGAGCATCGAAACGTCGGCCAATATTGAACCACTGACCCGGTGGAAGACCCGAGGAAACTTCATCATATCAGAATATGTTTTTCTATGCAGGTAAATGACCAAGTTCAAGTAAAAGCATTCAAAGCTAAAATTCTAAGCCCCATTAAGAGGTCAATCATAAAATAGTAGTAATTTTATTATCCATTATTAATGATCAACTTATGTACCCTAACTTTTGTTCTTAACTAAGGAAAGGATGATATAAAACGACTTGCAGTATGTCCTTAGAGTTGTAGGGTTATCTGAAGGTGAGATTTAAAAAAAAATTCTTTCCATTTGAAAAAAAATATTTATCACCATGAATATAAACTTTATATTAACATGTTAACATATTATTTACATGAGAAATATAGGTATAGAATGATCTCTGACCCTGGCAGGAAAAATATAAGATTCGGTTGAAAATTCAATTTTTATTCCTTCCTTCTATTACCTTTCGAATGTGTACAAGGTTTAAAACTCTGTCTCAAGGACATTCGTGTTTAATTATAAAGATATATGCATTTCAACTTTCCTAATGTTTTAAAAATTTTCCAAAATTTTACTCTCTGTATTGATCTACATCTTTAGTGTCTCATGAAATTCAACAAACCTCGGAAATTTTGTTTAATATTGAAGGAATCGGTAGTTTCACGCTGTACGGAAGTCATTTTCATCAATAATTGGTTCCATAGGGTTGGTATATGGAAGAATTGACCCATGTTTTTCCAAAAATGACCAAACTATATGAGTGTGACCATTTACATGGGTAATGAGTTTATGTTATAAAAATAAAGATTAAAGTAATTATTTTCAAACAACGGAATAGGAGCTGCAGTAAAGAAGGTATGTGAGAAATCCGTTTAATCTCCTGTAAAAGCCAGTGGAAATATGGCACGTGTTGCGGAGCCCTCAAGTGTCTCCCTTAATGTTATTAAGAAGTATCCATACGATGACCTCACCGTCCGTCGCATGTCTATCTCCAGCGCAAACTTACCGAAGGCACCGGACGCGCCTCTACCTACATCTTTCAAGACCCAGACAAGTCCATAATGAATTTAATTTCCTGTAATCTTCTGATAATCGTGTGTGGGACAATTCCCTTTAAACGTTTGTCTCAACAACCAGAGTTCCTGACATCCCTAATTCCACAGATATCATGTCGAGCTGCCACTTTCATATTAAATTGGTTGTAATCGGATAAAATTCAATCCTATATTATGTGCTGAGTTTCACTATAGCCAGATATGAAATATCATTTAAGAAAAAGCGAGGAATTGGTAAACATATATGACCCCTTTTTCATTCAACCGGGCAGTATAATTGTTATTAATGATTGAAAGATATTTAATTTTTTTAAATGAATCTTTTGTCTTTAATGTAACCATGAAAATTCTCACAAAAGATTACATCAAGAGATTTAAATTGAAAATAATCAAAAATACTGCCAGGTCACCAATTACAGCATCCTATTGAAAACTCTTACCGCATGACGTGAATTAATTAATCGATAAATATTAGAATAAATCTTGCTAAAATCCTACTTTCACATGTTGTCTTAATTTTTATTTCAAAACTATTCTATCATTTCTCGGTCGGATTGATTCCACGTTTGATTGATTCCACGTTTCCTACAACTTGAAACATATTTTTCGCAATTGGAATTCAGGAAAACATTTTTCAAATTAATTAATTACAATATAATTTACTAAAATGAATTCTCATATAGTACAGTTTCTTGATTGCGAACAGTCTCAAGTTAATGGTAATATGCTCCATGTATGTAAATACCACCCTTAAAGAAAAATATATAAGATAGTACTAACAAAGATTTCCTTTTAACTAGATTGTATTTTATGTTTTGTATTATCATACAATATTCATGTATACCTGATTTCCAAGCGTCCTGCTATCTTTTTGTGCATATATGAAATTTGTTTTCATTCGTTTTCAATTTTTACTGCGATATCATTTGGCAAATTTTTCATTTCCATTATTTCATGCCTCCTCTCTTGCATAAGGCACGAATCTATAGGTACCCAAATGTATTGGTGCAGGGTATATTTCCGTATGGTTCTCAGATAATCACCCATGAATAATATTTTAGAAAAGGTGTTAGTGCTTAGCAAATTGATTCATATCTGCATACTTGAGAGACATTTCGTTATGATTCCAGTGTAATTCAATTTGTAACTTTGATGATATTTAAAATATCTTCTATATGTAATTATTTCATGCTAGAAAACAAGCCCTTGCTCTGATTTTATTCAAGCATGAAGTTGTCCTATAGTAGTGAAAAGTAAAGGAAAATAAACGGCAAAGAAATTAAGGGCCAATTGGGTGACAAGAAACAGCATATCTCTCATTAGAGTTTCCTCGCTTTTCGTGTTCATCTCACGATGTAGAAGCGAAGAATTAGAATATCAATTTGAAAAATTACACGATTCATGCATTAACTTGTCCTGGCATTATCTTGTAGAATGGTCAAAATTACTCTCTACATTTTAAATATTAAACATTTGAAAACAAATTAAGAGATAAACTGGAGATCTATAAGATATTTAAATCAATACTTTTTTAGTCAAAAAGAAATTTTCGGCAAAAAAACATGTCCGAGACTAAACAAAGCTGCTAGAACACGAAAAAACCCAAAATAACGTGTATCAATGACATTTTTCGATCATTACTAATATTTTATTCGCCTACCCTTCTTCCACAAAACCGTTCATATACCCTAGAGCTCCTTAATCCTTCCCCTCTTTCAACCTGGTATGATGCAAAACGGACATTTAAGCGATCACCTGTCTCCAAAGAATTTCTTTCACTTTCTTTACGAGAGAGAATTGTGGTCCTTCGAAATCTGCTCCGCAGCTGATACACCTTTCCAAATATCTACAATTAATCATGATGACCTCAGGTACATAATCTATTTATCGTTTCGCAGAAAAAGCATCGAAAAACTGTTTCGCTTTGACAAAAAATGAACATGAGACTGGACAAATAAAATGACTGATTTCTCTTTCCGATTAGGATACTTTATTGTATGGGCAAATTTAAATTTTTTAGCTTCAGACAACCATTCACAGTTTGTTACCTTTCAAAGTTTACCGTGATAAATGCCACTGATTAACTCATCTAGGTAGCCACCGTAGAGATATATCTCCGCATGTAATCAAATATACCAGTCGAATTTCAGGTCGTACTTTGAAGCAATTAATTTCGCCATATCCTAAGTGCCTAAACATTTAGATAAGGTCCACTATATAATTTTTGGACTCTTCTGCACTAGGTTGCCTCTATTTCCGTTCTTCATTTCTTCATTGCCAGGTTAATTTAACATGCTGCATTTGCAAAAGAAACGCAAAATTACAAAAATATCGATTGTAATGACTAACTGGTATTTAATTTAATAACAATTTTGATAGTCATAACCAATATGCGTGAAAAAGTACTTAGTGATACTTAAAAAAGTTGAAAATGGCATAAACATTCAAGCTTCAATGAGATGGATAGCACGTGAACAATTATATTCCCCTCCCATTATCAATGAGAGAGAATTAAATGTAAAATACTTACTGTTGAACTAGATAGCTACCACTCCAGCTCTGAGAACTAATGTTGCTATATTTCCTTCAGCACTTCCTTCTCACCCGAGGACAAAAAAGGGATGGGTATCACAAAAACTCGAGGGCTCGACTCCCGTCGAACACCCTAGGACAAGGCCTCTCACTCTATTTCTCCTTCCCTCCCCTCCTCATTATAAAGCGCTTTCCTGGGCTCTTCTTGTCTCCTCCCACGCCGCCAGGAACCCCTTTCTCTCCATTCACACAACCCGCAGTCCTTTTGTTTCGATTTCCCATCCGGGGAGTGGCGAGGGCGTGGCAATATAAAAGAATAAGGGCACGACTTTGGCCGGAGAACGGAATCGGAGGGGTGAGGAGGAAGGAAAGAGGGGAGGGTATTTGAGGGGGGTTATGCATGAGGAGACCGAGAGAGAGGGAATCCCTGGGAGAGAAGGAAGAGTTAATGGAAGGGGGGGGGGGTAGGGTTGAAGAGAAGTGGCCCCTGTGTTTTAAATGGGAACTAGTGAAAGCGGGTCATGTGAACCGAAGTCACTCTCATGCCAAATGCAACGGTAATCGAGTAAACAAGCCATTTATCGACTGGACGAGAGCGTACCCAAAAATTGTTGCACGGTCGGCCGTCAAACACCGAAGTCTGGCTCAAGGTAACTTATTCTCGCACGTGCTGCATTCATACGTTACCCAAGGGCTATTCAGAAGCACCCGTCTATTAGTTATTGTTCTTTTTTATGTTGACTTCTCGTTAAGAGGGGTAACGAGGTGGATACAGCCATCCGATTCATGGACGAGCCACCAAAACTGAGCAAACGTCGTTGTATACTAGGCGAAGGGAAATTGCTGAATTTAGTAGATGTTGGCTGTGGTGCGATTTCCCTTGCGTCCTAAAGAGTCGTGCACTGTGGCGTGAAGAATTAAACCTACACAAACACTCTTAGAAAAGGATAAAAGGTCCGCCCGGGAAATCGCTAATTTCTACGTGGACTGAGCGAAAGAAAATAAGTTTGTCTGAGTGAATGACACGCTCCTTTCGAAATCGTTACGAGCTACCTGTACACCATGTATTTGGGTTCTTTGATTATCAGGGCGTATTTAGATGCCAATGTTTCACTGAGACTTACAATGCCAGCCATATTTTATATCCGCGTGGCGCCTTTTTCCTCCTGTAGGTATTTTTAGTAGCATTTTGCTCAATACGCATCTATATTTTGGCGTGTCTGCGTATCAGTGCACTTGAAATATATTAAAGTAGTTACATTGAATGTGTACGAACTGGTACTCTTGCTTATCTCCCTCTATGTTGGAGATTTCTTATAATAAGGTTTGATTGTAACAAAAGATTCTTTAAATCTTGAAAAATAAATTCTTTTAACTTTTCCAGGCGAAGCAATAGCATCTATGAGTATTCTAATATATTTCAATCATTAAAAAAAGCAGAATGGCAGTACGCATATTGGTGAATCTTATTCATGCTGGCTCCTATTTTCACAGTATAGAAGAACCTGTAAAATTACTTTTGTGATATAAAAATGAATTTTTCCTGCCAAAAGGAAAAATATTAAAATTCAAATTCCCAGGTTATAACCTTATGACCATTATATTTCCTCAGACTATTATTTAAGACCAGCTGTATAATTAAATTCTCTAATAGGGTACATTTTAGCCAAGAATCTTTTGAGTGATTCCTAATTAGAGCCTTGAGCCTTGGTATGCCTGAAAGTTTTCCCGCGCGCAACTTTCCAAAAATATATATGGCCAAATTCATTACATAAAATAACTTTCGGAAGCAAATATAAGCCGATCATAGGCTGAAAAATAATTGTTTAGTTAGCCATTGTCTCCAAATGATTCTGAGCGTTTTTAAATTGAGGTTTAACAGAGCTGGTGTTATCTGTTATATTTGTTGCGTAGTTCGCTAGTTAGGTATTTGATCTCCGGAATATACGTAAAAGAGAAAATCTACTTTTCTTACTTTTAAGGGTTTTTCCACTTTTCATTAGTTTCCCGGTATTCTGAACCTTCCGTCTCCTCAGTCATTGCATTCCTCTTGTCCCGAGCCCTGATCCTGATACATGCCCTCCATTTCTTAGGCCGTCCACGTTTTCTTCATCCAGGTGGTGACCATTCCAACACAAATTGTTCATACCATCGGATATCACATCTCAGGATTCTTTGAACCACCAATTCTTCAATGTCTCCAACTTTTTGTAATATTTTCAATTTTTTCTTTCTTAGATATCTTGGCTTCACTCATTTTTTTCTTCATCTCCGAAGTTTATATTTAATTATCATGCGTCTCATGCATATATAAGAGGTAAATAGAATGTTCTGAAATTATCACGCCAAATAATAAAATACTGAGTGGCTTATGTGTAATATATACATATATATACATATATATCGATGATATACAAACACTCAACCGAGCAGTATAATATTTGGACGGCATAATAGAAAACAAATAAAATAGTAACACTTAAAAGGACACTCACACTGTAGTTTGTTTACGCTTTCGGCCTTCTCCGAGGCCTTCTTCAAGCAAGACTCCTTGTCTCACTAGAATAAAGCCTTGGAGAAGGCCGAAAGCTTAAACAATCTACAATGTGTCTTTTTAAGTGTTACTATACATATCTATACATATATAAGTATATGTATATCTGTACATATATAAAATATATATATATAGTCATATATAATATATATGTATATATGTATGTATGTATGTATATATATATATATATATATATATATATATATATATATATATATATATATGTACAGATGATATACATATGCTGCATACTATATAAATAATACAAATAAATTTATACAAATATACGAGATACATTTTACACTCATCACTTATATGATTGCTTGAAAAACAAATAAAAAGTATAATTTTTGATACATTAATTGTAACATACTAAAAATATTTCGTTGGTGCTGAATGAATTCGTTAAAAAAAACCAAAGGTATTTTTTGATTCTTTTCTATTTGTTATGTCAATACGACAAAAATGCAGGCAGAATAAGTTGATACATATATATATATATATATATATATATATATATATATATATATATATATATATGTGTATATATATATTTATTTATTTATACATATATATAATATATATATGTATATATATATTTATTTATTTATACATATATATAATATATATGTATAAATATAATATCTAGGTCTCCTTAGACAAAAAGCAAGAACATTATTATTCCGTGTTAGAGAAATCTCCATCATCATATGCAGCCGAACCCCCGGATTTTGTGTCAGTTTTCCTAGGCACTAACACACATTTGAAGAACAATTGAATTTATTCTTCATTATTTGACTTTATTAGTGAACACTGGTAATAGCTGGCGAGTTGGGTGAGACTCCCTAGCTGCTCCGTGATAATGTGATATAACCTCAACGTACTACTAGCGCCGTGAAATTATCCGAATTTGCAAGTTACATCACTCAGAGGATGACATTTCTTTCTGTTCTGACTCATTAAACCAGGGAATTAATTTGACCGAACACATTGTTACCATGGATGCTTCCTTCATAAGGTCCTGGTTATGCTTTCGGTGAATATTATTTAGAAAATTAAAAAAGAAATGTGTTTACAATCCTACCATCACACAAGTTTTGCTCGGCCAGTAAAATATTTCTGGCCATCCACCTAGAGGAAATTTAAAACCTATCAATAATTCAGATGAAATTGTAATCCAACATAAAAATATTATTTCAACTAATGCATGTCATCTTCTTCTAAAGGCGGATCCTTGTCGTTGCAGTCATTGGTCTCGCTCCATTGCCGTTATTTTTAGTTCATTGTAGTTTGTTATTCTTAAAGTACTTTTTACATCATCCACACATTTCTTTCTTGGCCTTCTTTTTCATTTTATCCTATTATTTTCCTCTTCATTTTATTTTCCAGGAATTTGTTAGGTTTGAGAACATGTCCAATAAATTTAATTTTCCTTTTCTCCATCTCTTTTTTTAGATTCATTTCCTCTTTAATGTCTCTCAATACTTCGATATTGCTTTTCTTGTCCATTCATTTTTTGCTTGTTATTTTTCTCCAAATCCAAATTTCCACTGCTTCTAACCGAGCCTTTTCCCTCTTTCCCACTGTCTAAGTTTTGCATCTATATGACAATAATTTACTCCAAATAAGCGTTTTTTCAAAGGATTTTCTACTTTTCAATTCCAATTGTGTTTTTCCCTGAATATTCTTTTAATTTTCATGTGCCTTCTTCACCAAATGTATCTTTTTTTCACTGTAGAGGTGTATATGCTGCCTCTTGTAATTACACTTCTAAAGTAGTAGATTTCTTCTACTTCACTTATCATTGATTCCCCTATCATTAAATTTACAGGGGCTTCTATACTGTGTCTAGAAACTATCATAGCTTCGGTTTTCTTCACATTTATTTCAGTTTCCATTTATTCCAAACTCCCGGCTGGTTTTTGAGCATTCTATCCTTATCTTTGGATGATTTGGTTATTAGATATATCCGTTCTTCAAATTTATCATTGAATTTACTTTTCAGAATACGTCGTGCGGGTGATAAGAATACCGTAGTTTGATGTAACTAGTTACAATGTAAAAAATAATATCCCTTTAAATAAAGAACTGACGATATTAAAGAGTATAAAATTTAATATTTTAAAAATTACAATTTAACTACTTACATCATCTCTAAATATGAATGGTTCATATTTTATTTTCGTTTACTTATTGCTTCGGTTATTTTGTATAATCTAAGGTTAATGACTTCAAATCGTTTCGGGATAGTTGGTTGGTATTAATACATAATTTGGTAATATGATAATGCTTAGCGATGATTTTGAGCACCAAAATAAAAAGTATCTACCGGCGCCATCTGCATAAACGTTCTGTCGTGCTACAAAAATTTATCGTTTGGAACATTCGTATATAGCGTAAAGTATTTGGTCGTTAACTACGGCGTTCTCTGAACAAGCCACCAGTATCACCATTCCTGTCTTCTATAGCCTTTCTTCATTGTTTAATTTCCACGTTTCATTAGCTCCTTACGCATTTATCAAACGGTACCGGCCATTGCTTTTTATGTCCTCTGAGAAGCATGAGGCTGAGGCAACGTTAACCTTCAATAAATCACTGTTGTTCTCGACCGAATCCCGCCATTTTGAATGTCTTATTGCGTCTTATGCGTGTCCCTACTTTCCATTATCGCCCTCGCTTTTCCATTATCTCGCACGAAATTTATCGTGTACATTTGAACTCGCAAACCTGAGCATAATATATTTTCACAGCGTCCGTGATGTTACACTGTTAAATGGTGGTTGTTAATTAAAGCGATAACCATGACCTTGGGGTTACGCGGTGACGATCTGCGAGAGGGAGTCAGGGAGTCAAATTTGAAAGCTGTCCCCTAAGAACAATTGGGTAACCCAAGGCTCCTCAAAATGTGGACGCCAATTTAATTCAGTATTATTGCATAATTAAAATCATGTAGCATTATAATTTTCCATGAATATAGCCATGTATAAAGAATTTTATGGAAACGTGCTGAGAACAATGGTATCAATCAGTATCGTAATAAAGCACTCCTGATATTTTCCCATAAAACTTTTGGATTCGGAATGCGTAAATTTCTAAATGTTCATACTGAATTATTCCACATACATATTTACAATAAGCATTAAATTTAGGATGACTTAAGGATAATAAATAAAGTAATCGTGATATCGACTTTCTGCTTTAAGCTCGCTTCATCATGCAAGCAAAATTATTGTGTGGCATTTGCATGCGTGCTTGAGTATAAGCGCCAAACTAGGATAATATATAGTTGTGCTCTTTGACGTTATTTTTAATTATATTTCTTTCCCCTCATTATTCATGTAAATATAAAACGAAGTGTAAAACAACATATGCAATGATTGTAAAAATCCTCATGATATGAATTATATCATATTAGCTTCCTACTGTCTAAAACAACAGAGCATGAACATTTTCGAGATTTTGGATTGCTACCCACGGGAAAAGAATTGATTGTGTACACCACACTTATGGAACATTTTCATTGTTAAGTTAATGGCTATTCTCCAAACGAAATGATATTTAAGCAACCTGAAAATCTATTGATTTTCTTTTTATATTATAACGTGCTGGTTTTAATATTTTGATTGGAATGGCATTCTTAGCCTTTTAGCAAGTTCATTTAGTAATATAATTATTAAAACAACTACAGCAAAAAGTCTTATGGAAGAAATTATTTACTTAATATTATGATTCGGCAATCAGTTTTGCGTTAGTAGATATTTTTGTTTAACTGAGGCAAAGCTACCATTGATATCTACAGTAAAAATCAAGGTTTACTAAAAGAATGCGTAGAGTATACAATGTATAAGAAAATGTATACAAATCCTAACTGTGTACTTTATTGTTTGCCATTGATGAATGAGTTTCAATCAACGGGAATGATCCTAATATACCAAAGGGCAGTGATCATATTTCACTTTAGATTGTAAAATAGGAAAAATTGAAATGAATGATGAATATAGTACGTAGGTATAAGTGATGTAGGTTTGAGATGAACAAGGTCCCGCACTAATATAATCTCAGATATCCTATGCATCTTCATCAAAGGTATCCGTTCATATTTCTAACTTCACCTCACCTTTCCCGTTGGAAATTTATTTCCGCATATCATCGTTCTCCAAAGCTTCTTCGCCAATCTCTTTCAATACTCACGCTTCGCCATATATTTTACTCACCAATTCTATGGTGTCAAGAGAAAGAATATCTTTCTTAAATCACTCTGGAAGCCTTGCATTGTCTCAAATTGGAAAAATTTAACACACAGGTTTATGTGGAAATTGTAATGTTTGTTTTTACCCGCGTTCTTGAAACATATTCGGATATTAAAATATGAGGGCAGATTTTAGAACAGGCGCTCGTAGAACAGGTTACCTATCTCGGAAGTGTTATGGACCAACATGGTAAAAGTAGTAGGAACGTAAGGAGAATAATTGCGCTAGGCAAAGAGGCTTTCACAAGGAGGGAGTTGAGGAAAGAGACGTTGAGTAAAGATATTAAGAAATTACTCGTGGAAACTTATGGAGCGTGGCTATGTACGATGCCGAAACGTGCTAATTGAAGCGGGAGGATAGATGTAGGTTGGAGGCTTTTGAAATGCGGGCTTGGAGAAGAATAGAGGAGGTAAAATGGACCCAAAGCAAAACAAATTAGGAAGTACTAGGTATGGTGGGCGAGGAGAGGTGTTTGTTGGGAGAAATCCTATGGAGGCAGGAAAAGCGGCTGAAGGGGGTATTGACCGGCAGTGGGGTGTTGAAGACTGTAATAGAGGGGAGAATGTTAGGCAAACGAAGAAAGGGCAGGAAATGGATAGGGATGTTGGACAGGATAAAGGGGGGAATGAAGAACTCAGACATGAATAGGGGCTTTCTGTATAGTAGAATGCTGGGTTGTCTTTTGCTAGGAGTCGTAAAATATTTATTTGGTGGTTGTGTTCATTGAAAACCTACCTTAACCGGTATATTACTTAATTATAATATTATTCGGTGCCTTAATTTTAACAGTACGTAATATACATACATTTTTACAAATATATGCCATCGTATTGAAGTATCTTATCGATATAAAGTCACGTTTGAATGTGCAGAACTTGGAAAAAGTCCGTCGTGGTTTTAAAAAGATTAGCCGGATGTCTTATGTGGAAAGGAATAGAAGAGCAACCAGGTGTCTTACACGTAAAGCGAATGATTACCTTCGGAAGGACCCTTTTACTTTATTTGCACTCGGCATTCCGTTGTAGTCATCGTCAGGAGAGCCCAAAATCAAATTCACTTCCGCCTGCCGAAATCCCTTCGAGCTCCCTAGAAAATTTAACCCCCTATTCTTTACGGCATTACTCACCCATGCGCGTTCACCAGCAGTAAAAGCCTATCCTCGGACGTGCACATTTTATTTTTACCATCCCCGAGTCTCCCGTTGTGTGTCCCTTTGGGCCAGGGGGGGGGTGGTCCCTGATCCAATTCGCTATTTCACCCACTCCCCAAAACCCTGTCGACATCCCCCTAACCAATCCTGCCACTCGCCCGTTTTTCCCCTTTACATCCCCGAGCCCCAGTCCTCCGGCCATTCGCCTTGCAGTAGTACCCCCCCCTCACCCTCCCGCGTCTTCTCCGCCACCTTGCCGACGTGATCCGAATACGCACTCGGCCACGAATGGTACCAAGCGCCCGAAGGAGATTTCCCGGGCGATGTTTGCCTCCTCTGCCGCCTTGGGTGTTTTGTCCGGTGGACTGGATTCGATTTCCTCGCCAGGGATGGGCAAAACTGTCTTCGGTAGTTCCTCGTCTGCTTCCACGAGGACGCGTACTTTTTTATACAATCCCAAATGACTAAACTCTCAACAAAGGCGACTCTGAAGATGGGGTGATGCAGAAAGAGAGATAGGGCCTGAAGGGGGAGCGTGTTAGCTGAGTGAAAGGGAGGTGGGAGGGGAAGACCAAGGGAGAGATAAATAAAGAATCGGCCATTTCGCGTGTCGCTTCGCCGTGGCGCCAAAGGGTCGAAGGAGGAGGAGAGGCTCCCCGCGTCGTGATGGGTCGCTTCGAGCCATAACCCACCCTCCTCACCCTACCCCTCCGTCTCCCACCTCTAAAGAGTAGTAATACAATAAAAAATAAGAGGACACGCTTTTCTCCGGCTATTTCCCGTTTTATGGAAAAACCAAGATCCTGCAAGGATAAAGAAAGCCCTCAGGGGATACCGAGCCCTTGCGAATGACCTGAGATACGGTTCGGTCCCCGGCTTACAAATGTAGGGGATTTGCAGGAATGGAATCTTTTGATGAATGGGAAGTTTGGAGTGACAAGGAAAGCATCCTTCTTCTATATAGGTTCAAGCGGACGGATTTGTTTCAGATAGATTTATTCCTGAAACGGATTCCCTTTGCATGATTTACGTATCCATTGAAGCGAATCTCTTCTATTCTCGATGATAAAGTACTCAAATTCAGCTTTTAAATTATAATTTTTAAGGAGAAAAGTAGCTCCTATGCAACACTTTACATGAAGTCATACAAAAATGAATGACTGAATAGTGGTCATTGTTTTGATTTTCTTATTCTCAGACCAATGAAGTGCTCCAAATCCAGGGTGTTGACGGATGACAAGTGTTCTAATGGTATCAGTGTACTTCCTCAGTGCAGGATGAATCAGAATTCGAACCTTTTAATGCTATATTCTGTTATTTGCGCAATTTCTATAGTTTTGCTGGAATAACGCGACATGAAAGTCAATTGATTCACAAAAACCGACCAGGAAACTGATGCTTTTTTATCTTTGCACATTTTACGCACAATTTTCTATAAAATTACCGACTATATCTGTAAAAGCAACAGTAATGGTATAATTTGTTTTTAACCTTTTACTTACAACTAGTATACTCTCGTTAAAACCCTATTGAATGTATATAAACCACGGGGGACTATCATTATTTTGTAAGACTCAACGATTAATGAAGCATAATTCAGCTTCTTAAATATAAACATTGTGCTCTACAGTTTATTTTTAGTTGATGGTTTGAAGCTTCTGCTTGCTTCCACTAATGTTAAGATGCTTAACGTGACTGATTAACCTCGGCTAAGAATGTGATTGCCACAAAGTCATTATTTGGCATTCCAGATCGCTAATTATCACATGTTGCAGCGCAATCCCTAAAAGTATTCGTTAAAATAGTAAGTAGGGAACTGTTTATTTCATACACCCCTATGAACACTTCAAAATTTTAAGCTAATTTCACACAAAATCAAAACGATAACAGGTAAAAGACGAGTTGATTATGGCCTTGATAAAAAACAGAATCTTTTGCTAACACAAACATAAACACTATTCATTAGAGGCAGCCATCATAAATTCAACTTTACGGAACAAGTGGAAGTAAGAGAAATTGTCATTAACTAGCATCTGGAGTGGGTGGTATAGTTGAGCAAATTACGTTTTCATTGCAGAGTGGACATTAAAAAAAACATGAATTAGGGGAAAATTTCAAAATCAGAGGAACAACCTAACCGCTTTAATTCCAGTATGTTCAACAGGGGTCAAAAATATTACCCACAACCCCCGAACCTGGAAATGAAATTCTGTGGCTCCGTTATAATTTAGAAGGTGGCAACCCTGTTTCGCTGCGCTTCCGACATTTTCAATTACGA
The DNA here is from genome assembly GCF_022747635.1 of Hetaerina americana. Taxonomy (NCBI): domain Eukaryota; kingdom Metazoa; phylum Arthropoda; class Insecta; order Odonata; family Calopterygidae; genus Hetaerina; species Hetaerina americana. The sequence continues at coordinate 25,346,362 of NW_027287316.1, forward strand.
CCTTGTCTCTTCTCAGGTTGACTCATGGACCCCTTCACCCCCCCCCCCCTTGCCACGACTTCCACCCTCACTATAAGGCACACGCGAGAGGACCCGTCCGAAGCGCCACTAATTCGTCCGCGAGTAATTTCTGAACCGGAAAGCGCAGAGCGACTGGAGTTGGCGTAATTTCTAGCGACATTACGCATGAGAGGTTAAGTGGACAAGAAGACGATGGTGGAAAGACATTGGGGAAGGGATAAGGGGAAACGCTGGCAATGACCCCTCTGCAAGCTCTCTTTAAATTGCTTCTCTGATTTATTTGCACCAATTAAGAAGAAAGAACTCCTAAAATATTCCTCTTCAATTTTAAATACACGATCCTACGAGTGAAAAAAATACAACATACGATAAAGTAGATTCAAAAATACTTTTCATACGTCTATTACGGGGATCCCAGCCACTCCCATAATAAAATGTAATCGTTATTCTTTTATGCTCCTCTTTTCGGCGAACGTAAAATATTTTTATGTATAAACATAAATAAATAAATATATATATATATATATATATATATATATATAATGTATAAGTATATATGTATATAATTTATAAATATAAAAATATATATATAACCAGAAACACAGTAATCAACCCGAAGGTCGGTTTGGTAGGTGATGGTAGAGTTCACCCAGTACTAAGCCCGACGGCGTGTGAAATTCCCACATCAGGGTAGGGGGGCCATTTCCTTTTCCTGTGCCGGTAATGGTTTCCCAGGATTAATATATATTTATTTTTTATTTATTTATGTATGTAAACACACACAAAAGTGTATACTCCCGTTGCATACACTCCAACAAATTAAAAACATTTGATAAAGTTGCCAGTTTTCATTTATTAAATTTACTTTATAGGGTTCTGTTTTCAGAACATATTATGGTTTTAGAGATAGCAAAGAAATTCTTTTTTGAACAAAAAATTAGGGCATAAATAGAGGTCTCATACGTAAATTTCAGGCCTGTGTAAATCGTCTTGTGAAAGCCTAAGTTCCAACGAAACCAACTATGGAGGTGAATTCTAATTAACTCAGGACAAATACTATCTTTGCTTTCTACAAAATAAACTTTATTGGTCAACTAGTTTATTTTGTAGAAAGCAAAGATAGTATTTTTCCTGAGTTAAAAATGGAATTCTGCAAAGTTAAGGCCTCAACCATTCAGTGCATGAATTCTAATTGCTCAGCGTCTCCCATCATAACTGGCATGCATGGTTAGTTGGAGGGTTAAGAGTAATTTGAAAACTACTGTATCGTTTAATCAGGCAATTATTCATTTGAAAAATCTTTTCAGGTATCTGTATTGAAGCATATAATGTGAAAGTTACGTATTCCACTATATCAGTTTCACTGACTTTACTTTTCTGCTAGAATCATAAATAATATTATTTAGCCATTTTCCTGATATGAAAAAAATAAGAAAATAAATGTTTAAAATTTCAAATGATGTGTGAAAAATTTTCATCTGAAATACTCATTTTATGGAGCAAAACATTTCTACTCTACAGTTTAACACACTGAGCTAGGAGTTTGCCAAATTAATACCTTGCTATAAAATGTCGGGAGGTATTTTATAGCAAGGAGGGAAGGTATGGTATGGAATGAATTAAGAAAATAATAGGAAATATGATTAATTGTAAAACATGCTTAAATCACATGTGAAGGTGAATTAGTTGCTGCAAATGTAATTGCATACTACATTTTTATGATCCCAACTTAGATTAGCACTATAAAATGGAAAGATAAATTTATGTATATCCTTATACTCTATGGCTACTGATTTTACTGCGTGAAAGTTTTTGGATCCATATTAAAAGATTATGTACTTTCTCAAAGAATTTATTTTAAAGCACAACACGTTTTACCGACTTACGGTGCCATCAAAAGTACCTGATGATGCCGCGAGTCGGCAAAACTACGTTTTACCTTGAAATAAATCAAGTTTATCCATTGAAAAATGAACGGTTGGAAATCTTTTTACCCATTTTCATTAAATGCGTAAGTCTTTCCAATCCTTATGGCAAAATAAAATATAAAATCTACACTAATCACTGTAGAAATAAATAATTACAAATTTATAACATTTGCGAATTCAAATAATCCAAGGTGAGAAAATAGCACTTACAAAAGAAATATCTTGTTTCAAAACATACTCTCCTATTTTCTTCATACAACTCTTAATGTAGAAATACATATTCCTAAAATATTTTTTGCACATATCGCTTTTTTTGTTAGTACCGAAAACAATAGTTGCCATGGCTACTGAAATTGTTTGACGACATGGTCTTCAAAACATGATAGCACGCACAGTGTCATCACGTTCTAGCACATATAATGCTGACAGTTCAAGCATGGGCACGACGAATTTCACCTCGGGGACTGGAGAGATTCAGTCTATCTTTTCCCGTACCGAGTTATCCTCCTTTGCCATCGGCACCGAGTGCACTTCCTAATCCACGGGAACAATAAAACAAAGCCACCCAATAAGGAGCGACCTCAGGAGCCTTTGTCCGCTTTCCAATTTCCTCATGCCGCCACGGGGTTCCACGGGAGAGGGTGGGGGTGAGGGTGAGGGGTTGGCAAAATCGAGCAATAGTAGGGAAGGGTATATATAGTAGTAGGGACCGCTCCCACCAATTAAAGAACCCTTTTCCTTTTGCCTCTCCCCATAAAGGTTGCACACTCTCCGGGAACGTTCTCCACTTGGTCTCGGGGGTTTTCTTCTGCTGTCCTTTCCGTCGGCGACGACGAAGCCAGCTCTGGCCAAAGGAAAAGGACTAATTGAGAGCGGGAGAGAGTGAAAGGGAGAAAGAACGCGGCAGAGAGAGATGGAGAGAATGAAGATACTGAGAGGCCACTATACACGCCGGACTCGAATCCGATGCTACTCAATGCGCCGACGTAGGAAAGCATTTTCGGAGAAATGGGGCATGCGTATGAAAGTAGGGAGAGAAAGAAAGAGAGAGAGGTGAGAATCCAGACGAGGAGGAGAAACGAGAGCGGTGTTCGGGGAAACGAGTTGAGACCAAACACACCGGATCCCTCGAGTTGTGTGACCCCAACGAATCGTCCGAAGGTGGAAAAATGAGAAAGGTGAACGCGTCAAACGGAGTTATTTCAGGAAAATTTCCCTTGATACGATACAGTCTCTTTAGTCGTTGAAGCAGATGTGTTATCTTTCAAATTTGAGCGATGTGGGAGGCTTATATAGATAGCGCTCGGATCAGAACGTTAAGCGCTCCCAAAGGAATTAGATACAAGTCAAAAAGAGAACCCCCAGCTTTTAGAAAATGTGTTGCGAGAAGAAAACAAATACAAGCGTAAATCAGGGGTAGGTATCGTTACCATGGCAGAAGCAAGTGTGAGTATACCTTGAAACTCGAACACAAAATTCATATCAAGACCGTAAGAAATATAAGGGTTAGTGAGTGTTAAATGGAAATATTAGTGTTCAAAGGAAGTCATCGGAATTATCAAGTCTATTCTGAGGAGATCAAATAAAAACACTCATGGCGGTGTTCATAATTACCGCGCACAGTTCAACATCTCCATACAACCATATTTAGCATCTCAGGAGTTGTGATCGAAAAACTCGATTCGTAAACTACATCTCTAAACAAAACTACAAAATAAAAACTGGTACTCTAATATGCTCCATCACAAGTGTACCCTAGGAGCAAGTTACACGGAATTACGCTGAAACGGATGTAGTGAATAGCGAATTTAAATCTACATTGGAGAAAAATGCATAGATTTGCATTTTTTTAGAGAAAAGTTATTTTTTGAGAGAAAAAACTGGGAAGAACAATTCGTTTCCGCTTGTGTGGGTAAATTTTACATGGCTAACGCAGGCATTCCCAGGTGTGTGGTAGATTTCTATATTCTGCATGCCATCCTGCAAATCATCGCCAGGGTATGAGGTATGGCGTGATTTATCATCAGGCGTGCAACATCAAAAATTAACTTTTTTTGGTTTTTAGTTATTAATAATTATCTAAACTATTGTTAGCAACCCATTCGTTAAACGTTACGTGCTGATAATATGTCCAACTAATGGCAGGTCATATTATGCGGGGATAAAACCCTCTTATGTTGATTATTTTGACTAAAGGTACGCACATGTCGGATTGGACGTCAAATTATGTAATCCATCGTTGGCAGGAGGCGATGAATAAATGATGATGGCAAGATTCTCTATAATACTTATCTTTCGACCGCTCATCATAATTTGTCTACCTATTCATTTCTACAGACACATTATCATACTTAATAGAAATATTATTTCACATTATATTACCTAGTAATCTTAATGAAAGCTCTCGAACATGAGTCCTTCCTGGGCAGGTTTCTGATGAGATTCTCCTCCTTTGAAGTGCATTTCAAAGCAATTTGCTCTCGTGTAAGATTGGCAAGGTCGTATTTAACGTTCAGTTAACCAGCAGCTGACGCCCGCAATAATTATAAGAAGAGAAAAGAAATTCTAGAAATAATTGCTAGGCAATCCACATTTTACTTAGTATCATAAAGTCACGATAAGCGTATTTTTCCAGAATAGGCGCTGAGGCTCGAACACGGCACTAAAGCCAAAGTAAACGGAAGAACGTCGACAATTCTATTTCTTTACTGTACACTGCAGCAGGTTTCATAGTTTCAAAAATTTAATTTTACATAAAACACATCTTTGAGCCAAACGATTTGTAGAAATTCACCTCATTATCAGTGAAATAGTTTTTTTTAAATTTTTATGGAAGAAACTGCTTGGATTTTTCAATCTCTCGTAAACGAACAATTTGGTCTAATTAATACCAATATTTTTTCTCTCGCTAAAGCATTTCGTATGCATTAGTTATCGGCGTCCATACTTTATTAAAGTTTTTGTTTTATTTTATGATATCGTTATATAGCCTACTTTTCATTCCAAAATTATGAGGAAATCTGAATTCCACCGGTGAAAATCCGTTTTTTGAAAAAAATATTTTTCAATCGCATTGACGGGCTTGTCATCTAACGCAATGAATGAATTACCTGGGGCTTTAATACTACGTCAGGACCCTAACATTGGCGTTCTATGTGCGTAAAAAATCGTTTTTTTTCTCTCCTGGCTGATGTCAGCCGTGACTACAGGGGCCGCAGTGAAAGAAGAGCACGCCAGGCGAGGAATCTGTCTTTGACATTAGATCCCTCTCAATTAAAGTTCTCCGATTAGATTAATGAAGATAAAATCTCCTTCGATGGCTCTTACCCCTAGTCTTCATGGAATAATCTCAGCACAGTACACCATTAGTAACTGAATACTTTGCGAGAATACTGGAAATACTTTTAAAACAAGAAACGTGGTTAGCCCAGTGAGTAGACTACTGGCTTGCTGATTAGAGGGCGTCACCCGTATTCGATTCCGAGAAATGTCGCTGTTCAATCTCAGCTCCAACCAAGCTGTGTTATTTTTTCTGGTACCAGAACTTACTGAAAAACTGCATTTGGGACAGGGAAAGGATGTGGCCCTACCAAGCCTATCCTGATGAGAGAATTTACCATGCCTTTGGACTTACTACTCGGTGAGCTGGATTTTTTTTTCACCTCACCTATCCCCCCAACCTTAGGTTTGATACACATATGTGGTTTATTTTATGAAAAGAATCCTCACGCCTGATTTAACGGTAAAGCGCGTCAAACCCTATAACTTTTTTAAAGACATTTTAATTTTTAAGCAATTTGGTCGGATTTCTTATGCCCCTTTTCTTGAATTTATTGACCAATTAGTGCTCATATTTTTGATTCCCTATGAATTCTAAATACATTGGTGTTTAATTCTATAATTTTGTATCTGATGACAAATATGGTAACGTGCGAATTTTATTAAGTTCCGATACTACCGTGAACGTTAGAGCGCGCGCTCACTAAGACAATTTATTTAAACTAATGGAGCAGAAATATTTATTTTTGTATACAGTATCTTAGAAGGGGCAGTTATATAATTAATGGAATGAAAAAAATATTACATAGCCTTTTATCACGGTTGAGGGCTGGTCGGAATAGGAATATTGTTTTTAAATATACCTGCTAATACAACGCTAATTGCAGACTCTTTCACTTTATATAATATAGAGGTACACGTATTAATAACGTGCACCGCTACCATTTATAGAGAAATCAACAATTTTTCCACTTGCAAACGGATGAGACAAATGAGTTTTATTGAAGATTTTAATATATTTGACCAACTAAATTAAATACTATTTATTGTATCTCTATACAATATATAACTTGTCATGCATGTTTCACAGCAAAGATTAGAGGTTATAAGTAATTAAAATACTGATTGGGAATTGAATTAAATGAGAGGGATTTCAAATTGACCACCCTCGGTGCACATATTTCATAAAAGTATGTACGAGGAACTCGTACTTGGGAATAATATTTTTCTATACCTCCAAGAGAGTGTGACTTATCTTTTTGTTTTGTTATCAATTTCATTTCACCTCCCCTATTTTTCCAAGCATGCTTTTTTCCTTTCTCAGATAGATTTTTATTTTTTCTCTCAGATTTTTATCCTCAAACTACTTGATATGTGTTGATTTTCAGTTCTTCCCCAAATATTTTTCTTCGCCAACTCGTTTGTCAGATTTTTGAAAAAGAACTTCCTCTCTGATTTTCATTCGTTTCATAAATTATATATGTACTCGCTCCGCGAATAAGCATTGATAAAGGTAAAACACAATGCTAATGACCATTTTATCCTGTGCCTCAAACTACAGGGTGTACGTACTCCTTCGCCTCATCATTTACTTAATTTTTTTACAGGAAGGCAGGGGTGTGAAAATAAGAAAATCTTTTTACACACACACACATATATATATATATATATATATATATATATATATATATATATATATATGGTACAAATATAGTAACGTGCGAATTTTATTAAGTTCCGATACTACCGTGAACGTTAGAGCGCGCGCTCACTAAGACAATTTATTTAAACTAATGGAGCAGAAATATTTATTTTTGTATACTTGAGGGATATACTTTTGTATACTTTTGAGGGAATATATATATATATATATATATATATATATATATATTCCCTCAAAAGTAAAAAAAAACATGCCAATAACGAGATAAAAATCGTTTTTTTTATATTCAATATGGAAATAGATTCAATTGTTCCCGGCTCAATTTTGTGGCAATTTATTTTAATTAAATGAAGAATACAATGCATCTTTTCACTGTCGAAGGACAGTGGAAAGACACATTGTATTCTTAATTTTATGGGAATACATTATTTGGATTCGAGTTTACTGATAGCCTTCAGTCTCAATGTGTAAGGAGTTACCCTTTATTTTTTTAATAATATCTTATGCTTTGAAAAAAACCCTCTAGCTATTAGCTATTGGGGCTAACTTTTCTTCCTAATACGAAATGATAGTCCGTATTATATGAAATGTGAGAGAACAGCTTAGACTTCGTTTTGTAGCTGATGGCATAATGACTTACCGAGACATTAATGGCAACTAGAGTGATTTAATGATTGAGCTACTTGATAATGAAGAATAATTTGATTAATCGTGTACGAAAGGCAGACATTTACAAATACAATACTAAATATTTGTTGAAACTTCTTATCGTCTGCTCAAGCAAACAAAATTCTTTTAAGTGTATTGGTACCAAATTATTTAACATGCTGCTCCACTATAAAAAGAGTTTGAATTTTGATACAGTAAAAACTAGGTTCAAGTACTCGCACTCATTGAAGGCATTTCATTAAATTTGATAATTTGATACCTTAGATTTTGGTAAACTAAACTTTGTGTGACTCTTCAAAGCGTGTAGTTTAATTAAAGTGATTTAATATTTTTAATATTACGATATAAATTGCGATAACCAATTCACGATGAATGAAGAAATATTATCGTCATTATAATTAACGTGTATTCAATGTCTTATACCGTTAAGCATATCTAAGCCATTAAAATGCACAAGGTCAGGAAAAAAAACTGGATCTCATTGACTGTCACGAACATGACAAGAGTTGACGTGAAGGCATCGACCGTTAACCAAGGGAATCGGACTTCCATTGCCGTCCTATCTCCTCATCGAGATTGCTGAGGGACGCACATATCCCCCTGCGGCCCTGGAAGAGGACTGCCGTCGCATTACTAATCAATTATTCTTGCTCCCTCTCAAGTTTCCAGACCGAATAACGCATCGAATCAGCGCTCGTCGAGGCCAAAGGTTTGGAATTCAACGACCGGTGCGGAGGGGCTTCGTGAACAGGAGCGGGTCTCGGCCTCGTAGGCAATTAATATCCCTACACAGCGTGTGAGAAGGATAGATTGGCTCCCCGGCGTTCGTGATTAGTAGTAAATCGCGCGGCAAGTATTCATTTGTTAACATGTCTTTCGGGAAGCATAACGCAGAACTATTCTCGCCACGCTGAAGTCTTACTGTGGCACTTGGTAAATACTCAAGTTTGGAGCAGACGAATGGATTGACCCTTTTAACATTGACTGATTCATCGGAACGAATTTCGCCCATTCGCGGTCTAAAACAAATTGGTGGTCATGGGTGAACTGAAAATTCTGCCCATGCCAATTCGTCTCCTTCGTATTTAGACCTCGGCTCGCGAATTTAGTATATATTCATTGCAGTATTAGCTAGAAAAACATGCCATCGATGGAATTATTTACAGCCATCACGATCATTTTTAAATGCCAATAATGTCAACGGTAATTAAAAACTTAGTTCTCTCTCCGCCTTGTGTATAATAAATCATCCGACTGAAATGAAGATTCGATTGATTGGTATTTCACCGTTTAAGGTATGTGTGTAAGGTTGGATAGACCGAAGCTTTAGATGGCTACTTATCATAGCTTCGATTTAGGACACATTATTCCTGTTTCTTCGATAGATATCTTTGAATATTTTTGAAAATCCTCTCCTTGTCATTTGACCTTCCCCGTTCTATTGACTTTCTCCTATAATAAGAAATTACACTCCGATAACCAACAAATTTTGAAAATGCATTTCCGATAATCTTACATGTCCTGGAAGTAGGAACAATTGGCGTAGAAAATAATGTGTACCTTACGATGGATAAAAGGAAACTGAATTAATTTGGAAATACATTCGAGGAGATTAGTGCAAAGATGTGTGTGTATTGAAATGCCACAATTAAGTCTGCTTAATGAAATGTTCTTAAATGATTCACAAGTTTTTGCAACATTGTTCAAAATTATTCTATGGTTGAATAAGTAGTAGTAGTATTTAGGGGAGGCGACCGACTGCTGAGGTCGTTTGCGCCAAATGGGATGGACAGGAATGGATGAAGGGTGGAGGGAAACCCGGCGTCGGCATTAGCCTATTCTTAACGAAATACGCCAAGGGGTCCGCAGCGTAACGTCCCATCTGACGGACGGCGTACTCACTCAAAGTACCCTCCAAAAAGCACCTCAAGTAGGGATCGAGATACCTCTGAAAAATATTCAACACCGCTGGGATTTGAACCGAGCCCTCTGGGTGGGAGGCCAGTACGATAGCCACCGCGACCAATCCCGATCCCTATTATTGAATAATTTTAACATATTGTAGATATGGAATAGTGACTTACAATGATAGAAATTGGTTGAACTCAATCTTTTGGCAAGCTATGAATTGACATATAACAAACTAAAGTGCAATTTCTTCGATAGCTGTCGTTTGCAAATATTCGTTAGTTCCCCGACTGGACAATGTGGATCGATTCGAATAAGGAAAGGAAGGAGAGAGAAAACCCGCTGCTACTCAGTTCTCTACCAGAATAAAAAGTCTAGGAGGAGGAGAAAGACGAAAAGGAGTTGTTTAAGGAAGAGGTAAGATGAAGAGGAAAAAAGAAACTCGGGACGGAAAGGGGAGAGAGGGTGGGAAGATAGGGAGAGGGGGAAAATAATAAGAATGAGATGGAGAAGGACCACGGTGTTGTCCCGTCGGAGAAAATTAAAAAGTGAAGAGAGATGGGAGGGAGAAATAATGGCCGCCATGCGTAGGGAATAGGTATGGGTCTTCCGCTCCCTCCGGAGTGCTTGGTCTCGCAAAGCAGACGTCTTTCAAAAGGATGCGAATGTTGGAGGGAGGTTGGAAAGGGACACGAGGTTCGCAGGGGAAGGACGAAACACCGTACGAGGCAAGGAAATCAAAAGGGTAAGAAAAGGAAGAAGGGTCCTCCAAAGGGTATTGGAGAGGAAGAATTTTGAGGTAGAAAGAGAGACAGGGAAAGGGATTAAAAGGGATTTTCATAAGGAGGGTCGCATTCTTGCCTTTACTCCCTCCTTTCCGTAGGAATTCAAGGTAGGTATATCCTTCTTCGAACACTATCTACCGTTCTTTCCAGACATTTTCTGCCTCTCAAATGTCTTCTCTCTAAGAATGCCAGTTCTTTATTTCCCTGTATCGTCTTCCTCATCCGTAAAGACCACTCTAAACAGATCAGACAAAATGATACACCTACGTTAAAGGCTATAATGTACAATGAAATGCGGGAATTCCAAACCATCTTTGTCTCATAAAAAATGATATAATTTGCCAGATATTAGGTTGCATGGGCCCACACTTACTGAAAATTTCCAGGTAGGATTCCGTTGCTATTATAAAATATGGTTTTGAGGTTTAGTCAATGCCAATTTTAAGTATGTTTCTCTACCGTTCATAGACATGATTGACACCGCCAACAAAATAACTCAAAGCATTTTGGAAAACACAGCAAAATTGCAGCATTAAAATTTTTGAACAATTACTTAGGCCAAAATATTAAAATTTATAAGAATAAAAAAGTATTCACTCAGGGTTAGTGAAATATTCTCACCATATCCCCGCACTAAAACCTTTCCAGGATTCACATACGAATGTGATGAATATAATTTTGGTATAATAAAAATGTCATAGCGAATGGTTTGCCATTAATCATTATCATCCCTATACTAATATTTAAAAAAAGTTCTTCTCACTTTGTTGATGCAGGTTAGATATAATTTCTGTTTTTTGCTCTGAGGAAAATTTAAGAAAACTCAGTCGGTGGATCCTATACGTACAGGGGGTTTTAGACCAATGATCACAAAACATGGATTCTTTGAAATGACGATTAAAGAGCCTCCACCTAGATATGTCAAATTATGCAATGCGGGTAAATATTCATGGTACAAGGCCTTAGATAAAATTAAATTAATAATATATATCCATTTATTGGTCAAAATTCTTAAGCAATCCGTTTTGCCCTCTAATCCCATGGGATATCATGTTGTGAAACATTTCTGAGAGAAATACTTCATCAAAAATCTGTTCTGCTCTTATTTTCGTGTATTGCAATAGTGCTTCAAAACACGCATTATGATATAGAGTGGAGAAAATTGAGACCGTGTTTCATCGCAAGACATAACAATTTAATGACTTTTATAGAATATTAAAAATTTTGTGAATTGTAATCTCCCTCATTCAAAAAAGAGAAATGGTGCCTCTGACTTTTTGTCCAATTTTTCACCATCACACTGTCATTATCTTCTGTTAGGTTATGTCTATGTTCCTCTTAATGATCATTTTGCATACAAAATGTTCTTTTTAATGACTACATTTTTTCACTCTGTGAAGTAACATTATTTATAATGGCCACACTTAATTTTCAGTTATTTCCCTTTTATTAAAGTTCACTACAGATATTAATCAAGAAGTTTATTGTATAAATGACCTGCTTTATGTATCATTTTCCAATATATCCTAGTCGTGTAGGAAATCATATAAAAATGCAAAATTTAAATAGGAACAGTTGGTCGTCACGCGATTCAATAAATTAATGTCAGCCAAATCATTGAAAGGCTGCTTAGCAGCATCAATAAACCATTTTATCATAAATTACGTCCCGCTTCGATTATTCCACGTTCAGAAATCATTCATCCTATCAGAAAGATTGACAGAATCAAGGTTATTTAGGAAGCAAGAGGTCGATTGCCTCGCTTTAAAGTTGCTTGAATTATTTTTCATTTGAACGTTTTTTCAGGAGTATGTTCAGACATGGAGACTTTAAAACTTATATTTCATTTTTTAAACATTTTCTGAAAGTATTTTCATGCGTTACAACTCAACCTATTCCATTTCTTAGACCAGGGAGATGGAAAAGAGACGAGAAAAATACTGTCTCAATTTTTTGCTTCTATTAATTGTTTGGATTGGGGTAATGAAATAATTCAGCATGCAAATTGGCACACCAACATTACATCGCCAGTAATAAATATATTGATCTTTAATGACAAATGAACGTAATTGTGTATTGATTATCAAACGGAGAATGTCTCTAGACTCTATTTTGGGGGACGTATTATTATTGAGAGATGACACTTAAGAATACAAGATGAAATAAATAGACATGCCTTATTTAATTAATAACATGCACCTTATAGAAAATGAATCGAATAAAATGCCTAGTCAATATATGTTCTCTATCGTCTATCTTTTTAAACTCTATAATTAAAGGCAATATCGTGCTTTGGAGGATCTTTTCGGATTCTAATGAAATATCAGGTGGTGTTTAATATTAACAGTTTTTTTTGCTTTTGGAAAGAGAGGTGGACAAAGATATGAGTTGAATAAAAATAAGAAATACATTTAAAACCTCCAAAAGAGTACCACGATCATATCTTGGGTGAATTCTTATGTATGTTATGGGATAATATGTTCATTGTTCAAATAATTGATTAATGAAATCCTAACAGGCCTCGAGCAAAGGTTCGTACTAGATGAAATATTATCCGACGAAGTAAGCGTCGCATCGGATGTTGCACAAGAAAGTGTTATTGGTTCGCAATTGTTCCTTTTATACATAAATGACATCCGGTCTCAGGTTTACAGTTAACTTGGTCTATTTCCTGAGGATTCTGTGATATGTACGGAAATATCCAGTCATGAAGACCGAGTGTCATTAACTAGCGATGTAAATGCAATTTAAAAGTGGCTTGAGATATGGGAGCCAGAATTAAATTTGGGATTTGGGATGGCACGGTCGCTAACGTACTTGCTTCCCACAGAGAGGGTCCTGGTTCGAATCCCGAAGGCGGCAAATATTTTTCCGTGGTATCCCTATCCCTAATTGAGGTACTTTGTAGAGGGCACTTTGGGTGAGTACACCGTCCGTCGGTGGGACGTTAAGCTGTGGATCCTTTGGCGCCTTTCGTTAAGAGAAGGCTAATGCCGACGCTGGGTTTCTCTCCACCCTTCATCCTTGCCTGTTCATTCCTAATCTTGCAAATGACCTCAGCTGTCGGTCGCCTACCCAAAAAACTACTACTACGTGCCTTATTTAATTAATGACGTATACATTTCAGAAAATTAATCGACTAAAATTCCATTCATTATTTTTGGCTGGGGGTACAAAAAATTGAGCTACCTCTTCATTAATTATTGCTTTTAATAATTTATTTCTTTATCGTACTATTTGCACTGAATACCATTTACGTCTCATTCTTCGCTGATGGATCTACCTTTCCACTGATTTCAACGCTACACTATATCTCTAACCTAAGCTCCTGTCTTAATTTGAGCATAAACTCTCCCTTTCTTGTTGTCCATTAAAATTGCTTTCCTTCTTCCTTATCATCTCTTTCCATCAAATACTCCTCCAGTCACTATGAATTGATTACATTTCCGGCGTAATATCGTACATGTCCATCGCAACCAAGATGTCTTCATCTTCCGAGTCCTTTTCAAGAACGGCCTGTCCTCTTTTATTATCCTCAACACATTATCTTGTTAATACAGTATATTTAACTTTCTCTTTTCTTCCTTCCACTAACTTGAAGCGTTCCAAATATTTCTATTTTTCTTTATTGTCTCAACCCCACATTCACATAAAACCATATAAATGCAGTGGACCATTATTTTGCCTTTTTGCCATTGCCTATCTGTTCCTTTTTACCGTTGAAATCCTCATTCATACTTCGCCTGTAGAACTCCCATTCCATTCTCTATTTAATGAAAAAAGTTAGTAAAACTAAGAAACTCGAAATCATTTTTCTATTTTTCAGTCGTCAACAATAATATCAAAATTTATATTCATAAACATGGAATTAGTTACAAAATAGTTGCCGTTTTTCTATTGATGTTGTACACTTGATAAATCTGACGAAACATTATTTCCAGAAAGAAAGAGGTTTCGCTTGAAGTCATGTTCTTTTATTCGAAATTCTTAGTTATGGGGTCCTTTCACTAATCGCCTTCCACTAGACAAACGCCCGGTTCCACAAAGTCCCGGGTTCGACTATTTGGTGAAACATTAAGACAGCTTACCTTAAAAACCGATTTTCTTTCTAATATAATATTTAACAAAATCTCTCTCGGGTAATCAAATTATACGAGGATGGACATTTCAGAGCTTTGGGGTTTTTGTAGGCTTTAAAGCGCACTTTCAAATTAGCTCTAGCCTCAACCAATATAACTGAATTTTGAATTGAATTCTGTGATTGAATGTTTTTCTTACCTGTCTGTTTTTTCAGCTCACATATACCCGCACTAGCATACACTCACATTTTATGTTACAAATATTCGATCATTTGAAGCAAAAAAGCAAAAATATTCTAAACAAAAGTTATGAATTTGCTGGATATTTTCATTATGAAATATATCATACGTTTATTCTGCCAAAGAGGTACCTATTTCTTTGATAAAACGATTATTCTTTTTCATTCCCTTATAACTGTTATTTTTCATACCAAGTTAGAATCAATATGGCTTAGAAGGCAGTAGGTGAATTTTTATTTTGTAGATGGGAGTGAATGTAGTTTGTGGGATGATCACAAGGATTGTATTTATAAAAAGATATTCATTTCAAAATTATAAGACTTTGATTCATCTCGAACACGCATAATTAAAATTTAATTAAATTCATTCAAACCGAAAATTATTTATCAATTCTTAATATGTTATTCCCTACTCTCTCCGGGTTGTATAATCTGTTTAGCGAGGGTCCACTAGACTCTATCAAAATTTGCTAATTCCTCCAATCCTTCTATCCTAGACGGACTTTATGCCCTCGGGGTTTCGCAAGCCGGGATCTGATCATCTTACCGTGAACTTTGTTAGTGCAGGGGAATATTTTATCTCCACGCATGCGAGAAAACAATGGATATTGTACTCCCGGAGACGCCATTTAAGACCCAAGGCCCTTGGTGCCCATGCGTTTCATTTTCTGCCGGGCCAATAACTCCGGCCGACCCGAGAACCCTTTGACGGAAGGGCCAAGCGAGGGTTTCGGGGCGGATGGGGAGCTCGCTCCTCATCTTACCTTCCAGCGAAAGATTCCATTAAGACGGATAGCGCCCGGACCCCTCATCGCACACCCTCTGCCGTCCCTGCCACCCCTCTCTGCTCCCCTAGCCCTTCCCTTCCTTAATGCTTCCTCGCAGCATTGTCGTTTCCATTTCCAAATCATTCTCATCATGAACATTTTTTCTCGTCTCTCAACATTTCCTCCGACCAGCAATCCCATATTTTTAAGACGGGCAAGTCTTGGAAAAAAGTAGGTCGACACCGTTTTTGAAGAACAGCATTTCCCTCGTATGAAATATGCAAGTGATTTTTTTATGGAAAATAAACCCATTTTTCCCTCTCAGATCAGGCAGTCAAGGATATTGAGGTTTTCATTCATCTCGTGTGGGGACGTTTTTTCGAATAACACTCACCGCTTCAATCAACTAACCGTTAAGTATATTTCCGTTGTACTCTATTCATTCTGTTCTTTACCTTAACTACAAATCCCTCCAAAAGTTCTTCTTCACATTCCTGGTTTCATTAATTGCCTTTATGCATCACTATGGATACCCTCATTGACTACCCGCGTTACAAATTTGATTTCATGATTAATTGTCTCAAATAATCGTTCCATTCTGATCGGCAAGGTTTCCAGTTTTCTGCTCTTTATATAATTAACTAAATACCACAGTCAAAAGCAGGTAAGTTATGGAGTTTTTATTTTTTTACAGTAATATCTGCAAGCACGAAACGGAGAATAAATTGCTGCATACTAAAATCTTATACAGATTCAAAAGAAATCAGCATAAAACAGCTTTAACAATCGTTTCCTATATATTCAACGGATTCAGGCGAGATGTAGTGGAAGTTCGTCATTATGAGAAACAAATTTGTACTTTTCCCCAGATTTATGGTAACGTACGACGCGTTTCAGTTCATCGAACCATCTTCAGGTATAAGATTTGAACCTTAAGATGGTTCCATGATCTGAAACGAGTTGTACGTAAAAAAAACTGTGGAAAAGTGCAAATTTGTTTCTCATAATCGTTTCCCATATTTTATTCTGCGTTCATTTTACGGAGCTTAGTTAAATGCAGTTCATTGAAATAATTACGTTAGTTTTAATCCATGTTAGGCTTTTTAAATAATAATATTGTATAAAAATTTCTCATATTTAATCTTTTCAGCTAATTTTTTCGAAAGGAATGTTATTAAATCATTATCCCTATGATGTTTATGCAAATTGTAAGTACTTTGTCTACATTAAAATTTTCCTTTCCACAATCGTTACTTTCACCTAGCTACATGTGCGTCCTTCACATAGTGCCCCGCGTGTGGAGTTATCGAAATTCGTTCCCAGCATAACTAAACTTTGTTGTGCCGTCACATTTTTTCCGAATGATAAAAGGTTTTCTGCGCATGAAATAGGACTTGAAAAGTGTATTACAAACACTGCGGTGCTAGAAAAACAAATTTGTAGCCATCTTTTTGCCTTCTTCCTTTCTCAAATAGTGTGTCGTTCCACATCCCACTCGGGTAAATTCATACAGCCTCGTCTACATTTTTGATTTCATTTTTAAATAGAAATCCGATTCCGTTTGCTTTTTCCCTCAAAACGAACGAGACATGGCTTTATGTTTGGAACATGACTTTTGGCCTCATAATTGATGCTCTTGGGTTAAAATTTCGCTCCTATATTGTTCGATTTAATGCTCGCTTCACTTGTTAAAGTGATTTTAGAGAGTGTATTACACGGTAGAGTTTTATTTTTGATATAACCGTAAGCCATTGTTAATGGAATCGTACTCTCTGCCCTCTTTTTTTAGATCCCTATGGTGTTTTGTAGTGGGAACGATGGCCGATCGTAAATATTTGATATTGGATGGAATGCAGCTTCGTAACTCCATTCAGATATTTTTTTGAAACATACAAATTCATCGCCAAAACAAAACATGACTGTTGCATGAACGTCATCTGTTCAAACTTCACTCAACAGAATTAAGCCATTTTTTACATTTTTTGACTTTTATTGCTATTTGCTCACCTGCCGAAGTTCTCTCTGAGATCCTCTTTCTTATCGACGGCATTCAAATGGCGAGAGGTGTTTGAAATATTTATCGCAAATGGATTATTGATCTATAGTTTTAACCTTGATTGTCTTTATATCATTGATATTAGAAAAATCTACTACTTTATCAACTTTCTTAAGTAGTTTTATTATTTGAATGAGCTTCTTTGACATTGAAAACCGGCCCTTTAAATTAAATCCATATCTGAAATCTTGTAGACAACACTTTGTGTATTCTGCATGCATTAAACCTATAAACGAACTATTTTGTCACAAATGTAACTAATTCGCAATGATCTTAAGTTAAAAGGTATTTTTAATAATTTTGAAGTATTGAATAATATGCTTTTACTTTAAAAATCAATTAATCCCTTTTATCTACTCACAATAGTAGTTTTTATTTTTTATTTTACCCCGATTTCTCATTACCAAAGGTAAATATTTCTCACACATAAATTAAAAGCTATTTTCAGCAGCAAGCGTATGAATTATGTTTCAAATCCCATATGAAAATATTGTCGACTACTTAGTGTGTTTCAAACAATGAGAAATTTTAGAATTTTCGAAGATTCATATATGTATTTTTAAATTTTTAAGTCGGAATGACGAATGAATGTGTCAAATTAAAGCTTCAAGAAGAAAGTCTAACATGAACCGCAAAGGGAGGGGTCAAAATTGAGCATTATCGACTGAAATCTCAAATTCCTCGAGACCAGTTTTGTGAACTGTTTTTATACATTTTAATCATTTTTAATAATCTCATAAGTGCTATGCCATCATCTATGTATGAGTGACATATTTGGTAAATATAGGAGGTATGTAATTTTTGTTACACATATCCATTTGTTTAAGATATTATTTTTCTCATTAAACATTGTTTCGATTGGTCATTTGTTTTCTTTGCTAGCTCTCTTCATGGCCTGCATTTGTTGGTCAAGGCAAAACTAATTTAGCATCAGTTCAGCGAGTAATGCTCTTTCCTCGCACACAATGTAATTGTGTCCTTCATGGAAATCTCTGCTTTCTTGCTTTTCTCATAAAAGCAAGTTATTTCCATTGCGTATTTGTTAAAGTTGATAAAATTAAAAAATATTATAAAAAGTTTCATTGGATTACGAAAAATACTTAACGTCGCGCATATTTACGAGGTATAGTTGACTGATTGAATGATTGAAATGATGAGGGCATAATGAAATATATGTCATCCCTAAAGAACAAAGATCACTAAGGACCTGTTATAAATCAAATGTAAACAAATATTGGAAAATATTCAAATGCGACTCGTTTGAAAAACGACTGGAATCGGAACGACCATGTTTCCTTGGAAATTGTACACACGTACAATGCTGCTCGTCGTGTAAAATGCAGCTACATTTAACTCCTTACCTCAAGGAAAAAGAATACGGCCATGGAACTTTCTATTCATGGATTTGCCCTATATTGTCTACCCACATTTCGACTCTTTTGTGCCGCTTGGTGTCCTCTTGCCGCTCGTCCTCCCACTCTCTCATTCTCCACCTTATCCTCTTCTATTCCACCTCCCTATGAACCCTTTGACCTCTGAAAATTTCAGTTCTATCTATTCATTTGTGTATAAATTAGACTCTTCTCAAGAGAGAATTGGATGAAGATTTTTTAAAGGCTACTAATTAAAGCTTTAACAGGGAATAATAGAAAAAATTATTTCCAGGGTGCTTTTGGCCATTTATAGAAACTCCAATAAAACGCAAAATTATATTTTTCTTCAAAGGTTACAATAATTCTTCATTCCAAGCTAAATATCTATCCCAAAAATTACCTCTTTCTACTGGAAATTACGTTTAAGGCAAGTTCTTAACCTCTGCGGAAAGAAATAACGCATGTCTAGAGGTGAAATGATCTGGGAGTTCACATGATGGGCAAAAAACATCTCGATGTCGAAGACATCAATTTGATGAGAACAATCCAAAATGTCTTTAAATTGATCTAAACCAACACCTGTTGAAATGCAGGGTCCGTACAATAAGTATCGTGACTGGTTTGCTGTATCCTCATCGGAGCGGTGGATGGGGGTCCTATCGGTCGGCTCAGTAGAGGGGACCCTCACCATTCAGGCGCCATTCAGGCGCAAAGACCACTATCTATCTATCTATCTATCACTTTAGTTCGGTCGCCTCCGGGCATGCGTGGAGCGCACCGTTAAACAACGCTACACTGTGAAGTTTTGCGTTGAACTCTGGAAATCCGTGTCGGGGACCCTTGAACTCATCACATAACAGGCTTCTGGGTATGATACCCCAAGCGGCACAAGAGTTTTTGAGTGGCACAAAATGTTTAACGAAGGCCGGGAGCTCGTCGAAGACGAGCACCGCGTCGGACGTTCGACGACCCCTTGAGCCGATGCTCAGGTGGCCAAAGTGAAAAAAAAAGTTTTGGACTCGCGTATAGGCGCGTAACCATCACCCTTATCAATGAGAAGACCGGTCTTTCACTTAGAACCGTCCACACCATTGTAACAGAGGTTTTTGTGATGAGGAAAGAGTGCGCGAAGCTGGTGCCGAAAGTCTTGAGCGAGGAACAAAAACTGTCACGGGTGGAAACTTCGCCAGAAATTTTCGACTGTGTCCAGGAAGATGAAGATTTTCTCGACAGTGTTATTACTTCAAAGGGTAGCTCAAAAGGTGCTCAAAGGACATCGGTTCGTCTCCATCGAGGCGGTTTCCGGAAACCGACTTTCAGCGGGCTTTTGGCGAGTGGCAGGCGCGCCGAACTAAGTGTATCGATGCAGTAGGAAAGTATTTTGAAGATTATTAAGTAATTGTAATCATAACTGCAATAAATTTTGATTTTGATTTGGCCCTGTACAGTATCTTTGACGAACAAATTAGCTAAATCGTCACAAATGACAATGAAAAAATTTGCCCGTAAAAGACTCAACGTATATCACCCTCCTCCCTTTTTCGTGTTAGAGACTGTTATGTACGTGGTGCGTTTAAGAGGATCTCGAAATTTTTTCCAGCTAACTCATTAAAATCAGGAAACTGTAGGTTATCTTTCTTTAGAAAAAATCTTCCCGTAGGTGGACACAGTTTTCACGACATAGCAACCACTATTTAATGACCACATTGAATACTTCTGTACAGGCAAACTTCGTTTTCCCACTTGAAAATCTGGCTGGTCCGTGGTTGGGGCGTCTTTAATTCGTTATTAGAAGACCTTTGGTCTTGTTTTTAAGTTTTCTTACCCACGAACGCATAGTTTTAACATCCACTACACCACCACATCACATGTAATTCTCTCAATCGATGATGATGGATATAGATTTGCATGAAACCACATAAGAGAAGAAAATGAGTGATTACACAATATCCTTAGACACCACGGCGCTATTTTGAAAGTAGCACATATACACTTTTCCCCCTTAACTGATATCATAATGGATTCTTGGATTACAATATGATGCAGCCATTTATGCATTGTAACTACAAAGAGTTTTCGTGAATTTAAAAGTCAAGCAAACTCTCCTATTGCTTCCACTCTTTAGAATAATATTTGGATACTTTTGTACCTGAAAGCGTATAATAGATCCCGGTTTCATGTTACCGTAAACCACACACCCTTCTACTTCTTCCGAAGTAAAACTTTATCTGAAATATCTTATGAATTTTTAATAAGGTGGTATTAATTTATAATGGAAAGTCACATTCACCAAAGAATAAAATTTAAAGTATGCAAATTTAAACATACCATCCTCAAAGCACTCAGATACTCGTCGATTCATTCTCAGTGGATCTACTGCAATTTTGCCAAGATGCCTTGTAATAATAATCTCTACCTAACCTTGGATAACATATTTTGTTTCTTTTAAACTATTCATCCGAAAATTAAAAAAACTCTCTGACTTCAAAATTATCGCCTGACTTCGGCATCTCATTATCGCCAGACTTCGGTAGGCCCTGCTAGGAATTTATGATCATGGAAGGCAAATGAAATGACAGGTGTGAATGCAAGTTTCCTTTAAAAACCGAATTAACTGGTCTTTATAAATTGATACAGGACTCATGCTTAGCATATTTTCATATTTTTTAAATCGTCTTTTTTGCTTTGTTTGTGTGATTAATCAAGCCATTAGCGTTAAATATGATATGACTATTGTCAATAGCTGAATTAGTAAAACACATACTCTTCCGCTCCATCGTTCCCTCGCCCTGTACAAACTCCTTGCTTAAATAGCCGTCATCACCCTTAATGCGATATGAATCCACCTCTTCCCCGTTCTTGTCACCACTGAAAAAACACGCTTTGCATTAAATTTCACGTAATTTCTATCCCCACGCTTCATCGAGTGCCCTCGAAGAAGACCGGGATATTTTGGCCCGTCGGTTCGTCATTTTTGAAGTCATGCGCTTTCTCTTTCCCTGTAGGACGATGGAAGAATTTTGATAAGGCTTCTGAGAAGAATTTTCCACTCGTTTCATGCCGATAATGATTTTTATAGAATATAATTGTATTAATTTAAGCAAACGTTGTGTGGACGGATTAATTAAATGAATTAGATTAAATTAAGTAAATTAAATTAAGAATGCAAAAGCCCGGTAAGTTAAATTAATGACTTATTTTGGCTCCTACCAAAATAACCCACGTTTTCCGCCAAGATAAATGTACGACGTCAGTGGAATGTATAATCATACAATTTCAAGCTTGCCAAGGTCATTGGTTGCCATGAATGCCATTATTTATTTCAAAACTACATTTTGGCGCGTTTTGAGTATTATCTGTATTAGATTATGGGATTCATTTCTATTTATATTTACATTTTATGTTAAAAATATTTTCAAGGGACTGCTATTCTTACTCAGGCCATATATATATATATATATATATATATATATATATATATATATATATATATATATATATATATATATATATATAATATATTTTCAAAAGCCTTATCAAAATTCTTCCATCGTCCTACAGGGAAAATATATATAATATATTTTACTTGTAGACCATAATAATGCAAATTTAGATGTTTCACATTTAGATACATTGTTTTAGCCAAATTAACTTCTGTAGGTCGATGTCCATAATATTTTGAGGAATCATCAATTTTTGAGTGAATATCTATACCATCAAGTTAATTTCTTTAGAGATTTTTATCAAGGAAACGATAATTCTGCTACTGAAATATAAGTCTCCTTCCTCGGTTTGTAACTGCAAATACCAGAGATTTCTCTTTTCGTCGAATTATTTTATAAACTACGGTTTTGAATACGTCAAAGTGATATACTCTGGTAATTGTATGCGTAAAAACGGAAAATATGACATTAAAAGTAAAAAGAGCATTGCATTTTTTAAGTTATTTTTTGCTTTAAAGAATTCATTCTATTCAAGCTATTAACCTTACTGAAATCATATATTGTTATTTTAAAATCATATTTAATAGATAATTATATTCTCTGCTTTCATTATTGCCATATTTAAGAATGCATAACCATGTAAATACCTACAATGTATTACATATCTGAATAACTCTGGCGGAGTAATCTGCTATCCAAATGACATATAACATACTGTTGATGTCACCATGTATAAGTAAGCTTAGATTATTTTTAAAGAAAATGTAAACAGCTTGAATAATTTAGAATATTCCAACTTAGGAACTGCAACTCATCTATGATATGATAATTGTTTAACATTTATTTTCTCCGAATATTTTATCAGAATTTCTTTTGAGGGATTTCTGAAAAATGTAAAGGAATTGTTTTGAATTCGTAACGATTAAATTTCATTTGCGATGCATAAATTACGCCCAGTATTGAGGCCTCCTGGATTTTTCTCCATATTGTATTTTGTTCCCAGGTAGGAAGGTGTAGGGCCTTGTAAATTAGCATTGCACGAAATTCAACTTTTGATATTTAGTACTTCTAATTCACACCAGAATAACCAATTAACAATTAATCCGGTATGAGAACGTGTAGCAAACATGATACTGTTCAACCCGAAGACGAGTTTGATTAGTAATGGCAGAGCTCCCCTAACTAAGAACCTGAGATGTGTCAAATTACATTCATAGTAGGGAAGCAAATTCATTTTTAAGCCGACTTGGTTTCCCTTATAAAGTTCGACTTCACAGTAGATAATTTACGGTCTAGGATTAGCTGGTGTCATGAGGTCCGCGTGGAAGTCCAGACAATTCGATTCATAGAGCTTCTCATAGGACAGAACACTCCAAGGTAAATTGGGGAACGAGGCCTAATCAGATATTCAAGAAATGGTGGAAGGGTGAAGGGAGCCGTAATTACCCTACTCTTAGCGAAACGCGTCAAAGGGTCGTAGAGTTTTAACGCCCTATCCAAAAGGTTGGCGTACTCCCCGTAAAATGGTCGCCGTAAAGCATCCTAAATTAAAGTTGGGATGCTACTGAAAAATCCTGCCACCTCCGGGATACGAACCCGAGCCCTCGGGGGAGGAAGCCACCGCACTATCCCGATCCTCGATGTGGTGAGTGTTGGTGCGACAAATGATTCGTAAAATTATACCGTGCTTAGAGCATCGTCTCGGCCCACTAATTAACTTCTCAAATTGGCAGAGAGAAGTTCGTCAAGTATTTAGTGCAAAAAAGGACAGATGTGTTAATGTCCTTTTTTAAGTTTGTAGACGTAATTGAGAATTGATGAACATGAATAATGACTAATTTTGAATAATAATGAATTGGACCAGAAAAGTCTCCCACCGACTTTAATATTCATCGAGACGATTCAAAACCAAAACTCACCAATGACTCTTAATTCATTCCCTTCCTTCGGCCATCCAACTACTCATTCATTCGGTCAACATCCAATAACTCATTCATTCACTCTCTCTTCCACGCATTCATTCGCTCTATACTTAATTTCATTTATAAAATCACCGGTAAAAACTTGACACATTTAACCTTTGACATATTCCAACACTTCATTTTCTACTTCATTAACTAATTAATTGGAATTACTGCTCCCATATACGGCGTCTCCTACCGGTTTGATGCCGCTAAACAACTAGTGTAACTTTTACTTGCCATGTCCGACAAGGGCTACCTTCACAAAGGAACTCATCTTGAGGGATGAAACCTTGCAATCTCTTGGCATTTCCCCTCTTCAGAACTGGCGTATAATTCATGACCTCAAGTTTATCCTCGAGATGATGAAGGGCCACTACCGCCCACCCGACATCCACCTCCCGTTCTGGTTTTCCTTTCACGAGCCACTCCGTCGGACGCGAAACCATAATATCCCCTGCCTCACCAAATTTCAGTCTACCTACATCTCAGTGAACCTTGTTTTACATAATTTTCTCCTTCGTTTAGCATCAGCAACGGAACAAACAATCATCTCAAACTTTGGCATGTTTACTTCATCACCTCGATTTCATAAAACGACGCATCCCTCTCTCTATGGGGTTCGGGCTCGACTGCGTGACGCTTTACGAGCTAAAATACACTTCTCATTGGCTTGTTGTCCCGCCAAAAAGTTGATATTTCATTACTATACGCACCTTCAGTGCATTAACAATTTATTTTATTTTATCTATCCGTATATACCCTGAAAGCCACCGCTGGGTGTGCGGCAGGGGGTGAATACACACCAGAATAATTTTACTCAGCAATAACCCTATCGCGGTTGAACAAAATTATTATGATCCCCTATCGTTCGTGGAAAAAATGACATCTTAAAGGTACCTGTTCAACACTTAATCACTCTAATTTTACTAGCATAATCTCTCCTACCGTAACACGATGGGGTAATAATATATTTACTACCTCATTGCCAAAGAGATGCCCTTCTAATTTATGCAATAGCTTCAATCTATAATCTAACCTTCGCTCGGTAAGTAATTATTAGCCTAGCTATTGACCAAAAGGTCCGGATTTGATTCCAAAGCATGCACCTTCAGTTTCACCCAAGCTCTGCAATTTTTGTTACCACCTGGGAAACTATATGCGGCACAGTAAAAACATCAAGTCCTCCTACCCTCCTGATGTGTTAACTTTCTAATGCTGTTGGACTTAATTTCAAGTGAGCTCTATCCTCACCATACCAACTTTTGGATTGAACAATGTGTTATATTACTTCAAAAAATCATTAGCAGCAAATTTGCTGGCGTAAATTTTAGGCTTGGTGACAAGCATTGGACAAGGGAAATGCTGAGGTGTTTATCAGATAATAGGAACGTATCCCCTCATATTAAGAGACCACGGGCACTTTTCTCATAATACGTTACTTTCTTGTTTTCCCTCAATTAGTAATTGAAGATTTTAATACCAAGAGAATCACAAGGTTTAGCAAAACCCACTTCGATTAGAAGTGCCTCTTTATCGATATATCCTGAGGATATAAAAAGTGTATGAAAAAAAGTGGTATTGTTCCATTTTACGGTTAGTGACCTAACACCCCCCGCCACACGCCCTTGCGGCGGCTTGCGAGGTATTATGTAGACGTAGATGTAATTGATATTTCGCCCAAAATAAATAATTAATAATGCCGCAAAAAGGAATCTCATTCAAATTTTAGAATTTTTTTAACAAAATCAATTATTAGCATGGAATGCAGTCATTATTTATGGATTTAATTGTATTTTAAATAGTGGTATATTTCGTGCACTAAAATATAAGTATGTTCAAGTATATTCAATATACTTGTATATTCAGCTTCAATGTGAAGTGCGAAACGAAACGAGTTTCGTTTCGTTGCACCCACTCGATTGCTTTAGAAGACATCTATATACCCTTCAAAACGAAAGAAAAACTTGTTATATATTTATTGTGTATTGTGTATTTATTGTGCATTGGGTCGCGGTAGTCCAGGGGATATAGCGTTGCACTACTGACCGGAGGGTCCCTGGTTCGATTCCCGGGCAAGGCACTCTGAGCACCTGCAGCTCCACCCAAGATATGCGAATTTTCGGGTACCAGATCTTCTTGGGAAACCATAACCGGCACAGGGAAAGGAACTGGCCCCCCTACCCTGATGTGTGAATTCCACACGCCTTCGGGCTTGGTACTGGGTGAACTCTACCATCATCTACCAAACCGACCTTCGGGTTGATTACTGTGAAAATGGTTTTTTTATTGCATATGTATGATAAAAAAGATACATAGTACGTTAGTGGCCAAATGAACAAAAACAGATTGGGCAAGCATTGGGAGAAAAACGAGCATTGACCCATTTCACAGCACAGGCTTGGAGGCGTAATGAGTTTTTTTAGCAGGCATTTTCTCTCAAATAATCATCAACTGTGAAATAAGACTGCAAACAAAATGTCCTTCTAACGATTTATAGTTAAATTAAAATAATAATCGATAGAGCTTTTCAAAGTATTTTCTGAAACCTAAGATTTACAAGCAAATTAAAATATTAAAAGCACCGAATCGGCTCCCGCATATCTAATCTATATGAGGGCTAATGAGGAGTGACCTAATACCCCCGGTTCATGAGGTAACTTTAAAAGTTTAAATAGCGATTAAAATTTGTAGATGTGCGAGTGTCGAGGATATGTGTCGAACATAACCATTATGGCGCAAATAAGCTGAGCTGTTGGTTGACTGCCCTTAAAAAATCTGTGACTTCAATGCAAAATCAAATACTGTATGATTTTACTTTATCAATATGTTTGCTAACTTTATCTCCATTCCAATTCCTTAACTTTTCATGCCATTAAGGAAAATATTATAATTCTCATTCATCATTCATTTATACGATGGTCCAAGAGTTAGTTCATCGGACTGTTGCTCCATACAACCACGGACCGCCGTCCCGGTTGCTTTCCCGCCTTACACTCTGTCCTGCTTTCCTGTCCACTTCACCTCAAACAAAGAACTTCCTTATGTCTCTGTCCTATCCAACCGTCCCTCTCCCCGTACCCTCCACTCCGTTGAAATGCAAATGAGATCAAACTCGGTTCCTCCCAAACCCTTTCTTTTTCCGTCCCCCTCTCCTCCTCCGTCAGCCTTCCCCGCTTCCTAATCCCCCCCTTGCCCTCCTCCCTCCTCGCCATCAACCTCACTCACTCAAGCTCTTCCCAGACATTGGCATTCAAAAGAAGAGGTAAGCAAGAACAACGAGAAGGTCTCTCGAAAATCTTCAGGATGAAGGATAAAAAAAATGAGACGCCACCAGAATTCTGAATAGCTCGAGAGGAGGTGGAAAGGAAATAGAAGGAGAAAGAGTGAAGAGAGAGAGAGAGTGGAGAGACAAAGGTAGGAAGAGGAGAAAGGGGAGTAGGAAGACTTAGGAAGGGTTATCTCCGAGGAGCATCCTCTCCCCTCACTCTCTCCCTCTCCCTTTTTCTTTCTCCCTCTCTGAGGGTTGGAATCTCAAAATAGAAAGGTCATATCAAAAATTCTAAATCTGAGGATCGTTTCCCATCTCTTAGGCGCTCATGAAGCACTTTTGTTTCGGATTGGGTGAGGAAAAACATTTTTACGTCGACAGCGAACACCTGGCGGTTAGGGCTTCTTGGTTGATGCCTCCGCCCTCGGTCACCCTTCTACTAGGTGCCAAGTTTCTCCGAAGTTACCGCGACTGTCATATCATAATAAAAATTAAAGTAAATAAAAAGAATTAATGTGTCAGAAAATCCCTTAAATTGGTATGATATTATGGGAAAAATCAACCCCAGCCATACTCTTAATAGTGGGCGAAGTCGCAAGGGTGAGGGGAATTAGAGAGGAAAAATAAATAAATTATTTAAAAAATAAAATTATATAGGGGTTAGAACGGAACAAACGATTAAAAATATTTTCTATCTATTTTTTACTTGTGATCGGTGGGCCACTAGCGCAGGGAGAAATCTCTCGCAAGTACAGTCTGGGTGAGTGCTTGATAAGGATGAGGGTCTAGTACACATTAGCCAGAGCATTTTTGTAATTGTATTT
Organism: Hetaerina americana; assembly: GCF_022747635.1. Taxonomy (NCBI): domain Eukaryota; kingdom Metazoa; phylum Arthropoda; class Insecta; order Odonata; family Calopterygidae; genus Hetaerina; species Hetaerina americana. The sequence continues at coordinate 25,374,628 of NW_027287316.1, forward strand.
TGTTCTAACGTTTTCTCTGTCCTATATGATTTATTTTTTACTTTATTTTTATTTATTCATTTTTCCTCTCAAATTTCCCTCACCATATCCTTTGCCCGCCACAAAGAGTACGACTGGAGTTGATTCTTCCCATAATATTCATACGCCCGTAGTTACCATTCCCTTTAATCAATGGTATAATATTATATTTCATTCATTTGAAACAGTTGCGTTGCAAAAAAATCACTGAAATAAATTAAAACCTTGAAACCTAGTTACGCCTAAAAGCCAATCATATTTACTCCCGTCCATTCATATATACAGTTTGTAAGAAGACCAAATGAGTTAAAATAGAATCTTAGTATGCAAGAAAAAATTTGAGGAATTCAGGATTTAAGAATTTAAGTGGGAGATTGATAGAGAAAATATAGATATTTAAGTGTGCGCATGATCGCACATAGTATTTACTGTCATTGGATGACAGCGCACATCATTGTCACTGAAAATTTGGCAATGTAAAAGAAGCCTGCACGCGTACCCTCAAAGTACTGCAGTAATATCTGAAATAAATCTTTTTTCCGAAAGATTTCCTTTTTATACGTACCATGTATAGTAAATTTGTAAAAAAAATAATGAATATATTAAAGAAAATAGCAATACATAGGAGTGATAGGAGGCTAATCTGCAACCAACATATGTCTCAGACTGTTCTAGTGCGAGTGGGGGACGGAGAGTCAGTTTGGCATTGTTATGAAGAGTAGTAAGGCAGGGTTATTCATTGCTCTTCTTTTCTGATTAACGTATTTGTGGAGGAAATTATTAAAAAGGCATGGGAAGAACTGGAGGTAAAAATGAAAGTCGGCGGAGAATCTGCTAGTCAGTTAGATTTGCTGATGATCAAGCTTTAGTTCTTCAGTCAGCCCAGGGGTTGAATGCACTGATGAGTGAATTATAAATTCAGTACTTTATATATTTTGGATGCGAATAAATATAAATAATATAATGGTTATGGGGTTTTCCTTAAAGATAAATCCTTAAACATTGCGCGGATAAATGTTAAAATGGGAGGTCAAGAACTAGAACAGGTGGAATATTTTATGTATCGGCATTTCTGAGTTCATTGAACATTCAGTGCAATAAATATGGAATGATTTTAAATGAAAATGAAAGCTTTAATGGGGTTCTTCAGGGAGAGAGAGTGTAAATTGCATGTAACAATAGAAAAAAGACAGACTGGATTAGGTGGAACAGTTTCATATCTCGGAAGTATTTTGGACCAAAATAGTCAAATTAGCGGCAAGAAAAAAGATTGCGTTAGGCAAAGAAGCTTTCAAAACGAGAAGGAAATCGATGACAAGGACTGTGACTAAGGATGTTAAGAAAAGGGTAGTTAAAACTTTGATATGGAGCACAGTAATGCACGGTGTGGAAACATATTCATTGGAGCAGATTGGTAGGCATAGATAAGAGTGTGTGAAATGTGAGTGTGAAGAAAGATGAAGAATGCGAAATGGGCAAAAGGGAAAACAAATAATGAAGTAGTTTGATGTATATGGGAGAGAAGAAGGGATTTTTGGGAGAAATCATAAGGAGACTGGTGAAATATGCATTACAATGCAAACATTTCAGAAATATTAAAATGGGAAATTATTAGTAAAAATCATTCGCCTTAACTGGGTCAAGACGAATAATATTTACAAATTGTTGCCTTGTACTAAGTAAGGATGTTAAGGAAAGGCCCGTCATAACTTTGATATGGAGCGTAGTTAAAGATGTGTACGGCAAGAAAACAAGGTCACTGAAGCAGGTTGATAAAAGTAGATTGGATGCTTTTGAAATGTGAGAGTGGAGAAGTATGGGGAAGGTGTAATGGACGGAAAAGAAAGAAAATGAGGAAGTAATAGGTATTGTGGGAGAGGAGAGGTGTGTGCTGGGAGAAATCCTAAGGAGGTAGGAAAAATCATCCTCCGTTAAGCACAGCTCTAGGGGTCATCGGAACGCTCAAGCCCTTCCACCACGTCAGGGTTCTTGATATATGTGTATGTATGTATACATATATTAGAGGTGGCCGCAGAATAATGGCAACACTGTTTAACATTACAAAAAGTAAAAAAATCTGTTTTTAAAAAAGGCTCAGGATGGTTAGGCGCTGGATTTAATTTTTAAAAATCCTTATATCAAACTGGATCAAAATGTGTTCATACTCCTAAAAAATCCCCCTATCAGTAAAAAAGTGTGTAAGTAATGTTGAGGTAAATCAAAAGATTCTTCTTTTTTCCATCTGTTATTATTTATAGTTTATAAAATATCAGATATATTTCTGGGATATAAATTAAATTTTTAGTCACATACTTTGTCTTCGTTTGTACTCTTTATCTTTTAATATTGTCATTTAATGATGGTAAGAGATCCCTAAAAAATCTCTTTAAAGCTGCCAAGAACTCACATGTTATTTTCTAAGCAATTTTTTACAATCTTTTCTTGATTTGGCAAGCAATAAATATTTATTTCATCATTTGCGTCATTTTTATCCTAAATAAATCCGTCGCTATTTCCATGAGGTAAAAGTTTTTTGATGTTACAAAAATACATTCAACTTCCCTTGACCCTTGTAATTCTGTTCCAATTAAGGGATGAGCTGACTAGTCTCATTGATTTTTCAGGTGATCACGTTTAACTAACCAGGGACTGACATTCACTTAAAATAGTTTTGATATCGCTTTGGAACTCCAATGACGTGATATTGAGGGTACCTCCCACGCACCTTTATCATCTTGCCTGCCAGTAGATCATGGCGAATTTGCGGAAGGTCAGATAACAAAAGGATAAAATACGTTTAGACCAAATACCTTTGCCCGATTTCTGATAAAATCTTGATCAATTTCACATGTCACGACTTATCTGCTTACCTATACTAACTTTTAACTTCAGTGTTTTAGTATCTCTGATGCCACTTAAATTATTTAAGAACGGGTAACGATATATAGTTATACGATAGAAGCCACTGTCACCATGTCCTTTCGCCCATTACTTCCTTCATGAGCGTCATTTATGATGGCATTCATTATTCCATTATTGTGAGCTACAGTTGATTAGCCTTGCAATGCTCTTAACTCTTAAGCATTTTAAATATAAATGCATTAAAAATATTATTTAACAAATTATCCTTTAATTATATGAATTAATGCTAAATATCTTGCTTGTTTGCTCTCCTTAACTGTTAAAGCTATATATTGAAATAGGAGAAAAAATGTTCGTTGGTATTCTTCATAGTCCGTTTTGCGATAGCAAAAGTTCACCGCTGGCAACGGGATTTCTCATATTCTTCAGCTTCTCACAGAGCTTACTTCGTCTTTGCTATCATGAAATTAAGTATAAAAATATCTCTAAATTTTGCTTGATATAGGTAAAAATAGTTTAATAGATTTCTGAATTATTATGCATAATTTCTTTCAAAGTCTCCATTTCTGCTTGTCTCATTTAACAGTTCTGCGAGGCCGATTGGTTTTCAGCTCTTAAAAATAATTGAATTAGTTTTTCTCATTCGAATGCGGGGTGACGTTCCAAAATAGAAACTTAAATTTGTAAGGCTTTGCTCAGAGCATCAGCGAGAATTTCAGGAATCACCAAATTTTCGAAGATAATTCAGGAGATGGGTGAGCCGGAGAAGAAAACATGACCTTCTTGATGAGATCGAACGTCAAATGGCTTCTCATGGACCTTTGCGAATGCAAGGGCTGGAATATTCATTCCAGAGAACGAGTAAGGTGAGAGATTAAATTACCAGTCGGGGTTGTGCATGGAAAGATAATGAGGATTAGGGTTTCACGGTAAAGTTAAAAATGTTCTAACAATACCTAATATTCATCCATAAAATTACGTAACACGTTCACTTATACTTTTAAATGATTATCTAAAGTGATTGGATAAATTCATATGTGCATTCATTTATCCCTAGTGCTTACAGCGAATAAATGAGCTCAATTTCGTGTTGATATATGTATATGCTAAGACATTAAATTTAATTTTCAACAGCTAGAAAAATGAAATGATATCTTTAATTTTGATTTTATTGAAATGGCAGAACTTAATTGTTAGAAAAAAGGGAGTCTTTGAGGTTGCTTAGTTTCATTGGAATATTATCTTTGCATAAGTTTTTTATCCCTACTTTAATTTTCCATTTTATATTTTAGCAAGAGACTAATTAACAGCGATATTTTAAATTTCAGAATTCTTGGGTAAAACTATCCGTTTTATTGGAAAAACACACTATATAATCTTGATAATTGGAATACAGACGGTTAAGGAAATTCGAAAATAAACCGTAAAAGATCAAAGAGTGAGGTCAATGCATAAAAATGATTCATTCATCTTTTGAAAAACCGACGCCAATTAAAATTTTCCGTGACATTTAATGTTAACAGCACCTCCTTGTCTTAAAATAATTAAAGTTAAAATAAAAAATTACGTGAGCGTTTTTCTAATGGAAATTAATGTTGCAATTAAAAATATTTCTTATTATCCACTTAATCGATATTCGTCAATATGACTATTAAATAATTAGATAGTGGGTAACACGTTTTATTAAAAAGATGTTTTGCATTATAAAAACGTTTGCGTAATTAATTTTGTCAATTTTAATATTGTGTAAGTGCTACTTATATTGTGCTAATATTACTTCTGTAGTGCGGGAGGTCACAAATCGTAGACATTGAATTGTTCGTGGTAATTTACTTTAAAATTTGATATCTTTAACGGTCCTAGATGATCATATCGAAAGGGAAAGCCAAGAATAACAGGTTATCAGTTACGGACGGGATCCGAGTCCTGAATCCCCAAATTCATGATCGGTTTGGGAAATGGTTTTTTTGAGTTAGAGATGGAGTATCCGTAATTTTCATTTGGAAACCGGTATTTTATGCTATGTTATCAGAACATTTGCATTATTGACACAGATTATATTATATTATTTATGTTTACGCTTCTTTGTCATTATATGTAGTTAATTCTAGTTTTAATATAGTTGCTCGTGCATGGTACACCCACACGAGGAAGTAAGGACATAAGGATTTCGATGTAAACGTCTCTTTTCATGCAGCAATATCGGGTCGATAGTGGTAATAGGGAACTTAGACGATTATCGAACTCGGTAATGGTCGAAAGCACTGCATTACTGCTATCCTTATTTTGGTGCCGTCTAGAAATCACATTTTGTGTAGTTAAGTCTGAGTTAATTTTTAAAACTGCAAGAAAAGACGTGAACTATCTTCGTCAGTTCTAAGGTCCCCGAGAATCAATCCAAAACTTGTTGACTATATTCCCTTGCATGGGTTTAGTGAGACCCATTACACGACGGAAAGCAACAGAGATATAGAAATATTTTTCCAATGAAATTGAAAAAATAGGTCAAAATATGACAGTATAAATAACACAAGTAGATCAAGTGGTACACTTCACGTATTTTTTAGTGTATTGAACGAAAACATACAGCAATTAGAGTATTAGTATTCAAATGGCATTACAAAAGTAACGATTCCGGAAAAAAAATATAGCTAACATAACGCGGGTGGATTCCTTGTTTATTATTCCTCCAAATACGTTTTATTTTTTGAACATGCGGCGTTCTATTTTTACTAAATATGCTTCTTGAGGAAAAATGGTGTTTGTGCAATTGGAGACTGTTGAGATATGGGTTTAGAGAAATAGAAGAAAATGCTTAGTTGATAGAGAGCAAAACAGTTTTTGTGAAAATAACGCTATCGAAAGAGAGTAGGAATACATCTTATGAAATTAGAATGCAACGGAAAACATATGTTGATAGAGTGTCGGGTAAGCGAGTAAGGGGGGGGGGTGCAAGTAAACATTTTGGGCTTATTTTCCAACAACAGTAGTACGAAGTGTGCATTGTTGTTCATAAAGTACAAATTGTAAATAGCTGAAAATAAAAATAAAAGTTGTATAGTGTGGGAGTGCTTTAGAAGTCGTGCCTTTAGGCAGGTATTTGAAATTTCACAGAGATTCTCCATGATCCAGTCTCTAACGTGAAGACTAGTGGAGGAAATACTTTCGGGCGTGTGAAAGTGGAAGCTAAACATCACGGAAATGAAAATAACTTAGTAAACACCGCAGTGAGTGAGCAATCATCACTTTAGAGTTCACAAAGTTGTTTTCGTGAAGACTAGCTATGGCACTTCGGTGTAGTCATTAGTTTTGAAGAACTAGACCGGCATCTCATAATGAAAATTCAGATTTGCTTCCCCCTTCTTCGACGACATCTTTGCTTCGCTTCCCGATCTAATATCCTCATTTCCCTAATGCACCATATTATCCTACTCATATTCCTTTCTTAACTCAGGAATCATGTTCGAAAGTATTCAAAACTAGCTACTTTCTACATTTCTGACTACTACTGAAGAGGACGAAGCAAAGATGTCTCTAAAAAATCCAGGTAATAAGGAAACGCTTAAAATACAGAAGGAAGTAATCTCCGAATAACTTCTTAAAAACTCACACACGTCTGTGTACATATATGTATATATGTATGTATACATGTGTATATACAGGGTCCGTACAATAAGTATTGTGATCGGTTTGCTGTAGCCTCATCGCAGCGTTGGATGGGGGTCCGATCGGTCGGCTCGGTAGAGGAGTCCCCCACCACTCAGGCGCACTGTAGTTCAGTCGCCTCCGGGCATGTGTTGAGACTGAAGGTGGATTTTTGTGACGTGTGATTGTTTGTAGTGCCGTCCCGCCAGCATGGAGCGCACCGTCGAGCAACGCTACACTGATGTTTTGCGTTAAACTCGGTAAATCCGCGTCGGAGACTCTTGATCTCAATAAACAGGCTTATGGGAATTATACCTTAAGCCGCACAAGAGTTTTTGAGTGGCACAAAATGTTTAAGGAAGGCCGAGAGCTCGTCGATGACGAGCATCGCGCCGGTCGCCCGACGACCACTCGGACCAATGATCAGGTGTCCAAAGTGAAAAAAAAGTTTTGGACTCGGGCGTTTAACCATCGCCCTCATCAGTTAGGAAACCGGCCTTTCAGCCGGAACCACCCACACCATTGTAACAGAGGATCTTGCGATGAAGTAAGTGTGCGCGAAGCTGTTGCCGAAAGTCTTGAGCGAGGAACAAAACTGTCGCGGGTGGAAATTTCGAAAGATATTTTGAGAAAGATGAAGATTTTCTCCACAGCGTTATTGCCTCCAAGGATAGCTCAAAAGGAGCTCAAAGGACTCCATCGAGGCGGTTCAAGCGGCGACGACAAAGGCTCTCAACAGTATTCCGGAAACCGACTTCCAGCGGATTTTTGACGAGTGGCAGACACGCCGAACTAAGGGTATCGATTCAGGAGGAATGTATTTTGAATATTATTATGTAATTGTGAGGATAAATGCAATAGTTTTTGATTTTCTGGAACCAGGCCCCATACTTATTGTACGGACCCTGTATATAATACATAAATGTATGTGTGTATAGAAAGTGTGTATATATATATATATAAATATATATATATATATGTATGAATATATATATGTATGTATATATATGTATATGTATATATATATATATATATATATATATATATATGTATATATATATATATGTATATATATATAATTATTATCAGGTAATCTACCGGTTAAGGTAGGTTTTTGGATGGACGTAATTACTAATTAAATAATTTGTGGCCCCTAGCAAAACACAACCTCCTACTCTACATCAGGTCCCTCTTCAGCTCTGAGTACTTTCTTCCTCCCTTCATCCCGTCCAACATCCCTATCCTGTTCCTTCCCTTTCCTCGTTTGCCTAACATTCTCCCCTCAATTACAGTCTTCAACATCCCGCTGCCGGTCAATACCCCCTTCAGCCACTTTTCCTGCCTCCATAGGATTGCTCCCAATAAACCCCTCTCTTCGCCCACCATACCAAGTACTTGTTTATATATATATATATATATATATATATATATAAACAAATATATATACATACCTCATTTGTTTATATATATATATATATCTGGGATTACAATTTTGGATGATTTTCATATCTTCTGAAAGGATTTAATGTAGGTTTATTTTCAATATTATCCGCCAATATTTCAGATTTTTCTTAATTAAGGTCATATGCATACTAAGAGATTTTGGTGGACCTGAACGACTAGTTTGAAGAAATTTTTATGAGTGGAAATGTGAAATATCAACAAGTGAGAGAAAGACTTAGAGTATGATAATGGGAGAGACATTTGATAGCATCAGTATCGCGATGGAAGGTGGATAGATCGAAAAAGTAGAAATCATTAGGTATTTGGGAAGTGTTATCGTTGAAGGCATTTTCTTTCCCAAAGAAATCAAATCAAGGACAGCTATGATCGAAGAGGGATTAAATAAGAAGAAACTGCTGTGTGGGCATTTGAAAAAAGAACTGTGGAAGAAAGAAGGAAAGATTCTTTTAAAATTTGAATCCGGAGAAAGATGAATCTAAGTAGGATAGAGTAAAAAATCAAAAGGTGCTATGAATAATTGGAAAAGAGAGGAAATTGGCCTTGAAAATCAAGAAAAGAAATATGAATTGTTTAGAATATTGAACGAGGAATGAATTCTTGCTGATGACTTTGTTAGAGAAAATTAAAGGGCAAAAAGGACGAGGGGGGAGAATTTATATGATGTTGGGCACCAAATTGAAAAAAATTACTAAGAAATCCAGAGACCTGGCTCAGTACGGACAGCCATTGAGGTCAACGATGAATGAGCCGACTGCGTGGAAGAACAAACCAAGATTAGATGATAATATATCTTTAGCATTCACAAATATAAATTTTTAATCGTTTGTATGCTTAGTTATATCATTGAAGAACCTTTTCCATAGCGTAGTGTATCTTTTTGTAAATACTCATTGGACATTTTATTACTTGAATTTTATCATGGTAATTATTAGTTGATTTCTCATTTTTAAGACGATTTTACTTGGTGGCTGCTGAATAACAACGTTTATTTTAATATCTCTCCGAAATAAAATATCTCTTACTTCTGAAATTTAAATTCCATTCAAAGCTCAAAGAACTGCAGGCGATGCTGGGATGGTTACATTAACGGGGTCGTCTGCTGATAGAAATCGGAAATCAGAAATTTCAAAGCGTAAAATTCATTCACCTAACTCCTGGGTTTTGCCTGAGTCTCCTCGATTTGTGGCCGCGTGTACTAACCAATTATATACTGAGAGGTTCCATCTCAAAATAAAATTTATTTCTTCTGTCAAAATTACATTTATATCATACATTACCCCACGTATCTTTAAGAATAGTAGTAATATGAACAGTTAACAGTAATAAATAGTCAAATAGTTCACATATCGATATTCATTAGCAATCGATCGATATTTATTTGTGATATCGCAAAACGTTACCGATTATCGTAACGTGAACCCTATCCCTTCGACCACGCCTTCCATATTCTCAACTTTCCCTATGTTACTTCGTGGTGTTCCACTTCCTAAAACAACTTCGGGTACGTCCATCATATTTTTCATCAATTTCCACTGCTGTTCATTATTTTATCCCGTGATATTAATTCCTTAATATAAAATGAATGCAAATGATTGTAATTTTTCTTCCACATCCTGGAAAACCACAGTTCTAGAAACAAACACAGGACTACGGTTTGTTTGCGCCATCGTCTCTCCGACCTAGTTCTATCTCTCGCGAAATTTTCCCTCAACGCCTCCATCTCGCCGCTCCTTCTAAAGCCTTAAGGGCTCTCAAGTGTCTCATGCCCTGCTGATAAAAGGCAGCAGGCTTCCACGCAAACTGCATCTTTTAACACTCTCTTCAAGGTTTGGAAAGAATTTCTCGGCAATTCGTGTGCACTTTTGGAGAACGCCTGGAGGAAAAAGGTGGGCATATATCCATAGTAGATATGTATGTAACACTGTGTATATGGGAATATATCATTAACCCGAATGAATACGAGTACCAGTCGGATAGGTGATAGTCGAGTTCCCTATGACCTACTAGGCCCAGAGGCATTGAATTCACACGTCAAGAGGGTAAAAGGAGGAGATCTTTTCCTTTGGCCACATATGGTTCTCCAAGGAGGTACAAAATGTATTGAAATTTTAAAATTATCGTGGGGAAGTTGCGAGCCTTCTCACTTTAAAGAAGGTAGCAGAAACCACCGCAATATATTTTTAATACAACTTACTTGTGGATGTTTTCTTCTTCTTTTTGATTATTGTGTTCAGTGCGCAACAACTTGGTAACTATAACCTTTATACAACACCACATTGGTGAATTCTTTGAACATATTTTTCTGTGCATGCGTGCGTGGAAGCGTACGAGTCAATTAGCAGATGTAGAATTTTTAGTGAATATAGGAAGACTGGAGAGCAACCCGACTGCGGCACTAGTCAACTCTTTAGACATCAATGGGTCCATAATTTAACATTCCATTCAAGATACTGTGTTACCACCTAAAATTCCCTTTACATGGGATCCGTAACGTTTGGGATAGTGTCATATCTGGGAAATTTTTCCCAGGGATTCATTCCCGTGTCCCTACAACCGTGTGGAAAGCCGGTACGCTAGTTCTCGCACAAACCCGATCTGAACCCCCCCCCCCAAAACTCACATATTTACCAAATACAAGCATATGCAGTTGTGGCTGGATAAAATGCATGGGCCCCATCTCTCTCCGCTGGGAAGGAGACAATGGAAGCTTGAGGGAAGACGAACCGACGGGTCGGCCAAGCAGCACTCGCGAGACACACGGGATGAAACGGCGCGAGTCGACGACATCCACGTACCCCCATCCCCACCGCTTTAGTTCCCTTATTTATTAATGCCAACCACCTTCCGCGAAGAGAGCGCCATTTCCTTTGTTTCACGGAAGGCAAGGGGGAAGGGAGCGAGGAGTTGGAGGAGGAGGGACTTGGGCGAAATTTTCTTGGATAAACTCTTGAGGCACAGGTAAACAGCCTTTTCGTGTCGGTCTCTTTGGTATACATTGCGCTTCATAACCAACACGAGCGTATTTACGACGAATCAAGGAGGACGTCCCATTCGGAAGTTTCTAGTTATGAATAACTGATTATGTAGGGGTATAAAAAATGTGTTCAGATCAATACGACTCTCAGAAACTGTCTCCTCGACTTCGGTGGAACTCAGGGAGTGGCTCTCATGCAACACTAGTTATATCTAGAGTCGCCACATTAAGGTATTGCATTTTTTTGTAGGTCAGCTATCTCATTCATGTAACAAAAATAGTGTGGAGCACTGAGATTACTGATTAACGGGTAGGTGGACACAATATTCAGAGCCAAACAAAGTGAAAATATCAGAACCTAATTAATTTTCAAAATCAGAGACCATTGAAAATTCGTAATCTAATGACATTTAAAATGTCTCTTATATAAAACACTTACTATACCTTTTGGCTATCTGACTGTCATGTGTGAATACCTGTAAATGCTATTAGAAAACTTTTATATATTTTATACTTCTAAATAATTTACCTCCTATTTATTTCAATATGCCCTTTCCTTAAACTCCTGATAGATGGTGGAAAATAAAGCTTGCATCTTTCAAATAGAATGTGATAATTTAAAATTCCAAGATACATTTAGAAAATGACAAAATCAAGACTGCTATGGGTCTTTTGTCATCATAGTCAGTCTAATGAAAGACATAGCAAACTCTTTTTATTGTTTTTCGTAAAATTTTGTAGAATTGAATCTTCTTTCATTAATTTTACATTTTTTGAGATCATTTTTCTTTCTCTTCCTTCCTCCTCTACCCTATTCGGTTCACTAGATTCACTTAGCAGTCCCGGAACCCTCGATTTGACTCAACCAAGCCAACCGTCTGAGTTTTAATCCTAAGCGTTTTCTTATCGCATCAGAGCAGTCCATGGAATTTGAATAGGATTGATATCAAACATGGTCCGAAATAAGTCCAGGAGATTACGTTGATAAAATTCCGCAAGTTTGGTGTTATTTTTTCCTAATCCCACTAGTTATTATCAATATAAGCCAGTGATTGCATAGGAGAGAGGAATTTTCAACACTACGAGTGACTCTGAAATTGAAATTAAGCTACTCTTTCGCGAATTTTTTTTCATAATGAAAAAGAAGTTTTGTCATCGGAAGAGGATAGTTTTCCACTGATAAATTGATTTAGAGAGCAGAATTAATTTGACCCGCACTAGGTATTTAACTTTTAAACCTAACTTTGTTTATTATTGTATTAAATATTTAGTTATTCAATTCATTAATCTAACTTGATAAGTTTTTTCATTACTTCTGACAACTTGTTCAAAAAATTTGGAATAATTAATAGAGAATTAATTTACCGGTTAACTTACTCTTATACGTCCTCAGTCGCACTCTCTTAGGGGCCTTTTTAACAAAATAGGTCCTTTATTTTGGTGGTAGGAATCTCAGGCTAGTGGATTTTAATGAGCATGAAAGGCAATGTATGGAACTAAAAAACACACGAACGTTAAAAATACACTTCTAAAGTTATCATATTGCATTATATGTTGTAAGAATCTAGAAGAGAATGACATCAGGCAATTATGATAGTATCACCCCCCAGAACTGGAGACAATTGCAATTGATATTCTCATCTATCATTTTAAAGTATAAGTTTTGCATGGAAGAACAAGGAATTGTTTAAAATATAATGAACTAACTTTAGTACGAAATAAATATGCATAAAACGTCGTAGTTTAAAATAAATGAGTATAAAATATTTGAATCCTATATTAAATAGGTAAACATAATCTTCAATGTAACCTAGTCTTCGATTTGATGCCTATAAGATGAAATAGGAACTTTTCCCGGATTTATAAATATATTTTTTTGTGTGACCAGGAGGAGACCATGGGTTTATCACATGCCTTTAATGAAATTTCTAATAATACGCATAATACATTATGAGTGGAAATAAAAATTGAGTAGTTTTGATGAAACTATTCTCTTGTGTGCTGATTTAGAATAGCTTCTTTCTTGGTGACAGATTAGCTTTGCAATTCATTCCAAAACCTGGGTCTAAGTAACAGCTTGCAAAATACTTTCATTCATAAGGGTACTTGTGAAAGATTTTCTTTCAGTGCAGAAGAATTTATACTTTAAATTCCAGCTGAATTTTTAGGAGTATTATGATATTAGAAGATTTAAATAGAAATTAAAAAACTACATTTGGAGGAAAATGTCACTATAGAACCAAATATAAAGCAATGCCGTATAAGTTTTACTTTATGGGAATAATTTTCATGAGTTACTGAAAGAATTTTATGGCTTGTGGTGTCGATCAATTGTCAACTAGACAGCGAAATAATTATTTCTCGTGGCACGTAAGGAAGTAATTGTCCTTCGTAATGATTGATCAATATTATTTAAAATCAATCATACATTTGCCAACCAAGCATATATTTTTTTGGATAAAGAGGATAACTCTCGTCCAAAGATGCCGTCAATGATTGCTTCATTTTCAATAAAATTTATTGAATGGAAGGAATTTTTATTTCCACCACGTTGCGCTAAAATATCAGGGATCTTCATTCGATGAGTTTTGTTTGCAATTTTCATTTTACAGGTTTAGTTATATACTTGCATAATCCTTAATTACCACAAAAGCAGGAATATGAACTGATGGCAGCACCATAAATTAGGCTTTAAGACACTTGGTACAAAATTTAAACAGGGGAAACATTTTTAGCATTTATTCAAAATGATAGGTTAAGTAATTTTAAAGGATAAGAAAATTTAAATAAAACCCGATTACGAATGTTTATTGATATTTCATATATTAAAAGGATAACAAATAACAATACCGCGGTCATTGGTATGATGTACCATAAATGTCTCAATATTAAAGATATGTAATCGGGTCCTGTTTAAGAATCCATATAGAAACTAACCACTGCTTAAATCCAAGCGATTGAATATTTTCAAATAATTTTTCAGCATTGATTTCCATCAAAAGTACTTCCCCTTTTTCAGATTCACATACATTGATAAAGTAAATATAGTTTTCTGTTAAAACTGAGACAATTTTTAATGACAAGCATCTCTTCCACGAAAGTTTGACGAAGGAAAAATTATTTTTTTCAGATAGTTTAGAATCGATGTAATATTACACTACCAATTGATAACGGCAATGCAAGTTAAATAACTATGCAGTAAAGTGCCAGATCAAAGACTCATATTTGATGAAACGCTGCAATGTGTCGAAATGCACTCTAGTGCACCGTCGGTTAACCGTATCATTCGAGAGCGGATCACTATTCCGTGTACCACATAGAGAGCAGATGCCTACCTATACTAGTCTCTGTGTCATACTTCAAGTCTTTGTTATTTACCTTCTTGCGTTTCCCTAACTTTTCTCGCGGCGCAAATAAACTCGGAGCGCACGTGATCCACTCCACCAGCGGCCGAGGCAATTGCTATTGATTTCCCGTCAAAATCCTCTGAAAGCACGCGAAAAGGATACGGGAGAAAATTAAGTTTCTAACCGACCGAAATAAAATATTTATTCTCCCTTGCACGTGGAACAAAAAGAGAGCGCAAGGCATAGAAACGTATAACATGAAAGAGAAATGAACACATCAAAGGCACGGAGAGGGCGTTGCATTTTTTTTACGCAAGACAAGAAGTTTTTTTTCCTCGAGGGGGTTAACTTAAGGGAGGATTCCGGAACGCGTGTTTGACGGACCTTAAATTTTTGTGGAGGAAGGGTAAAAGATGGAGGAAGAGGAGTCAAGCGGGGAAGGGGGGTTTGGGGTTGAAGTTCCCGTGGACGAGATGAATCTTGAAGGGAGGGAGGAGAAATGGGAGCGTGGGCCGACCAACCGGCCGAGAGCGGGAGGTGGAGGGAGATAAGGGAATGATGGATGGCTTTGCCGTTCCCTCTGTCTCTCCAAATCTTCCTTTTGTTTGCCCCTTATTTCCCATCAGACACGGAGGCTTATTGGTGGGGCGAGCGTATCAGGTGGCCCCGGTGAAAGGGTAGGTGGGCATCGGAGGGGAGTCGGCAGATTCCGGCCGACTTGCTTTCTATTCGGGAAGACAGATGAGTGAACACATCCAGCAGTCGGAGGCAAGATGTGCACACTTCGGACACAGCAGAATTTCTACCACCGTGCGGTGGGGACAATTTTCAGGAAAAGCCCGTTGCTCGTGACACAATACTAAGTATTGAGTATAATAACGGATTAGGATTTATCCGCAAAATTCTGGGTATGCAAAAATTTATCACCCCACATTGAAACTAAGGAAATCCCTGATTATGAATAAACGACAATCTCGTTAAGTCCCTTATAAATTGTAGTGTGCTGTCCAGTTTATTTAAACGTTCCCGTTATTTTAAATGCTCGGTGGACCGAGGATATTAGTAGGAACAATGCTTTATTAGTCAAAAAGGTTGGACTGTACCCCATTTCACGAGTTTGTTGCACAAAAATTCTAACTTTTGAAATAATTAATGAATATTGATTCTTAACACGTGATAACGCTACAATGCTGTGAACTAATGCCTTTTATCAAATCTTCTATCGATAAATCTAAAAAGCTATGGTGTATTAACCTAAATATGAGATTTTTTGAGTGACGCAGAGTGAAAGTAAGCGTTATTTTTGTGACAGATAAAATCATAGCTCGTGACTTAAAGTATGAGTCATCGTAAATAGTAGTTAGTTGCATTTAACTACTTCAAGCCTAAATATTTGTTAACAACATTTTTACTGGTAACTTCAACTGATAGAGAATTGCAATACTTACGGGAGATAGAACATTGTTCAAGTTTCAATGGCTTGAAACATGAGTAGGTTTGACTCACCTGAAATAAAATAGGAGAGAATTTTCTGTAACAAACTGTTTATATTTATATAACTTTTACAAACTGAATACAATTGAGCAAGCCAATGAATTTATAAAATGGGTCCTCATGTTACACAATCCTACACTTACTGATACATATTTTGACATGGTTATTACTTTGATGAAAACAAACGAAGCGGTATTAGGCAAGCAGGGGGGGGAGGGAGAGGAATATTGAGTAAAATCGAAAGGAGGCAAGAAAGGCGATTTCAGATTATTTTCACTGGAGATGGAATGCTGGAAACTGCGATGCGGGGAAGGGTTTAACGTATGCTAGGTAGGGATGGGCATTTGAAGGCGTCTTTGACGGAATAAAAGTGGGTATAATATGGGATACTGGGGTAGTGCCGGATAGTTGCAAGCCCTGGTGGTGGCGGGATAACGTCCTCACCTTTCAATCCAGAGGTTGTGGGTTGGAGTCCCGCCTAGGTGGATTTCTCCTTCACCAAGGTCATGTTTTTTGTTTATCTTTATTGTAATGTATAAGGGTTAGGTGGAAAAATGGGCTATGAAGTTTCAATCTCACCCCCCCCCCGATAAGGTCATTCGATAAAAATGAATAGTTTATTTAAGTGCGAGCTAAGAGTATGGCAAAAAGCATGGCGCCCGATCGCTAAATCTTTCCAAACACCGATCTTGCGAGAAAGGAAACTTTACGTTTTCCCTTCTTCTTTTCATCTAGTTCACCTGACGAAAATATCCCCCCGATACCTCAAAGCTTTTTTCCTCTTTTCGCATACTTTGATTCGAGCCGAAGCACCTCCGATGTTGAAGTATTCGCTTCTGAACACCCCCCTCCCCAACGCCCTCGGGTCTTCCGAATAAAACCAGTGACATCCAGGAAGTCCCACCTCCCACTCTCGCATAAATTCCTTCCGGTGTCGTTCTATCGTGTTCCCTTCCACCACGACACGGCACCCACGCGTAATGGAGCACGGGAATCGCACCGCCCTTACCAGAATCGCTCCCGCGCAGTGGACGAGGTCATCACCGGAATGAAATTTCCACACCCCCTTCGATCGTTCCCCTCCCAGCTAGTCCAGCCTCCCGGAAAACGCTGTCGCCCTCCGATAACCGATGCCTGCCCCAATAAAATCCTTCTAAGATAACGTACTTCCTCAGATTTGGACAGTCGGGACAAGTTTGAGCGTTGATCGCGAGGGGTGAGGAGGATGCGTTGCTATGGTAAGGCCACCTCTAAGGTGTCGTCAAATGTGAACCTATCGATGACGTTCGGGGAAGTGTTCCGAAAAATTTTGTTTTCTCCAAGAAAGAATTTTTTGTGAAAGGTGTAGGAGAGTTCTTTTCAAGGTCGAGTGTCGGATATTTCGCGTCTTTCCCCTTATCGTCCCCCTTACCCTGCTTCTCTGAAAGGAATAGGGCGAATAGTGGGTGAAGTACAAAGATTAAACGTGAAATAGTCTTTGACAGCATTTTTCCAGACGAAAGGACATCTTTGGAACCTTTTTCTAAGCCTATCTATGAATTCCATCCGTACACCTGTCCAGCTAACTTCCGACTTCATGTTTCGGTATAGATTTTTTACGGGTCATACAAATAGAACGAAAAGAGCTTTGGAGTTCCTGCGATTTTTACATATTGCGTGGAGAGCAGAATCCTTAACATACTATTGACTACGGTGAAGTGATACACATATCGTACAATTCTATTCTAGCCTGCAATACGCTGCATAAGGGAAGGCGACACTGCTGTTGCATTCGCCAAATAAGAAAATTGTAGAAACGCTAAATTTATTTTATTCCAACTCTCCTTTTAGCGCTTCCATTATATGAAATTACATGAATGTATTTCCTTTCAAATATTTGTGAAATATTTAAGTTCAACAATAATTAACTCCATAGTACTCCGGGAAATATTTGAGAGGCGTTTCTTATCCATTTAAAATGTGTTTTAAGTTATCAGATCACCATAAAAATATAATTTTTCTCATATTATTTGGAACGAGAGTAACTATTTTCCCCATTTTCATTTAAATCCGTGATTGTAAAAATGATGTTTCCTGGTGATATTCGCCAAAATTGGTTTCCTCATATGCATTTTGAATAAGGGAGCATAAATGATTCTGGATTTTTACGTCCGGGTTATATTTCTGCATTATCATATTTACTGGTATCCGTAGAAAGGAAAGTCTATGATAATCATAATATCTTCGTTTTAATCTTGAGTTTGTCACTGCAAATTGTTATTATGTTACTGTAACGTTACTCATGTACATTTTGAAACAGATACCTTGGACAATTAATCTAACGACATATTTAAAACAAATTTGGTTTGGTAAACTATGGAGACTACATTGACTAAAATTATGCAAAAGTTATTCCTGTGTAAATGTATGCTTGAATATTATTTCATCTCAATATTAATATTGTCGAAGTATACGTACTCTAAATGATTCACTTAATGTTTGAGAGTAGAATACATATCTATTTCCGCTAGGGGGTAAATTTTGCGTACCTAATCCCAGTCCTAAGCCCTCTGATTATGGAAATCTGCTTATTAAAAAATTGGCGAAACTGCAGAAACATTATAACCCTCTAATCGGAGATTGTAAATGGGAATATTTTTAGCTTTAATCCTCTACCAATATTTCCTTAATGAAAGACAAATTATTTTGCCAAGTAGTCTCAATTTCTTTTACAAAAATATACGCGGCCGGAAGAAAGGTGTATAGTATTGATTTATTGCTCCAGCAATTGATATTGGATTAAAACTTTAACTGTGCCTTCCAGAATATTCTAAGTCAACTGGAAACACTATTTTTATGCCTGTGGCTAAGACAGTCATCAGTCATTTGTAAGTAATGGGTTTGATAATATTCATACTACTAGCGAAGGGTAAATGATTTTTTCCTGATTCAATTCCAGTGGTAACCATGTGGACTGAATTTAAAATTTTTATTTTCTTAGCCCTGCTGAATGAATAAATAAGCTCTTAAAGAAGAAAACATGTTGAATATGTTAAATAGAAATAACCATAATAGGATCAACAAAACGTTTCGTCGTAGGATAACACATTTTTTCCATAGTTAAAGGCGATGTTTTTTTGCAGTTAACTTGAATGTGTGCAACGTAAAGTTCAAAAAAATGTGAAATGGTGGAGATTGTGCAACAAAATAAGGCGACAGTCGCAGATAGCGTGAAAGCAAAAGCAAAAAGCCATTAGATAAGGTGAAGTTGAAATGTGAATAATTTATACCGCATCCACTAATTGATTCGTGGAATTACATTATCTTTCTCCAGAGCAGACAAAACGAATTCCTGAATATTTATCTTCATTGTACTTTTTTTGGCCTCAAGGTTTTCTTGTTATTTATACTACAAAATGGTCGCGACCAGGAATTTTTTTCAAACCGTTGGGAATGGGTTCACTTTAAAATCGCATGGTCAGAGGAGCTTCCTAATTTTATTTTATATTAGTAAAAAAAGTAACCAAAACGGAAAAAATACCTTAATTTACAAATAAGGGAAATAATTTTGTCCTTTGTTGAACAGAGATAAATTGGCAGTCAAATAATAATTTAAGTTTTGTTTTGCATCACTTAAACTGCTTTTTGATTTCAATTTTATGTTTTTTCTGTGAACATCTCTCCATGCGTAAAAAAATCTCGAAACCAAACTGTAAAATATCGCTGGATACATATTCTAAACGTTGAATGTGTTTTGTAGCCTGAACATAAATTTTAATTACTTACTTTTTTGGGCTAGGTATTATGTTCATCATGTAAACCAAACGGTATGATCAAGCAAATTAACTTCAACCCATCGATAATATTACTATACTAAATGCACTTGACCCTATTCCCATTGCGAAATATCATTAGTTTTACTAATACATCATATAAATAAATTTGTTTTGATAGAGAACCTTTCCATTTTTAAAATTTTATAAAAAAGTAGATGAAGGAACATAATTGTTTTTGCCAAAAATCATTGTTTAATTTTTAATCAATAATTATTAAGGTTTATACAATGTTGTTATTGTTATGCCATTATATAAAATAGAAACATATCCTTTGTTTGTTTTCCTATTTTAGGTCGACTTTACTCCAATGAACTGTTATTTCTGATAGTGAGAAACCTCAATTCAACCTATATCCTAAAAAATATTATGTAATAGATGCATCTCATTTTGATATTAAAAATAGCCTGTCATTATTAGAATATTAGATTACAATATCATAAATTTGAAACAGACCTAAGGTTGAATATAAACTTGAGATTTGGTTGAATCAAACGGAATTTCTTGAGGGTATTTCTACCACATGAATACACAAACATAGCATAATCATTTTAAATCGTTTTCATACGTTGTCAATTGGAGAACTTGTTTTTTGCCTTCCTGAGGAGGATAAGTTATACCCAGAACGTACTTTCATTGCTTCGTAACTCTTTCAGCCTTTCATCACTTATGCCCCATTACCACTCATCCCTATCCAACCTCTGAAGTTTCTCCTTGCAATTACGATCTCTTATTATTTAAGTTAATTAGCACTCTTTGTCTTATAAGTGTATATCATTGACTTCCTTCGTCAGCAACTATTTGTGAGTTAACTTTGAGTTAACCCTTTTCATTTTCATCCTTCTTTCGTTGGCTCAATTTTTTTGGCATAATTTTCTATCGGCGGTTACAGGAAAATTAATACGCAACATTAATGTAACTAAGCGTTTTATAAAGACCATTTCTTTTTACCTTATAACCGTGTCCAACTAAATTAGGGCAAAATTCGATTTGAGCTTCGAAATTCAAACTCCCCTTACAGTTTTCAGTTAAATTTTCTTCAATGCTTATTTCAGGTGCTCAAGTAGGAAAGTTGTAATCATCGAAATAGCTTTGAGTTTTACATAATAAGTTTTTTAAGCCCTTTTCATTAAAAGCTGCTGTTAAAAAGGCTCGAGCTGGAACTTAAATAATACAAAAGTTCTATCAAGCAAATTTTACTTTTACTCTGCACGTTAAACCCAAATGGTTTACCCAGGACAGTGCTAATTTCTCCGACTGTTAACAGCTGGAAGTGAGATGACATTTTATCCATGTTTTAATGTACTCAGCTTCGTCATACCGTTCAAGCCATCTGTTATGATGTACTATATGTTTTGCTGTGCTATGCTATAGTGCTACAATCGAGGAGCTCAATTTTTATCCTTCATGTAAAAATGAAAGTTGGCTTTATCAATAATAACGTGATAAACGTATTTACAGTTTACAAAATATAAATTTAACAATAGGCACAATATTTATTTCATCAATTTCTGATTGCATATGCTATTTTTCTTAGACAAAAAATTGCCACATTTAATGAAGATTAATGAAATGGCAATAAATAATAGGTAAATTGATAAAAATTGCAATTCATGTACATAGAAATCTAGAAAAGGTAGAAACGCCAGGATAATTTAAAGTGTAAATAGACAGCATAATAACCTTAAAGAATTATTTATTACATTTAAATTATAAAATAAGATTTTTTTAATTGCTCTTAATGATAAAACGAGAGAAAAGGCATCAAAGAATATTTTGCACCAGCATTAAACAGTTCAGTTATGATAAAATGCAATTGATATCAGTTTAAAGTAGATCACATCGGGTGTACAAATTAATAATCACTGCATCCGTCCCAAGTTTCGCTGTTCAGGGTTGGTTTCTCGCTGCAGAAGTTAGTCGTATTTAGCTAATGCACTCCGTTAATAAGTATCCATGAATTATAACGATAATTCTTCGCAGCGTACAGAAGACTATCCTGCGCTAAGATGAATTAGGAACAATAACAAAGTCTCTGATGGAGCCGGTACATAGTGGAGGTCCCTCGGACAAATTGAGCTGAGGGTAACAAGGAGGAGGCAAAAGCACTGATTAATTATTGCATTAATGTGAGGATCACAGTGGTGATGTTTCATTACTCATTTCTCATGTGCAAATTAACTGTTAGGTATCTTTCCTATCCGCCACCTTCGGGTAATACTTAATTACGTAATATATTAATAATAGAGAAGAGAATCAAATTTAACAATCCCCTAGGGAATCTAAGGGACTCCAATAACAAATAATAATGTGTACAACCGAAGATAGTAAAGTTAGGCTATGAAAGGAAATGGGAGATAGTTACATAAAAGCAAAAGCATCTGCTAATACAAATTTTTTCTATGTCCACACCGTTCTTCCATAATTGCTATACTGATAATTAACAAATGCCGACGATTAATATTTATCAAATTATTTACTTTAATTTTAGGCCCATGCCCGCGCAAAGGTAGACAACAATAGGTACTTGGTGAACCATTTCTCGCCTAAGACATTCTTTTTTTCTCCCTATGGATAGTCAACGCTCAGCAATTACCAATCCGAAATATGCAACTAACAAATGAAATCCGGCATACATACATTTAATATTAGCCCGTGCCAACATACCCCCCTCCAATCGCAGCCCGTCAGACCGGTGCTGGGCGCGCCTGGAGCGGCGGGAAAAAATCAGTATACTTATTTTCCGGACGAACCCTGTAAGGGAAAGGTGAGGGTGGGGGAAGAAAATGTCAGTATCAGGAACGGAGAGAATGAAGAGCTTGGTGGAGAGCAGCAACGTAGAGAGCTGCTATAAACTTGCACACCGCAAAACTGCACTGATGGTAAGTCGAAATGGTGTGGTAATGAAGTTGGACCGCATGCTTTAGGACTGAATGATGGAAGCAAAGGATAGCGATATTGTTCGCATAACGCCAAGGTTCATTGAAAACACTTCGTAACTTAGTGTAAAATATTTTGAAGACAGCAACAAACTTTCCTTTAGTCAGCGCACTACTCAAATAAGCGTTCAACTAATTCATGAAATATATTTAATGACTTAGGTCATTCTCAGATTGAGATATCATTTGATCTTATCGTAAAAATAATTATTATAATAAAATTTAGCAAGAAATAGATTTTCGGAGAAGGTTATATATAATATCTTTCAATGATTAATGAAAAGTTTTGTTAATATTCAATAATTAATTACAGGTTTCCAAATATTGTAATATACTTTACGAGACTTTGTATGACTGATTACTAATCCGATGAAGCTTGTAATTAGTTTAATGGCGACTCGAATGACAATATCCCTTAGAAAACGTTCGTAATCCACCTCGCTACTGAATATGTATTCATTGGCTTGTTCGTTTGCCCAATTGTACCTCAGGCTACCGATTGAAAAAACTACCAACATTAAGTCGACTGGCGATGGTTCGTAGCTTTCATATTTGAATCAGTCGGAGCACACTGTTATGTCCTTTCCAACTTTGGTTCAAGATCTTTGAAAGATACTTTAGTTGAACTATCGTCCTGTTGGGCTAGTGTTGAATTAACTAAGTTGACAAATAAAAAGTTCCCTTGTCATTAAATTCCTTGTGGTTCATCAGCCCAGAATTGAGAAAATCGTTTTCCGTGAAGGAAATATACGTATTTTCGAATGCTGCGACCATTTTCTTTGGAACATTCCAATATATGAATTATTCATTTGGACAGGAAAATAAGATATGAATTTCAAATTGGCTTGAGTGACTGATCTAGGAATCTCATAACGAAAGTAAAGTAGCCCTTCTTTGCTACTCATGCCCGTTTAACTTATGCCAAACTATATTGTTGAGATATTTCCGGTTTGATTTATTCCTAAAAAAGTTAATTGCGGTGTTTGTGAAAGATAGAAGAATAAAGTTTGCATTATATTGTTAAAATATACTGTATAAAACGTCAAGATATTTATAAAAATATTAAGAGCGTCTTGTTTTACCCTCTTGCTATTCTTTACCCTGTCCCTCAACTAGAATTGTTTTCTTAGCCTTCCTCTTTTTTTTGAGTACCTTAGTTTTCTAATGAATGATTACCCCCATATACCAAGCAAACCAACTCTCCAAGATACCAAGTAATGATTGTAACCCTTAAAGATGTTCATACAGTATGATCTAATTAAAATTCCTATACTAATATTACTTTCAATTCAGTACCCGTAAGCTAAAGTAGATATTTATTTTTAATCGATGTTTTATGAGAGACCTGAGAGTCGTAACTCCTCTGAAGGATTGAAAAGCTGTTTCGTTTTTTTTAAATGTAATTTTAAACTGAAATCCTAGTTTAAACCATATAGATGAAATTAATTTTACATTAAAACATGTATTAATTTAAAAAAAATGTACACATTTTTCATTATTCGATGAGAAATTTACTTTCAGAATGTTCGGAGAACGATTAATTTCCCAGGGTAACACATTCAACAATTGGATTTATTTTTTAACATTTAAATTTATGATTATGACAGTGGTTATGGAATATCGCAGTAAAGCCCAAAAATCAATTTTCATGAAATCACACGCAGGTTTAAATAATTTATGCTGCTTTTTCAGACTTGGGTCCACTTTCTACTGGATAAGATATAATCAATATTATCAAGCCATTATCCAAAGGGAAAGTTCTGATGGACGCTAGCCAAGAGAGACAGTCGCACATCACATCCGAAATTGAGTTGTATTCCCAAATGAAGTTGTATAGGTTACTCTTTGTCCATATAGGTATTAGAAGTAATGATATGAAATAGTTTGTGCCTTCATACTTATATTTTTCTAACTGTACATATAATTGCTGCTGCCATCACATTTTGAAGGTGAAATTCTTGGAAAATCTCCCTGCAGATAGTACGAGTAACCTTAGTTTTGAAAGATATCACGTATAACACTTGAGATGGATAGCAGCAACGTGAAATTACAAATATCGTAGGTCTGTTTTCCTATTTAAATGAGTCAGATCATGGAAATGGCATCATGTGCACCAAAAAGTTTCATTCTGGACTTCAGCTGTCTCTAGAACATTATTAATGTTTGTATAACTTCACTGCATAACAGAAAAGTCCTCAGGAGTCAATTATTTCTATTCATATTGACATCCACAATGTATGCACACTTATATATATATATATATACAGGGTTCGTCCGGAAAATAAGTGTACTGATTTTTTCCCGCCGCTCCAGGCGCGCCCAGCACCGCTCTGACGGGCTGCGATTGGAGGGGGGTATGTTGGCAAGCGACGCTGAAAAAGGCAGTCGGCTCTGAGCTGTGGTGTAGTGAGGAGCTCTGTTAACGCGAACCTCCACGCTCGACCCACGTCACGGAACGCGATGCCGAAGTTTTTGGAGCAGCGTTAGTCCATCAAATTTGCGGTAAAGCTTGGGAAATCGTCTACCGAAACTGTCGGTATGATTAACCAGGCTTACGGGGAGTCAGCCATGTCCAGAAACATGATCTTTCGGTGGCACAAGATGTTCGTGGAGGGCAGAGAAGAGGTTGACGGCGAACCACGGCCTGGACGCCCATCAACGACACTCACCGACGAAAATGTGCGAAAAGTACTGAACTCTGATCGTCGTCTTAGTGTTTGGATGATAGCAGAGCAGTGTAATGTGCCAAAAAAAATAGTGCACGAGATTATTAGGGAGCAATTATAGATGCGAAAAATTTGTGCAAAGTTGGTGCCGAAAGTGCTCAGTGATGATCAAAGACTCAATCGTTTGGAAATCGCGACACAACTTGCGGATCACTGCAAAAATGATCCATATTTTTTAGAGAACGTTGTTTCGGGTGACGAGACGTGGATCTTTGAGTACGACCCGGAGTCGAAGAGACAAAGTGCGGAGTGGCACACCCCATCATCACCCCGTCAAAAGAAAGCTCGCATGAGCAAATCTCGGATCAAGGCGATGCTCATTGTCTTTTTTGACAAAAGGGGAGTCGTCCACTACGAATTTGTACCTGAACGACAAACTGTAAATGCTGCATTTTACGTCCAAGTGCTCGACAGGCTTCGAAAACGAGTCGCCCGCGTCCGACCAGCGATCAAAAACATCTGGCGGCTGCATCACGACAATGCGCCGTCTCACACCGCGCTTGTCGTGTCGGACTTCTTGGCCAAGCACGGCGTGGCAACGCTGCCGCACCCGCCCTACAGCCCGGACTTGGCACCACCGGACTTCTTTCTGTTCCCGAAGATAGAGAGGAGTTTGAAAGGAACGCGATACGGGACTTTGGACGCCGTCAAAGAGGCCGTGACGACGTGTCTTCGAGAGGTTCCCGATGATGCCTTCGCGGGAGCGTTCCAGGAATGGGAACGCCGCTGGAACAAGTGTATCGACTCACAAGGGTCCTATTTTGAGGAATATTAGCTTAAGATATGTAAAAGTGTAATAATTTTTTTTTCCTGAGCTCAGTACACTTATTTTCCGGACGAACCCTGTATTTCATCCTTCGTTTCCCTTGGCAAATTTCGCCGTAAACATTAAATCAATGACGGTCTTTCGACCCACGTCCATGCAATTATTGTACATAATTAGTTTTACTAACTGGCACCAATAGTAAAATAAATATACCGCCACATAACCTTGCATATATGTACACATTCAAACACGAAATCCCGTCAAACAGCGAACAAATACTAGTTCACATAGAAATAGATAACCTCGTGTGTTTTTTTATCATAACTCATTCTTTCCGAATGACCTCATTAGTGATCTGTTCGTCTGTTTTTAAGTCTCCCTTTCAATCCCTCGTCCCTCTCCGCGGGGGGAAATTCCTGCTACCTGCAACGTTGGGTCGCATTCCCTGCCTTTTACAGTCTCCTCGGGGGCTAGAGTGTTTTGTGGTGCATGTTCATGTGGTAGTGGTGTTTCACATTCTTGCTGGTTGTGTCCTGGCTTGCGTGTTGTTGGATGGCTTTCGTGCTGCATCCTGGGGTGCAGTTTGTTGTTGGTTTGCGGTATATAGTTTGCATGAGTGTTGGATTAAGGGATTTTTGCATGAGTGTGTGCGCTGCTGTGGGTGTAATTTTCCATGCTGCTGTTTTGCATGTGGTATTGTTCCTTTTTACGGTTGGTGAGCTGACACCCCCCTCCACACGTCCTTGCGGCGACTTGTGGGGTATTGTGTAGATGTAGATATAAGGAAAAGGGATAAGAACACATATAAAGGACAAACACAGTAGAGGTAGGAAAGGCGGAATCAGGCAATGCACGGGGATCTAACTCAAAGCCTCTTCATACCAATATCTAGATCTATGTTAGCAATAATGGTCATAATTTTTTTTATTTTTATATGGTACTTCTTCAAAATTTCTATTCTTCTCAGGTTATCTTCTCTTTCCATCAATCGCGGACTTTTTGCCAAAATAGCAAAACAGTTGTAATCGTATTTATTTTTCTTTTTTCTCTCAAAACTTCTACCTTTTCCTCAATTATAATTAATGGAGACAATTTGCGCCTTTCAAAACTACTACTATTACCAACAAAATATCTATAAATAGTAAGCAAGAAACATACGCCATTTACTAGAAGATGTTTAATAGAGGACCAAGCAAATATGCATGCATTATTACATCTCCACAGTTGGAATGATACGTTTAAAATTTAAAAGATAAACAAAAAAATTAGCGTTGGCTTCAGGACGAATATTCAATCTTAACAGCCATAAAGGAATTTTAAAAATTTCAATCTTAAAGTACTCTTTGAGGCAGAATAACTTGTTGCTAATATTTTCACAAAGGGATTTTGGAAAAATATCGCACAGCTTGAGGAAAAACGTGATTTCCATTGCGCACAAACTTCATTTGACATACAAGCAAATAAACAATGACAGATTCTAATCGCCCTGTTCACTGCATGTGTATAATACGAGAAATACAGAATATATCATGCATGCTCCCTCAATAGTGGAAGTTTATCCTTTCAGCCGGGAGCACCTCGCGTGCATGTAATCACAGGGAGCGGTCGATGGATGGTTTATTAATGAATACAGCGACCTTAAAAAATCGATGGCTGAGAGCAGAGTTCCGCAACCATTTTCGATCCGCGACACACAACCTGGGGAAAATTCAAAAACGACGTTTTTATGAAGAGGGATTTGGTAGCACGAAATGAGAAATCACAGGGGGAACTAGAGTTGTACGCCCTTGGATTAAATGACCAAGCCAATTGGAATTTAAGGCCGACGAATATTTCTTTACCTACGGTACACATTTTTCATCAAATAATAACAATGTTTATTTGGCTTTGCGAGGGCGAGATTGAGACTTTGGCAGTCCCTTTTTCCGTATAACCCATGATAATTCGTATACTGAAGCTCCTTTGTTGGTAATCGTATCATGAATACTTGCAAATGGACTAAATTGAGTCATTTAAGCTAATATTAAATGTATGTATGCGGGATTTCATTTGTTAGTTGCATATTTCGGATTGGTAATTGCTGAGCGTTGACTATCCATAGGGAGAAAAAAAGAATGTCTTAGGC
Organism: Hetaerina americana; assembly: GCF_022747635.1. Taxonomy (NCBI): domain Eukaryota; kingdom Metazoa; phylum Arthropoda; class Insecta; order Odonata; family Calopterygidae; genus Hetaerina; species Hetaerina americana. Next base: position 25,402,800 of record NW_027287316.1, read on the forward strand.
GAGAAATGGTTCACCAAGTACCTATTGTTGTCTACCTTTGCGCGGGCATGGGCCTAAAATTAAAGTAAATAATTTGATAAATATTAATCGTCGGCATTTGTTAATTATCAGTATAGCAATTATGGAAGAACGGTGTGGACATAGAAAAAATGTGTATTAGCAGATGCTTTTGCTTTTATGTGACTATCTCCCATTTCCTTTCATAGCCTAACTTGACTATCTTCGGTTGTACACATTATTTGTTATTGGAGTCCCTTAGATTCCCTAGGGGATTGTTAAATTTTATTCTCTTCTCTATTATTAATATATTACGTAATTAAGTATTACCCGAAGGTGGCGGATAGGAAAGATACCTAACAGTTAATTTGCACATGATTTAGAATAGCTAAGGTAAGAAAAAACATTTAAAAACAGTAAAAAAAATATAATACTATTTAGCATACTTTGTTGAAGTTAAGAGAATTCAAATACAGCAAATAATTATTGAGATACGAGCATAATGAAATATATATAAATCATTTCAAGAAGGAGTAACATTTGCAATTCGCCTTGTGCAATATGTCTACATGTGTTCAAAGCCAGTAAGAGGTCATATATATTTTTAATTTCACTCTATAAAGTAGTTTAGAAGCAAAAAATCTTATGGTTATCATAATACTATAGGATGAATATACTGTGCATTAAGTGTTTCAAAGTTCTTGTTTCTCTTTTTAGGCAACATAAATTGTATAAACTGACATGAGCATTTCTAACATTAAACTTTTTGCAATATTGTAATACTAATTGGAAACTTGACTTTAAAATGCTAATTATAATCCTGTTGTCTCATATGAGTATCGTTTTATGCAATTTGTCAAAAGATAATGTTTTTAATCTGTTCGATAATAAAACGAATATAAATTTTTAAAAATCCATACTAATTAATTCTAATGAACAAATGTTCAAATTTATTAGAAATTGAAAAAATAAATTATACCATTAGTTTACATGTGTAAATATCTTGGATTATTTTTCTCAAATTGCGTTAAATGCATAGCAATATGAAGGGAATGACAAATAAATTACAAAAAATAATTAATTTTATCATGCGCATCCTAAAGGCATGCAGTATAAAATTCAATAAAGGGTTATCTAGCCTTGGTTAGATATAGATTAGAATATGGATGAAGTTTATGCCACTGTAAATACATAGTCTACACCATTGTATACAGCCCATTCAAGGTGGACTACTTTGAGGACTATCATAAAATTTGATATCGTATGATGGTCCTTTAGAGCTTGTAATTTGAAGCATAAGTAAAAAGGATATGTCGAAAAATATGGTTAATTTTATTGAGTAGGTATCGTGGATTATGAAATTTTTTTATTTTCGGCAAATACAGTGTGTTACGCTGCAATATTACACCCTTCTCTCAACACTCCGATGTCCACCTATATTGCCTATCAAACAATTTGGCTTGTATACAACCGATTGTTTGTGTAACGCACGTTTGAAATGAGCAAAAATCAGACTTTAGTCAAGGTCCAGAACACCCGAGTTTAACTATGACTCAAAAGGAATTATTAAGGTCCCACTTTATTTGTGCAGTTTAGACCTCAAAGATGGGGCAAGGTAGATAGACTCAATTACAAATAGATATAAATGTTCGTTCTTTCCACGGCATATCGGGTATATCGCTAGTAAAAAATAGAACTTATAGTAAAAATAGTAAAAAAATTGAATAAAAAGCGAGGACAAGACAAAGTGCTACGCAGACCCCTCGCTCATTCTTAGTTGCATTTGCTTGTTTATATTAGTTGCTTTTAAATGTTATTTGCATGATTAAAAGTCAAAATAAGTTCCGCATGGATATATTCGTCTGTATGGGTGTGAATTAGAATTTTTTGTTTTTTTGCACATAGTTGCATTCTACAAGTATTTTACTGGTGGTGTCTTAACCCCCCCCCCCCCCCGCCTCACACCAGGACTTCATACAAATCACCAAACTATTTTTTCGGAAATTGGGAACGTAGAAATTTGAACGAATAGTAAGAAAGATGGATTACAGATTGATAAGCATGAGTTAACTTTTCCAAAATTAATATCGCCAGGTTTTTATTGGGATGGATATGGCATGCTATCATTAATCAACAGTAAGCAAACGATTGCGATGATCATATTTGAACTTTAAAACACGACCTTTTTCGCTCGCTTTCGCTGGAGCATTATAACAGCCAGAAAAAACATCCGATCGTAGAAAAGAATTTCCGAATTATATTTCGTTCTCCTCGTGTCACACGTCTTTCTTTTAAAGGGGAGAGATGAAAGCGTATCCGGGCTACGATGGTCCATTCGGGTGTATTAATGAAATTGCGTCGACGCACTCCGTCCCTTCCTTCACCATACCCAGCTTTGGCTCTCTACGGGGCGAGCAGAGTAATTAACACCTTCGACATGCAACGCGTACAATGAGACGCGATCCAATCCCTCGCCTTCAAACCCTGCGCCTGCTCACGGACGGACGGCCCCCTTCATCTGTTTACTTTTTTTCCGGCCTCGTCACGTGAGAGAGAAACCGACCATCCCGGTCCGACCCCCTACGGAGCAGTGAGCCCCCGGGGGATTGACTCTCCGCTTCCCCCCTCCCCTCCCTCCCGCCTCACACTGACGATGAGCCGATTCCCTACCTTTCTCCCCTAACTAAACCCGGGATCCATTTTCTGGTTGAGTTCCCCCTCCTGCCTACCCCGTTCTACCACCCTATAACCCGCGTCCTCTTTTCCTTAAAAAATTGGAAAGGGAAAAGCAGAATGTTGTATCACGTGGTTTGAAGAATGATTCTAAGAATAGGATCCATGGGACGGAAGAGAGAGAGGTTAGAGAGATATCAGAGAGGATATTGGAATTAATGAGCGCGGAAAGGTCCCACGTGAAATGAAGGGGTAACAGACAGATGGGAAGAACCACCTCTGGATAAGTAAATGATATTCTTCCCATCCACGTCTCCTTTAAGAGATGGGGTACGCGATATTCATTTTATTTAAGGGCTGGTTGAGACACGAAATTTTTCATGCAAATTTAAGTTAATTCATTACTTTCGGGCCTGCAGAGGCCTTCCGGTGGTTCGTATTTCTGTGTGACGGTTGGCTTAAGGATGTCGTTTGATAGACTGCGTGTAACGCAGTTTCAAAGTACAAAACGGAGGAAATTGTTCGCGTGTTTAAATCTGTTGATAATAGCTTTTATACTTGGTCATTCAAACTGTTCTCTCGTCACGTTTTTCTCATTTTCTGCTAGCTATTTAGTGAAATGTTTGCGAAAATTTTGGAGAAGTCGAATGGAAAAATAAACATAAAAAGAACTGCACTAAAATATAAAATGGTATCATGTGATTTATATTATTTCCATGCGATGAATATACGTTTGCAAATGGATGATGAAATCAGTTAAAATTTTCAAGCTTATATAGTCACGGCACATACAAATTGCTGGTGACAAAAATTGCGATACGAATATCAGAAAAATTAGAAACGTGTTCGTACGTATTTATATTTTTATTAAAGTCTACGCTATCATACACTCATCAATCTACGCAAATTCCAATGGAAATCAATTGAAAATTAAATATACATTTACTTCACACCGTTTACCTGAATGCTGAAGTCCAGTGCCCTCTTTCACTAATTTCTTCCACTATACGGTTAAATTATTTCTAAAATTTTCGATAACATGTGTAATGTATGCATTTAAAAATTGGAATCTGGTATATTTTGTTTTAAATTTAAAAATTCTTTAACTTCCTTGTATGACGTATGGAGGGTTGATAAAAATAAAACTAGTAGGGAAGTTTTAAAAATTAGGAGCAATTTTTCATTTTTCTCACGAAAGTTATAGTATCAGCATAACTTAACGACTGCGGCCCTAAGGAAAAAACATGAGTAATATAAAAATCTAATTACAATAGTGTGTACTATTGATTCATTTTGATTAAAACTACCCTCTTGCTTAGTATTTGTGAAAAAGTATTAATTTTTTTAGATACGCTTGTGGATATGTTTTCCACCATTTTAACAACATTAGTTCTCCGTTATTCACTAACATTGCTGTGACATATTATTTTGGAGGTAAATAACTAGAAAGTAATCAACCTATTTGAGGCCTATAAAGTATCATATACTAGCAAACGTAATTGATTTGTTGGCTCACACTCGATGACATTCGCATAATAGTTCATAAAGTCTCTTTCTGAGAATTCCAACATTTCTCTGTCATACGCTTTTTCCGATGAGGCTTATTCATGACTTCCTCGGGTTGCCCGTTGCACTCAAAGTAAAAGAGAGCTTACTTTAAGTTATTTCAGATAACTTACCCATTTGACTAAACTCTTCAATGCTGCCTCTTCCTTTAATACAACTTTGCCCTCTGTTACCTCCATTCTTAATTTCATATATCCTCTTTGTTTATTAAATCTTTTGATTTTTTCGTCTTGGCAGTCTCTCAAACTACATTCAGCCTTAGCTCCTCAGCACACGTCTTTCATTTCAAATGATTTTTTTTCTACTCTTTGGCGATTAATCTTAATAAAGCAATATAAGACCGCTGGTCTTAAAACATTGCTTCCCTTCCATATTCCATAATCACCGCGGAATCAGAAATATATTGTGGAAAGTATTGTTCATATCTTATTAGATGAAAAATAGTTTATAGATTACTAGATTACGTAATGAATAAGTATCTCTTTATGTATTAAGTTAATTGTTTATTCTAAAAGAAATTTTTTTAAAAATAGAGAGCAACGTTAGTTATGCCAAATCAACTCACTCAATTTCATATGTTGCAAGTGTATTATTGAAAGAACTAAAAATTAAAAATAGCGCAAAATTGAAAAATACAATTTTGAGCCCTGATAATCCAAGCAGTTTACAAAGAGAATATTTGCATTGTTTTGTTGATAAAGGTACGCGAGGATAATTTCCACTCGTTAGTGAAATTGCATGTGCACGTTGGTTAATTATACATGCATAAGTGAGAATTAATGATCACGACTCGTAACGTTGCTACCGCCGTGCGTTCATTGATCTAGACGTCCGTCCAAGCGAGTAGTTACATTTAATCAGTATCTGGAGCAATAGACAAAAATCTAATAATTGAAAATAGAAAAATATAAGTATTTCGTTAAAAATTTTTAATTGAATTTCAGATCGAGTTTTAGACTAATTAACACTCCTCTGACCCAAGTTTGATGTAAACAGTTTAACCGAAACTATTTCTAACCAAGCCCTATAAATCGCAAATAGTTCGTGATGGCTGCAAAATGCTTTAAGTTTGGATCCAATTACGAACAAATGACAGTATTCAATTCCGCTCTGGGACTTCGGATATAAAGCAATAAACCAACTCTCCACCGATCTCAGATGAACCAATTTTGCTTCTTTCAAGTATTTTAGTAGTAAATAAGATTCGAAACAGAAATAGTATATAATTCACTAATAATTAACTTTTAAAACTGAAGCATAAGAAACCGTAACATAATGATTGGAGTTTGGTTTTGGAACTTTTTTGCACGTTCAATCGAACTCGAATCGAATCGAACAGTGGAGCTGAAATGTGTAAAGTCCCCGTTTTAAGAAGAGTAAATGAAAGGTAATAAGTAGTGTACTGTTTGTAAATGGGGGCTAAGATACACGTTTCATTAGCATGTTTCACCGAATAGATGAGTAGGAGGACTGTGGCAGAATAAAATCAATTGGGTGTAGTGTTTGTCTGTTGACTTGGGGGGTCTCGGGTACTGATTTGAATTTTGTGTCAAATCACTACCCGAGACCCTCTGAACCCTTGAAAGTGCTCAAGGTTCAATCTGCTTCACTTTATAGGAACCATTTCTTTATGGAGAAGAAACATGTCATAACCGCGGGAGAATTGGTACGTAGAAACAAGATGTACACTCTTCGTCGAATTCGTTAAGAACAGATACGTTCAGGCCAAGCACCAAGTTAGCTCCACATCGATCTTCTTGCTAGTGATTCATTTGGAATATAAAAGATTAACTCTTCAAAGATATGCATTTCCAAATGATATTAGCCTAAACGTGCACCGATTTTAAAGTAAAGTAAATATTTCACCTTTTTTGTTACATTATGATGTAATTGGAATTCCTACTTTTGGTCGATAATATTACATTTCATTTAACATCAAAGAGTAGCTTTTGATGCATGCAGAAATATAGACATGCTCATCCACGCAGACTTGCACCAAAGTCATATCTGTTATTTTATCTGTCTATCTATTACTAAAGTCCATCCATTATCTCAAAGCCTGGGTACCATTTTAGCAACGTCTTTGAAAATTTGACCCAACCTTTTTTTTATTAGGGAAACCGCATATCAAAGTACTTGAGGAATGAGGGGTATTGAAGATAATTTCAAAAAAGCACGTTTCTTTTGGTCTAAAAACTCATAGAACTATTGGAGGTTTGTCAGAGAGAAAAGTAACTACGTGGGGTTAATAAAGTGTGAAGAAAAGAAAAGACGAAGTTGCAAAGAGCAGGATTTCTAGGTAAGGGCACGGAGTAAAGACAGCAAGACGTTTTTCTCCGCAGGTGAGTTACTTTCGAGAGTTCCCCTTTAAAAAATACAGCCTCATCCTGCCCTCTCTTGCCCTCCTTCCGGGGAAAAGCTAATTTACCTGGAGAATGATATATAGTCCGCAAAAGACCTATGGGGTTGAGGAGGGCGAGAAAAAATACGAAACTATTACGTACCCCCTGGAACTGCATATTTATTCAAAACGCAAATGACTTAAAGGGGAATTTGGTGAGAATTAAATGGGTTACTTCACGGCTTCACGAAATTAGCAATTCCTCACACCCAAATTTGCAGAAAAATCACGTTTCATCTTGCTGAAAATGTTCCTCCCCGCAAATTCGTCTTCCATTAATGAAAAAATGCCTTCATTTGTAAAATTGCTAAAAGGTACACGTTGCAAGGGATGGATGGAAGGTAGAACTTCTACTTCGATGTCTAGTAAATTTCAACTTATCACATAATTAACTCGCTTCATAAACCTTTACTAAGTATAATATATAAACTTCACTTGCTCTCAATAAATAATGTCAACAATGACACGTATTCTTTTTATCAATAATGCATAAAGATTATTATATAATAGTGCTCGTAATATGCTCCGATCTTAGTACGAGGGCGATTCGAAAAGTAAGATCTCCAATTTTTTTTCATTAAAAATAAAATTTATTATTACTTTGCGTACATTGTTGGAAAGGTTGAGCATTTAGCTATGTTTCTACATAGTCACTTTGACGATCCATCACTTTTTGCATCCCTATAAGCAGCTTTTTAATACCGGCGTCGTACTTTTCTCCCACCGCGTCGCATTCATCGCCATTTAGGGAAAGTGTACGGTGAGAAGTGTATGAACATCAAAAACGTGAGGAAGTGTTGCAGGGAGTTTTTTGATGGCCGGGAAAACGTCCACGATGAGCAGCGGTCGGGGCGGCCGAGTTTGCCGGAATCAACGGTGGCTCCAATTGACGAGATGGTGCGCACTAACTGGAGAATCACCCTTCATGAGATAAAGGAAGGCCTTAATGAAGAAAGTGGCTACTTCTCCGTGAAGAGTGTTGTGTCGGAGGTTCTCGGTTACGACAAGGTGTCTCACCAAAGGAGTGTGTTTTCATCATGTCAATGCAAGTCCACACCAAAATGCACGTATCACATTAAACGACCAACCTACTCAATGCATTCGGCTGGAATATCATCAACCTCCCTCATTACACCCCGGACGTTGCCCCCAGCGACTACTACTTGTTTCCCGCTCTCAGAAAACATCTCGGAGGACAAAACTTCAAGTCAGAAGTGCAAGAAGGAGTCGTCAGTTGACTTTGTGACTCGTAAATGACGCGTGAGAAATTATTTTCAATCATTAAAGTTCCATATACGAATTTTTTCAGGACTCACGTACAATTAAAAAATTGGTTCTGTCCTTTTATGTTTTACACGTATTTAGGTTTTTGGTAATAGTATGTACTTTCTACGCAGGCTGGTGGCCCCATTGGACGCGGGGTAACGCCTTCGCTTCCCGGCATGGAGGAGGCTGGTCCGATGCTTACCTTGGTGAGTTTTCCTCTACCTTGAATTTTAGTGCTTTCAATTGTCTTTGCCGATTTTGTATATTAAAATATCTGATGTAAAATTCCCTAAAGGATATTTTGGGAGTGAATTAAATGAATAAGTTAGAAAAACGCTTTAAATTTGTCTTGTCGGTAGAGTCAACGTAATATTATGTTAGTTCTCTCACTGGGGATTTAGGACCACTAGGCTACTATCAGCAAAAAAAACAATCGGGACTCATGATCAGAATGTTTTCAGAAACGCAGTAGTTGGGGATGCATAATTTTTTCATTTCAAATGTATATGAAGTTTTACTTTGCATGGGATCAATTACATTTAGAAGACAAGGAGTATTTCTGCGCGAATGCCAACAGCCGAACAGCAATCCAAAATTCTTATTATAAAATGTTTGGGATCGAATATTTACGCATTTAGAGGGCCGATCCTCAGCCTGATACATTATTTCACGTGATAACAATCTAAGTATAACTTCAGGTTCTCAATATATACCTAGTAGTTGAAAAAATAGCACGCATTAGCATCAGTGAAGCTACTACGAAAGAATCGTGGACTTGAAAGGGCACTTCAATTTAGATAGCATTTAGATTTTCCAATGCTATTAAAATAAACCTACGCAAGAGAAATTCTTATTAAAACATTTTATTATTTGAAATGAGGTATTTCCTTATATATTCTTGGTGCATTTCCTTTTGGCCATAATGTCAATTTCAAATACTTACTCAATTGTTCCCGGCTCAACCTTGTGGAAATTCATTTAAAAAAAATTAAGAATACAAAGTATCTTTCCGTCATCAGGTGATGACGCTTGAGCGTTGAAACCGGTTGTACGCAAATAAAGGACAGTGGAAAGATACTTTGTATTCTTAATTTTATTAAGGCTATGACTTCTTAAGAAGGTCATTTGTGACTTTGTTCTCAGCGATGTCTATTGAAACATTTAATTTAATTATTTGTATTTTTTCTTCGCATAATTTCTCACATTAATTAGCAATTTCTTTTCCGGTCATCATCATCTCAAGATATCTGAGTTGTGATCAATGAAAAAATATTAACATTTCTATAAAATTTCCATTTCCAAATATGTATGTAATTGTCCTGTACCACATGAGCTCTTTACGCAATCGATCCCCTTGATGTTGATCAACATTGAATGCACATTAGACGATTATTGGTTAGAAGGGGTACTAATTGGAGAATAAAGGGAATTATTAAGTCACGGTTGCCAGGAAATGGGAGAGAGCCCAACAGAAGTGGTGAGAAGCCGTACTAAGTGGAGACACTTAACGGAAATGGAAGGAGACTTTGATTAGAAAACCCCTTGGATTTTCGAGGTGAATTATACAGAGGTATTCAAAATTTAGAGAGACAGAAATACCCACTGCAGCAAAGGAAACAACGATACATAAATGTATGCGCAAATGTTAAGAAACTGTTGAATGAAAATGAATTTCATGAAGTGAAATGCGATACATTCAATTCTAACTATTTTTAATTTCAATCATTATTATTTTCTTGCAATTATCTAATCATTTTATGACTTTAGTCATTGAAAATTTAGTAAATTTTAAAATAATGGAAGAATATCACATGTGTGTGAAAATAAGAGCACAACTCCCTATCGTGATCCGATTGTGATTCATGAAAAATCAGACATTTATAAATAAGGGTAAAAGGGTTTTAAAACCCGATAAAATTCTACTTCCATTTCCATATATATTAAAGTTAGTTCTTAATGCCAAGAGAATAAATAAAAGCTACGTCGAAATTATCTCCTAAAAATTATGAATTTCGTTGTAATTAAACTTTATAACTCTACCACATTAGGAAATAATTACTTGCCAGTCTTTGAGATAAAGAACATAAGGAATATCTCTCGAATTCACAAAAGTTAAATCAGTAGGGTTAAAATTTTTCCTCGATTAATTCATATTTCAAAGAAATAATTCTGTATCAAACTTTATTCTATAACTCTCCTTGAAATAAAATTTTAATAATAAAATTTGGAACTGCTCTGATGAGCTTGGAAAATACAAATTTAAAAGTACTATAAATGAATTTAAAGTCAATGCCCAAATATTAAGACAGGACAAATGTAAATGTATATTTATGCATGCCAGAAGAGGACGCTCTTTTAGGAATATCTATGTAAAATTTCTCCATATTTCAAGGAGTGGCAAGATTTTTTACCAGAGTTTTTTTCACCATTCCTTGTACCATGTCGGAAGAGTTAATATTTTGCGTGGCACCTTACGCGTTTTGATGCATAATTTAGACAAAAATTAAAATGCATATATATAAATAACAGTTGCTATGACACAAGAAAATTAATGCAAAATATGGAGGAACTTAGAATTTCGGTATATTTGGGATATTATTTTACTCAACTACCGGAAAGCTCACCAGATTATCACGTTTATCAATTCTTTGCCAGAAATGGTAATGTTACTAGGTCTACGGGCGTAAATTCATGTTACTTGAAAAAGTGACATTGACTTTGAGTTAATTTTAACGTATTAATTTTATAAGCAAATCAATTTATTTTATTGTATTCTTAACCTCTAATAAAATGTAATCCACTACTTATCTTTCATTACTGCTTCAAATGCTATTGACTCTAGTATCAAAAAGGATTATAGATGCGAAGACAGCTGGATAATTCGAAATAGATTGAAGTCGACTCACCTGTAAATATACAAAAAACTATTTTAACATGTTTTAACGGTAGTATGTCGTTGCTTTAATAACCACGTGATTTAAAAAAAATGCATGCATATCCGCGGATGATTTACAGAAGTAAATACATTTAAAATATGCTACTGTAAAATATTTCTTCATATTAAACATGAATATATTATAAATATATATTTTGTTTATTCATTACAATGTAATTTGGCAACCTACCAGATTTCATGGCACACCTACAACAATCAGAGCACAGCATAAAACATCAAGGTACAGTTAAACCAACCAGTAACTAGTTATATCAATGTATAGTAAAATGCAATTTTATTTTTAAATTGTTTAAATATGCAAATTTACCAAATGGAGCCAAGACAAATAATTTTTCGTTATAAAATCAACTAGAAAATATTGCTTTCACATCCTGTCAACCATTTGTTGCATCAAGAACTCACAAACATTTCCTCTGTTCTGTTTGCTAAGGGAGCGACTGTGTTTTTAATTATTTCAGTTTGTGATGACTAGCTTAAATTTTCTTTTGCAAAATATTAATTTAGGCTCTGAAAGTATAATTTTGTGACCTCGAAAAATGTATGACAAGTTTCTAGTTTACGTGAGCCGATAATCGTATGTTCTTAATTCAATTGTGTGCACATGTCTTCTCTCGTTTCCGAGACAAATACTATTCACTAATAATTAAAGGAAAACAACTAATTCCAGTTTAAGGTTGTACAGAAATCTCTTGAATTATCTATCAGTATTAAAACAAATATACTAAAAAGCAACTGTTTAAAATGTCACCCGTAAATGATAGTATATATATATATATATATATATATATATATATATATATATATATATATATATATAAATATATATAGTACAATACACAGTAACACACAATATAGAAACACAAAAAAAGAAGAACACTCACACGTATTTTCTTGATATTTCGACGGAAACAATCCGTCTTCATCTGAAGATATAGAAGTGTTCTTCTTTTTCCTTCATTTTCTAGAAGTAAGTGTTCTTCTTTTTTTGTGTTTCTATATTGTGTGTTACTGTGTATTTTACTATTCGGCACTTCCGTGTTACGTCTACGAAAGCATTTATAAATAAATAAATATATATATATATATATATATATTTATATATTTATATATTAGTTATTGACTAAACAACGATCCAGTAATGACTGTTGAACAGTTTTCCATAATAGGCAATAATGCAATTAGAAACCGTTCGAGAGATCAGAAAGCTGCTATCTAGAAAAGGTCTTAAAATAGAACTTAATGTGCTAAATAAGCTTAATGAAACCAATTAAACTTAATATATTGTAGCTATTACCGACTAACATTTTATTGAACATAGTTTTTTGTACTGTAAACGTATTTTTAACGTAAAACGCTCTCCAAAGCCATAGTAGCATCATTAGTTGCGTACAAATTTTGGACAAAGTGCTGAAGTGATAGGCACCGGATAAATGCGATAATCGGTTTGCCCCTAGTGGATCATTTTACGCGTGCGTAAGCATATTTAGAGAAAATGGTCTCAATTCAGCATAGATCACAATTTCATTTCTGTATTATTTAAAAGTTTTAAATACTCTCAATTTCCTTACCCAATTCGTACTATTTTACTTTTTTCAGGAACGTGCTACGACCTGCGACATAAGTTCTTTGAACCTCTCAAAAACATTACTTTCAGCAGTAAAAATTGTAAGAAAATAAACTCCTATGCTAGTAGCATAAATAAATAAAACAATTCGGGAAGCGTCGAAGTGAGCATAATAGACATTAAACTTCTTTATTATTTGAAGTTTGAGTTTTCAAATGTGAAAAATTCAAATTCCACATTTTCGACTAAGTAAAATGAGGCATGATTTAGAGGTTTACAATAGCTGACCTTCTGCCTCGTCCACAGCTTGGAGAGCACTGAGATTTGATTCGTGGCAAAGCTTAGCGTCCCCCCACCTACTTCAAGTAACTCGATCCCATTCCGACCAATTGGAGCGGCGCGGGAAATTCAATTGCATTACTTTTGGAACGTAACTTGCATCTTAAAACACTGATTTAGATTTTTTAAATAGAAAAACAAAGAAAGGAAACACAAATGTAAAGATATGATGTTTCGACGGCACGGTCATCATCATCAGAATACCAGAACGGCATACCGATGAGTCGGAGATTCGTGATTCGAGTCCCAGTGTAGAAAACTTGTGATCTGTTCGATTCCACCTTGTTCACCATTCCTGTGTACTCCTTTTATATGCGTTCCTATCCCTTTTCCTTATATCTGTACCCATGTGAATGGCTGTTTTCACCATGTAGCGAGTTTTCGTGATTGAATGCTTCGTGTTCATAGTTATAATATATACATGTATATATATATATATATATATATATATATATATATATATACAAATATATACAAATATATAAAAACACAGATGTAGATTTTTAGAATATAGAGACACAAAGAAAGGACACTCACAATGTGTTATTTTACGTTTCGACAGCACGGCTGTCGTCTTCAGAATCAATTGATTCTGAAGACGACAGCCGTAAAATAACAAATTGTGAGTGTCCTTTCTTTGTGTCTCTATATTCTAAAAATCTACATCTGTGTTTTTATATATTTGTGTGTCGCCGAAGAGCGTTCCATTTCGAAGATATATATATATATATATATATATATATATATATATATATATATATATATATATATATATATATCATTTATATAGAAACAGATATAAGGAAAAGGGATAGGAACACACATAAAGGACGAACACAGGAGAGGTGGGGAATCCGGAGTTCAAATCCCAGTCTAGGAAATATTTTTACATTCGTGATCTGCTTGATTCCGCCTTCCCCACCTCTCCTGTGTTCGTCCTTTATGTGTGTTCCTATCCCTTTCCTTCTATCTGTTTCCATATAAATGAGTATTAGTTCGCCGTTTGGCGGGATTTCGTGTTTGTAGGTGCTTATATATATATATATATATATATATATATATATATATATATATATATATATATATATATATATATATATATATATATATATATATTTATTTATTTATACGAAAAAAAATCAAACACGAAACCCCTCCAAACGGCGAACATTTACTCATTTATATAGAATATATATAAATTTACATATGTATAACTACCGAAGTACTATATATCACCATATGCCCTTAAAATGTCATGCCATCCCCAGTAACATAGCTACCATTTATTGTGTTGTGCTTCACTATGTATACCCGAGAAAGCTTTATCCGGAAATGAGTACAGAAAATTTGGTGGGTGAGAAGGATAAATTATAGTATACTGCAGCGTTTGGGGTGGGTGTGCGTGCGGTGGGTGCTCTGCAAGAAGGTTGAGTGAGGGGGGCATTAAGGAGTGGCCTCCGTGGGACGACGGTGACGAGGTGGAGGAGACGTAGGCTCATTAGAGAGGAGAAGGGACACAGAACACGGTGGTTCTGGAACGGCGGCCCGCTCCACGCACGGCGGACTTAAGTACACTAATTGGATAAATGCTCCTCCTCATTTCCTCTTAACGGAGCACAAGGGACGCGATTCATGGTCACGGTGTGACTTTATTTTATATTTTTCTGAGGCAATCTCGCTATTTTTAATGAAAGCAAATTGAAAATAAAAAGTGCCAGATTTTTCATCCATCCGGAATGGGTAAAAGGTTGAAGGAGACAGACAAAGCTCCCTTTTAATTAAATTCATGGATTAAGTCAGAAGACGGAATGGGTATCTTTGCATACTAAATAAAAGCTTACGTTACCCGCAACAGACATCGGGTCGGATAATGTCTTTTATTAAGCCATTGCGTGCAGCCGCGAAAAAAATCCCGTTTGGTCAAATAGTGTCATTAACCAAAATTCCGTCAAAATTATTGAAGAATAACTTATGAATTTCTTTGTATGTGTTCCTATATTATTTTTTGCTGTCCAAGTTTTTTTATTCAGCCCTTGCGTGTTATTTCAACGAAATAATCTATACATACAGGGTGCGACACTTAAATCTGGATACATTTCTATTTGAATTTCCTGCCATATTGTAGTTCCACTGGAGGTCACCAATGGTGTTCTTCACATCTATAGGTATCTAGTAAACATTTATAACCTCAAAATGGCCGAGATGTTACGCACAAGTACCGAGTAAAATTGAAGAGCCGCTATTATCGAAAGTTTTCCCGCTGGGCATCCGCCCAGTGAAGTAGTCTGATTCTTTGGGTACCCCAGATCAACTTTTTATGATATTGTGGCTAAGTATAACGCTTAAGAGAAGTCTGGGAAAGGTTTCGCTAACCCGGCGAGGAAACCTAATTCGAGGAAATACGTGTCACGAACTGCGGCAGTCGGGGAGAAGGCTCAGGCGCTAATTTCAGAGAACCCGGGGCGATCACTGAGGAAATTGGCATCAGAATTGAATGTTAGCGAGGGAACAATGAGTTAGATGGTAGAGGACCTACGATACAAGTTGTACTTAAAAAAGGTGTGACTGATGTTATCTGAGGCTGCCAGAACAAAGCGGATCGCTCGCTGCACCTGCTATTGTGTTCTCTAAAAAATTAAGCTACGGAGCGAATCAGATTCTTTTATGATGAAAACATTTTCACCGTTGATGAGAAGATCAACCGGAGAAATGATCGCTGGCTGGCCCAAGACCTCGAGGGCGTCCGATTGTTGCTCGGACAAAATTAGCTGCTAGTGTTCACGCCCTAGACGTTGAGTCCTGTGAGGGTGATATCATACCGCCACATTCCTTTGAAAAGGGACAAATATCACAAAAGAAGTCTATCTGCAAATTTTTGAAGAATGTCGCGAAACCATGGATGGTAACGGTGGCCTCGGGGAGACAATATGTATTTCTCTCAACAGGGTGGTGCACCAACTCATACGAGTCATTTAGTACAAATCTGGCACTCAGATAGCATTGACATATTCTGGTCAAAGGAGTTTTGACCCCGAATAGCCCGGACTTGAACCCCCTCGACTATAATGTTTGGAGCGTAGTCAAGAGAGTTATAAATAAGACGAGGCGCCCTAATTTCGTATCCTTACAGACCACTATCGCAGAAGCATTCGCGAATATGGACAACGCTGTTTTAAAAAGTGCGTGCGATCGATTTTGGACCAGATTGGAGGTGGTCATTGCATCTGAAGGGGGCTACATTGAGAAATGTTACTCTTGACAAATACCACTACTTGTATTTAAAAGGATTTTCATTTTTATTCGTATTTTTTTAAATAAATTTGCTTTTAAACAAAAGTTGTATTTGTCTGGATTTAATCGTCGTGCCCTATGTATGCATAAATATATGTATATATATATATATGTTTATATATATATATATATATATATATATATATATATATATAATCTCCTTTATGTGTGTTCCTATCCCTTTTCCTTATATCTGTTTCTATATAAATGATTATATATATATATATATATATATATATATATATATATATATATATATATATATATATATATATATATATATATATATATATATATAATATCTTCGAAATGGAACGCTCTTCAGCGACGCACAAATATATAAAAACACAAATGTAGATTTTTAGACAATAGAGACAAAAAGAAAGGACACTCACAATATGTTATTTGACGTTTCGACGGCTCGGCCGTCGTCTACCGAATCTTAAGACGACAGCCGAGCCGTCGAAAGTCGAATAACATATTGTGAGTATCTTTTCTTTGTGTCTCTATAGTGTAAAAATCTACATCTGTGTTTATATATATATATATATATATATATATATATATATATATATATATATATATATATATATATATATATATATATATATAGTATATACACACTGTATTCTGCATTTTATTCTAATATAGGAAATGAGATTTTCTGTAGCATTCCGAAAAACAATGCAATATGCTTGAGAGATCATTTGTCAGTTTTTTCACCCATGTATGACTTCCTCTGTAAGTAGATGCCTAAGAACAATTCTTTAGTTTGCTTAATAACTATGATGCCGTTCACTCCAAAGAAAAAATGCAGTACAATTTAATGTCGATATGGTTGATATTAAGAAATTTTAATTTTGAACCAGATAATGGTATAATGTCTTTTGAGTTACTTTGAAGTATTCATATTACATATTAATATCCAGACTAAAAGCTATCGCTATATCACTAATTTGCCTACAAATTATAATATCCGTCGTGAGTCTACAAAAATGTCATTGAAACTGGGTAATTCAATAGTTCACGTGGCGTAATTAGGGAGAATCAAAAATAAAAACAAACTTATTCTTTACATTTCAAGGCAATCGCGTAACCTTTAAATCTCATCTCACGTTAAGAACGTAATAACAGACATTAAGAGTATTGAAATCTTCGGACACAAAGGACGGCAGACAGATGGGTAATTAAATTTTACCATATTATACACCAAATGAAGATCCATTCTTTGAGCGGTTCACAAGGAAAAATTTAATTGATCAAGAAAATTAAAAAACTGCAATCTTACTCGCTAATGTGAGCAGGGGTGTAGGGAATTTCACAGTGAAAAAAAATTCACCTATACTGAGATTAAATATATTTCTATCTAATAAAGGTGTATTTTTGTTTTCCCTCAAACCGGAACGAAACTCGGAACCACCCTTGCCTCAATTTCATACCACTCTGGTTTTCTTGATTAATTTCATTGCAAGATATCCTACGATGTAAACGACCCCAGCAATCATCTCAATCGGTGGGGCTATCTTCCGGCCTCCGAGACTCATCGCTGTAGGTACTGCGGCAAAAGGGACAGAGAGAGTGAGAGAGAGAGAGAGAGAGAATGACGAGTTGTTGTCCCTACCGACCGCGGGAGAGAGAGAGAGACGGGGGGTCGGGCGGGGTTGGATAGGGCGGCCATTCTTCAACCCTGACTGCTTGACCTGTCTCCAGGGCAACGTCCGTTCACCCCTTCCGCGTGCCCTCCATTATGTTGCGGGCCCTTTCCCTCTCGCACCCCGACTGATCCCCACTTATTTCCCGCCATTCTTCTCTAAGGAGTCCGCTTAGCCCCGATTCATTCAACTCAATACTTTCAACGTTTGTCTAATGCCATCTCCCTCCTCTGTCCCACCATCTCAACTTCTATGAGATAGTGAAATTCTGATTTCTCGATTTGATCAAGAAAGAAGAGAACTTAATTGGGAGACGACGCCAATTTATTTAGAAGACCTGAGGTCGAAATCGATTTTTTCAGATAATTTATATTTATTTCAGTCTTGGTAGTTAAAAGCCAAGTATTTACAAGTTTTTTTTCGTCATGCGACTCTGCGAAAAGCATGAGATTTTCATTCCTTGCACGGCCAAGAGTAAACTCTACTTTATTTTATCGTTTGTGAACATTACTAAAAATATTTTCTTTGACGCATGATATCGTAGTAAAGCAGGACTGCGTGGTTCAAAATATATACTTACGTTATAGGCAATCAAAAATAAAACCTACCAGCGTAGCGTTCCCTTCTAACTAATATCAATAAAATAGAAATCATTTGAAATTTACTTCTGCCATTTTTCGCCACAGAGCGTAATCATCATTGATTGAAATTTCAAACCAAAGATTGATCTGGTGTAAGCCTCTATACTCTTATATTCTTAATGCAATTTCTCTAGCAATTTTTTGTGCGACACTTCTCGTAACCGGTCTTACGTGTTTATATCTTCCTCGTTTCTTTTTATTATGCTCCCAGAACTCGATTATACCTGAATGGGCATCCAGTCCCATCCACTTCTAGTTTACCTTATCGTACTCCCCATTCACTTCACTTCCCCTACTCTTCTGATCCTCCCTTCATTTCTTCATTTTACTGCTTATTTAATCTTCTGTATCCGAATCCAGCACTAGGTGTTAACGGCTTCTCTGCTATGATTCTCAATTGACCACGTCCCCGACGCGCTGAGTGCCATTTCACGCTCGGGTGTTTTCACGTCCTGCTGCCTGCTGTTTCCAAGTGTTCTTCTCCGAGCATATTTGTTGTCCCTTCGTACCGAACACCTACTTAGCCCCAGCTAATCTTCCCTTGAAATCCATTGAGCTCCTACCATTCCATGTAGTCTCCACGCTATGTCATCCTGCTGCGTAGTCTTTCCTAATTTGGTTAAGTCGTGATACTTTTCTTAAATATGACCTCGGAGGCATATAGGAGGTAAATTATGTGGAGTAAACTTGAAACCTTAAGATGTTGATCAAAGATAATTAGCGTTGTAAAATACTGAATTAATCCAAATGGGCTAATTTAGTCTGAATTCCCATCTAGAGAATAAACCGCTCTACCGCTTCGGGTAAAATAATTCGTTTGACAAAAAGCAATGCGAAGGAGCTCTTATGAATCAACTCAACTTTAAAATTCCGAAAATTAAAGGAAATTTTTTATTGTTGAATAAAACTTCATGGTATTTTTTTTATTTAATTTTTTTCTTCTCTATTAATATTTAATCCACTCTTTTTTCACAAAAAAAATAACCAGGCAACGCTGAGAATTCCAGTTGTATCCAAAAAATATTTCGTCAAAATTACTTGTATTAGTAATGTAACATTATATTAAATACGTATAATACGTATTTACGGCGAAACACAAGCTCACAATTATATTTTGGTCATGCATAGGCATCAATATTTCACACTTAGGTGAAAAAATGAAATCTTAAATATTGAAAGATATAATTTTTTCATTTTTCGTATACTTTTGAATCTTTATTGAAATAAATTTGAGCTTCATTTAATTATAAACAGGACTGGTATAGAAATAAATATTGGTCATCTTTCAAAAATATGGTTTCATTACATTAATTTGTCATCAGATTTCATTCTTCTCAACATTTCATGAAATGTACACTTCAAGAATAGTACGTCCACTTAGCTTAATCTTTGGTCACTTTAATTATATTTTCCTAGTAGCTTAATTCAGAACATGAGAACGTATCAAAGAGTGTTCGGATGTGATAAACCACGATTGAGATGATATATGCTTTGGATATCGAATTAGTAATATAAATAATCCTAAATCTATTTGATTAATCTTTCTTCTCCAGATACTAAACTATTTCTTGGGTACAATGGAAATTGTTATCAACCATACAACGTCAATTGAAGTATCTTTCATGTCTTTTTTAGTCAACCTACGCTCCCGTCTTCATATTCTTCATTCTTCAACTTCCAACAAACCTTCGCAAATCACTGTTTTCCAGATGTGGAGCAAGAATAGTTTGAGTGGCGCGCATTTCACGACGAGGGGCTCGAACCCGTAACCTTTGCGTGACTGGACTGGGTCGTTTCGAACCCCATCTCGGGTTTAGTTGGGCAGAGTAAGTGAATTCAGTTAAAAGTTATGCCGTACTAGGTTAACTCGGAATATTCAAGACGTAACCAACCGCAGGGTCAGTTCCGAAGTTCGTGCCGGAAGGAGGGAGCAGGGCCTCCGCGTCCCCGATGGCCAACCAGAGCTGTTGTAAACTAACTGGGGTCATTATGAGAAAATGGGGGCACTCAGTACGGAAAGTAATTTAGGGAGTTCAAAATAAACGAGGTAAACTAATAACGGGAAATTTCATTAACTCCATACTAAGGACAGATAATGTTAATTAAAATTTATGAAAAGTATCCAGAGAAATGTCATGTGAAAAAAAGTCTAAGAAGCATCAAGGGAACGTACTAATTTACACTGTACGATAATACTCCCTTTAGTGCGTCTGATTTATACGATTTGTTTTTTGTAAAATGAAAGTCAATGTTTTTAAGTTAGCCATATTTCTTATGCAATCTAAATAAACCACTGACAATATGTATATTTATGATATTTGTATTGTACGAGTACGAATTAAATGAGGGAATGCTGGAGATTTTGAATTGCAGGTGGAAGGAAAAGCATGCATCATTGAAGCCGTTCGGTCAAAATGGTTGCGGTGCTAAACCTCGCCACTATTGTGATTGTGAATGTATTGAGCTAGGTCAAATTATTTAGTGGTAGCAATCTCCTTCAAGTACGATGGTGGTCCCAACCCAACCCAACAAAGAAAACAAACATTTTGGAAAAAAAATGTATTTACTTTTCAACATAATCTTCTTTCAACTATATACTCTGTTCCAAGTGTTGTTCAAAAAGTTCGATCCCTTTTTTATAATAAGAACTGTCTCGCTCCTTAAAATAGCCACTTACTTCCGACATCACTTCTTCACGGTTGGAAAATCTTTGGACACCGAGCCATTTTTTCAGATTTGCGATCAGAAAATAATCCGAGGCGTCTAAATCTGGCGAATAGGATGCATGAGGTAGCAGTTCAAACTTTATTCATGAATTTTGGCCATTGCAATAACGGATTTGTGAGCTGATACGTTGTCTTGATGAAACAACTCTTTCTTAGTAGCCAAATGCAACTGCTTTTGCTTGATTTCTTAGCTCAAACGTTGCAATAAGGCTGCATAATACTCGCCATTGATATTTTTTCCTTTTTCAATAAAAATTATCCCACGCGCATCCGAAAAAACCGACGCCATGATCTTGCCCGCAGATGAAACGGTCTTCGCCTTCTTTGGAGGCGGTTCTCCCTTTTGAATCAATTGTTTTGATTGTTCTTTTGTCGTGGGTATGAAGTAATGGATCCATGTTTCATCCATGGTTATGAAACGGCGCAAAAATTCAGCTTTTTTACGGTGAAACTTTGCTAAACACTCAATTAAAACATCTTCACCACAATGGTTTTGTTCGAGTGTGGGCAAACGCGGCACCTATCTTGCACCCAGCTTTCTCATGTCCAAATTTTCAGTTAATATGCTATGTACTGCGCTTTTTGAAATTCCTACTGTCTGCTAGCTCGCGCACTCTCAGTCGACGACGGTCACCCATTATCTTTTTGTGGATTTTCTTCACCGTTTCTGGAGTCGCCACCTCATTTGGTCGACCAATGCGATGTTCGTCTTGACAGCTCGTACGGCCTCGTTTGAACTCTGCTACCCAATATTTTACTGTTGTAAACGACGGAGCAGACTCACCCAGAGTAGTATCCAGTTCAGATTTTATGTTTGTTGGGCTAAGGGCTTTCAAATAAAAGTATTGTATCACATAACGATGACCAATTATCTCGATTCATTCTCGATTTCACATATTCACCGAAAACGTCCACTATTGATGGCTTCCAAACAAATACCAAACAACTAGGCGTCTTGAAACATACGCTTTATAGATTATGCACTTTCTATTACAGTGATTTTTTTCAAACAACTACCGCCATCTCTAGGTCAGGCCGGGTTCTTATGGGATCAACCTCGTATCTTTGTGGTAAAATCAGCGAAAATATTTTGTCCCTTATAATCTCTGAGCCAGTATAAAACCCGTACCTGTATTTCTGATCACGGATTTCTCACATCTCCGAAATTGTTTCACGAATGTATGGATACTGCTCCTACCAATGCGTGTGTTTTTCAAAAAAAAAGCCGAATTCTTTCCACGTTTCATACGAAAATTCAGTGCAGGTATGTATGTCATTTTGACACGTGTATTATTTGGAAACGCGAATTTTGAATCAATCGTAAATGTAGTGCCTTGATTCCACAGTCTTCCAAGTGTTACCACGAGACTCTTTTCCAGGGTCTCCCGAGAGATCGATTAAGTAAACATTTTGCTCGCTTGAATCTACTGACCCAGAAAACAACGGATTTTACATAGACAGGTATTGTATGTTCAGAGATTGTTACGCTTTTTACGATAGTGTCAAATGTTGCTTAGCGGGAAGGTCCAAGTGTCTGTGAAGGTTTTTTCACCCTCTGCACTACTATGTTCCAAGAACTTTATCTATTATTTAGAAGTATTTAAAGAAGTCAAGGTGGAAGTTAGTGGAGAAGATATTAATGGAAAATGCTTTGCTTTTGTATTACGGTTCCTAAACCAAAATGCATTTTCTTTACACCCATTGACCCTAAACATGTTATGACCCCTTCATTATATTTGCCCCTCCCATTCCATCGAACCAACTTGCTCCGAGCCCAAGCAATTCAGTACAGTTTCGGTGATGTTGAATTCAAAAATGCTAAAAAGTAATATCGACTTTTAATTTCCGATGCAACTCAGACAGCCAAAAAGAATTAATAACGCTGTGGGCATGAGCACTAAATCAGTTATGAATAAATATTATAAAATTATAAAGTTCTCAATAAAATTAGAAGAGAAAGGAAGGAAAAATCTGGCGAAAAACTCTATCCATAAATAAAAAGAAAACTGCAGTAAACTAAACTGCAGTAAACTATTTGAATATGATATGGAGCCTTCAAAGGAAAAAATTATTTGCCGTTAATTAACAGTGTTTTGCGAGTGATATTTAGGAATCTAAGAGGCTAGTGAAGGAAATGTATATGAAAATACGCCGGACAAAAAGGGGAATAAAAGGTCATAAATGGTGACGATATTCGATAAATTTCATTCGATGAAAAAATAAAATATCAAGGGGCAGTTTAAAAATGTTTTATATTTCTCATTTTGTTAATAAGTTACGAATGCAATAGGCAAAAACTGAAAACCTTTTAGCTTAAAGTTAAGAACGCGTCCATATGGAAAATATTTCAATTCATTACGTCCCGGCTAGTCGGAGTCACCACACCTTCGAGCTACTTTAAAATTAAGCGCGGAGCATCCTACGTTAATTATGCCATCACGTTGGGCACTGGTCAAACATCTATTTACCAAGCTGTCACACTTCGAGGCCTTAAAACAGTGCGGCGAAAATATTTTCATTTGCGCTTCCTTACCTAAGTGAAAATGTTTCTGGATGGAAGGCCCGCGGCTGCCGCGCACATTATCAAAGTTCCTCTCCCAAGGCCGTCCCCTGAAAAAATTCCATTACATAATCTCGGTTTTATAAACCCTGTGATGGGAGGGGGAGAGAAAGAGAGAGGGATAGCCCTATTGCTCGCGAGGACGCTTACTTAATGGCGTCCGGCTCACGTGGAAATGTTAATACTCCGAACTCGGAGCGAGAAGGAAAGCCGAGGGCGATGCATGCGACGGTCCCCGATCGATAATTTCCTTTTTTGCGATTGTTATTATTATGATTACTGGCGTGCAAACCTTCCAGGGAAACTTTTATGGAACACAATGGGCGGAAGGTAGGAAGGGGCCCGTGGGAAGTCCGAAGTCGAGGAACGAGTGGACAGGAGATGAGTAGAACAAAATCGAGGTGACGTGGCCTACATTACGGAAAGTCGGAATGGGCGGCATATACATATTGATATACATCGATGTAATCACGTATCGATGATCAACATTAATTTTCCATTTTATATTTATCGTATCGATTGATTCATGAGCATTTATAACATTGATTATTATGTTCGATATTTTTTTCGTACGGAGGTTTTTCGTATTTTTTAAAGTGGAAATGCATCTAATTGCATTGTGTTTCATCGCTTTTGGTACATTCAAATACAACGGTTATACTTTAATTGGCGTACAAAAAAAAAACTGGTAAAAAATTCAAGTTGGAATGAAACCTTGTGTACTCTTCTGCAGGTTAATTCAAGTGGAAGGTCGTGTTGAACCACAATCTGGCATAATGTATTTTTCAAAAGTAATTACATGTATTCGCTGTAATATGATATGCATTAACCACGAGATTTAGTTATGAATTCCAAAATAACAATAAGTCATGAATACATTGTTTAATGTTATTAAAATTTATTCTTCCTACTAAATATAAATGCAACTGAAGTTTCATGAGTAAATATTTTGGCGTATTCCATTTTGGAACTTGATTCGATTGAACATTGTATCGATGTGAAACATTATATCGTACGAATTATATATATTAGAGATACCTATGTATGAATCAGTATATCAAATCACCACGTGAACAGTTTTCCGATATATCGATACAGTAGTACATGTGCAGGTAAACCTTGTCCTGCAAGTTATCTCTTCAGTATGTGGCGGAGGTGTTAGGTCACCAACCATTAGATTAACTGTTAACTGGCGTTTAATGTTATTTGGGAAGTTCAACTCTCAATACGTTCTTTTTCTCACAGTTCTGGCTAAGTGAAGGAAATATGACTACTTATATCAATAAGTTGTGCAGTTCCTTTCCCTTAACTTTTCACTGTGGTCTCAATTACTATGGTAGCTAAGGATAAGTATCACCATTAAACGCGACTCAGATGAACTTTTCTAATAATTAAAGTTGTGCATGTATTGATTCTTTAGTTTCCCATCCCTAACGGACAGTAAGGAGGAGAGGTATACACACACACGCGCGCTATCGCCGGCACGGACGAGAAAGAACGTGGTGGAATGAAAGCCCGGATTCGTTCGAAGAACCACAGTGGAAGGGGGAGGGGGGGGCGAAGGGTTTTGAAGTGGGACACAAAAGGGGGTTGGAAAGGAGGAGAGAAAAACTTTTTTAAACCTACCTTCCTGCCCCCCTCACGAGTTCCTCTCTAAGGGGGAGACCGAGTGAGGGAGAGGAAGGGGGTCGGCGCCGGGGGAGTATATAGGCCATTGATCGAATAATGCACCGAATTGCGATGGTGTAAGGTGGCGAGGGGTGGGGTGGGCGTGGGGCGGGAAAAAGGGTTCCGAGTCACGCGACCGCGTCACGCTTTGTTGCAAGGCGGAGGGTACGCCGACTCGGGAAATCGAAGGAGCCCGCCTCGCTGCCGCCGCCATCGCCTTCCATGACCCCAACATTCTCATCTTTCTGACATTATCTTCACCGCATTCCGTGTTCGCATCGCTAACTTTTTACCACAGCGGAAAGTTTATCTCTGACCGAATTCCCGACTCAAAACTTACTCTGCAGCGGGCCAATGTTGCGCGGGTATGTTGTGAGATATTACAGGTCAACTGTCAATCATGTTCGCTGTAGCGGTCGTTGCAATGTCGGGTGATAAATGAGATCTATTTGAATAAATTATACGCTCGTATCTTTGTTGCCCCCGCCAGAATGCCTGCATTAATCATTTTTTTTCTGTTTTTTCAACATCTATTATAGGATTTGCTTTTATCCGACCAGCAACAATTCCTTTGCTTTTAATCACTTTCTCTGATCTTACAAAGAAATTCCATAGGGTTCAATACTAATTTCAAATGATTAAAATGAACGAATTGAGTAGTTTCACGCGTGGAATTCGAGCAAAATGAAGAACAGATAGCAACAATTTTTCAAATCTGGCTCTGGTTGAGGTTCGTCTTCTACCCTGCGGACGATGCATAAGTCTGGCATCGGAACTTCGGCCAATATGAAACCCCTGATCCGATAATAATTCATGAAACGTTTTTTCACTTGATAACTTTAAATTTTTCCCTTTCCACCAGATATCTAGGGAAAAATGGCTACTATCAGTTCTTTTTTACGATTAAAATGAATTTTTGTTAGAGAAAAACATTAATACGAGGATTAACCTACCGGCAGATATATTTACCAATATCTCCTCGAAAAAGTTTTCCGTTACCCTTGTGTCAAATTAACTTTTAAAAATTGATATAGTGATATTTAGATCAGATATTTTTTCCAATTTTTTGATTTTGCTATGAATATGCCTTAATATTGATGAATGATAAATGATGAATTCCACTCAATTTCATCATAACATGACATGAACTTAATCAGCCTACATCCAATATGTCTTTTTCCTGTCCTGAGTAATTATTTTGCCTTAACGAAGACTTAAAACTCTTATACAATATTGATAATTTCATCCAATTCTAAAACTAACAAATGGTTTCTTTTTTAAAGAAGTAAGGCAGTGTTATTTGTGAATGGTGTAGAAGATATTTTGATTAACCTGAGCGTCATATGATAATTGATTGATGGCGACTTAATAATTATTTGACTTAAGCTCATTTGAATAATGCAGTCGGCCTTATTTATCGTGGATGCATCAAAATTTGCTTTATTTATGCAAATATTGAGGGTCGCTGGCCATTCCCAACAAAGTAAATTTTGCCAAATCAAGACCTAGGTGAACCTATCTAGGTAAATTTCAGATACCCCCTCCTAATAAAATGTTGTATGAAATTGATCCTATTTTTACTTTAAACTGTTACAGATTCACCTTTGGACGGTCGTATTTTACTATATCTCACGTTTTTTTAAGAAATGGATCTTATTTAATCGAGTTGTTTTTTAAATGTCTGCATTCTGTATTGAAAACAATTCGCGTAGATTTTCAGTCATATTAGTGTATATTCATGACAAGTGGTCAAACGTTTTGGTGATGATCAACATTAACGGGTAAACAACGAATTGTGTTAGCCGTGATATCTTGCAACAGCATGATGATGATAGAACAGCAAAACGATTTAAGTATCTTTCACACCAATCCTTGTTCAAAAGAGGTGGACGAAGCATTATCTAAATTGTTTTATAGCAACATAATCGAATGCTAATGTGAATGAAAAGGGTACGCGATTTGTAACTTTCACGGATGTTATGGCTTCAAACCTTGCTTATGCTGAGTTTCCATATCTACTAAAGTCTGAATATTTAAATTTATAAGGAAGATAATTATCGAACAATTTTGAAAATCAATTCCTTTAAAACCTCTAAAGCAGTTTTTTAATGCTAGAGCTGTTTATTCAATTTAACGCAATGGAAGCCCTTTGTTTATGTAACTTGCTTTATTTCCACATCCTCTTTTTACGTACCGCTTACCGTATTGTGGGAAAGTATTTTCTACGACCGCTGTGTAAAGCGTGGCTTGTGGAAATTGGCCTTCTGTTATGAAATTATTAATTTTTAAGTACGTTTTTGTGTCCACAAGGACTTATTCACCGATAGGAACTACATATGATTAATAGAATAACCTGTGCCATTGAAACGGTGATTGTTTTTTCTGGATTTAGGAAATATTTTTGTGCCATGAGTCACTCCGTCATGCGGTTAGAATTGAACTCTATTGAGTCAACCTGATTTGTTATTTAATAAAAATCGTGATACTACCCAGCTTAAATTAACAAAATACTTGCATATCAACAACCACAAATCAGCAAAACAATAGAACACCCACACACTCATTTAAATTTTAGTGAAATGTTACATTCTTAGGACTAAAACTTTGCCTAAATAATGTAAGTAAACCAGTAAAGAGATATCAAACAGCCGAATTGGGTTTTCGGTAATTTTTTCAAATGGCTTCCCGTGAATTGAATGCAACTGGAGGGGAAATATGAGCCTGCCACGCGAAACAATCCTAGTTAAAGGTTTCATTGAATACAGTCGCGTGTTTATGGTATCAGATAGGGTAATTTAAGGTAATTTTTGCATATTGTTCCTCGTTTGACGGTATGAAGGTAGGTAATAGGCATAAGTAGTTGCACGATACTGAATATTCTAGGAAGGCACGAAAGTATCCTCCATTGCCCTTATTGATATTTTTGGCCGACAGCTCATGATAACTCATCCATTTAGCCGGATAAAATGAAATTTGCAAAAGAGTATTTCTAATGATTACTACAAAAATGTGTTAAATTATTTTAATCTTTACTGCGTTATCATATTGAAGCTTTTTAAATAAATGCTCAAATAGGTACAATATGATATGAAAATCAATTTGTATGTTGACTTGGGCGCAAAATTGAAAAGAGTTCAAGAGTAATCTTAAAGTTAAAAACGATTACGAACTTCCTCATGTGTATTATATGACGGCAAGAATTGGGGCAAAATAAATTATTACAATATTTACGTATAATTTTAATGTGTGCACCAAAAAGAATACCAAATAAGGTTAAGGTCCTCTTATATGGAATGTATATCCATAACGAGAATTTCAAAAATGATGGCATTAATAAGTCAATATGAATATTAACATTTAAGTCGGTGTACTCTTACCCATTATTTCGGTATGTGGATTACTTAATTCTGAGTACTTTACCAGTATTTATACTCCATGTAAGATGTTAAAGCTTTTAATGTATTTAAAAAATACAATTTAACTGCATTAATGAATTAATAAACGTGGTTTCAATAAAATATATGCATTAACAATACAAAAATTTGCCATAAAATATTTTTAATGAGTATAATTAGATAATATTAATCCCTCTGCTCAATTTTACCTGTTAATGCTGCTAAATAGATATATTTATGAAGAGCAACTGGCAATATCATGATTATGCATGTACCTATGGGTCGTCAACTCACACGGCACTGCAGTGGAATCGAGGGTTGCTAGAGCCCTTTAGGAAAAAGTGGCACTGACACTTCGCAATAGAAGATGTTTTTGCAGTACCATTATTTGCATTTGAATAAGTTTATCCAAGTAGGTATTTAAATTTAAAGCAGGTAGGGATCAAATGTGTTGGTAATACTTTTGTTCTGAATAGAGAAAAAGGACACTCTTTACATTATTTAAAGTACTTTATATATGTATTATTGAATAGTATTATAAAAAATAGTAAAAAGTAGTTTTCTTTAATCATTCTTTGTAACAACTTAGAAGTTAAAACAAAATGTCTCTCAATCTCGTTTCCTAAACTTCGTGTTTTCTTAGAAGTAATCTAAATTTGATTGAATTTTGAAACTAAAGCATTCCAATATTTAAGCTAACCAGCACTTAATATGTAGTAGCCACATTAAATAACATTTATGCCGTCTGATTATATGCAATGGCACAGTGTTCATCATCAACGGAAACCCAGTCATATACATTTCAACGGCCATAACCATACCGTTGTGGACTGACGATGACATGGACCACGGATGAATCATCGTCGTTCGACCAAGACTGAAAAGAAAAACTGACGCTATCACCCAGAACCGTATCCAGTTCAGGCGCATGCCTCTGCATTTTTTAATCCGCTTCCTTTTGCCTCACGGGATATGTTACAGTGGAGGAATTTGCGGAAAAAATTCTCCGCACATACAAAAGAGGATTGCAGCTATTCGTACGTGGGCTTTCGGAGCGGAAGTTGTGTTAGTGATCCCATCCTCACAGAGGGAAAAATGTAAGAACGCGTCTGTTGCGATATAAGTCGAGGCAGGTGCACACGTGATGGGAAATCCGGATCTCATTCCAAGGACTCCATAACGCATGATTTGCTTGGAAACGTATTTCCCACGAGAGAGAGAAAGTGAGAGGAAGGATGAGGGAGAGACACACACGGAGGGATAATGCTTGAGCTACATTCATCAGGCCCAGGCGAATTTCCCATGTCGACCTACTAGTATTGTGGCAGAAACATTGATTTGTACGAAGCAGATGTCGGAATAAAACTCATTAGCAACGGTTGTGAAAATTTCTAGGAAAATAATTATTAAAAGTAATTTTATAATAAGGTAATTTCATGAATAAGGTAAGCCACACGACTCTCCTATTATCATTGTCACACACAAATATTTTTAAACACACACACACACACACACACATATATATATATATATATATATATATATATATATATATATATATATATATATATATATATATATATCTCACAGGTTATTCCTTTGTAATTTCGATGGAATTCAGCTCCGTATTCCTCGGAAGAAACAGAAGTTCTCATAAATATATATATATATATATATATATATATATATATATATATATATATATATATATATATATATATATACTTCTGGGTTTATCGTCAATGCTACCCCATGGCTGAAATCCGGGCTCAGAAAACATTTTTTCTGCTTAAACACACCGGAGTTGGGCAATTTTTCACCGACAAAGTGGAATCATTTATTCTAATTTCTCATCTCTAACCCATAGTTCCTTAGCAACGTAAATCATTTCGAGTAAATGATAATTTTCTCCTGTATGCGTCTGTGGATTAAGCTGCAGTGGAAATGTATCTCTAGAGGAGAATTATGGAAATTAGATTGATGACTAGCTGGATATCCAGGAGATATAACAAAGAGTGGGAGGGGGATCATCTACATGAATGAATTTTTGATGATGCTTTTATATACTATTTTTCCTATTAGTTCATATTATTATATGGACTATAATACAAAAAAGCCAACTTGGTAAAACAAAAAAGAGCACGCTAATGGGTATATTTATGAATGTGATGACCACCTGACGAAGGCAGCGATGGCACATTGAAGAAAAATTAGTGGGAACAATTGAAATCAAAGAAGGCAGACGGGAGATACAAGGTACAAATATTGATGGGTGTCAAAGAGGTGAAAAGCGTGGACACAAAAAAGTCAGTCGAAAGGAGAAAACTCAGCGGAGAGCTGGGTAAAATCAAATGAAGGATGGATAAATGCCGACATTGATGTGGTTGGTCTCACGAAGAGGGTGTCTGTATGTAATAGGCGTACTCACACTTGATATGGATTCCGTCACGGTAAAAACTTGCGTGCTGCGTGGGTAGTTTTCCATTGGATTTTCAAAATCAACGGTTGGGTTCTAACATGCGAATGGTTGGCTGGTTTCGTGTTCCATTTTCGAGGACTTTCGGTAGTGAAAGGCGGGGAAGGATTCCTACCGTTGGGGGAGTACAATGGGGTAGCGTTAGCCTTTGGTTTGTGCGTACCATTGTGACGCAAAATAAAAAAAATATCTCCCCGAGAATTCTTTCAAGATGAATTGACGAACAGTGGATCTTAGTGAATGAGCGACCAAAAGCAGTACGACAGCAGCAATCGTGTATAAAGCCAATCCCAGAAACCCCGAAAAAAACTATCCTACAAACTTATCGTCATTAAATCTCATGAGGGTCCCTAATAATGCGCAATGAAATTAGATAACAGGTACACTGGACAGTTTACAACATTTCCTAACCTTTTGAACCCATTCGCTAAATTTATAGAGGAGATTACAATTCTTTATGTTATAATTATTTAAAATAAATTAGTAATCGGTGCAAAAAAATTTTCTTTTGGTAATAAAGATTCTATTTCCTGCATAAATAAATTGATAGCTTAGAGTTTCGCAGCCTTTAAATGTTCTTTGCCTTTGGGTGAAACCTATCGAAACCCTCGACTTCACTCAAACTGTGTAAATTTATCGGTACCGTATCTCTCCGTAAAACTATGGGTGACCTAGGGAAAAAAACTGACCACTTTGCCTTTATATGTGAATTCCACTCGACATATAGTGCCGTGTTTATTATGAGGTGACATCTTACCCCTCCTATGAAACTAACCTCCTGATTAATTACAGTAGTTTGTTTAAAAGTTTATGTCCGGCCCGATTTTTACCGTTCATAATTCTACATTTAAGATGAATTGATAATTAATAACAAGTAAAATACAAGCTGTGCAAATGGAGGTCATATGGAAAGGACTGAAGACATACAAGTTGCAAAGCAAAATAGTTTAGATAAACGACTAGTAACGGACATCAAGAATAAATGGTACAAAGAATCTTGAGACGAGCTTTCCAAAGGTATGGCCATGTTCAAAGGATAGGCGAGGAAAAACAGCCAAGCACTCTAATAGAATGGACCTAATCAGAAAGAAAGGAACTAAAAAGACATAGAAAAACAAGGAGAGTACGTAAAAAAGCCAAAATGATAAGGGATCGTGGATTTTAAAAGGAAGATTGTACTTTCCGAGATAACCGGAAGATGAAAATACAATATAATTAATCAACATTCGAAAGGGTTTTCAAAATTAAAAAAATAATGAGATAATATCATTTTTAATATTATTATATTATGGTAATATTTATCACTGGTCATCATCATAATTATAATAATAGTATTATTATCAATATTCATTATTATAATCATTGATATGACGCCAACAATTGATAATACTGCCAAATTCTACCATAAACTATCGTCAAAGGTAGGTCTTGGATTTACGCAGACTGACCAACGATAAAGTTTCTTTGCGTTTCTTCTCTCCTGGCAAAACTCAAACTGGCATTTGATTGCAAAGCCATCTTCAAATCCGCATACTTCCTTCCTCTCCTCATTTCGGCCGATATGCCTTTCCTTTTCCAATTCTTCCTCGCTTGACTAACAATCTCCCCTTTAACTCAGTCTACCAAATTTCTACGCAAATCAAAATGCTCTACTGCGTAATCATTTTGCTTCTTTGGAATTTCATAAAGATTCTATCCCCTCCCCCCCCCGTTGCTTAACACTTTCTCCTTTATTTTCTTATCTCTAACTCTGCACATTCTACCTTTTAACATCCATCTTTACACCCACATTTCAAAATCCTCATTTTCACGCCTATCGTCTGCTTAAACAACCAAGTCTCCATGCCGTGAAAAATCACGCTCCAAATCCATGTGTAACAAGACTTTTATCAGCATTTTTATTCAAAGTCCCTCTCATCGATTTCTTCCTGCTTACGAAAATTTCCTTCTCTGACGCGATTTTTCATCTTATTTCTACATTTTACTTCTATATTTTGGTCTAGAAATTTTTCTAAGTTCTGTTGTAAATGCTCTTCTATTTAAACTATTTAATCTAGTAATCTGTCATGAAAACCTCATGACATATGTTTAGCGTTCCATAATTATGACCCTGATTTCATAGTGTGCTCAGCAATGAATGTAAACCCTTTTCACGTCAACTTCTCTTCATATTTCCAGTTTTTCTCATACCTCTTGAAACATTTCCTTCAAGAATACGTTGATTAGCATGTGTGATAATGGACACCCCTATCTTACCTCTCTTCCTAACACTGCCCATATTGATTCTCCGTCGAACAGTCACACCGGAGCAGTCTGAGAAATGCACGTGTTGGGGATTAGTCTCATACATGTCCGATTCACTCCTAAACAGTAATACATTAATTAATTCTACATTAATTCTTCTAAGATTTTGTGTGATCAAACATTGTCTTCTATACTCTAACTAAATTAGGTTTTTCTCCGCTGCCATTACGTGTTCCCGAGTCGTAGTCCCATACCTAACTACCATCTCTTCCTTCGCCAACCGTTACTGTTCAATCCACTACTATCAAATATATTCTTCCAGGAACACCGCAATAATCTTCTAATTGATTAAATATTGGAAAACCCTAACCCCCTCATCCCTTACCCTTTCCTCCTGGTGCTGCACCCCCTGCCACACACCTGTTTAGTGGCTCGCAGGGTATTGATGTAGATGTAGATATCCTGTCAACTTCTTCCTTTCTACGATTCATTGTTTGCATGTAGGCATGAATGACGACTAAGTATGTCGGATCAGCTTTTGCTTTCACTAATAATATTCTATCCGTCGCTTGCCCTACTTCGCTAGCTACAATTTTTCCTGCATGTTTTCCACCCATCAATGGATGTCTTCCCCTCCGCTGTACGGGTTTACATTGCTCCAATAACTCCCACTACCCTTCCATCTCTCCTCGCACAGTATTATAATATCTACTTTTACTCTTATCATCTCCCACTTTTAAGCTGCTACTTTCTCTGTCCTCAACATCGTCCTAACTTCTTAGATCCCTATTCCCTATTCAAATTGTTTAGATTCTCTTCTCTCTTATTTGCTGCTGCTGTTGATTCTATTAGGCAAGGATTATTTTGCTGACGAACGTGAGTCCCGTAGTTACTAGGGATTACGCCGAAATCTATTTCTATAATATCTTGTATGATATTTAATTTAAAATTTTTTCCCGTGCCTTCCGCAGGAGTCCTATTAATGCTGCTTTTAATACTGTTTTTAATGCATCACTCAAAAGATCGCTATTCTGGGGTCAGTCTACTTTGTTCTAAAGTAAGTAAACTATATTATATTTGACTTTCTATCAGTTCAAGTTTCATGAAAATTCACCTCGTGCAGATAGACATACACGATTTTACGTATATGCATGACAAGAACGAGGCCAAAACCTCACGTTCGTGCATCATTTTAATTCGGCACAGGATTGGAACAAGCGATTTGCGAATCACGAAGCAAAATGCCTTCGATACGTACACTGCAGATTGTCTGTCAAAAGACACTTCTGCGGTTCAGAGACACGAGTCCGATCTGGCCTTCTTCCCTCACCTTCCTGCCCTCTAGACCCTCGCCCAACCCTCTTGAACACCCCCCAGCCGTACTCTCTCGCTCGATACTCCTGCTCTTATTATTTTAATTGTCCCGTGGTTCCTCGGCCTCACAGTCTGCCCTACCTACCCGCGGCCTTTTCGTGACCTTCCGCGCCTACCCCACCTCCAACGCCACGCTACTGGCCTCCCACGTGACTGACCTCGCGCAGCACGGAAATCGGAGGGGAAGGGCGGATACTAGAGGGGAGTGGAGGTAGCAGGGCATTGTGTTGTGATGTCTCGGCCCCCCTACGTGGGGAGAAAGGGACGAGGGCTTAAATCAAGTGCATTGCTTCCTCCGTCTTCCCTAGATCGGGGTCGAACGAAGCGAGCGGGTAACCCTAGTGACCTCTCCACGATTGTGTCATTGGGAATATTTGCAGTAGTAAATTTGGGGAAGCGATCGACAGGTAATGTTATTTGTGACTTTAGGGATGGACGGCAAAAGGAGGATAGAGGGAAACCCGGCGTCGGTAATTAGCCTACTCATAACGAAAAGCGCCAAGGGGTCCGCAGTTTAACGTCCCATTCGACGGACTGCGTACTCACCCAAAGTGCTCCCCAAAAAGCACCTCTATCAGGGATCGAGATTCCACTGGACAATATCTGCCGTCTACAGGATGTAAACCCGGACCCTCTGGGTGGGAAGAATATTAGCAACACAAGAAATTGAGTCATAGAAATATTGCGTATATATGTAAACATACATACGATACAGAAATATATATGTATATAATATATATATATATATATATATATATATATATATATATATATATATATATATATATATATATATATATATATATATATATATATATATATATATATATATATATGCATCGCTGAATGAGCTTCAAGAGAGCAAATGAAATTATTTAGGTTTGTCTACCAAAGCAAATTCCATACATGATATTATCATTAAAACATGTTAAAAATATTTCTTTGGTCCATAAAGTATACATATTATCGTGCCATATTTCGAGTTAAGCTGATTTCTTAAGATGATAGGTTAGAGCTTAAAAAAATTGCCTAGTAAGCACCGCTCATAAAATTCACTTTCGCATGTCGTATGGAAAGAATATATTATTTGGGGTATTTCAACTTTACTCGGTCTTATTCCTTCGAATAGCTTTCCCCGTTGTTTTCCGTCAAACTCGTGCCAATCAATCGGGCGAGCACCTGTCGATGGAGACTGAGACGTGACGTGCTTTCCTTCTAATCAGCTAATTTCATTTTCTAGTTCGGTCTCTCCCAGCGGGTCACTTGGTTTTGCGAAAGCTTCATTACCTCCAACTGGCTTCACACTTCGGTTTTTATTCGGCGCAAGGGCGTCTAATCCAGTAACCAATTAGTCCATTTAGTAGATTATTAACTAAGTTGCCAAAAAGGAAGAGAGACGATTTTTTCCACCTGAAAAAAATTTTTAATCAGATAATACGTTGAGGACGTCAGCAGTTTAAAAAAATTGAGCGGAGTTGATTTTAAAGCCGCTCGTGTTCCAAAGCGTATTCTCAAATTGAAAGTTCAATTTCGTCATCAATCTCTTTTTTTAAATACTTAAAATTCAAATTCAATAAATAAAAGTTATGATGGCTTACGGGGTGAGCCTGATGGTTAAAGTGGTCCTCCGATGACCCATATTTCGCAAGTTCGGTAGCCGCCCCGGGCACAGGTGTTGTGTATAGCTCAAGGGTTGCGCCGACGGGTAATCTAATAAACAACAAGCCGTAGTCTACCTAGACCCAAATGGACGCGCGAGACACCAGGATCTCCCAAAAGTGAAACATATGATGGCAATAAAGTAACAATATAAAATTTTCCACCTTTTTTCAATGGTCACATCCTTATTGTCACTACAAGGGCACTAATTATTGGTTACCAATAATTCCATGGGAATGGAAGCATGCCCCACGAAATAATTAGAATAAGCAACCTTCTGCGATAAATTATTCAATTTGCAGCTTTTTAAGAGGCTAGGTTAGTTTTAAGTTACCATAGTGTATTAAATTGTATTATTGTTATGTATTTGTACGAATTATCTCGTATTTTGAGATAGGTTTTGAATGTACACACTATACAACGGTACAACGTAGCATTTCTTTGCCCTCCTTAACTACACACAACATGAAATACCACACTACAATAAAATCTTCTTCAATTCGTCATACTTCCATCCCCCTTTCATTTCATCCACATGCCTATTATTTGCCTCCCCTTTTATCGCCTTACTTACTCTCTTCCCTCTTCTTCAACATCCCATTAGAATCAAAACGATTTGCACCCATCTTTCCGGCCTCCTATGGATGTATCCCATCAATTCCCCTATCCTTTAACTATTAGGTAGAGCACTTCCTTGTTCGTTCTCCTTTCTGTGCATAGCAACTTATTCCATCCCTCTTCGTGACCGCGTTTCAAAAGCCTCCAACCTGCGCCTATCGTCTTGCTTCAGCGAGTATGTTTCCAACAAATGTTTCCCCACCACACAAAACCACGCATCATATCAATGATTCTGAACATCCTTCCTCAGCGTCCCTGTCATAAATTCATTTTCCGTGGAAGTGTCTTGATTTAGCTCATTTTTTTCTTCTGATGGGTCTACTACCTTGACCGTTTTAGTGCAAAACACTCTGGAAATAGGTGAACTGTTTCGCCAGCTCCAGTTTTGGCCTCTTACTTTAATATTTAGCTTAACTTTCCTCATATCATTCGCCAAAATTTCTTAACCTTTATTTTGTGTGCATTATTTCCCATTTTACATCTATTTCACTGCCCTTCTAATGCCCTGTAACCGCTCGGCTGATTGACAAATAAAGCGTGGCCACTCGAAAACCTAAGTGATACTATGAATTCCCTACTGAATATCTTCTCATAACATTTTTGCCATTACCTACAAATATATCTTCAGAAGCCCTGGTAATAATGGGTACTAAGTCATGTTCTTGTTACGTATAATACCCCATCCCTCCTATATAATCCTTTTTTTTCTGAAATACACTCATTGACTTTACCCAATTTTCTCTAAAAACACCTTGAAACCTACTAAACAAACTACTATTATGAGATCTTATCTCACATCATCACGCATGTCTATTTACTTCCTGTACCCAAATTGACCATTACCTAAGTAATTATTTACCGTACTCTCTCCCTTGTTAATGATTTTAAATACCACTTAAGCTCGGTACGAAATCAAGGATCTCTGTCTAGTTTCTATGTTATCTAGTCATCATAGACACAAACACCGAAATATATATGTGTATATGTGTGTGTGTATATATATATATATATATATATATATATATATATATATATATATGCACACATATATGTAGGTATATATATAGGTATATATAGGTATATATATATATATATATATATATATATATATATATATATATATATATATATATATACACATATATATATACACATATATATGTTTGTGTGTGTGTATGTATATATGCATGTATATCCTACTATACACCTATTATACTCTTTTGTAAAATACATCATATGATAGCCTATTATATCATGTTATATATTTATCTATTGGGGATAATGATAGGTGCTAAGTATCAAAAAATGTGCATTTAAGAAGTATGATTTGATTAAATTTGGAAGAATATGGGTTTTAAGTTCCGTTCTAAAGCTATTTAAAAGCAATATTTATCTACTTAGAGGATGAAAAAAGGCACGCAAAAATGAAGAATTTATTTAAACAGATACATAAGCGCATATATCATAAGATATCTTAATACAATTCTTCTGAAAGGCAAATTGTTGCAGTTTATCCTTGAGATTTCGAGAGTTTCATTTGAACTACATAATCATAGCGTTTTCCCAAAAAAAATTATCCATTATGATTGATGTGGATTAGAGACCTAATTTTAACTGTGAAAAGCATACTTCATCTTAAGAAACCTTCATTATTCGGTGACAAGAAATTTTTCTGGGACAAAGGGAATCTTCCATTCTCCGTTATTGCATTCGGCAAAAGACAACGACCGGCGCCTACAGAAACGCAGGCCTGATTATTTAACCCTCATCCGTTAGGCCGCACTCGAATTCGCTAAGTAATAATAAATTGGTCGTCCAGCCTATGCCTCCTGCATCCAAAATCGCTTCATATCAGCTCACTCTTGGTGAATGGCCCTTTCCGAGGATTGAGAATCGAACCCTAAGCCTCGGTACGATCTGCTGTAGTTTATCCTCAATTAGATGGAGATTTTGTGGCGCCAACACAACATCATAGCAGAGGATTCGTACACATTTATGTGTGGTTTAAACGCATGTAGCGCAGTGACCAGCCTTAAGGGTGGTATCACGGATGGAGCTGTACGAAGGCTGAAGATGATTAAAATTTCTACTTTCGGGAGGTTATGACAGTACAGACAGAAGTTTAATAATCGAACAATCTATTGATTGAGTTACCATTAATTAGCGTATGCCTACTTATCTAAGTATGGGGTGATTCAGAGATATATTCAGCTAGTATAACAAGATAATAATGATAGCATAAAAAAAACCATAAACACAGTAATCAACCCGAAGGTCGGTTTGGTAGGTGATGTTAGAGTTCACATAGTACTAAGCACGACGGCGTGTGAAATTCACACATCAGGGTATGGGGGCCAGTTCCTTTCCCTGTGCCGGTTATGGTTTCCCAGGAAGACCTGGTACCCGAAAAATCACTTTAGCTTGGGTGGAGCTGCAGGTGTCCGGAGACTTTCCCGGGAATCGAAACCGGGACCCTCCTGTGAGTAGTCCCAGCGCTATACCCTCTGGACTACCGCAACCCAAATGATAGCCTGTTCTATAAAAAACCCATAGCATAAGAAGAAATTCCGTGCAAACTTTTCATATGAGGACCCTTGCTTTGGTCAATAAAGTGGCGTTTCTGAACACGAGAGCACCGAAATTCATTTTGGTTCCATCTTAGCTTTTGAATGTTTAATTGAGTTTCTTTGCAATGACTGTTCTTTTAAGTGAAGAGCTGAAGCAAATAAAAATATCCCTGGAATATTTTAAATCCTAGATACTCATTATTTTTTCAATTGCATACAACTGAGTAGCAATCATTTACTACTTTTTCGTCACAAATTGGGTATAGAGACATGAAAAGACGTAGAAAGATATTTTTCTCGCCAGCACCGAACGGAACCTACCCCCTAATTGAAATAGTAGTCATATAAAATGGACATCATAGTAGACAATAGGCCCTAGATGATTCATTGGAAGAGTAAAATTACCATGTTTTGTAATTCCCAGAGAAAACGCCTCTCTTGTGACAATGGAAAGGCTAAGAGTGGAAGCTTAACGAGAATTTACTAATAGTTTAGGTCAATGAATTGGTATTCCCACCAAAACTATGAGGGAAGTGATGAGAAATTTCACCGGCACAAACTTAAATTACGCGTGTACTTATGTTCCACAACATACCCAAACTCCACCATATCACTGCAAAGAGATTGGTTTAAAATTGAACATAAAAAGGAAAACATATAGGAGGTAACGCATGAGAACCATTTACGTTATAATGGTCAAAACAAAAACACATAAGCATTCCTACTGCAATTAGACTGATAATGATAAGGATTCGAGAAGATTACGGGGCAATAAATTATAAAATTTTAGCTTCCTTCGGCAGTATTATTTCATTGAAACCTAATTAAAGGAAAAAACAACCAAAAAAGCAAACGTAATTTAGTTTTAATCTATGAATTTTCCCAGTATTAATTAACATAAGCGCATGGACTAAGTGCGCTGAATGCGCAATGTATGAAAATTGCCGATTCTCTCACTGTTGGATGTCAGTAAGAGTTGAGAAATAAAAGACTCTCTCACTGAATTAATTAAGATAAAAGAACATTTGATATAGGAGTAAAAATTTCAGTGATGATACACACTTAAATAAGAGAGATATTTCTCACGGTGGATTTTTCTTGTTGTTTCTCCAGGAAAATTTTGCATTCAAAACGAATTGCATTGATACAAATATATTTCGCCGCGCCAAACTGAAATTTCACTCTTTCATTCACGTATGATGAAGTGAAGCGTAAATATTATTTTATTTAAAACCACACAATGAATTCATGTCAAATTGAAAAACTGAAATGTTTGAGGAACGGTCAATATGAATCACAGTAGAATGAGTATTTGAGTCAGATTTAGTTAGATTTAAAGCCAAGAAATGAAAGATAAATCAAGAAATTTTCCTTAGGATAATACTTATGAATGGTTGGGTTCAAATATTGGTGCCCTTCTTGATAACCTAAGATAATAGATAACGTGACATTAGATGACTTCATAACCTTAGATTGATAAGATAACGGGTCGTAATTCAATATTTAGTTAGTCCTACCTCGCTGCAGAAGGGAATAAATCATTAGCTTTGATGATTTACGATCGAAACATTTACAAAACATTTCCATTCGTAACGATTGGAACAGGGAAATTATTGAATCCAATTTAAGATAGAATGATGTGAAGGAAGATATGCCATATATTATTTGTATAAAAATCGAAAATTCTCTCCCAATTCCCGCAATAATCCTTAATAAAATCATTTTTACATACCTTTCCATGGTTCTAAAATGCAATTTAGTGAGCTCACATGGACAGCTTCCCGCCTCTTAGTATAAAAGTCAGGTGTATAATAGATAACTATCCGCATTCAGATCTCAATTCATACTTCGCATTTGCCACGGGTATACTTTTTCAATATTTTAACTTATGACGTTATGAGAATCGCTTATTAAAATATTTCTTAGTATTAACAAGATAAAGGCAAAGAGATAAGTGTGAGAAATTGCACTGATAATGAGATTATGAATTTCCATGATTGTCTATCATTCCTTTTTGCCCATTTCATTTTTTTGTCAAATGTTATAACAGCAAATATAAAAATTTATTAAACTTATGCTAAATAACGCAGAGATCGCCTCCCAAGCATATGCGGTCCTACGTTGTTGGAATTGGCGAGGCTCTCCATTAGTTTTCAACAATCATTCTCTAAGTCAATGGAAAGTTTTCAACTAGACACTGCAGTCCTAGACTCAACGCTCAATAACCGCAAAATTCTGTGGGAAACGCAACCCTTACCTCCACTGGCGGTCGAATAGAGCACGTTCTCTTACGGCTCTATTCTCTGGAGTTCGCTTCCGACTGGGCACGCTCGAACTGAGTTTTTCGGAGTGCTGCA
This sequence comes from Hetaerina americana, assembly GCF_022747635.1. Lineage (NCBI taxonomy): Eukaryota > Metazoa > Arthropoda > Insecta > Odonata > Calopterygidae > Hetaerina > Hetaerina americana. The sequence continues at coordinate 25,444,790 of NW_027287316.1, forward strand.
GGTGCGAATAAACGCGTTTCGCCACGTATCCCATTCGGGTTGCGCGAAACGTGGCCGCAGAGCCTGCGCCTTTTTGCACTTAAGTCTCCGAGACGCAGCCGATTGAGCTAAAGTGGCTGGTGGATTTCATCTTAAGATCCTCAGCTCAAAGGGAGTACCATTAGCCAGTGGATGTAAAATTATCTTAAAAACCATCGGAAACTGTTTAAAAATACGTTTGGAATATATGTGGTAATATATTCAGTGCTTATATATATATATATATATATATATATATATATATATATATATATATATATATATATATATATATATATATATATATGAGATATTTTTTACGTTTCCTTTCCTAAATACATATATTCAACTCACAAATGTGGTCAGTGAACTTCCTCTCTGCAGTTCCTACCCGTTAATCTGAAGTATATTTACGCTGCCTGAACACTATAACTCATCATTGCCCTCGTCAGTGAGCCGTTTTGCAAAGGCAAAAGTAAATTTAAAGGGTAGTTTAGCATGTTAAAACTGGAGTTTGCTAAAGATACACTACAATATTTACCAGTCTCCTAATAACTCAAAGGTTGTGATTGAAATCAAGTACGCTCACGACTCTTCAAGGAAATTATAAATTTGTGAGACTTAGGAGAGTGTTTAGGGAACGTTTGATAAATATCCATATTTACGTATACCTGTTTATTGAGTCAAAATTTAAGTATGACGCTATTCCGTGTAAAAAAACCCATGAGTTTGGCTGGTGAAAGAAGTTTGAAATGTAACAATAAATAAGAAATCAGCGAAAAAAATAGTTTCCCATTTCTTATTTAATCAGTAATCTGAGCAAGTGAGTAAAAGAAAGGGTGTAGACGAAGATTCAGAAATTCAAAGGCAAAAGAATTGTGTTAGGATAGGGTAGTATGAAAGGAAGTAGATAAATATGCTATGCTTCTCGTCATAATTTAAAAATTCAACCTTTTTTGCACTCTTGTCCTCTGCAAAAAAAATGCCGCCATAACGGGGAAGATTGCTTCACGAGTTTGCATTAAAGTAGCTCTGTAAACGGGGCCTGGTTGACCGCGGCAAACAGAGGCACGCCGCTCACTTGACCGCGGCGGCCGGCGGGAATCGGAGAGCGGCGAACTCGCAGCCAGCCGTCCGAATGGCCACTTGTTTACCCAGAATTCAAGAGGTGAGCGCGCGCGGTCCTCGGCGTACACTTAACAGCACTCCCAACTTGCTCCACGTTCACCAAGAGATGGAAAGTACACATGCACCGTCAACGTTTGTTTGGTCGCGTTCTTGGTCGTGATCTTTTTCCGAACTCCACAATCAATAACAATAACAGCCTATTGGTTCAGCCCCAAACCTTGAATATCCAGCCTTACACCACCACGTCCCTATATTTCTTCTTCACTTTTTCCTTAACCCCATCGAGCCCCTCGACTCCCCTCCCTATATTTCTTACTCCAATCCACGATCTGACGAGTGGCCCCGGCCCTTGTATGTTAGCATGCGAGAGACAGTTACCACCGCGAGTCCCCGGAGGTAAAAGTTAGGATTCAAACTATTGAGTTCACAAATGGATGTATTTTCTCTTGTTCCTTTCTCAATAACCCAATCACAGTGGCTGGAAAGGCTACAGATATTTTTATGAGCGTATTTGTCCAGAATTCAAACAGTTTGAGTCTAAATGCAACTGCAACGCTTACGCGTAAATTGTCGTTACTTCTCGGCAAGGACTGTGATTTTGTTTCGCTTCTCCCATTCATCAATGATGCCAAAGAAAGAATGTGATAACTTAGAAAGGTAATCAGAGACAAAATTTAGGTGATTAATTGTTATCTTTTCAGCCTCATCTAACCTTTTCTCTCTTCTCAACCGATTTCGCAAAAATTCCAACCTCCAGCTAATATACGACCGCATTTATTCCCCGCAATTATTTTAACTCCACCCAAAATAGGCATGAGGACTTGACTACATCACGCAAAGAAGTAGGTATGCTAATAATAATTTTTTTGTGCATATCTAAAATAAGTTAAGGTATTTTCACTGGAAGGTGGCGTCACCCTTCTGGAAACCCGGATTCTCCAAGTCACACTTGACCTGATCTATTTCCGCCTTCTTTTGTGATATGATAAAAGTATTGGTCACCACAAAAGAGCGTATATTTTCTCAGTATTAAGCACCACATTTTGTCAATGGAAAATAATCCTTTGGATACATTATTAGGTGCCAGCAAATAATAGATTATTGAGAACGCCCATAAAAATATTCGATTAAAGAGAACCAATTATAAGCATTAAGTGATTTCAGTGTCTTTAGTAATGAAAATAGACTTCGACAAAGGTCTTCATAGGATAGAATATTCATTCAACGTATGCAAATACTGGTATTTAGATTACAGATGACAAATCAACATTTTGAAATAAATAAATGCGTTGGTAGTTGAAGTTCTTAGTCTTGTCGGCCGCCACCCGAGATTATTTGGTTCATCAGGGCTATTATTTAATTGTTAGAGGGATGACTTTTGTAGACAGAAGGAAATATGAAGAGTTTCTCGCGGCTGGAATTAACATGCTCTCTACAAAATAGCAAAGGTGGTCACAGGATTTTAAGGTTCCATCGGATATTTGGGGAACTACACTTGCATCCATCCCGCGTAATTCAAGTGCCAACGCAGTTGTTGGGGACTGATACAAAAAGTCACCGCGACTGGTATTAATACTCGGACCATCGGGAGAGGATGTCCACCTATCCTATCCACCACCCCAATCTAATCTGGTGGAGAATACTCCTCTCATACATTAACAGAAATTAATCTTTGGCGACAGAGGGTCTGAAGAGTTATTAGTTACATTTGATGTCCCCCATGCTATTTAGAGCAAACGAACGGTAAGGGTGACTACATAAGCATCAACATTATATTATTTGATATATGAACTGAATTATTCTTTGCGTATTGCTTCCGTAAAAGATTTCCAGGTCTCCATTTTGATGTGATATGATAAAAGTATTAGAAAAGAGGATAAAGGCGTTCCGATTGCTGGCACTGCTATTAACTAGATTTCTTTATTCTAAAGACGATGGCAAAGTTAGTCAACAAAAATTCTTTTTCGATTTCTCAACACGATAAGAGATCCGTTGGTTTTTTCCTAAGGAGCTCATTTTCAAAAAAAATGTATCATTGCCCTCAGAAATTAAATGCTTCTACTCTATTCTAGGGACCACACTTTCTGGGCACGGGTATGGGGCATGGACGGTGTCAATAGCGAGGCTTAAAATTAAATTTTACCAAATACATAGAAATGAACCTTTTGTTTAAATAAAGGAAAACGGCATTTCGTACAAATGAGAAGCTTGAATGCAGTTAATCGTAATATTCCAGTTACATTAATCACTATTAGGTCCCAATCTCTCGTAAGGGATACACATTGGAGTATACCTGTCATCATGAAAATCAACTTCAGCAGGTGATTTAAGGGAAGCCTTAATGAAATCTAAGGGAAGGGATCGTTCCCCCATGATTGGTGAAAGGATTTGATTGCGTGCATACTGGTTGATTTGTATGTGGAAGATTTAGAGAAGTACCTAGAGTTGATCGTAAATGTTAATTATTTGCAGTTCAAAGAAGCTTCGCTAGCTTTGAGAAAAATGCTGAGAACAGAGATTGAGTGCTAATTTGGAAACCAAGAACGCAAGTCCCTTAAGGGATATGAAATGTAAGGGAAGCTAAGGTCTACTCCTGGTAAGGTCATTCAAAGGCACCGCTTTGTGGCTTGTAGCCTGTCGGTTACTCTAAACACATTTGAGGAGCTTCTAATGAGTATTTGTAGTATTTTCTACGCTAAGTTTTTCTAGTTTTTTATCAGAATAGCGCAAAAAACGGAAGCAAATAATTGTTCAGCGTTACGACTCATCGGGAGGAAAAAAAAGTAGAAAAATAATATATCATCAGAATATTCGTATATACGTATGTATATATATATATATATATATATATATATATATATATATATATATATATATATATATATATATATATATATATATATATATATATATATATTACATAGCTTTGTTTAAACGTGGGACCTGAAGTATTGATATACTTAAATTAAAAATTTGAAATCAAAATGATTTCGCAATTTTTTCTTATTTCAATGTTATAAGATAAATAATAAATTATATAAAAACATTGTAAATTAAATTTAGTCAAGTTTTAATTTACCCTCGGTAGCTACCTCAAGTCGAAACCGATACTTAATTTAAATATTATTCGTTGTTACATGAGATGACCATATACCTAATTACGCTAATTTACGATTTTTAAATTTTGATTTGGCCTGAATCTACTTCATAGTATGGGGTAGTATGCTATGTTATGAGCTTTTACTTCACTCTCCTTGTTGGCTTTCAAGTACTTGTTGGGTATTGCCAGTGCTATTGTCGCAAACTCTCTCAAGACTTTCACTGCTCTCAGCTAGTAAGACGCAAAGGGTCTCATTTGTGCAGCCTAAGAAAGCTCTTAAGGACTTGCTTGAATGGGAAAAGTTTTCGTTTAACGTCGCTTTGAGTATCAAATAAATTCTCCCAAGAACACACCCAAGTGGTCATTAACAGAAGGCCAGGAAGCAGAATTTAACGGGGTGACTGCTTTTCTTGTCTTTGCTTTTTCATTCAGTGGCTAATATTTTCCTGAAAAATATCCTTTTAATTGTTGGCTGATGGAGTTTTTAAGCAACTTTTCAATCCTGTTGATTGATATTCAACTTAAAAACTCAGGATTTTAATACATTTTATTTGTAAAAATATAGAAACCTATCATGCCTGAAACGTTGGCGACGTGCGTAGCCTTATTTCTTTTACTATGAAATGCAATTACAGACGAAATGGAATAAAAAAAATATTGTCGCTGAATTTGGTGGGAATATTTAATTTAAATTTATTTACAAAACCTTTGGAAAATATATTTCAATTGTTAAAAAATGAGAGAAAAAGAGCTACATAATCTCTTCATGACAATTTGAATAAATATTTGTTTATGTAAAATTTCATTTTAAAATATATCTATGTATTTATGTTTATAAAAAGTATGTCATTTAAGCATGCATAAAAGTTATTTAAATCTTAGCAAGTAGATAGTTAATGTGACTCACCGCTACGAAAGAAAGTAAATATTAATAAACTCTGGGTTCTAAATCGTTTTGGTATTTTAAATCTGTTATCACTTTTTCATTGTTCTGCCTACGTCACGGCGTTCTTCTTTATTTCATCTTTCCTTGTTTTTTTGCGTGAAGATGTCATCACCGCAACTTCCTAATAAAGACTACTGCGTGCAGCCAGTTGTGATTTGAGAAATTGGCGAGAAACGCCGCGTCATTTCCCCCGGGAATTCAACTTATTACTGCAGTGGATATGAATCCTGAAAACCAACTTTCACTCTCACGATTTTGGCAGGGATTTCCCTAATTTTAGCCACTTTGCCCCGGCGAGCGAATTACTCAGATCATGAGTACAAGATGGGCGAAAGTGTGAGGGGGAAATGTCTGCCCCGCCCGAGGGAGATGTTTGCGAGACGAAGAAATTTCGCAGAGGACCAAGTTTCCTCGAGTAGTTTTGGTTTTTCCGCATCTAATTTCCAAGCCGCGTGTGAAGACGAGTTGACGATATAAGTGGGAGGGTGTGCTCGAAATTCACGTCAACCGCAGAGGCGAAAGTGGAAAAAGTTAAATCGGCTTCAACATACTTTAACTCAGCGAAGAAATGTTATGCCTCAGATACGACACATTTCTACGGGTTTTAAAAGAAAATCTCTATTTCCTTTTTCCCAGATACCCATATATCTTGCCATATTTCACTTGATACGAGTACTAAAAATGTCACGCGTAGCTAATGAGAACGTCGAATTTTGGTATGACGTACCCAAATTCGATTTGGTTACGTCATACCCGAATTCATATTATAAGGTAATGATACAATGGGTGTATCATTACCTTACAATAAACCACACGGATTCGAGCGTATTTGATGGGAAAAATGTATGAAACGCATTGGGAAAACATTTCCACATAAAATAAAGTGACTCCATGAAATAATTCAAATTAAGCCAAGATTGGTTATTGAACATTGACACGTGACACAATAGGCAAGAAAAAAAACCCAACAGATAATAAACCCTGTTTCCACATTTGAAAAATGGAAAACAACTGACAAAATTGAGATTAAAAACTCAATTTCATCGAACATTGACAGCGATTCCATCCATTTCGTGCAAAAAGAAACGCAAATCTATATTGAGACATGAAAGAGTTTCGAAAAATATGATAGCGTCAATGAAGATGGAAGGAACTTTGACTGGAGTGGGACGAGTTATTGTTTTATGAGAAATCTAATTTTTCGAGAACAAATTCTCGCTAATAGTCAAACGACTTTTGGAACTCAAAAAGAACTAAAATAAATTAAGAAATTATTATTCAATGAAAAGAAAGGAACTTTTAGAAGGGATTTGTTAGAAGGGAAGACTGGATTTTATAGATTTGATAAATGAACGAATGAAATACCGTAAATGAGCTCGTGTACAGCAATCGTTTCCTTACATTTTCTAAGTGCCACTACATTTCCTTTCATACTTTCCATCCGATCACCTGACAATAAATGTAGAGTTTCTTCTGTCATACAACTAAGAAATGAAAAATGGCTATAGGTTGTGAATATCTCCCATCATTATGATTTTTATGACGCAAAATGATTATTGTTCCTGGCTTGATCAAGTGGAAATTGATTGCGCCATTGATTGCTGCCATGCTGATACATGTGGTTTCCACGATCTATATTTTGTCACAAATATTATGATAAGCACATGCCACCAAGCCCATATTTTAGCATGTGTTTTTTATATTCTCAAACTGGAATAGTGTACATATATTTACCTAAATTATTAATTCCAAAATACCATGGACATAAAAGCAACTTATATTGGTGTTTCCCGAAATATATTGCCAGCTATAAAATAACTCCATTCATGTACTACAGGGACCATCGTAAAAGTAATGCGCAATCTCTGGGAAAAATAGATTCATTGATCGTTCTTGTACAAATGCTTGAAATTCTTCAAAATACTCTCCTCCTTCATCAATACACTTGCGGAGATGTGTCTACCATGCCTGGAAGGCACCCTGAAACTCCTTAATAGAAATGTCTCCCAGGAAAGTTGTGACATGCTTTTGGGTGTTTTCCACGGTCTCACAATGCTTTCCTTTCTCTCTCTCTTCTGTCGGGGAAACAAAAAAAAGTCACACGGAGCCAAGTCGGAATTGTAAGGGGGCTGTAAGGGGGGAGGGGTTCTCCGGGCCAGAAATTTGGTAACGCTGAAAGACGTGTGGCTGGCGGCATTGTCATGCCCATCTCCCAAGCAACGCAACTCTCCATCGCGCCGTGTAATGAAGTCGTAAGACACACTTTACGTAGAGGCACGTCTTTCCACTCAGACCGCTCGGATTAAACCGGCTGGGTTGAAATGGTAGACTAGACCAACTACATTTTCTGACCGGTTTTACCGCGCTGCCATGGACAGTCGCGTCACAATGAAATCATGGGCATTACTTTCATAAATGACCACATATTTTTCTGATGAATCTTTTAGGGTTTTTTTTTCGAAGATATAATATTTGGTTTTTCAGATATCAATTATAATGTCTCCAAGGTTGATATCTTACTTGTCCATTCAATTATAATTCATTAATTTTTACCCAAATTTGAAAAAAAGGGCTACACTTGTACACTTACATAGAACCTACTGTAAAAGAGTTACGAGTTCACTCTTAAAGATAAACTATTCGAAAAATATGGGTCATTGCATCAATTACTTCGGCCTACTTATTCGCGTTAGCAAAAAAGAGGACCGTGTGACCACGTCTCATTTTACACTACTGCGTGCTATCTCATATTCGCAATCGCTCCATAATCAATCACATTTCTTCAAAATCACTATTTACGAGATAACGTCGTTTGGCATTCGTCCTTTTGAAAATCATGCAAACAAATCAAACGCAATCATATTATAATTGCCTCTACAGCAAACCCAAAACTCAGTTTGATACGTTTCACAGGTAGGGATCACCAAGTACTATGCCCTACATGTATACGGAGGGTGAAATTTTCGATAGCCTAAATTACCTTTCAAAATATGCTCCTGTTTTCCAGCTTTGGCAAAGATGCGAATGGCCGGAAGCACAGCCTAGAAATTAACCCGGGCCTTCCACTCAGTCTTTAAGCAGTCCACTCCATGAACCACCACATCTTCTCATAATTATATTATTCGAGTTTGCGGTAAAGCGTTAAAAATTAATAGTCAAGCTAAACCATAAGTTTTTTCTAAAAATTATTGACTAGTTAATTTATCTTTCCGTAATTGTTTTTAACCAAACGGTTTACTGGATATAAATTCACGATAACTTGACACGTTATCAGTTAATTCACCAAAAAAAAAAACTTTTGCTCAATAATAAGTTCACATGACCTTTAATATAAAACGTATTTCTTTCAATGCAAAATATTTTTTTTATAAGGGGATATCGGTTATCTTCGGACTTCTCCTTGATGTCCGAATCCAAGAATAAAAATTCTTTCCCTGCTTACTCTTTGTTCATCACAATTCCACCGATGGACCCATCGAATCGATCCCATTCGAATGACGACACCCTCTTCCATTGTTCATTGCGAGTATTCCCGTCCCAACTCTAATAACCCATTTTCCGATCGGCGCGGCATTTATTTTCCTTCCGCGGATGGGGATTGCGTGCGTTTGACGCTTTAATTAATGAATTCAAACAGTCCCCTTCCCCCTCTCCCCTGTTTCCTTTCACTGAGAAATTTCGGTCTCCTCGTTCGCCGTCCATTCATTCCCCATCCGCTCCGCAGGGATTACTCGATAGTATGCGATTTCCGCGTGAGGGGGTCTAATGGCGCACCAATGTCGATGATGGCTCGGCATTTATTTCAGGGATATTCTGCCCAATCAACAAATGTAATGGTCTCTCCCGGGATAAAACAATAAAAAGTGGAAGGGGGCGATCAGTCCAGACCCGGTGCCTACGGGAGCGTGTGCTCACTCTGTGTGAGTTAGATCATTACTTGAAAGCACCGCACGGTCGTCGTACGGATAACGCAACCATATTTGTGATAAAGCTTAAGCCGTTACTCGCAAAAATGTTACGTATGCGTCGTTATGTCTTCCTTTGGAGTTTATTGACACCACTCAGAGCATTTAAATAATGAGCCTTTTTGTTTTGGCCTGTGCAGGGAGTCGGGGTTAATGCCTACAACAAGCTCGGTGCCGAAAAAAAAGGACGAGTGTTGAGACAGCAGTCTTTATTTGTGCAATTTCGCGCAAATGTGGTGATCATAATGGGTTTTGCAGATGGAAATACCTTTTATTTCGTACTGCGATGTGTGCGGTACCTATCCTTGGTTCTGTGGCAATTACGTTTTTTGCGGGGGGGGGACGGTTATCGATTATAAAATTCTAACGGAATTCGTGTTTATTTCCTTTATTTGTCCTGGCGGTTTAATCTGCCGCTTTCATTTGGGTTTGTAATAATTCTATCTACTATGCCAGAGATAAAATTGAATGTCCTCCGCCATACTGAAGATCTCTCAATCATTTACATGGTAATGCTCGCCTTCCGGTTGCGATTGTCCTTCAATGGCCTTCTGTGACAAACATCGAAAGGGCATTTGACCGTTAAATTCACTTAAAATGACTATTGTTGGAAATATATAAATATCACTTAAAAATTCTAGTTTAAATCTTTTGCATTTACTTTGTAGACACTACAGAAATATCCCGCTTCATCAATCGTCATCCTATATTAATAATGTAATGAAGTTGGAAACAATACCCGATTTGGCCTTAAGAACCCAATATCATTTACCATCACGCATGGGTTAGGTTCACACCATACATAGAACGCACGGTCCATCGCCGCACTCCATCCATAATCACGCACTCTTGAACTTCATATACCGTTCAAAATCACGCACCATTAATACATCATTCACTTTTGCCGTACAACTCCCCACGCCATTCACATCACGTACAGAATAATATTTTTAATAAGTTCAATAATTTAATAATCACTGACCAATAAAGTTTATCAGCCAGTGGCTGCTTTACTTTAATTTTTCCATTAATCTTCCCACGCTTCGTCATTTTTAGCAATTGAATAAATCTATTCTACTCCTTTTTCTTCTATTTTTCAAACTCTTCCATTTCAGTTTATCCAAAATTTCCAACAACCTGTTATTTTGAACCTTCCAAGTACATATTTTGCTGCCTTTCATTGAACTTTTTCTCTCTTTTTAATATGCTCCACCTCATATGGATGACATACTACGAGGGTCATCCGGAAAGTAGTACCCGTTCGTGAAATAAAGACACAAAAGTAAATATTAACAAACATAAAAAATTTTATTTGAAAGAGGATACTTTAAACTACTTCTCAACATAATCTCCAAGCAAATTAAGGCATTTGTCATAACGTGTGACAAGTTTCTGTATTCCTGCTGCATAGTCCTTCGCCGCCAGCTCATTGAGATACGCGAGGGACCCATCTTGCACAAATTTTTGCATAATGCAGATGGTGTTTAACAATTTCATGAACAATTGTTCGAGAAACATTGGGAAAATGCTCACAGATGTCATCAATTGTGACGCGCCGATCGTTCCTCACGAATTCGTCAACTGAGCTCACCAGTTGGTCTGTAATGACAGACGGTCTCCCCGAACGCTCATCGTCGTGTGTGTTCCCCCTCCCCATGTTGAAGTTGCGACACCACCGCCGAACAGACGACTCGTCCATTATATTGTCTCCATACACCTCCTTTAATTGGCGATGAATATCACATGGGCGAACGTTTCTTGCATTGAGGAATTTAATCACTGCCCTCACTTCACAACTGGCGGCGTTCTCAATTTTTTTAAACATTGTAAACAATCACAGAAACAACACAGGCAATGCTAACGTCACGCAACTTGGCTCAGAGAAGGCAGACAAGCCACTGAAGCTATCTGACCTCGTTCAGCGGCTACTCGCGTCGTCAGCACTTCATGCGGCATGAACGGGTACTACTTTCCGGATGACCCTCGTGTGTGTATATATATATATATATAAACCATAAATAGAGTAATCAACCCGAAGGTTGGTTTGGTAGGTGATGGTAGACTTCACCCAGTACTAAGCCCGACGGCGTGTGATATTCGCACATAAGGGTAGGGGGGCCAGTTCCTTCCCTGTGCCGGTTATGGTTTTCCAGAAAGATCTGGTGCCTGAAAAATCAAATAACTTGGGTAGAGCTGCTGGTGCCCAGAGAGGCTTGCCTTGGAATCGAACCTGGGACTTCCAGTCAGTAGTCACATATTTTCCCCATAAGAAAAACACCCCGCGTAGAAAATATTAGGATTTTATCAGTACTGCTACTTAAGGATCTAAGATTGGAAATTATCCATTGAAACAAAATGATGGTGGGGAATTCGATAAAGGTTTACAATTCTCAAACTAAATACGAACAAAGCCGAATTAGCATTATTTATAGCGTCTTTAAGCTCATTGAAAAATTTTTCATAAATTTAAGAAAGATTAAAAAAAAATAAACTTGCCCTACCATCCAGAAAATGTAAATTCCCCACCCCACCTTCCACCCCACCCCAACTCCGCTTCCTTTAATCAAATCAATCTTCGTTTCAGAGAATTTGGAGGTTTTATTGTTTTCTTGTAAACTCGCAATACGCTAGTTTTCATTATGATCATTTTCATGTATACAGATAATGCTGATTCATTATTAAGTCTCTAATACCTGTATAATACAATGTTTTAAGATAGATTCATAGCGAATCATTGATGGATTTATCCATCATTAATGAATTGAGAGACAAAGGAAAATATATCACAAGCTATTATTGGCAGCGTGGCCGAGCGGTCTAAGGCGCTGGTTTTAGGCACCAGTCTCTTCTGAGGCGTGGGTTCGAATCCCACCGCTGTCATTTATTTTTGGTGGTAGTTCTAACACCACGCCTTTTATGGGGAGCACATATCAGGACAATATCCGCTTTGAAGAAACTCAGCTAGAAAGTTAAAGAGAAGTGTTATTTTGCTTTAGCTAGACCTCATTTGGAATATGCCGAAAGTATTTGGTATCCTTGGCAAAAAATGTTAGATAAAGTTCAGGGAAAATTATCCAGATTCGTTAAAAATTGTTATAATGAGAACACAAGTGTGACAGGTCTCTTAGGGGATTTAGGCTGGGAGCCACTTGAAGTACGAAAAAAACTAGCGAGGTTTAGACCTTTAAAAAGGTTCAGAACGGACGAGTTTAACGATGACACTAAAGGAATTATAATGGCCCCTCACTACTTAGATATATCAGACCACAAAAATAAAATAAGGGAGATAGACTCCAGTACAGATAGACACAAATACTCTTTCTTTCCCAGAACAGTCAGAATTCATAATAGTAAAAAATCAAAGACACTTAAGAAATATTTAAAAAAATTATTGTACCAGTCGGAACAAAATTAAACATGGCAAATATATCAGGTCATTTGTAGGTGCATGTGTATGTTAGGTGTTAGTTTGATTCAATGGGTGTGGGGTGAAAAGGTGTTTGCATGGATGTAGACCATGTTTTGTTTGTGGGTTGCATATATTTGTGGCTTTTGTATGCGTTTTTTTTTCTTTCTTAACAACGAGTGGTGTCCTAACACCCCCCGCCACACGCCTTTGCGGTGGCTGGCGGAGTATTAAGTAGATTTAGATGTATCATAGAGAAAATGCATGCATATTTTAGCAGGAATTGCATCGTTTATGATAGATCCTGAAGTTGCATTAATTGTACATTGTTTTGTACTCCCGAATATGAATAAGCTGTGTATTATTAAGGTAAGATTCATGTGATTGTTCAAATACTCTGCGACTACGACTACATCATTTCATGGTAGGAAAGCGCAGAAGTATGTCTCTGTGTGGAGTTCCGTTCTAAAGATCCACTGATACAGGGGCATCAATGCGTGGGAGACCACTAAGTGTATTACAGAACAACAGCACGGTTGAAAATTGTTAAATCACTCTCGCTGAAAATCTGGTAACCTTTTTCTCATCTAGCTATTTCTGTGTCATGTTGGGACATCAACGAAATTAGTGCATCTCCATTCTTACTTAGCCAGAAAGTATGTGAGCGTAAGCGCCTGCTCACGACCTACGTCGAGAACACGAGATTTAAACATGCGTCAATGATAGACTTCGTGGAAACATAATATGTGAACTCTAACGAGAGTACTAGAAAAGTGTAATCAAGGTATATTAATCAATATTAAAACTTTCACTTCTAAAATTCAGCTTCACTTTTCAAAAATGTCATGATTTATTCAATTATTTGGGGTGGGTGACAGGAGGAAGTTAAATAATATCGGAAAGGAATCAGACATGACAATAATTAATAATGGAATACGTGTAACCATTTCCCAAAATCAAGGTACGGTAGTTAGGGTTTACACTATCCACTTGCACATCCTGGCAATATGATGCATGATTCTCTTCATTTTAACTTTTATTTTATTTTAAAATAAATAATGTTAAGTATTCAAGGTATTAATTTTAACTTTAGAATGGACCCTTTCCTTAAAAGGATTGGATTTTAACAGTAAATTCACGAAAAAAATAAAATGTTAATCTTAACCCCATCACATGCTGTGCCTGTTTTGGGATATCATTCCATATTTTTTAATCGACCGCAAAAGTTGAAAATAAAACTCAAGTTTGAAGGTCACAGGAAACGTTTTTCCCCGCGAAGTTTGTCTTTTTACGTGTGGCTCCGAATTTGTGTGCGTAATAAAGGCTGTAGAACCAAAAAAGCTTCGTTAGCAAGAATCATGTTAGAAATGTAATAAATATAATACTAAATATAAGAAAAGAACCGTTTGGTTCAAACCAAAATCACAAAACTGCCGTTGTCACATTATCGTTTTCCGATTTCTAAATTATGGATTTTTTTTCTGGTAAATACACATAATTGGAAGCAGCATCACATGTACCATGTTGCAAATAAATTAACTTTTTTGCATTGTTATTTTTTTCCTGCTGTTACTGGATGAGGAAATATCTATGTCCTTTTGAATCCAATAAGGTAAAACTGAATATAAATAGGTTGAAAAAATAAATGATTCCTCGACTCATAAAAGAGATATTTTATAATTTTAAAATTATTACTTATTTCGATACACCATCGTAAATTTTGAAGAAATATTCTTCCGAATCAAAATTCAAGAAATGTTATTTTAGAAACAATTGAGCAAATACATATATTACAATGTGTTGTATTCCCGTCCCGTCTTTTCTGACGACAGAGTTTTTATTCTGGATTGTAGACTTAGGCTGAGATTTCAGGCTCAAATGGCTTCTGAGGATGTTTGCATGTAGAAAATTTGTAGGATGAACGTTTCTCTTGCAGTGCAGTAAGAGACTTTTTCAGTGAAGTAATTTCAAATATTTAATTCGCCGTTTAACATATTATTCGTTTTTACAACGGCCGTGAACTCAAAGGGCTTTCAAGGAAGAACTCAAATTCATATTTACCTGCCTAAATTGTTGACAATTTCTTGTCGCACGTAAGCATCAGCGGCGACGGTGAGGAAATTCGACCCTTGTCGGTACATTGAGTAGATTTAAATTTCATTTGTTTATCAGTAAAAAAATCTGCTTTTCTCTAAAGTAGATAATGTGCCAGTAAATAATATCATTCCCTCATTTAGCACATGGAAGCAGTTCGTAAAATGTTGGGTTTGAAATATATGGTAAAGTAGGTATTTTATGAAAGGAATTGTGTTTGGGGCAATTAATTAGTAGAAAGTGGTGACGTTATTTGCTCTTAGTATTTCTCAGGAACAAACAAATCAATCTTACAGTAATTAAGATAATACGTTGTTTCATGTCAATTGAAAAGTTATTTTTCTTCAACCATGTTTCTGAAAATAGGACAACTCACGTGTGGGGTAATGAACTTGACACATTATATATTTATTTTAAACTCTCTCTATCATCCTTAAAAAATAATGTTTTATTTTCTCAGAAGTCAATATCTTGTGCTTTAAACTACAATCAAACTGTACGATATGAAAGCAATTCGTCTGTTAGCTGAGCTCCAACCACATACTCGATTATTTTTCAGGGTATTCGTGATTTTTGTGCAAGTTTTTCTATATGAATATCGTAAAAACCAGGGAAAGTCGTGGGCCATGAGGTTATGGTGACACTGGATTAATATTCCAGGCGCAATTTCTTTTGCGACGCATCGGTATCTTGAATAAAATTCCAGTGATTTTTTGGTATAATATACATCTTGGAAGCCACAAATGCTAGCGCGTGGAGAGCCGAACCCCTTAGGTGTAATTTGCGATTTCACTCTTCGTAGTGATTAGCACGACCCATTAGCTATACCTATATTCGCACATCAAAACACACTTCACGTTGATGACTCTCATTGATTGATCTCCAAAAAAATATTAATCGGCCTTTCCATCTATTCCAATTTCCAAGTTTGGATAGTGGATATCATCTGATGAGTTTATGGATCTGGTTAGACCTTGATGACAATCGACCATTAGCTTGATACTTTTCGTTTTTCCATATTTCTGTGAGAGCTCATTCCAAATCCATCTTTTTCTCATGGCGCTCCGTTTCTTTTAGAGATGATTCAAATAACACAATGGTGGAGTGGTTTTTCCAAATGCTATTGCAAACTCTTTTTACTAAAAATATAACTCGCAATATTTTATTTTCTCCTTCTAAAATAATTCTTTAGCTAAAAAACACTCGATAAAACAGTCTTCAGCATAATTGTGACCTATTTATAATTATCATTATATTTACAATTCATTATTATTAACCTATTTATTTGATTTAGTAAATTGTTAATACGTTAAGTTGTATGTGAAGTGATGTTTTTGCGTCGCTAATGTAATTAAGCCGAGGTGTAAATTTATAGCGCCTTAATTAATTGCAAGATACGATCCTATATTAATGGCACCATTTTGCTATTGCCCATGACATACCAGAATACTAGGTATATTACTAGGTTTTCCCTTTCGATTGAATCACCAGTGTTAGGACAGAAATGAAGGATAAAGAGGGATTCGAAACCGTTATCTCTTCTGTTAAAAGAGAGATTCATTGTCCGCTTGACTGTCTTACTGGATTTTTCTCCCTCAACGAAAGCAATCTCAGCAACATTAATCGTAGTAAATGGTCTTGTTCACTAAATGCAATACCTATTGTACCCTTAAGTCAACCAAGAAAATCCATTAGTGAATTGCATAGATAGACAGAATTTGGACTCAATTACTTAATGGGTTAATGTATTAATTAATTATTTTTGTTTAGTTACAGTTTAGTGGCGACAATTTAACGACAAACGGATTTTGATATTTTATTTTGATGATATAGGTCTTGAAACATTCCAAAGGGGTCGCAAATTTAGATAGTCTTAAAATTATACAATTAATTTTATACGGGTATACTTTTCAAATATAAGTATTAACCATAGATTTATATTGTATGCTATTCGTGACCACATAGAACATAAAATTATACCCCTAGAAGACGTCTTCTGAAAAGTATGTAGTATAAAATACGGTGTGCGTGTATTTTACATACGCACACGAAAGATGTCACTTACAGACGAGGCAATGGTGAATACAACTTAGAAACACAAAAAAAGCACTCACAATTCGGCATTAAAAAACATGCAAATAGTTGCTATGTTCAGTATATTTATGTATGTGTATATGTATACCTGTACAGATAAAAATATATATATATGGTTTTGTAAATAATAGGTATATATTTTGGCAAACGTCTTTTGGTGTACAGACCTGCTACTAAAGGTCATGCGACTGAATATAACACCATGGTCAGGTCTTAAGCTCATTCTTATATCATATTCATATTTAGATTGGCACATATTATTATAATGATAAGTTTATTCATCAAAATTCCCTTAATACTCCCGTATTCATTTTCACCTCGTACACACCCACCACACCACTCAGTCACGTTCTCTCTCGAACGCCCATTATACCCTCCACGTTGGATATAATGCATGCAATCCCTTTTCCCATCCACTCTTAATCATCAATCATCTCTGCCGTTCCAGTTTTTCGCTGTCACGCCAACATGGAATGCGTTCTCATTAAAAAAAAGAAGCACCATTACGGCTCGACAAAAGGAGGCCGTACCATCGGTGGCCGCTCCCGTGTCCCATGGAAATGCCTCACCGGCGATTGGCTATTAAAAAACAGTGAGATGTATGTGTGGATACCCATCAGGTGCAACTTTCGGCATGATTCTAAATCTTCATGTATTCCTCATAGATGGAATTTGATTAGTGGAATATATATATATATATATATATATATATATATATATATATATATATATATATATATATACTATATATGCTTTCATAGACGTAACACGGAAGTGCCGAATAGTACAATACACAGTAACACATAATATAGAAACACAAAAAAAGAGAACACTCACACGTATTTTCTTGATATTTCGACGGAAACAATCCGTCTTCCTCTGAAGATATAGAAGTAATGAAATATATATATATATATGTATGTGTGTGTGTGTATATATAATACATATACATGCATATATGTGTGTGTATATATACATATATATATAATGTAATCCTTAGATATATATATATATATATATATATATATATATATATATTAAAATGTAATACATAAAGTCCACATAACATTTTTAAATGACTGAATACAACTCTTTATAACATTTCCCCGCGAAAACACACACAAGGAAGCCATTGTTGATTGGTATTTCCGCGCATAAAATATGCATTTGCCAATATAAAATTTCAATTCTGGGTTTCAATCCACACTGGAATTATGTACTTGAATGCAATCGCAAAAATTACAAATGCAATTTACATAACCCAAACTTAAAATATTCATTACACATCCACATCTCTCAATATCTTTATTTAAAAAAAATCATTTTTACGGATGTAATTGACTGGTATTCAAAATTGCCCGGACCCCTCATTGTTCCTACCTGGCGGCAATCAAGTATATTAATTACTTTAAGCACTCAAAACCGGGAAAATTCATGGAATATTTCTAGTAGCCCTCCTTTATTTCATTTTACCTTTCGTTAGAGTCACAATACGGGGAAAAGCAATCGAAGGAGTAAATAATTGGAAAAGGGGATAGCGAATGAGAAAGAAACCCCTTATTAGGTGATGAAATACGTGATAAGTGGAAATAACAAAGGGCCTCAAAATCATGCAATTCTAATGGCTTATCTTTCTACCATGATATTTTCCCGGTCATGCTTTCAATCCATTAGGTTAGAGGTAATGTCATTATGACCAAGAGTGGAAGTTGACCATTATATAAAGAAAGCATTATATTCCACAAAATATTGTTTTTCATTTATTTTTACATGCATGCTCTGATATTGACTATTGCATTAGTATTCGAGATATGCATAAGTATGCGAGCGTTCTTTTCATTTGTATCTACGTTTTAATAATATTTATATGATTTTCAATCTATATTCAAATTCTTCCTCTTTCATTCTGAAATCCCTTTTACCCCTCTCCCACCTTCCTCCCTCCACTTCCTCGGCTTTCTCCCACCTTCCACTAAAGATGGTTGTGCGACCAAAAATATTATTAATCATCGTATATATACTACTACTACGAGGTCATCCGGAAAGTAGTACCCGTTCGTGAAATAAAGACACAAAAGTAAATATTAACAAACATAAAAAATTTTATTTGAAAGAGGATACTTTAAACTACTTCTCAACATAATCTCCAAGCAAATTAAGGCATTTGTCATAACGTGTGACAAGTTTCTGTATTCCTGCTGCATAGTCCTTCGCCGCCAGCTCATTGAGATACGCGAGGGACCCATCTTGCACAAATTTTTGCATAATGCAGATGGTGTTTAACAATTTCATGAACAATTGTTCGAGAAACATTGGGAAAATGCTCACAGATGTCATCAATTGTGACGCGCCGATCGTTCCTCACGAATTCGTCAACTTAGCTCACCAGTTGGTCTGTAATGACAGACGGTCTCCCCGAACGCTCATCGTCGTGTGTGTTCCCCCTCCCCATGTTGAAGTTGCGACACCACCGCCGAACAGACGACTCGTCCATTACATTGTCTCCATACACCTCCTTTAATTGGCGATGAATATCACATGGGCGAACGTTTCTTGCATTGAGGAATTTAATCACTGCCCTCACTTCACAACTGGCGGCGTTCTCAATTTTTTTAAACATTGTAAACAATCACAGAAACAACACAGGCAATGCTAGCGTCACGCAACTTGGCTCAGAGAAGGCAGACAAGCCACTGAAGCTATCTGACCTCGTCCAGCGGCTACTCGCGTCGTCAGCACTTCATGCGGCACGAACGGGTACTACTTTCCGGATGACCCTCGTGTGTGTGTATATATATATATATATATATATATATATATATATATATATATATATATATATATATATATATATATATATATATATATATATATATATATATATATATATATATATATATATATATATATATATATATAAAATATATATATATATACACACACATAGGGGTGTGTATGTGTATGTATGTTGTGCGTGCATATATATAATATTATATACAGACATACGTATGTGAATATATGTGTATATACATACACAGTACTGTGTATGTTTATACACACATATGCACACACTGGCATAGATCCATATTAGAAGAAATCCATATGCAATGTACACAAAGTAGCTGTAATTGTGTTCTCGCTCATTATGGCCCCAATTATATGCCCTAAATTAGATGGTACCGAAGTAATATGATTCTTTTCGTCTTGAATCCTCGCCTCCTCGCTACCTGATACCCCACGCTATTCATTCCGCTGTCCTTTCACCCCGTTAATTGCGTCGTTCTCGAGTAGTAACCTTGACCTTCCGGACCAATATATTTACTCCCCGTGCTAAGGAACTAACCACACGGGTGAACTGGCAAGGTGACTTGTCTCGTTTTTTACGACGAGACTGAATGAGCAGTTTGGCCTTTGCGAAAAAGCGCCACAACACAATTCAAGTCTCGCTGCGACGGAGGAAAATACTGAATACCATCGCCAGGTAACGTGACGATTTCAGGATCAAGTCTCGATTCGTAACAGCTTAACGATCAGTAATTCATAAACCGTAATGGTGGCTAAGAGACCTTAATTTATTCTCAGAGAGTGTTGACTGCTTAAATCACTCCCGCCGTTGAGTATATATTGTTAGTTGGATAATTGGTTTATATTTAATCTTTAAAGAAATGGATTGAGCTGAGTTTTCAATAATGATACAACGGCATTCGACCTGGATTTCATATTCTTTCAAAGTAAATTCATGTAAATGAGAATCATTACATATTTCTCAAATTATTTCCACCACCAAAATCAATAACCTAGATTGTAATCATTGAAAATCATCTCAGTATCCACTCTGATGCATGTGCGGCCGGAAACTCAACGAAATCCTAAAGACATTGGTTACTTTGCCATGCCTAATGAGCACTTACATGTTTGCTATAAACATAATATAGAAATTATATATATATATATATATATATATATATATATATATATATATATATATATAATGGGCTGACACAACATAACACAAATAGAAAAGAATAGACACATATAAAAGAACAGAAGCTGTCCAACTTGTATATTTCCTACTTCCGAGTTGGTCTCAAAATTCCACACTCTCACCCTTTCCCGCCACCTCCTCCTCAACCACCCCCACTCTTTCAATATAAGCCTGACCTCCGCAGCATTTACAACCTTCCCCCTCCTCCCAAAGGCCCTCCGGTTTTTCCAAAACGCCAGCCACCACCGAACAATCCCAACACCCCCCCTCCCTCCGACAATGCCCATGACATTGTAAACCTTTCAAACACCAGCCTTTCAGACAATGAAATATCCGTTCTTAGCAAAGGCCTATCCTTCTCCCCTACACCAAAAATAAACCACATAAACATACTCACTGATACCCTCAATTTCTGCCGAAACCTTCGATGGCGCGCCTTCTGGAAATCACAAAGTAAACCTTTCAGTAACCTAAAAACCAATCCCGCACTTGACAAATTCCGCCCGGCTTCAACTCATGAGCCAAAACCCCTTCCTAGTAACCATCCTGTCGAGATTTTCATACGTCTTCTCATCGAAAAAGTTTCCAATCAATCCTTCAGAAAACATCTCAGACCGAAAAATAACCTCTCCATGAACGAACGTCATGCCCTAAAAACCCTACAGTCCAATCCTAACATCGTTGTTACCTCCGCCGATAAAGGCTCCTCTGTTGTAATTCTAAACACCAATGATTATATTTCCAAAGCCCTCGCTCACCTGAACGATACATCCACCTATACCACTCTAACCAAAAACCCAACACAAACTTTCCAAACCGAAATTCGGTCTTTTCTCCTCCACTCCGGACCAGAAGAAGGCCTAACCTCCCAAGACATATCCCTACTTTCACCCCCAAACCCCAGAACACCCCAGTTTTATCTCCTCCCAAAAATACACAAACCCAACATCCCCTGTCGTCCTATAGTTTCCAGTTACAATTCTCCCACCGAAAGAATCTCCGCATTCCTTGACCACCACCTACAACCACTTGTACTCTCCTTGCCCTCCTTCACGAAAGACACGTACCACTTCCTCGACCGTCTAAATTCCGTCTCTATTCCCTCCACACCCAACCTACTTATGGCCACCATCGACGTTACCTCACTTTACACTTCTATTCCCCATGCAGAAGGTTTATCCTCCCTCCGGCATTATCTTTCTCTGCGCCCCCTACCCCAGCGCCCCTCAACGGAATTTCTCCTCAATCTTGCCACTTTCGTCCTAACAAAAAATGCATTCACTTTCCAAAATTGTTTTTACCTACAGACAAAAGGCACAGCGATGGGAACGAGGATGGCACCATCATACGCCAATCTCTTCATGGGCCATCTCGAAGAGACCTTCCTGTCACAGCAACCCCTTCAACCTCTTTTCTGGGTCCGCTACATAGACGATATTTTTATTCTCTGGACACATGGCTCTGACTCTCTCAACAACTTCTTATCCGCCTTAAATTCATCTTTCACGGTTAAATTCACCTCTTCCATTTCAGACTCCACCATCACCTTTCTTGACACAGACATCTCACTTCAAAACAACAAATTCACTACTTCAGTACACATCAAAGCCACTAACCATCAGCAATACCTACACCACACAAGCTGTCATCCTCAACACACGAAACGCTCGATTCCTAACTCTCTCTCTATCCGCGGACACCGAATTTGCAACACCACAGCCACTCTCAACAAATACCTTGCCAATCTACACCTTGCACTCCTCAAACGCGGTTACCCAGAAAAGTTGCTACGAAATAAAATCCACCGTTCCACCCGACCACACACACCACACAATAACAAGCCCACATCTGACGCAGGACTCAACCTTTGCACCACCTATTACCCCGGATCACACAGACTGAAAACCCTCCTTAAAGAACTGTTTCCAATTTTACATGACAATGACGCGACCTCATCCTTACTACCCCAATGCCCATCTATCGCATACAGACGACCCGCCAATCTCAAAAACCTTCTGAGATCCACCAACCCTTTGGCGCCCCCCCGTGACAAATTTCCCAATATTTCCCCAACTTGCAACCGCCCCCGATGTAAAACCTGTCCTCTTATTATGCCTACTCCCCTCTCCCTACGTCCCCTCATAGCCCCCCCACCTCGTTCCCACGCTAATTGCCTCTCAAAAAATATTATTTATCTTTTATCATGCAAACACTGCACTTCCTTCTACATAGGTGAATGCATTACCCCCTTATCCATCCGAATGAATAATCACCGGTACTCCTGTAATTCTGCCTCACTCTCATCTCTTCCTATCCCTTCACACGCCAATTCCCACAACCTTTCATTCGACCAGTGTTTTTCCCTCAGCATCCTAGAATCCCTACCTGATTCAGCTACCAACATAGAGGTGAGAACTCGTGAATCCGCCTACATTCTATCCTTCCGTTCCTTTAAAATTCCCACCCTTAACCGCCATATTTAATTTTCCTCCCAGCATTCCCTCCACACCTCCCCTCCACACCTCCCCTCCACACCTCCCCTCCACACCTCCCCTCCACACCTCCCCTCCACACCTCCCCTCCACACCTCCCCTCCACACCTCCCCTCCACGCCCATAACTCTTTCCCCTCTCCTGATCCATAGCATATTTTCAGTCTCTCTTGAAGAAGGCCCCTGAGAGGGCCGAAAGCTCGAACAATTTACCGTGTGAGTGTTCTTTTATATGTGTCTATTCTTTTCTATTTGTGTTATGTTGTGTCAGCCCATTATTGTGCCGCTCGTATGAGTTTTTCCGGACAATCGTTATATATATATATATATATATATATATATATATATATATATATATATATATATATATATATATATATATCTATATATATATATATATATATATATATAATGAAAGCATTAAACACAATTTAACAATTATAATAATGAACAATTAAAATATACATAATATACTTCATCTGTGGCTACGGTGAAGCATTAATTGGCAGAATCTCTCCATATTTTGGCAGAGCTTTAAATATTTTAGAAATACTTTTGACCATCCGTGCGCGTGAAATCACGTGATACTGAGAAATCCGTTGCACCAAAAATATTTGCTCGGTACGTGGTCGAAAATAGGAGCCTGATTGTATATTTATGCAAGTTCTCACAGCGATTGACGTCATCGACGTTTACCCGATCATGATAAAAAAAAAGATGCAATAATCCTAAGTTACACTAAAAGCTGTTAGTACGCACGCCATATTTCACAATATGAGGCAGTAATCAAGTTCAAAGGCACCTTAAGGGAAGGCTCAGGTACTCATGCACCTCTGGCAGCGAATGCGCGTGGTATGACAACTACTAAAGGTTATCACAAAACATTCCTGTTATTTAAACAAAGGATTCAGGTGTATTATAAACTATTCCAGCTGAAAATATGACTGCACGAAATAGCGTGTGTTATCATCCAAAATGCAGAATGTACCGAAGCCTTGAGAGAACCCTGTTAAAAATCAGATGTACAGATTCTTCACACTTGGATAGCATTAAGTAATCCCCTTTATAACCACCTATTTGTTCCTCCTTCCCACTTATGTGCTGCAATTTTTTAAAAAGTAAATTTGCGCGTTAAGAATCAGGGAAATAGTTCACGGAAAAGTTAAAGCATAAATATTTTAGCAGTACAGTGTTTCACGGCTCATTGGCTAAATTGGATATTAGGATAGCTCTGCGTCATAATCTTTATTATTGGATTGCAATTTACTGTGAAATTATTCAATTTTTTCAACCAAATTTATTTTATGAAATTTAGCCTGAGAACATTTATTTCAATAAGGAAAGATTTTATGGACTTGAGTCTTCCGCTGGTTTAATGTTAGTGATATCTATCACCAATTTACTCCTCTTCGGCTCAAACTGATGGCTGCAATTTAAAAATGTATAATTTTACGTTTAATCAGTTTGCGTTACAATGAACAATCAAGTGAGAGACATCTGGCAATTATCAATACTGAGAGGCTTGAGACTATTATCAGTGCCGAATTACGTTCACAACGGCCCATGAATCAAAGAATTGAGTCAATCAAAGTTCTTATTATCCTGGGAAAGATTTTTCAAAAAATCTCTCCATTCTGCATTGTTTCATATGCCCTTTCACAAATCCTTTTAGATAAGGGTCTGACATATACGTTCCATGGCAGACGTCTTAAGGGGAGAAAGGCCCGGAAAAATATGACCTTGAGAAAGGGTTTGCAGTGCGCGTGACGTCAGAAAGAAAGAACTCAGAAGTAACGCTTAAAAAATGGTATCAATAAGTTGTTTTGTGTATTCAGACTCTAGGTAGCGCGGATGATCCATCGTAAATACGACATTAACGACTCCCTGTCCCTCCAGTCATGACATAAAACCAGGAAAAAGTAGGAGGGAGGTTTAAAGGGGTCGAAGTAACGTAATATTAGACGGGGAGGGAGGATCTGTGCCCTGTGGGGACAGAGATGACACGGGATGGTGGAGGTCATGACGTGTGATGCAACGCAAGGACAGCACATGGCAGCGGACGTCAAAGTTTGTTTACTTTGTCTGTCGGACTTCCATGATAGCCTATTTGCCCACAGGGAACCAGATAAGCCTTCACTCATCACGGATTTGATAAAAATCCCCCCCGGAACCTCTTGCATATCATCGAGCTGCCAAGAAATGATGATTTGAGCCGCTTACCTAAATGCCAGTATAAAATCTATTACGATCCCTCAATAAAATACGAGACTGAAGAGCAACCCAATAGACGAATCAATCCTATCTTGACAGGTACGATATTCGTTCTCTTTTGCAATTAATTAAAAATATTTTTCCCGTGACACACCACCAAATGTCACCAAAAAATTGAACTGATATGAAAAACGAGAAGTAAATAAACAGTAAATAGAACTTTCTATGAGCATAATATTTTCCTGAATTTCAAGTTATTTCTTCTTGTGAGACCTTTAGTATTCATCCTGTAACCACAGATCGATTTGAGATTTCCTCTACTTCCAACGGAACTTTCGAGCACATAAGAGGTAATTTTACTGGGTTATGACAGCTTTGGACCCTGCTATATGAGAACAAAATATAAAAGATACTGCATATTTCATTTCAATTTGGTGAACCTCATAATTATATAGATAAGACAGAGTTTTAATGAATACTTGATTACAACATAGGCTCAAGCTTGTACATCATTATGGACATATTTCGGTTAACTATATCTTTGTTAGTATTAAAGTACTACATTATTTAAATAATAATAATTTAAAATTATATATACTAATACAGAATATTATATGCATTATAAATGCTATAAAATTGGTCCACATTGAAGGTACAATTAACCAGAATATGACCATCAATAATTGTTTGTTTTTCACTTAAGTTTGGTGCTACGGATTTTTGTAAAATCACTCCCTTTAATTTACTGTAACTCTCTTAAACAAAATCTGCGTAAGTCCTGCTTCTAATGGAAGGGACGGAGTAAATTTTATGTCCGGGTACCTCTGCCCTGCGTCTGAGCAACCCTGTTACGCGACAAAAATGACCTGCATGGCCTTCTGTCAATGCATCAACATTTAAGCTATATGGGGATACGTATTTTTGGCATAGACAATGATATTGCTGTCCCGTAAATTCTGCTATACTGATTCAAGAGAAATTTTGACTTTATAAAACTATTGCAACAGTAAAATAAATTTCTATTCAACTACGTAGCTTAATAGTTTTCTTTAGAATAATTTGATGTACTTGTACAGCTAAAATTGAAACAAAATATTATTATTATAATCCGTGCTTACACATTATCCGCTCTCAGTTACGAGTAATCATTTTAAAATCTCAGTCCTCATATAGTTATGCCAAAGAGTTTTATTAAATTAACTGCAACAAACTTGGCCATCAAGTTTGATTTTCATAATTAAATTCCAAATAATTACGTTTCTCATGCCTACCATAAAACTGGATTGAACGTTTCGCAGTCGATTACTTCCATCCCTAATTTTTCCTCGGTCCATTACGACAGTTTGTGACGCGCTTCTGAAACTAGACAAAATCCCAGAGTGCATCCCACAAACGAAAGAGGGGAGTTGAAACAAAAAAAATAAATTCACATACTCAAGAAGCGAGAGATCCCTGAAGCTCCAGCGGCGTCTTTGCAGAAGCAAAGCGAGTTCCAACGAGCGTTGGGAGAAATGAAATAAAACAAAATACGGAGGAAAACCGTGCGACACACGTCGGAGAGACGTGTCCCCTTCATGACCCATGAGGAGATCACATCTGCTTAGAGATTTTAGTCGACGGTCTCTTCCGGTCGGGCTCAGAGGAAGAGGAGAAGGATCAACATGCAAAGGTGTCGAGGTTTTACCCGTCTTGAGGAGAAGGAAGGGGTGAAGGAGAGAAGGGTTAAGAATGACTAGGAGGCAAACTGTAGCGACCTAAAGCAGCCTGATGGAGTTGGATATAGCTCGGAAGAGTGTGTGGCTGGCTGGAAGGGAGTCTCTGAGACATTACAAGGAGAGTTGGTCGGGATGGCGACGCCATGTGTTTCCAGCCGCTGTGGAGCTCAAAGGTTCTCCCCGACAGACACATATGTGATGGTGCATTTGATGTACGCGCTTATACATACGTGTATGCATAGAGACGAGCACATGCCCTCCCGAGGATGCGGGACAGAATTGGGGACTTAAGGTGAAGGAGCTGCCTGAGGCATGGGAATGGGACTGTGATGGGAATGGAGACTGTTGGCCCCGGAAGTTGGAGATGGAAAGTGGGACAGAAACATGTACGGCTGGATGGATGATCTACGACTACACGACACATTCCCTGTGAGCTATTACCCTTGTCGTCAGGCGACCGTCATGTGAGACGCTGAAGAATAGATATTTGCGAGCGAATAAGGCCGGGGCTGTAAAATACGTTCTTGAGCAGGAAACGATGCAGTTGAGCGATGTGGAAAGTCGAGTGAGTTGAAACACAAGCGCGTTGTAATTCAACAAAAATGTATTCGTTAGAGATCCCGTTTGTGACTAAAACTTCATCTTCAGCCAAAATTAACCTTTGCGAAATGTGCTGGTTCGTTCACATGGCGATGAGTTTTTACGTCTAGTTCCTAGTTGTGACCAAAAATATATTTTCGTGAACAATTTCTCGAAGTATTTTGATTCAAATAATAACTACTGATCCAGTTCAAAACGAACCACGAATTAGATGGCTATATTTGAAAATAAAATTTCTAATCGTCAATTTTGTCGATTATAAGATGATTTTTAACTTAATTCTCCATTAGTAATAAATACAGACAACTTATTTTCTTCCTCAGTAGACATTAATCAGCAGGCTATATGAGCTATGACCATGATTGAGAAATTGTTTATGATGCTATGTGCGACATTATTCGGGATCAT
The DNA here is from genome assembly GCF_022747635.1 of Hetaerina americana. Taxonomy (NCBI): domain Eukaryota; kingdom Metazoa; phylum Arthropoda; class Insecta; order Odonata; family Calopterygidae; genus Hetaerina; species Hetaerina americana. The sequence continues at coordinate 25,472,951 of NW_027287316.1, forward strand.
TTTCAATTTCAGTGAAACCAAAAATCGGAGGCAGTGTTGGTATTTGAAATTGATTTCTTGAAACTGGATCTGAAAAAATTAAAGAAAAAATTAATTTTCCCGATTCATTTTTGTTGCCTTCTGCAAACATTTTTCTGAAACAGTTTATGTTTTTATTGTCATTGTTATTCAAAATTCTACAAACCAGCAGATAATTGCATTTTTACTGTAGTTCTTCCACGAATCCACGGAATGAAATTACAACTTGACTGTGTATCTCATATAGGAATATATGAGGGCAACTTTCTTTACCTTATCCGTGCCCTTAGCGGCTTAATATAATAAAATTTTACCCGAAAATCACATTGCCAAAATGAAACGGTGTTCAGACGCACCTCCTAGATTCAAAGCCAAGTTCTCTGGTCAGTAGGGTTCTAAATAAAGCTCCTCGGGATACGCAACAGCAACCATTTAATGGAGCCTCCTGCTAATATTTGAATAACCCGTCTTTGAATGAATCGGAATTGTGCATTTTTATGATATGGTGTGGGGTTGTAACGAAAAATATTTTCTTCGTCAAAAGTAAATTCTGCAACACAATTTTCTAAGATTTTCCTATGATCCACTTTTTCAGTTTTTAGTATCCACCTGAGTTAATTTAATATTTTGTATTAATTTTGCACCGTATCTCTGTGATAGTACTTTTTAGGGGAGATGACCAACAGCTGAGGTCATTGACGTTCGTATATCGTACCTATTTGGCTGATCATTGAACCCCAGATGCCTATGTAACTGATACACCCAAAGACATTCAGACAGTTTAGAGTAGCAGTTACCTCCTACCGGTGAAAGCGAGTGCGTTCTACTGCGTCACGGCCATTGGGAATATTTGCTACCTAACTGCCTACATGGTCAATTCGCGAGGTGGATATACTTGGGAGAACAATTCCAGACAATCAGCTGTTGCAGAAGAGATAACTACTTAATCGCATTTCCAGCAATGCCACCATCAAATGATTCGAATTAAAAGGATCAAAAAAATCCGCTAATGCGAACTTATGGCAGCTCGTCTTTTTTTTCGAGTTAAGTAAAAATAATCCTGTTTTTGACTAAAAGAGATCACGTTATAGCCTTGAATCAGATGAGTGTTAAGAGACATATTCTTGAATAAAAACACCATCCAATAGAGTACGCATCAAATTAAGGGCTCCAAACAACCTAAATATTTGTGAAAATAAAGTTTGTCTCCGGAGATTAGTGTTATTTGTTTACTACGATAAAACGAAAAAAATCATATTTCAGCTGAGAGTGAAGTTATTCGTCGAAGTATCATTTACGTTAGGACATTAACACCCTTTTTTATAATAATAATAATGGTTCTCTTACGACGCCAGCAAACGTAAATGATTTTGTCTTCAATAGACACAATGCATAAAGGTACAAAAAGATGGATTTTTTTACGTTACGAAGCCTGCTCGTCGTAAAGGCAGGCGTAATAATAGACGCACTTAAAAAGGTATTATTGATGGAACTTGTAATTTACCATCGACTAATTTAGGAAACAGATATTATATAGTCCTCAGAAAGATTGATTTACACTAATAAAGATCGGTCAGTCTCTGATGTGCTACTGATCAAATTGTTGATTTTTATTAAAATATCACTTTTTGGTTATTTTTTAGTATGATTGAATTTCCTGCCATATAGAAGTAGGCATTAAAGACCTATTATCCTTTCTCATCTTTTACGGTGGAATTAAAATATTCGTTCCATTTCCCATGTATTTGGGGCACTGATATGTAAATTTTAAGTGAATTGAATTCGTAATTACTTCCTCAAGTCTGCACAAAGAATTTTCAAAATGAGTAATTAATCAGAAAATAGATATAACGTGAGAAAGTGTATACATGTGTTTTGCTAGCTTGAAGAGTACTTGATAATTAAAAACGGACGCATGAATCGTAATTTTCAGAAGTCTTCTTCACAAGGAAGGAAAGTGTAAAAGGTGGAATGATGGAAGCTTTTGTAGCTCAAAGTTTTCACAATAGAAACGCTCTTGCACAAAATTCAGCCGTGAAGCTGTTTCCATAAATGTTTCCTTCGAGGAACAACAAGCACAATTTCAATACTGCCGGCACGCATTAAGGGTGGTGGATGGATTCTTGAAACTTTAAATTCTGCGGGGAAATGAAACTCAGGCCTTAAGTAGTAGTTTTGAGGGGAGGCGACCGACAGCTAAGGTCATTTGCGCCATAGGGGAAGGACAGGAAAGGATGAAGGGTGGAGAGAAACCCGGCGTCGGCATTAGCCTACTCTTTACGAAAGGCGCCAAGGGGTCCGCGGCTTAACGTCCCATCCGACGGACGGCGTACTCACTCAAAGTGCCCTCCACAAAGCACCTCAAGTAGGGATCGAGATACCTCTGAAAAATATTCAACACCGCCGGGATTTGAACCCGCGCCCTCAGGGTGGGAAGCCAGTACGTTAGCCCCCGCACCATCTCGATCCCCTCTCAATTTAAACAGTGGTTCATTAAAATAGAAACATATTTATTAAATACAAACATTCTTATTGAATGTTTTTCAGATTTTTTCTAATACGTCAAACCTGATAGTTGCCCACTCTAGCCTTTACCTCAAATTAACCAGCGTTAAGTCCTGACTTCAACAATGTTTCTTCAATAACGATTGGGTGAATTCTTCTCGGGTCTTCCACCGGGTCAATGGCTCCCGGTGGAAGACCCGAGAAGAATTCACCCAACTAATACGCCGGGAAAGCACCAGATCTTTCATTCAATAACGATGTTAACAGCTTTTAACATTTCAGATTGTTGACGACACGTGCTTCATTAAAAATCTAGGTAACTTGCGACGCCAAAGGCTTTAAAAATTATCTCTTGGCTTCCTATTCAACTGGCTTTTCTAACAAACATCAACGTCCGATTTGAATTCTGTGAGCATTATATATTTTTTCAATTATTATTATTAATGTCAGTAATCGGCTCCAAGTAGGATTTTGAATAATGGAAATAAATTGATCATCGCTAAGGTTCCTAGCTTCGTCTAGCAAGGCACAATCTGACATCCCACGCTACAATAAACTGTTCCTCAAACCCAAATTATTTCCATTTTCCTCCATTCCGTCCAACACGCCTACCCTTTTCGTCACCCTACCTTGTTTTCTTAATATCTTTCATGTATTATTGTAAGTAATTTTTTCAAATTAACAGCCAAAAGTAATGGTAGGAGATAGCTTAAGTAGCTTTGAAGACTACCGATCGCTGAAGTCATTTGCACCATTATGGATAGATGGGGCAAGTATTTTTTTCAGGAACTGGTGGAAGTAAAGGTGTAGAGAAAATAGGTTATTCGACATCAACCTTATCTTGACGATAGGAGCCAAGGGGTCCCACAATTTAACGTTCCACCTCATGGAGGACTCCACATGAATGCTCTTCATATAGCTCTCAAAGTAGGAAAAAAATACCAAAGAAAAATCCTGAAAACGCCTTGATTTCAACCTGGACCCTCAGGGTGGGGAATAACGAGAGATAAAGCTGCAGTTATACGGAACCTTTACCATCGAAATTATTTTGAAATCTAGACTAGTAGCTATGGGTTACGGAAAACGTATTTATTGCTCGTGAATTCAAACTGGAAGTGAGCGTGAAAGTTCCTTTCCGTTAACGTGTTAAATGTATGAAATATTCAAAATAACTAATGGAATATTTCATAGAATTTCTATGAACAGTCAATTTTTAAATTGGCTATTAATTGGTCATTTAAAAGTTGGTATCCAAAAATATTCGTGAATTTCTATTTTGAAATTTTTAAATTAACAAAGTTGACACATTATTACAATTTTGGTGTATTCAGAATTATTTTTTCCCATGTTAAATCTTAATTAATTAGGCATTATTGGGTTACTCGTAAGTTAAAACACGCTCTTGTGGCGGCTTCCGGGGTAGTGTGAAGACATATACAAGTATATAGTTTCAAATTCGACTCAATTTGATTGCGTGCTCCATTTAATACCTGCTAAAGACGTGTGCATCCCGTATGAGGGCTTATGAAAAAGTCTAACCACAGCGTCACGTTTAATTGAAAGAAAACATAAGTTCTGCGGAAAATTTTGAAATATATATTGAGACCTTAAAAACTATGTTAATCTTTAGCTGAAGGACATCCTTGATGTTATAACAAAGGATATAAAAAGGATTTAAGTTAAAGTTTTATGTTTTAACGGAAGAAGTACGTGTAATACAACTTTTTCAAACCAATATTGTTTTTTCCCTAGGAAACTATCCTCAGAATGGAATTTTTCATATCTATATTACCCAACTTTTAGGCATATTTCATGAAAGGCCTGCCTAGATTGAGAACCAAAAAGAATGAATGTTCCATCATCCCTTCTTAGAACAGTAAAAATGAGAAGTGACCCAGAAGTTGATTCACCAAATAATCAAATTTCTTGTCCATTCGATCGATAGGGAGAAACGATGCATATAATATACGTATCAGGATTGAATGTTTTCTTTTTACGAAAACTGTCTGTTTTCTTATTACCGCCGACCAAAGAGCATTTTGTTCACTCCCTCCACCCATCCCCGCCCCCGCAGTCCCCTCTTCAGTCACTTGGAATGCAACACCGGTTGCGTCGGGAGAATGCCTTCGGTTCGGAGAAACGCCGTGTTATCGAATTCTGGAGCCGTCGAAGTGAGCGGGCAAAAGCATGCAGGCACGTAATATAGTCACGAGGAGGGAGTGAGGGAATGCGGCCGAGGCAACCCCTATGTTTTTATGGCCCAATTTTGCGAAATGTGGTAGGTATAAGGGAAGGTCTGGGAAAATGGGCAGAATATTGAGGCGTGGGAGGGTTTAGGTGGGGGATGGCGGGAGTAGAGGATATCGGGTGGAGAGAGAGAGAGGGTGGCAGGGGATGAGGGGGTTGGAAATGAACGAGCCAGGAACACGAGTCCCCGACACGCGATCTCATTCGTCTCCTTATGCGGATCTTTTAACCAAAAAAAGAAAAACAAAAGAGTTTTTGACTTCGAAACTCGCTGTTTCGTCCAATAAACTTTGATATCGCGTAATCGTCTTACTCCACTCTGAAGGAAAATAGAAACCGTTTACTGAAAATTGGTTGGAATTTGAGTGCAAAAAAAAGGACGGCACAAACTAAATTGAAAAAATTCATAAATAAATAGTTTCTACGAATAATAATGCCAAAGAAGGAAAAAAGTTTCATTTTTCAATATAGCCATTCTTTACATTTTTAAACGGTCTTCGTATACGCTGATGCTTGAGTAAAATGATTGAATTTGCATTCAATTCATTTCAATGCATTGAAAGTATTATATTTTTCCTCGTAAAAAATACGAGCCATTTGATCATTTCCCAAAATATGAATGCATAAATTGGAATACTTCTTCCAGACACTTTACTTAACCCAAGCTATGTGATTTTCTGCACACCCAGGTGGGGCAGGAATTTCAGGAGGTACAGGGGAAGAAATTCCTCATTTCCTCTTCCCTTGATTTTGTACCACCGTAACACACCGTATAGTCTTTCATCACGTGACGTCTAACCCTTAGCTGTCGGAGCGGCCATCGAGGTTGACGTGCTTGGTTTCGCTAAAACAAAGATAAATTAATTCTTTGAAAAAGATTTTATGCCTCTAAAATCAACCTTTAAACTTAACTTGCGTGACGTTCACTTTGCTGTTCTAAATATGGAGGGTAAGGAGAGAAATTTGCTAGAAAAATGAAGAAAAATTGACTGTGGGGAAATAACTGAATAATATTGCGTTTTTACAGGTCGTGATTGAATGGAGAATTTCGGGTAACAGGAGAGGAATAAAGGGGAGAGAATTAGGTGGGCAAAAGTTATAAAAGACTTGAAGGAGAAAATGGTGTAGGATAAGAAAAGGAAGTTCTCTTTGAATTTCGAGGAAAATAGTCCTAAGAAAGTGGCTAAAACATTACCTTTAATAATAAAAAAACATTAAATTAAAATAAATTTTAATTGACAAATGAGAATGAAATGTATTGTGAAGAATATAAAAGTGTACAGTGAACTATTTACATCGTTTTCTGTTGATAAAGTTTCTTAAGTTTCCCTTTTGATACTTTGGACTACTTATTGAGTCATGATGTATCTATGCCATTAAACTTAGCAGTGTGTAAAGTCCTGTAACGTAAATCTCTTTCACTCGATTAAGCAAATCAAATTGGTTTGGTAATCAGAACCTAGTTCTCCACTGACAATGAGTTAAACGCTTACTTGTAGCCGTGGCAGCGAACCCTATTTGCTATTCTCGTCATGGTTGCTGGGTCTAAGCTTTGCTCTGAATCTATATGAAACCCCGCAAGTTGCCACGAGAGCGTGCGGAAGTTAACTACACGAAGTAGTGGTAGTAGTATTTAGGGGAGGCGACCGACAGCTCAGGTCATTTGCGCCATAACGTCCCATCCGACGGACGGCGTACTCACTCAAAGTGCCCTCCACAAAGCACCTCAAGTAGGGATCGAGATACCACTGAAAAATATTCAACACCGCCGGAATTCGAACTGGGGGAGACAGTACGTTAGCCCCCACACCATCTTGATCCCCGTTAACTACACGAAAAAATGCACTTATATAAAAGAATATTCAATTGCAGGATATATTGAAATCATGCGGGATCATTTATGTAAAGATCTTGCATGATATGGACAAAATATATTCACTCATGACACTAATTATCTCATTTGCGTCTCCGGTCATATCTATTTTGATTTCTAATGGCTCGAGAAAAGAATAATATTTTAAATCCAATCATTCTACGATCTCCCCGATTTTACGTACGTGATCTTATCTACCATAGTAAGGGTAAGGCTATAGTCCGGGATAAGTTTTGTATGCAATACATTCGCCTAAGGTATTGGTCAATAATATACTTAAAAGTTGTGAAAGAAAAATGATGATCTAAGTATATAAATATGAATCTTGCTAATGTGTATAATTCAAATAAACTCATGAGCAATTATATTCGGTGATGTGTTTGTTAAAAAATGTTTCACTCCGACCCTCATGATTGTTCTAAACACTGGTTGTTTCATTTCCGTTTTTATACTAAGCATTTCTTTTGGTATTTATTTACCACATGAATGATCGAATGGGAATTTTTTCACCCCTAATTTTTTTCCATATAGTCACCATCAGTGCATATTTAATGTACAAGGGATGCTTAAAGGGAAACGAATAAGTTAACATATAATTCTCTAATTGCACTAAACTCGAATCACTATGCAAAATTTTATTCGTGAGGAGGAAAAATAGTGATCAGAATACAAACTTTTCAACATTATTCATGAAAATAAAGTGTTACCTTATTCTTATAATAAGAATCCCTGCCCTGAAGTGTTTCATGTTTAAGTTAACATTTTTGAGGAATACTGACCAGAATTATAGCACAAATTTGTCACCTAAAAATCTATAAACCAAAACTTACATGTTGAAATTAAGTATATTGTGCAGAAAGCGACTTTTAGATGAGGAAAATGTAAAGGAAAGGTCATAGTATATTGGTTTTCCAAGAGCTCTCTTAAAAACTCAATTTTTTCCTTTGCGTACGCTTATCTTTCATGAAGTCCCCATTATGTTACGAGCAACTTTCTATAAATTTATGAAAAGCTTGTAAAAATTATTCAAAACAATAGGAAAATCATTTTTTCCATGCTATTTTTAACCTTGAAAATGTTAATTTCGAGAATAGTTTCGTATAAAGGCTTCTTAAATCAATCTTAACCAATTATAGGGTGCACAAAGCATGACTATTAAATACCAGAATGCTTAAATATTAGTAAAGTGCTGCTTGCACTGTAATGGTGTCACTTGGCGAGGTTCATTTTTCGTGGCCTGTTTTTAGCGGTTTTTATTGTCCTCGCCGCATTCATTTTCAGCAAAAAATATTTAAATTGTTTGTTTATTAAAACAAATAGCTTTCTCGAGCGGAACCTCCTCGCCATGGCGTTCACTTAGCAACACCGGTGAAAGATAATGGGGGAATGGGGGGGGGGGTTTCTCGACCACTTTGGGTTAGTTGAGCTAATCTGTGTTTGCGACCACTCTGTTTTAAAAGTAGTTGAGTAAAAAACTGTTGTAATCACGAAATAGAATTGGTTTTCTCGCCAAAAAATGGGGCCGTAGCGGTCTTTTTCCATGTTTCAAATGGATTCTCTGAGTTAAAAGAGCGTAATGGATGGATAAGAAACGGAGAAACAATTCATGAGCTAGGGAGGTATGCTGCAGAATTATCCGCGGGAGAGCATAAAATAGTATACCCTAGAGCTCGAAACGCAATTAATTCATATTTAATGTAGCGCGCTGCGGAATATGTCATCGTAAAATGGTGGCAATGTGTAGAGTGGAAGCAGTATCCGAGGGATCATAAAACTTCCTACTCGCGCGGCGTTCCAATCTCGAGAGTCTGAAACTGAGCATTCATGAGTGCAATTCGCTCACTCATTTCGTTCGATACGGAGAAGACTCTCCTTACGCTTGTAAAGTCACTCTGTGCCATCTTGAGCCCTCCTTTTCCTGAGAGTTTTCTCATTCTTCTCCATCCGCTGGTTTCTTTTCGATCATCCACTCCTTATGATCTCCGTAGCAGGGAAGGGTTTTATTTTTCATCGCTCCAGTACGAGAATGAAAAATAAATAAACAAAATGGGGACAATGCAAATTCCTTTGCTCACTCGCTCTCAATCTCGGAATCCCAAAGAAACCTTGGTAGAGGAAGATAGCGCATTCGACGAAGAGTGAGTAAGTCCTTTGGCAACCTCATTCGTTGATCTCTTTTCTTTTTTTTATATTTTGAATCCTTCCACTGATTTTCGACGTCCGCTACGCGTTCCCTACTCTTCTTACTCCGAAACCTCAGGCGCTCACACATCAGGGTTGTGAAATGTAGAGAGAGACAGAGGAAGGCTCAGAAGGTTTAAAGATGAAAAAAATTGCCTTCAGGACTTTTGTCAAATCTCTCGGAAAGACATAGGAACCTTTATTGTTTTATTACAAAACGGGAAACAATATCAGTTGCGGATTTGGAAAAGTAAAGAAAAGTGAGCCCCGCACGACCACAAAAGAGGCACACATTTTCACATAACAGGTCGTATTTCCAGAGTTGTCTTCATACTGTAGTTCTTTAATTCAATAAAATTGCCATTGCAAAAATGATTCGAGTACATTATGAGCATCATATTCCGCCACTGGAATATTTTCCTTATCCTAAAAGTATTCATTTGTAAAAGGAGTGGAGTTGGAAACCTCATCCTCTTGCTACAGATCCACCTACTTCAGAGTAGTTTTTTCTGTTAATCAAGGCCATACAATTGGAGGAAAAAATATTATAAATATATTTAGTCTTAGTGTTCCATTCTAATTCTAATTGAGGGAATATTTTTTGCTTGTCATCTTCACCCTTTAATCTTATCCATTGACCTTTTCCTTGCCATTTGTATGTGTCACGTTCTAATGTATTCATTCCGGTACCGCAGTAACATAAATGCATAACAGCAACAAACATAGGGGTTTAATAAAATAGCAACGATCCTTAGTCCCCGTTTTAAGAAAACGTCCTTCTTCGGGGTTGGTAGGAAAATATCAATTTGAAAAAGTTTTCAGCGTGCCTTCTCCTTTTTCTTTGTCCATATTCGTATGAATACGTTGTATGTTTCCGCCGCTGGCGGGTTTGCCTATTTAAATGTGTGTTTGGACATTATAGTTCATTTCCTTTTTCTGGCTCTGCTTGCCTTTAAACGCACCGTATCTTTATACGCACGAATATAACTTATTTCCCTGCTGTCTTTCCCTCTCTGTGTTTTGGCCCATTTCACTCTAAGTGGGTGAAACAACTCTCTTGTTCAAAGAGTCTGGACTTTAATAGTAAATACATTTCCTTCATAGACTAATTTGAGACCACCGGCCCAGCAAGTCGAAGGTCCGTGGTAAAAGTCTCAGTGAATGAAGCCTTTTCTTGCTTGGGTTCCTCCTTCCACCTTCCCCTCTAAGCTTTCGTTCGTCTTTTGAATATATGTCTACTCCTTTTTTATATGTGTGCATATATATATATATATATATATATATATATATATATATATATATATATGTGTGTGTGTGTGTGTGTGTGTGTGTGTGTATAATGGGCAGCAAGAAACAATATAGAAATATAAAAATATCACTCACACGTTATTTCTTGATCATTTCGACGGAATTCTGCTCCGTCTTCATCGGAAGATAAATAAGTGATGTGTACCATTACTTCTCTATCTTCCGATGAGGACGGAGCAGAATACCACCGAAATTATCAAGAAATAACGTGTGAGTGATCTTTTTATGTGTTTCTATATTGTTTGTTGCTGTCCAATTTATTATTCGGCACTTCTGTGTTACGTCGATGAAATCATCTTTACATATGTATGTATATACACACACAGAAATTGCTTGGGAGAGGTGCGGTGTATACGTGTGAATATATGTTTTTATATTAATATATATCCCTACGTTTTCATATGCGTACGTGTGCTAATCCCGAGTCCATTCCTAACCCGCCAATAGACGGAAGAATCTCGCGAGCGTCTGTGTGGTATTCCACAAAGGAGACGGGGGAAGAGCCACATGGTTCACTCTCTTGCCTTCGTAAGTGAGGCGCGGCGAGAGAAGTAGGCGTGATAGAAAGTGTAAGAGGGTACGGGAAGAGTAGAGGGAGTTTGCGTGGGTGAATGTGTCTTTTGACGCGGGGAGGGCTCTCCCTCGCTGGGATTCCGATCGACGGAGAGCGGAAGGGAAGAAAGAGATGGATTCGACGGGCGTATTTCGAAGAGTGAGGGTGAAGGCCTCCACTTCATTCTCCGAAGTCACTGCTTTAGCTCCAGAAGATCTCGCGGACACGCATCCCCCCAGACATCAACCCAACCCAGCCCCTCCCTGAAAACCAACCATTCAACACGAACGCTGCTCCACAAAAAAATTAATATCGAAAAAATCCTCCCAAAAATATCGCACGACCCTGCTTGATCCTCCCTTCTTCCACAGATATCCTTTTGCTTCCCATTCGCCCGCTTTTCATACGCGATTTCTCATCTCCCTCTTTCGACGAACGCCCAGACATCTGCCTTCCAACTAAATTCCTCTCCCAACATCCATCCCACACTGCATAAGTACCCACTGAATCTCCTGCTGCTCGTCGGTTATCAGAGGTGACTTTTATGAGCAACGTTGTCGCTTCTCATAGTACAATTTCCCTTTCACTTTTCGGGTCTAGGAGAGACAAATTTTTACTATTTTTGACGTCTCGAAGCCATCTGTGATGCTTCACCACATATTCTACGGTTAGAGATGATTATAATCGTGTTCCTTCAATGTCTCCCTTCTCTTAAAGGTCCCCTTTCAGTTACGTAGTTCCTGGAGGCCTTTGAGAAATTAAAAGAGTAATAGCGGAAGTTTTTATGATAACCGTCAGTAAGCGATGGGGCAAGTGAAAGGTACGGGGATAGGTAATTGACACAAGAGAGGGAGACGCTGAATATCATAATTGAGAAATATCTGTCAGACGGAGAGCAAAATCATATTCCTTGTGGTTTCAGAGTATTTCAATTTGCATTTGTGCAGTTGAGATGAATACCAGACAAAATTATTTTTGCATGAACGAAAATAGAAACGAACGATTTCTGTAGGAAAATGATGGATACCAAATATCAGGTGGAATGTCAAGAGCAGTAATTTAACGAAGATTTGGAAAAGATAGAAGAAAATATAAAGGCAAATATTGCTGGAGTAATAGGTAATAGGGCATATCTATTTTAAAGCCCGATGGCTTCGTAAAAGGAAGCCTTGAGCTGCTTTCTCCTTGGAGTAATCGCACAAAGAAATTTAAAAAACTCCTTGTGAAATACATTCAGCAAGTAAAATTCAATAGGCAAATAATATATTGCTAAATTGGATGTCTACCTAGAGGTTTTGGGTTCAACTCGGTTTGGTGGTGAGATTTCAATGGGATATCAGTATTCAGTCTTATGTCATGTAGGATATTTATATAGCCTGAGGTGCACCGAAATGGGTCATTAATCCAGGATCCTTGTCAGGTTTTCCTAGACGAGGTAGCCCAGCAAGTGGAGTGGTCTGTTAAATTAACTTAATGGTCCTTTTTTTCAATTTTCACCCACATAAATTCAAACGCATCATATAAGGGTGCAAAAATTATCTGGTTAACCACAGCTGATAAGGGAAAATAAATATGTCCCCCCTACAATGTTAATGTGTGAGATTCACATGGCAAAGTACTTGTTGCACTTCGTTCTTAGAGGTCAAATCACCCATACGTTCAATTACCGAGGTTTACCGTGCTGGAATGTCTTGTGGAGAGGATTTTAAGTGAATCGTTCATGCACCTGGATGAGGTACTTATGGCGTCTTCCGTTAAGAGTACTTAAGAAATTCGTAATCGATGCCAACTATGTCTCCTTCACTCACTCACTCATTTTCTATCTCCCGTTAAACTGCTTACCAATCCTTTTTTGCATTTGTTCTTGACTGGAGGTTACTTATTTGATAAGAAGATGTACGAAAACGGGATAATTTAAAATTGGGGAATAAGCGCCCAAAGAATGATTTGAAAACTTTAAATAAAATACTAATACTGCTTATGTACAGACAGCAACCTCAAAAGTTCTCAGACAATCAATATTGTGAACCTGTAAAGCAAAAGCCAAGATGAACTCCAATACTTCCGTAAATTAAATTCATAAATTATATTAGATTTTGCAAGTTAAACTTTCAAGAGCTTCCGTTTGTATCAGCTTATTTTATCTTCAAATTATTGTAGGTCTCCCACCAAAAATAAATTACGCTAATCCATTCCATTTAAAAGCAAGATGTTGTTGTATAAAACGAGTGCTATTTACATGTTTTGGTATTGAAACTTATAATGTTACCAAACCATCGGATCATAGAGAGTAGAGATTACAAAGCTCGAGTAAACGTATATTAACATGTGTATATTTACGTGAATTATGTACGCACGTAAAAGCAAAATTACGTTAAAATAGATCAGCTGTAAGCAATCAAAACTTCTAATAGAGAGAGAAATATTAGAACTCAGTGTTTACTTTTCTTTCGCAGAGAAAAAGTAACGGCACTAAATGATCGCTGGTTTAGCACTAAAACCAGCTTGAAATTTATTCGACGTCGCCAGTTAGCAGTAACGTTTATGACCAAAATAATATGCAAATGGGTATTCAAATATCTATTAACCAAACTTTTTGTCGTAAACGTAGTTGTAAAGCCTGAAGAGGCTGTTTTTTTTCATTTTGATGCACTTTTTTTTACTATCTTTTAGTGGTCCTTGATGTCATAGTGATACTTTGGCCAAGTGTGGCATCGGGGTTCCACTTGTGTGCTGTTAAAAACAGATTCAATACCATACAAGTAGGTTGAAAGTTCATGTACCTTCAGTTGGCACTTATTCTCATCTTGTTTCAAAGGCTTAAAGGGAAATTTCAATGCAAAATTCAACAGTTAATAGTATTAAAATTTAAGAATTTGATTATTCTCGCTCGATATAATTTTTTGGTGAAATTTCAGTTCAGTGGAGTTGAGATGGATAATTCCTTGGCACTATTTGAAGACTTTTAACGTTTTTAATGCGTAATATTAAATCAGAAAAATATAATGAAAAGCTAACGCTCCCTGCAATAAAGGAAAGTAAAGAAAGAAAATTATCTGCAATAGCTTTATGGTTAAAACAATTGACACTGTGATAACTCTCAACGGTCGAGGGAAAGTCGTGCGATATTTTATTTAATATTCAGTTTTTCATAAAAGAAAGGAGTAAACGTTTCGTAGCTATGGAGAAGTGCCGCTCGCAAACATTTTCATAGTCATAGCCTATAAATGATTCAACAAGAATGGGTTAAAAAAAGAATTCCATCTAACAATGAAGTTCAGGTGCTGAAAACCATTAACAATGAGACTGAGAAACTCCTCGACCCTAGATAGAGAAAGAGCGACATTATCCCTACAAGTAGACCTAGGCGGGGATCCAACCGAGACCTCTGAATATGCAGGCGAGGGGGGAATCGGCGGGGCGCTGATGATGATCATTATATGATTGATATGACTGAGAGGAGGAGATCGGACAGCCACCACGTGGGTATGTATCGTTGTGTGTGTGTGTGTTTATGTGTGTGTCTGGAATGGGAAGTAGCAACGGGAGGCGAGTGCGTGGAGTTGCTTGAGAGGACCACGCAAGCGAGTGTGGGTGTGCGTGGGAGAACGTGATGGGAGATTGAGAGGCAGAAGAGGAAGGGAGAGGCGGTTTTGTGGGAACGGGAGGTAGGACTTGTGTGGATGAGGAGAGGATGAGAAATGGGGAGGGGAAGGAGGGAGCGTTGGAGGGGAAGGAGAATTGTGGGATATCTCCATGCCGCCATCTGCTCCGAACACTCGGATGGGATCGAGGGATGGAGGTTTGGGGTAATGGGAGAAAGTACGGTCAGGAGTGAGAGATGGGGAAGAGGTGAGAGGGAGGGGAAAGTATATGGGAGGGGCGAGGAAGTGGGGATACGACACGCCCTCACAGTCACCGGGTGTTTTCCTTTCTCCTGAATCGAGCGGTTGAAATACGACGCAGAAAAATATCGATGTCTCGAATAAGAATAAATCCACATCAGGATACATGGTGATTGTGATCCACGGAACGGCTGACACCTGGATGAATGCGTCAAAAGTAATGACGCCAAAATTTCTATCGATGTTCTCTACCGTCCCATGACAGGTTTGCAAAACGCTACCTCGCGAATTAAACTCCATCGATTCGGTTTATTTCGTTCCGCTACGAAGGGGACATGCACCCACGGAGTGGGTCAAATTTTTGCGCGGAAAACAAAATCGTGGAGTACTCAAAAACGGAGCACTTAATCGCATCATGTGAGAGTGTCTGCAAAACTTCGATAACGAATCCCGCATTCGAAGCAGAAATGTTTTAATGGAAAAATGAAGTAAAATGTGAAAGGCTGATGTGAGATTTCGCGTACATTAAGTCGGCTGTGATGACTCGATCGAGTAAAGGCAGAAACAACACACGTGATGTGAATATTATTTATAATTTGACTCTTAAATCTGCCGGAAAATCGATTTTCTTTAGTTTTTATATTTTTCTGTTTCCTTCGCCCATGCACCTCACATCTACACCCTTACATAATCTCGCAATTTTTCAATCCCTGTATTCACTTTCTCCACCGTTTGCAAAATAGATACTTAGTATTAAACAACCTTGCAAAAGCCTTGAAATTCATTGCTGAACAATAGTGGGACGCCCGAAGCAATCTATCTTGGAGTTCTGAATTTTCTTTTTTCACAAACCTTTACCTTCATGATTGTAGATACTGAGAGTCAACGATTCCTTCAATCGAATGCTATGGTACTTTCCTCAAAAAGTATGCAGTTTTTTCGCCTATATAAATAATAAGACACACAATGTTAAAAATATTAAACAAACTTAAATTATAATCTGCTCGCTAAAAATTGTGTCCATCTAAAAGATAACTCTTCGTGCTAAAATTGATTTGCTAACAATCTTGCCAAATTCCATATCATTGTTTTAGTAGATTTCACTATTTGGTAGGCTTTTATTTTTATTTTGGGTATATACCAGAATGATTATTTCGCGGTGATATTAGTGACGTGGCATTCAAGGAGGGGTTACTTTAAGTAATAACTCTCGGCTTCCATATAAAAAATATTTTCCGGAAATACTTTAGTGGTATCCAGTGTCTTCGAAAGGATCTGTAACTATCGTGTATAATTACTATGCTTTTGTCGCCATGGCTTAGAATAATTTCTAGAATAGCGATTTCATAAAGAAAATCACTTAATTTTTCGGTTTTTTTCCGACTCCAATCCCTTTGCAGTGGCAACTCCCTTTTATCGCCATAAACGGGAACGTTGCAAGAGGTACCAATTGGTTCTCGGTTCTATATGATAGATGATTGACTCAATAGATGATTATCACGTCCCTTGAATAGAGCGTATTACTAAGTGCATTGTCACTAACCATTATGATTCATACTTAAAATTGATTAATATCTCTGATTTCAATGGTGACAGTTCTGATGATCTTAGACTCAATGAAGAACAGAATCTGAGACTGGGCGTGGATGTGTTGATTATTAAAGCAGAGTAGTCCAGTGATAGCTACCAGACACAAATTTCACAAGGAGAAGCGCAATTAGTGATGGACTATAGGATTAATCGTTGCACCGCAATTGGGAAATACAGTTGATCCGAGCTAAGAGAGTTAGAGGATAGCCTTTACTGCAATCGATTAATGGGCATAGGGAATATGAGACAAACTAATTAATCACAGGAATTTTTATTTCGTTTACCAGGTACACAACGATTTTTGTTTTTGCTCTGAAACTATTTCCTCTTTTTGTTAAATTTGATGTGAACACTATCCTACGGATTGAGATTCCGATACGTGAATGCAACTTAAGTGGAAATTCCACTTAAATTTGATTCATCATTGATATTTTGGCCACATAATTTTCCTTTTTGACTGTGATTTGAAGTTAATTTTGTATCATAAGGTCGTACAATTAATTATTCACAATCAGTCATACTTTACTTTTCAGATTCACGGCATAGTTCCATTGATAGAGGGTTAAATCCAGTAAAATTAATATTTTCTTACTTCGACATAGTTCGCGTTTCCACAATGGTTGTCAGATGGAAACGAGAAGCACGTTTGAAGGGTTGTCGTGCATTTCAAAGAATGTGAATCTATTTCTTGAGGTCACAAACCTGCATGAACGTGCACTTGGCTACAAGTTGGAGTGTGTGATGCCCGTCCCCCAAATATGCTCAAAAGAAAACGCTAGATCTGCTACCTGTTTCCGAGGCTTGTTATTTCCGTCACGGTCTGCAGGCCAGTTCGCTCCCAGACGCACGCCATGATATTTTTTTCGCGCCATACGAGCGGAAAGCAACCGCGGTCGAGTGCGTGTTGTGGTAGAGTCCCAAGGGTGGCAAAAACGTCCCTTGAAGAAGATGGATGAAGTGGGCTTAGGAGGATAGAGAGGGCGGGGCGAAATATAATAGCCCAGAGTCGACTGGAAGGCATTTCAAGATGAGCAAAAAGGTCAGGGACAAAAAAAATACCTTGTACTAGCTTTCCGGTCATTGGTATCCATTTTGTTGCCGAGGATGTGGCCAGTTGAAACTATTTATACTCCCTTACTGTATTTAAATATTGAAATCCCCCTCTCAAACTGTGTAGAGTTTAAACCAGGAAGTTTCTGCGGATACGATGCGAACGAGAAAAGAAAAATATCCCTTTTTTAATCAATGCCATTCTAGCAGGGCAATATTGATGATACGATACATGATGGTGAATCATCAGTACTTTTCATCCCTGTCCTTTTAAGAGCTAGATTATTTCCTCGAAAGAATATTCATACTTGCAATAAATGCGTTACAGTAAAATAGTAAATAAATCCACTTATACGTGCATATTTATGACTTAAGAATGAGCATGAATTATGGATACAGTTGAAAAAATTAATAAAATTGGTCACAATTATTTTGAAAAGATTACAAAACCCGTGGCAGTTGTTGCTCATTTTCAAATACATACGCATTTTCCTTTTTGTACAAAGAATGAGAAATTGATTCTACACCAGGAAATAGCCTAAAGATTGAACATATTATCGATATTTTGAGCATGAAATGTTTACCCGCAAAAAGTTAATACTTGCGACATCACAACCTTACCTGGGAAAACTCGTTCGTTGTGAAATTCAATACACAAAAATGATTTTTAAATGTGATAGAATAGAATAATTCATCACCATTAAACATAATATTTTCCTATTCCATTTATGATTTTTCGCTTATGATAGTATTTATCCATTCATTATCCGGTAAGGTTTCCATCATTTGTTCCTTTTCTCTAACGCAAAAATACATAATCCAATGCTTAGGTAGGCATTCTTATCCGTACCATGTCACTTATAGTATTATATAAATCTCAATTACATGTATTGGAAAGAGGTTGAGGAGAGCCCATTCGTAAAAAATTGAAATTTCTCAACCGCAGATGGTGATGGCATCATATACGAAGATACCCCTTCATAGATTGTGGTGACGGTGCAAGCGTTTGGATTGCAAGGAACAAAGGGCATTTAGTGTAAGGGGCCCAAAAACAAAGTTGCTTTTCAATTTTTTCCTTGAGGAATCCATTTCGTGAGAGATCCTGAACCGTTTTCCTATTAATGGAATACCACAGGGAAATTTTGTCACCCTAGAAGTGAGATGGCATCATTTCACTCCAACGTATTCGCTTCATTTGAGTTCGTCTGTGTCGATTGGAAATTCCAACCTGCTACGAGTGCCCTTTACTGGCTGAAGGCGGCGATGAGACGATTTCGCTGCCGTCAAAGCAGACGAAATGGGTGATTAATACCCAATAAAGTAATGACCAGAAACGAAAATGCTATATTCTACTTTTTTTAATAAAATCGGTTCATATGTCTATGATAAAATTAAATTCAATTAATTATCTTGATTTATTTGATAAAATAGTATGAATAATGAGAGTGAATATTTGGCGATGTTCTAATGATTATAGTCAGTGAATTTGATTTCTACCATCATTATTTTAGGTTATTCGAGGGCCATGAATTTTTCCAAGAGATTACGTTATCATTAAACCAATGCAAAGGGAATTGCAGCTTCAAAGAAAAAACATTTTGGATTAAATGTTATAAAAAATGTCTATCACTGTGAAATATCTAAGTTAAAAACTGATGTATTTTCGTATTATTTCGCAGACATCTTTTCAAAAGTTTTGATAAGGTACAAACCACAGCGCTTTTGGTTGTAATCAGGATAAAATACATGATACCAAAAATTTGACAGACGGATATTCAAATAAAAGTTTAAAATTTTCTTTCTTAAAATCAATGGATAACTATTTTCTATTTAAACTTTTCGTTGAAAAATGTGTGAAAACATTTAGACAGGGGAATGCAATGGTATGGATTCTAGTTAGCTGGTTTTCCACGCCAAGGGTACGGGTTCGGATACCGGAGTTGGTAGTATTTTTTCAGTGGTGCCTAAATCCCTACTTGGGATGCCATTTCCGAATCCTTCTATGGGATATTACAGTAATTAGTGCGACTCCTTGGCGCCTTTTTTTATTAGAGTAGAGTATCGCGGGGATCATTCTAGGTGAATAAAATTTTATCAAAAGTAACATTTTTGGCGTTTTAACTATTCCTACGCTTTCTTCCTGGACCCCGCACAGTTTTCGTCATATAATATAATGTATGCCCTGTTTCCCTTTTTTCCTTGGGTCGAATATAAAAAATACTTATTTTTCCTGATTATATTTGATTTAAAAGAAAATAAATATATGATTTCTCATGTCTTAATATTAAATTTAATGATATTAATAGTTAAAGTCAGAAAATTTCGAGTTGCGATTTCCGGAAGGTTTAGTTTTCGTTCATTTGCCTTTCATAAAAAAAATCAGTTTCCTTTGAACTTTTATAAAATTCCAAAAGTAACTTCGATAAACTTGAAGAGCCCATAAAGTAATAAGTGATTGAAAGAAATTTCGATAAGACGGATTTTGGACGAACGTTAAAAAGGAAGCACTCCGAATTTCGTATTCGCTGAGAAAAATATGCCATTCTACAGGAAGACCCCTGTCGTGAATCCCAAACGACGCCTTCCTGATTTTCTCGTCACTTAAAACTTACTACTGCCTGTCCTTAAGAGTGTTTTCGTATATTCCCCTAACCCCACCCAAGACCCTCCATCCCATTCCTGTCCCAGCCACCGCAAACTCAACCCGAATCCAGTCTCTCACTCTCTCTCTCTCCGCCTCTCTCCTTAAAGAACTTTGCACCTGAGTTTCGACCTCCTCCCATCCCGCTCAGGAATCCGTCCAGAGGACTCAATTTCGGCTCCGGGGGATGAGCCAGCGAGAGCATTGGAGGGCGCCCGTGAAACCGAGGGAACCGCACACCGCACCCACCTCTATCCCATTCCTACTCTCCCTCCTCCCTCTCATCCGCGCGACCCTTTTGTCGTCAAAGGGCGCCGAAACGAAAGGGGAAACACCTTTCCTTCACCTCTTCATTGGATCACGAGTATTACGAGAGTGGAAATGGGGTCCAAGAGCAAAAGTTTTTTTTCCACTGGGAAAATGAATTGCTTTCATGTTTCATTAAATAATTCACAAATCTATTCCGAGGAGTCATTCAACCGTTTCTGCTAGAAGGATTTTTCCAGGATAAGCTGTAAATACTCGTACCGTGATTCGGTTGGCTTATTTCATAGAGATAGTGCCGCATCTGCTTCTAAATTGCCCATTTCAAGGGCGTGTTGGGGGCGGGGTCTTTGGGCTCCAGACGCACATGCAGAAATAATAGTCCATAGATGGATTCGAGTTTAATTTAGCTAGTGTACAAAATGACTCGTACATATACAATGGAAACATTAATATCATTCACTCTAAATTGCATTTTAGTCTTGAAATCCGTATGCTCTTGCGCTTGGGCTTCATGATGTTATTATTTCGTTTCGCCCTTGGAGAAAACGAGGAATTTTATCCGTGTGTGATGCTGTCTTTCTCTCTTATTTAGCTCGTTGGTTAAAGTTGCCAGGGTAATGTAGGGCCGTAATAATTCCCTCGGTGTAGTAAGAAAATTCAAGTTTCCAGTACCTTTATAAAGTCTTACTTTCTTTCCTTAAGTAATGGGCATCCAACCTGTATATCATCCAATATTTCCATCACGCTCACTCTCTTTTCATAAGAACTTGTCACAGGTGTGGAAAGCTTTCCCTGAAAAACATGCTTTTCTTGAGTTCAGAATTATAAGAATAAGGACTTGAATGTTTTCATCACGAGAGATGTAAAAGAGCTCAGATTGAATGTAAAAAATGATTACATATACTTTTTTAATCTCACCTTAAATGGCACCGCATGCTGCAACAAGTGTTTATATCTTTGAAAATTTCCAAAAACCCTGGTTCACGATTTCCATGCAAATATTTGCTGCTGGGGTAGGAAGACGTGGGACGGAGAGGGAGGTCCGCCCCGTGTGGCATATTTGGTCCAACGGCAGGGAACCGGTGTAAATTATACCTACAGGGGTAAAAATGCAAATATCGGGAATGATGAGAATCTCGTGAGGCGGGGACTAAAAAACTTAAAGAAAAAACTAAAAACTGCCTCAGGTGGCGCAAACTCTATCAGCGCCACTGATATCCATGGAGAATCTTGAAAGCATAAAACAAGTCGGAGAAGCGCAAATTGGAAACTACTGCCAAAAAAGGAAACAAAATGTTTGTTATCACCAGCATTAAATCTAAATCGATGCTCATAAGATAGCAAAAATATATTCCTTTACAAAGTTACGAAAGGAAAAAAAAGATTTTCGTTAATCTGAAGCCAAAAATAAAAATGATAAGCAAACATTTAAACTGTTTTCACCAGCTCTCCATGAAACGAAAAGTAATGGTTACAGATGCGGGGTATTAGTGATTGTTCGTGATGATAAATTCTTTCAAAAAGATGGGAGAAGGGATTTTGGTATGAAGGATTTAGTGCAAAGCATTCTAAAAAATTAACTCCATAAAGATGGTAAAGCATTAAAAAATCCTAATACACGTATAATATAATAAAATACCATTATTGGGTAACTCCTGATGAATCACTTCTATCTATCTCAAACTTATAACTATCTCAAAGAAGGCCTGCAAGATTTATTGCATTTATTATAAATAAATATATTCGAAGAGGAATGCTGTTGCATTAGTCATGACTAGTGAACTAAGTACGCGTATGAAGCTTCATCACCAGGGGCAATGCTCATATTTCTCACAGTCCAGTTTTTAACGTTTACCTCCTGAAGAAATACTTGTAAGAAAATATTAAATGACAAGATTAATGGATAGAAACGTAATACGATGGAAATAATGAGTAAGTAAGAACAAAATTCAAGTCATAGAGTTAAATAGCCATGTGAATAAAACGAGAATATTGATCAAAAGTTAGGTTTTAGCTGAGATAACATATCATATATGCAGGCAGCGACTGGGTCAAAAACGTTGTCAAATATGTATTTAATGAAAACGTACTTAGTAGCGTAAAATCATGAAATGAAAGAATATCAATTCGACGGGAATTCGAGATGACG
This sequence comes from Hetaerina americana, assembly GCF_022747635.1. Lineage (NCBI taxonomy): Eukaryota > Metazoa > Arthropoda > Insecta > Odonata > Calopterygidae > Hetaerina > Hetaerina americana. Next base: position 25,495,178 of record NW_027287316.1, read on the forward strand.
CGGCGGCTATCGTACTGGACTCCCTCCCAGAGGGTCCGGGGTCAATTCCCGGCGGTGTTGAATATTTTTCAGAGGTATCTCGATTCCTACTTTTGGTGCTTTGTGGAGGGCCCTTTTAGCGAGTACGCCGTCCGTCGGAAAGGACGTTAAACTGTGGACCCCTTGATGCATTTCGTAAATAGTAGGCTAATGCCGACGCCGGGTTTATCTCCAATCTTAATTCTTTCCTGGCCATCCCTAATAGCGAAAATGACCTCAGCTTTCGGTCGCCTCCCCTAAATACTGCTACTAAGAATACCGAAGCTATGGAATTGAACGGTTCTTCAGCATAGATGCAGGATGGAGATTGTTTTTTCCGAGACATATTTGCTTAATTTTAAAGACGGAATGTCTTCATATTTTCCTAATACGGATTGTCTTGAGTACGAGTTGTCATTGTAGTAGATGCAGACGAAATTCATTTTATTTACACAGTTATTTTGTTTTATGGTTAAGTAAGATATTTTTTTCAAAGGAGAGATTATAGGCTCCTGGTCTCTGGCAAATACTCTCCTCACACGCGATAGGTCAATATAAGTGAAATTTGGATTCTAGAAAATGGAGTTTATCTCTTTTACTTCCCACACTCGGCAGAAGATATCTAACCATTTTGGAATAAAAAGCCTTGGAGAGGTCATATGAATAAAGAAAGGCTCTCTTCTCCCACCTCGTTACCTTATCAGAGGTAAAATACGGCAGCTCTTCTTATCTGGCAAGATCCATCTTTCGGAAGGGATTCCTATGCTTCTGCGGGCGATGCCTTCGTGAATCATGCCCATTACGAGTTGAATGATTGATATAAATTGATCGGAATTTCACTTTCAAATGGGAAAAAAATTTAATGCAAATACTCTCTTATGCTTCTCCATCAATTTTCCGTGGTGAATTTGGCAAACATGATGACCGTGGAGACGTAAAAAAAAGTTTTTTCCCCCCAATTTTGAGAATATTTGCGGGGGAAAAAGCAATCCGAATGAAATACGCTTCACGAAGCACTTTGTCTAGAGCCGCGCAATAAAATCGCAAGCAGTCTCTCTTTCTCTCTCTCTCTCTAAAGTTTGCAAGCATACTCCTCTGATGAAAATATGTGTAACGTTTGATATTCTTCACTACGGCATTTGCGAAATGCATTTTCAAAAACTCGTATGCGTGTGAAGTTAAAAAAAATGGCGACTCCCGAGTACGACTTTCATTATTCACATTCCGGGTTTCTCATCCTTGGGAATGCGTTCACGCGGATGGAAAAGTACTGAAAACAAAGGCCCTACCCCTTTTCGAGCCAAATTTCCATCTCTTCCACCCTTAATGTCCCATACATAACGACATATACATTTTCATGCACGCGGTGACGTCACATTCGGTGACGCAAAAACAGGTAGGAGGACTTAGGACAGAGGTGCTTCTTTCCATATCACCATCTCATAAAATATTCATTCTTTCCAACTCATCTACGTTTATTACAAATTTTTATAAACCTTTTTTTTTACTGGGAAATAAAAGCGAATTTTTTTTTCAATCCTTTCACCATACGCTGATATCTACCGTCGACTTTAGCATTAACACATTATTTGCTCTCTCTTCATGAGTTTGCAAAACTAGAGTTCAACGCACTTACATACGTGGTACATTCACACCGTAGCCGATGCTTTCTGAGGTATTCGGGGAAGCCTGGTTGGGAATTTCCAAGTACGAGTATGCGCGCAAGGAATGTGGAACAGTTGAATGGTAAATGAATAGACGGGAGAGGTTGAGTCGCGTAGGTAGTTAAATTAATTCCTAAAAAAATGATGCCGCCAACAATTTTATTTTAGAAAAATTGAGAAGGCAGTGATCTTATTCAATGAAATCTAATTTGGACATAAAATTTGACTTCTTTATTAATCAAAGAAACTATAATTTTCAAACAGAAAGTTTAAAATCAAATATATTTATAAGTTACACAATATTAGAAATAATTGAGCATTTGTGGGGATACGATGCCCTAATAATCATTAATTGGGAAAATTAATTCATAAAATACTTTAGGTCAATCAGTGCGATCTGTGTGATGATGTGTTGACGTTTAATAATAAATCGAAGTGTCTGTTAACAATATGTATTAGAGCCGTTTTCAAGGGAAAATATTATATTAGTCGAAGTTAGTCATAGGTAAAGGCTGACTCTTTCTTACGCAATCTTTTAAAATTTTCGGATGATAAAGATGATGATTTTCATGCCCTAAATCTCTTTTCTTAGTCTCAACTTCGGCCAATTCTGGTAAATGAGTGATTTATTTCAATTCACCATTGTATTTAAAAGTAAAAAAAGGCGTCAAATTTATATAAATATTAACCCAAACGCCAAAAAATATCTGAATGTACACAGTAGTCATAACATATAGTATTATGCAGGGATTAACTTCTGTTTTTAATGCTTCCCGTTTAATATTAGAGATAAATATCGGATGGCAACCATCCATTCTTTTCCCTTATACACTTCACGCAGGACAAAATAGAACTAAATGACGATTTTTTATATTTTTTAAGCAGTTAAATAAATTTTTGAAGATGCCATTCCATTGGCCTACTTTTTTCCTCCGTCTAAGTCGTACTACGCTTTATATCTACACTATTCGGAATTAATATTTTCTATTACTCCTATTCCCTGTATCTCTCATACCATTCAAAAGCTGCATACTCAATGATAATCTCCTAAGTCCATAAATGCGGTGACCCCGTGGCAAGAGCTGAAGCCACATAAAATATTGATTCCTATCTTTCCAAGCCTATGGTTCTGACTGTGATCGCTGATATGTGCTCGTGGGGTTGATTCCGTATGGCTGGTCGTTATGGCCGTTGTAAGAGGAATTTCCTATAAAAGCGATTTAATCGAATTTCGAGGGAAGTGAGTCCCGATATGGTTGGAAAATATTCTATGATGATCGTTCTATGGCTCAGATTTGTTATAAAAATGATTGATAAAATGCCAACGGTAAATGAAACGATAACTCTTATTTACATCCAACAAAATGAGTGTGCGTAAGAATTTTGAAATAGCAAAGAACATTTTTGCCAGATGATAATAAATTCTTATCCTTTATTTAGTTTATTAATACACTGTTGTTCTAAAGCCTTGTAAAAAATCTCATTTACATGAGAGTAATCGTCGAATCTTAATTAGACCGAAGAAATGTATTTAACTGCATTGAACTGTTGAACTTTCTCTCACTGCAACTGAGCTACGTTTATTGAGGGGATTACGTTAGGTCATAATCACCACTGACGCAAATTTTATTATTTCAAGTTGGAAAAATTACACGCATGAGAAATGTACGACACATAATAGCAGGAAAAAATATCTTGAGGTTTTTCATAAGCAATTTGGTAGATGCTCAAAATTAAACTTTAATGTTTAGTGCATATACTAAGTACACTTTTTAGTTTCTTGTCGGAATGTTTGCATAATATTTCTTCAAATATCATTCAGAAAAAAACTATCATATTACAGAGGTCATTTCATGAAAGCAAAATAAAATATCGAATGGAAATTTTGGCACAATATTGAAGGATTTTGTACCGAATTTACTTATCATTCACTAAACGTGCGAAAGTAAAAACTTTTGCAAAGAAATGATAAAACAAAAAGGTCGACTTCGAGTCTTTTCAGCGTGGCTCTCCGTCGGAAAATTCTTTAAGAACTATGCAAGGCCAGCCAATCTATTGCAGCTTTCATATTGGTGGGTGGATCGCAATTCGTACTGTCGCTCGTTAGATCAGAAAATTCAGAAGTTCCTATTATAATTTTCTATTTTACATTTTACTACTCAATGAAAGAAAGTCAGGAAACGTCCCATGTTTTCCAAGGAATGTGGAACGGGAACCTACTAAAATATTTCTACTCGATAGCCAACACAGCAGGTACATAAAACTGTTTAGTAAGAGAAATCGATTTTTCCCGTGACAGAAAGTGCATAGATGTTTTTACTTTCAATTTTTTAGGAATTAGTATTGTCTAGCTCTATGCCTTACTTTTTCAACTCGTTAATATGCTCTCTCTAGCTCTATAGAGATTTCAGAAAGGCAAGACCAAAAGAGGAGATTCCAAATAATGCACCCGAGGGTTGGTATGATTGGTGGAAGTATCGCGAAACCTATCCTCGTGCAATAAACCACTCGGTCGTGTGAAATTCAAACCTCAGGGGAAGTAGTGATTTTGTGAATATCATTTCAGCCGATATTTCATTTCCCCGCGCCACCTGCGATTTCCGAAGAAGTTCTGGTTCCCATAAAAGTCTTCAAATTTCTTACTTAAGGGTGAATGTCCAGAGGCCTATTCCGGACTTGAACCCAGGATTCTCCTGATAGTAACCGAACGCTCCGCCCACCAAAAAAAACACGCAGCCAGGGTAAAAAAAAATATTTTTGAAGGCGTTGGAAAAAAATATGATTTGGACGGCAGAAAAAAACTTCACTTGGCCCACCACCGTTATCAATCCCGATAAATCGCACGCAATCCGTCGGTAGATAAGCCTCACGATTCATCATACGGCCGAAAAATCATATAAAACCAGTCGATGTATTTTTTTTACATAAGCTCGAGGTTTGGCGGGGGTGGGGGAGGGAGGGATGACATAACGAAAGAAAAAAAAAGAAAGGTGGGTTTCTATAGGGGACCCGTGAAACGTTACCTATGCGATCTATTGACTTTGGGGCATCTGGCTGGTGGAATAGACGGCGCAAAACGGGGGCAGAGGGTAAGAGGTGAGGGAGGAAAGAAAGGAAGGAAGAGAAAAAGAGTTGCATTAGGCTGAGTGGTGCCCATTTCTTTAAATAAGGGATGGAGCCAATGGTTTGGCGGAGGGAGAAGGTTGTGAAGAATGAGAAATGTCGCTGAATTTTGCGGAGTGGGGAGGGGAGGAAGTAAGTTCAAGATGGAGCCGAGGGGTGCCTACATCTCATCCCCAGAAACCTCTCCCCACTATCTCTAATCTTCCCTCCCCACGAGAGAGGGTGGAAAGAGAGAGAGAGAGAAAGTGATCTATCCGGCAATCATCGCGATGTGCCCGTCTGGGCGAAGGGATCCGGTTGGGCATTGATCCCGAGAGGGTGGTGGGGGGACGAAGGGGAGGAGGATGGCGCGCGGATCTGGAGATGTAGAAGGGCACCGCGGAGGGGTAGCAAAGGGATTCTATTTGAACGCCCCCCAGGCGGCCGTAAAAGTGAAGGATAAAGACGCGGGGGTGAGTTTTCGGAATTAAACTGCCAAGGAGGGGCAATAACTTTTTTGAGGATCGCTCGGAAGTGGATGCTGGGAGGGGATTTGTGGAGCTACGAACGTTCCTCGAAAAAATAAAGTGAGTTGAATCCCGCGGAAAAAAATATCGCAAATCGCATGCAAAATTTACGTTCGGAACAGCGGTTCCGAAAACAGTTGATTGTGGCGGAGGTTTCGGCGCTGTACTGTGTCGTGAACACCATATGTCACGTATTTTTCTGAGATACGGAACCAATAGAAAGCGCGGAGGGTAAATGCAGAGATTAGTAATGAAATTCCTTGAAGGAACCCGGAAACCGGTACGATTCTACCCAACTGAGTACATGCGTCGAAACAGTTCTAGGTTCATTAATAGTTTATTTTTACTGAGGCGTTTTAGGAAAGAACATAAAAGGAAAAAAATAAAAATGGAGGTTAACCTACGTATTAAAACTGCTGATTTTATATTTTGTGGTGTCATGGGATCCATAATGTAACAAATAAACGAAAATTTATTTGATTTTTCAAAGGAACTTCTTTTTGGACTCAATCTCTAAAGGAATATAGAATTGTGTCTCAGTTATGTCATACAAGCCGGATTAATTTTTGAATCTCCCAATTCAGCTGTTATAATGCAAATATAATCCAATAAGTTATGGTTTAAGTTAAGATATGTAATGCATCCTGAAAAGAAAAGTTTACCCCAAATCGTGTTTTCTTACGAATTTTTTCAGTAGGATAAATGGTTTTTTGTGAATTGTTTCAAGCAGTGACTCTCTTTTTTGTTTCCACTAGTTCAAAACTTTGATTTTAATTGGAATATTTTATAATTTCTGAAATTGATTTTCTCATGCCCATGCGGCAGCTTGTGGGATGCTGCGTTTACATATCATTTTTTTAATTATGTCTCGTCATTATTTTTACGATGCTTGTCAATTCATGTAGGAGTTACGTCACCATTATGAACGCCTCTTCACTTTTATGGAACTTTTTTTCCTTATTTCCTCGCATTCTTTTATGAGCCGAGTTGTTAATTTCTAGTTTTCACCCAGCTCATCGATATAAAAACTAATATATTTTAAAAATATAAACGCTGGCGTACTCAGTTTTGGTTCAAAAAAAGTCTATTTTTCCTTCACCATTTCCTTATTTTGAAATTGAATTAATTGTGATGAATGCATTATCGATTAAGTCAGTAAAATTTTAGGTACACTTTAAAATTTGACTTTTAGTCTTTTTGATAATTTGAAAGATTTTATTCGCAGCAGATCCCCTCATTAAAAAATCTTATCACGCTAAAAATGTTGATCATAACATCAATCTTAGACGGTGTCTGACACACTGTGGCGTATACGTGTATGTGAAGGCTAATTCAGATTTTCAATAATTTTTCAAAATTGAGAAAATTTTAATCCTCGGGTGAATACCATACTATTTGCAGGGCATTTCATTATTTTTTTCAAATTTCATATCCAATTAAAATCTTATTGAAATATAGCTGCCGAGAGTAAATTTGCGCAAGAAAATAATTCAATGCATAGGGATCGTATTGTTAATACAGTAGTCCATGAAAACAATAATTAGGGAGCCATTGCTTCAGGGAAACCAATGTCTTTCACTCATCAAGTGAGCTCGAGCAAAACGATAAAGCAATTCTACAAGAAATTCTCTTTGAGGGCATCCCTAATGATTTGCATACATATTGATGAACAAAACGATAAAGCAATTCTACAAGAAATTCTCTTTGAGGGCATCCTTAATGATTTGCATACATATTGATGAACAAAGGTCAAGTATTTAGATCCCTTTTACCATGCAGCGGAGTGCAAGCTTCCGTGAATTTTCAATTCGCAAGTAGCCCGGACGAAACTTCCTTGCCAGTACACCATTACTCATCCTAGACGACCTTAAGAAAATGATGGGTTCATTTTTCGGTGAAGTATATTCCTCTGAAAATGTTCCCCCTCTTGTTACTGCCTCGAAAATGTGGCTCCCTCCAAATCTTCTGCATTCAATTCATACTTATGGCTGTATCTTATGAATTCATAAATTATATCATTCAAAGTGAATTCCACATTCCACATCAAGATATATGGTCACTAAATCCTCGCTGGATAAATTAAAATAATAATTAGCCCCTGAAATTACAGTTATCTTAATAAAATGTAACATAGATCACATTATATTCGTTTTTCAATTTTTGTGCTTAAAAATTAATTTGCAAACTCTTATTTCGTAATTACAGAAGTAAGAAAATGTGGCATGAGATTTCTAAAGAAAACATAGTATGTGTTTATGATGCCAAATATAATTTTAATTTTAGATGGTTAACGATTAAATGAATATATCCAAACAATCTTTTAGCTAAAAAACAGCCAGCCCTGGGCAACTAGAGCCACTGCTGGGGAAATAAATCCAAATGTTTACTTACAAATTCAAGGACTTTTATGTAATGACCAGGATGTAATTAATGGGAACCTTAATAAATCATAGGTTCTTTTGTGCTTAAAATAAACTTTTGGATATTGCGTAGAAATTAGCGTTCATTTTTTCTCATTTTCAAGAGAATGATTAACCATCCGAAGCCCACAGATACATTAAAAATATGAAAATATAGAAAATACCTCCGATTTTGTTTTTTTTTAGAAATTAGAGGAAATGGGAAGCATTAACACGAAAGCGATGAATATGGAAAGGAAGTCCTCGGTTTCCCGCGTTACAACCGATGTTCTTTTGTCTTCGTGCCAAGCGAGCTGGAAACTAATGCGGGCCCCAACCAATGCCGGAGGGCTTTTATTCAGTGTTCCAATGGACCCCAATGTGCAGAGTGAACTTTTCAATGGAAGTGGATATTCGTTCCCGTGCTTGAATGAGAGGGTTCTGTGCACGACAGGTAGGCACGCGCGTGCGTTTCGAAGGCAAATGCGTCCAATTGTGTTTTTTGCACGGTTCCATGCCCTGTTTCAATACCACGGCTCATCACGTATCCAGGAATTTAGCATGAAAAAGTACTTCTTATTTTAAAGCAAGGTGCGTGAATAAACATTACGGCTGCTGTAATCGCACGTGCAATCAAAGGGCATGCAGGAGAAAATAATCCTGTGTGATACGAAATTTCTCCAATTTACCACAGTCCTATGGCACATAGATGAATTGATATTTGTGTGGGCACTACTTAGCTATTAAAGCCAATTTTCATAAAGAAATGATTAAATACATATGCATGCAGACATTCATCCATATTTATTAAGCGTAGCATCAGGTACGAATGCCGTATCAATCTATATCATGGTTTCTATACTGAGTCTTAATGCACTAAAATATATCTTGACAATTGACAATTTGAATGATTATCAATTACAGCTGTTAAAATCTATTTTTTCGCAGATTTACCTTAACAAAAGACACCAAACCATTTATCAAATGATTGCTAAAATTGTCCCCCCAGTCCATCAAAGATTTCTGATTCTGTTCAAAAAAATAGCGTAGCTGTTTTTCGAGAATTCTATTAACTTTAAGGTATTCAAATATAAGCAGGTAAAACCTTCAATAGTATAAAAATTATCGACCATGGTTATTTTTTACTGGGTTGGTAAAAATGTGACCAAGGATAATTCATCTTCTGTTGGCCGCCAAATACATTCCCCCCCTGCTGAGCGTACGCCCCACTTGGGGGGAAACACTCCTCTTGGGATATACTCACAGACGGTGTAATCCGTAATGAGATATTATGGATATTTCTTTCAGTGGAAATGCATTCTAAACTCAATTTCACAAAAATTCAACCCGCTTACAATATTTATAATGCCAATAAATGGTATAATGAACAAATAAGTGAGTTGCCTCCTCTGTTGTAGTTTATTTAGTATTACACAGACTTGCTGTTTGCATCGGTAAATTTGAAAGCCTATTCAAACAGAGTAATTTAATATGTTTTCTCATTTATTTTACCTCATTGCAGCCCTTATTAAAACTTCAAGTTTAAGCCTCACTCTTTTTTAGCTTTGAATACCTAGACATACGTATAATGAGTTAAAATTTTAATGAATTTTATTGGTCTCCCTCAGAAAATCTCCAGAGGACCTCTGAGCGAAATGAAAATTTAGAGAGAGAGAGAGACTACATTCTACGATATCCCTTCAGACCAATAAAGGTAAAGAAAAATGAGACTAATAAATGGTCAATGGTAATGCTAATGTCATTATCTTGTAAACAAAAACTAGAGAAGTACGTATTCACAAAAAATTTATGAAAATTTTTGGGCAGTAGGTAGATTTAATATTAAATATGGAAAAACTGTAACTACTTGACTAAATGGAGAAAATATGCAAATTGAGATGGAATGGAAATGAAATGAAATATTCACGCATATGCTGAAAAGAGGAATACTTGCTGAGCCCGTTATCGAGCAACGTCTGACAACTGTCATTAAGGTTCATCCATTGTTATTATCCGAGTACCTCACTGTCTCACCTCTAGGTCCTTTAAACGATTTCCGCTACTATGTAATACTTGTCATGCACAAATAAAATTCCTTCACCTGCGTAGAGTTGAAAGGGATGAGTGTACGGAATTTCGGTGCTTGTAGAGATATTCTAAATTCTAAATTCTGTTCCTAAAATTTACTTTTCAAGCTTGACTCTAGAAACCGAATTTTTCTTTCATAGTTCCAATTGAAATACACATTCTCGCCATGATTTATGAACTATTTACCGTAATAAGGTTCGGGATTGCTATCTGTTTTGTCATTAAACATTTTATAGAATCTAGAGGACTCGATTTACAATGCTGCATGAGTTAGATACGCCGCATTCATGAGTTTTTCCAAAGGAGTCGTTCAATTATTATGGTATTTCACAATATTATAATCATTTTAAACTCACTCAAAAAACAAATGGTTGTTATTGAATTGAAGCATCGAGGAAAGGACCTCAAGAATTATATTATTAGAGTTCTGCGGTATTTACTAATTTAGTAATTATTAAAAAATCCAATGGCAGTAGCATTGTAATTTTAACGATTTCCATCCATTTCCAGCATTAATTTCCGCGGAACTAATTCCCATATCATGGTATTTAGTTCCGCGGAACTCATACACTGACTCAAATACACAACTCACGCAAATATAAAAAAAAAAACGATTCCCAGTTTTTGACCGAGGGAATATTACTTCTGTGCCTCCAGCAACAAAAGCTTTCATGCAACTCGATCACCTATGATAACTAACCGAGGTTTTAGGACAACCCGTGAACTATTTGTTTTCTATGCACGCATCCTGTTTTCTTTCATCGTATTTGAAACTCAGATCTCTCTTTACGTTTTTCGGGTAGCATTTGTTGCCCATGATCGGAATAGTGGATATAGGAAATATTTTATGTCAATATATGTCTGAAAGCGTCTTAGAAAAAGTCCATGGCTCTCATCTTAGCTACCGAGGCCAGAGTACTAAATTAAATTTATTTGTGACATGCTATTTGAAATTTTCAGACGTAATACATGCTATCAAATGGAACTTCAGGCGCACTATTGGTACCCAAAATCACATTTTTTTCCTATGAGGAAAGAAGGACTATTTGATTTATTTTCCATTTAATTTCCAAATATCTTCCACGCATTAACATCTACATATCCATTTACTTCATCTTCATATTTTCGCTGCCATACTCTTTGATTATAATTTCGCCGACCCCGGTGGCGGCGGGGTAACGTCCTCGTCTGCCATTCCAAGGGTCGCGGGTTCGATTCCCGCCTGGGTGAGTTTTCCTCCACCTAGGGCTTGGGTGTTTGTGAATGTGACCATTGTTATCGTTGTTAATAGTTCGATGTAAAGGCCAAAATGTGCTGTTTTCGGACAAATACTGAATAAATGAAATAAATAAAAATAAAATAATTCCTCACATTCTGTTTTCTCTATTCTCGTTACTTTATAGTTGTACAGTATTTAGGGGAGGCGACTGAGAGTTAAAGTCATTTGCGCTATTATGGATGGATGGAAAAGGAAGGGTGAAGGGAAACTCGGCATCGGCATTAGCCTCCTCTTGTCGAAAGGTGCCAACGGGCCCACAGTTTAACGTCTCACCCGACGGACAGCGTACTCACTCAAAGTGCTCTCCACAAAGCCCCTCAAGTAGGGATCGAGATACCACTGAAAAATATTTGTTGTCTCCAGGATTTGAACCCGGGGCCTCTCGGTGGGAAGTCTGTTCGTCAGAAACCTCACCGATCGCCCTTGTAACTTTGTGTGCGAGTTGGCCAAGACACGGTATGTCAAATACGGGGATAGTTTAAAAGAAGTTCTCAATTTATAATGTATTCAAGTATTGCATTATGGAATTCATTTAAGTACCTAAATTTTGTGTCGGTGCATGAATAAACTCTCAAAATTCTTCCTACAGCGGATCACGTCATATGTGGCATAACTGATGGCATATAATACTTACGCATATAATGGCATACTATATAACACTTACGCATAACAGTAAGTTCAGGGGTCTCAGAGCTTTGTGATCATCGCCCGAGTGAATCGGGGTGTAGGAGGGGGGGCATGTTCGCGGGTGGGGGCGGGGAGATAAGAGAGGACGCGTTACAGGCAGAGCTGCCAAAGATTGCGAATATTCGAATTTAAATTCTCTGTATTTCAGTTGAGGAAATCGTTTTCTTATTTCCAGAAAGCTCAGTTAAAATTTTGAAACAAAGAAACGCGACCGTAGGTATACTATTGGAACCGCACACTTAATGTATTCCTCCTTAATGCCAAATAAACTTGAAGTCTGCAAATACTGAGTATGCTCGCACTGCAAATTGTCTTCAAATACAATTAAATTCTTATATAACTGGAAGGTGGGTTGCGTGTGTCTCAAATCGACAACATTACTACTCATGACCTGGTACATACTTAAGCAACAAATTTACATGTCAAAACTCCCATCAGGAGGTTATTTCTCGAGTTGATTTACAGCTACATGTAATTATATGCTGATGGTTATAATAAACGTAGCATCTTTAGTTGTTCCGAATTACACAGTATACGGATAAGTAAGTTTTACATTTTCATTTATGTTGTTCTCAGAAAGCTTATAAATTCACTTCTAGATTGGAAAAACATTCCCTGTGTGACCCCACTTTGGAAAAGTCAAGTGAACTCTAAGAGTAGAAATCCTACGTCTTCACGTTTTAGGCATCCTACCTGTATGTTATGAAGGCAAAGACGAGTCCAACGAGGGAGAGGCTCGAACCGAGGACCACGACGAGGGATGCCACGCCCTCTCCCCGCGTGGCGGCCGCCGTGGTCTCCGCGGCTATCGCCACGCCCACCACGCCGCCGTGGGCGGTGAAGTTCGGCGGGAATCCGTGCATCCTCGCGGTGTAGAAGTTGTCCATAGCCATGTTGCCGAAACGCTTGATACGTGCCGGAAGCTTGAAACTTCAGAGGGCAACTTGATATATTTTACGCTTATGGGATCTCGGAGGACGTCTCTGATAGAAAGGTATCAATGGCAAGACGACTCAAGGAGGAGGCTGTTTAGACTGTTGATGCGTAGTAACTGATCCAATGGTTGGCCAAAGTTGATTCACCGCTCCCATCAAGCAACTCCCTGAGGATATTTTGAGTGACCTGTGAGGAAGAAAAATGAGTGAAAATAAGACGGGAAAGACTTTTCTCTAATATACTTCCCATCGGCCGATGGATAACCAACTATAATATATGGATGAGAATGTCCGTTTCAATTTATATTTAAAATGCATTCTCGAGTCTCCTTTTTTATCCACATTTTTATTCCAAAACCGTCTATTATGGCATGAAAATGATCAAATATTCATATTGATGAAATATTGATCAGTGATAATGGTATTATATTGATCAAATCATAATTTAGACATATTTCACATCTATTTACTTGCAAATATCAATTTAGTAAACAGATATTCATTATCAGTTCACAGTAATAGAAATAAATCAATAAAGAGAAAATATACCATTATTTGGATAAAATAGTCGTTGGCCGCAATCAGATAATTATTTTGATACTACATTATTACAATTCAGGTATATCTCTCCCCTTATTCATGAAATGTAACATTGGCATTGTGGAAAGGCTTGTACTTTCTGATAACCCCTAAAGCTGTGCTGGCGGAAGCATTGTTAACCTCTCCTGGTAGGGTCAGCCATACCAGATAAGTCGAAGGATAGTCCGCGCAGCGTCTTTTCCTCGATACGGGGGCTGAAAATGCGTTGACACCAGTTGGGGTGGCCATTGAGTGATGGTGTCACTGTAAAAACACGATCGAGAAAGGCAATTTGAAACTACGTCAATTACTTATCCCTATCTACTATGATGTCAGAAAATGAGTCTCAGAGAGCATGTCTTGTCTCTTACTCTCTTTACGTATGCATCAAACGTCTCTTTCTCTCTTTGTGTATGCTTACGATAGCTTAATCTACCCTTATTTCGGAATTGTACGTACGATATTCGTTTTTTTCTGATTTCCAAATGATTAGAACAATGTCATGCGGAAACCATTGTTTTTTCTTTCAAAAATATAGTAGATGGGTGTATGAAATATTGAAACAATTCTACAACCACTGCTATTTACAACCGTTTTATGTTAGACTAACTATTCAATTGTTATCTCTTAATGTGGTGATGTTTTTTCAATGTGTCTATCTATTATCAAAAGCACATGACAAGGATATGTACATTGAAATTTAATGTAGCCGAACAGAGAAGTCATCTTATTCACGGACTTCCTGGCGATATAAACCGTTGGGAAATAATAAAACGACCTCCCTTTTCAGTTTTCATTAATTTAATCAAAAGGGCCTACAGGAAATGGAAAGATTCCTGAATTATTAAATGTTATCGAAATTCTTTGGAAACTCTTAAAGTTGAAAGACAAGAGATGAACGTGGGTTTTAAAGAAGAATTCAGCTTGGATTCCTTCCTTGATTCCTGAGTGAAACTTTTAGAATGAAAAACCTTCTCTTGATGTAAAGTCTTCCTGCCTTCTGTCCTACCCTTTCCAACCTCCTTTAAGTTTTCAAATAGATAAATTTAAAACGAAATAGGCAAGCTTGGTTTCCTAGTTTTCGGACCACCCGAGGGAAGTTTCCAGGTTCAAGTCCAGGATATCCATTTAGATCCCTTGAGCAAGTATCCAAGTGTTGAAGTTTCCTTCATGCTAAAACTTTTGGCAAAACGGAAGGGTAAGATACTGCCTCACATTTCCTAAATATGTGAGTCTGCATCGGCAAAGATCAGACTACAAAGTACATTGATCGGTTGAAAGTTTTTTTGTAAAAACAAGAAATATCCCCTATGATGCATACAGAAAAGCTCCACTCAAATATTTCAATTATTCTTCTCATCTTTATGAACAAAATTAGCCTATTACCTAGAAAGCCGCTGTAAAGTCTTGAGCTAACTTTATTGAGAGCAAGATCATCCAAACGTTAGTTAGTAAGTTATGAGCTTACGCGTTGAAAAGGTTAAAACTCGGGTAACATAGACTGCGAAAAAATGGCAAAAAAATATATGTAGATCGTAATTTAATATATCAGTTATCAATAATAAATTATTCAAGTTACGCTTGCAAAAAATTTTGACTTATTAGATTTAACCTTCGTTATATTCATACATATAATTTAATAAGGAACTTTTCAAATGAATTTCGGCAAGAAGTTGATTTGCTAAGTGTTTTTCTAAGTTATATTAAATGTAGAATCATTGTTTTGGTTTATTCCCATGAGAGAAATATTACCTTGGTTAAATATTTAAGAACTGTAGACGCTTTCTTTAATTCCAAACGGTGAACAAGGAAAAAGGTTTTTATACTTTTTTTAAGTCTATATCGAAATATATAAAGGTATCCTGAGAACGAGTTTTTATAATTTTATAGTTGATAATTTTATAAACTTGAGGAAAACGATCCTACAAATATGTTGTGCTCCTCGAGAAACATTTTCCACCAAGAGTTTAGTCTTTTCTATCGGAAATAATTCATACTTTTCTACAGCAAGCGTTAGATGTCTATGAGATTTTTTTCAGAGAATTCCCGACTGTCATATCAAAAAAATTTTTTCCTTCTGAATTGGTCCAGATATAAAACTGAGTATTAAGCATTTGGAAGCAATGTGGAGGTTGTGGATGGAATTAATGAGCGCCATGTCATACATGAAAAGCAGTCATGCGATTTCAGGCTAATAAATAATGGAGCGCGATTGAAAATTCAAGAGTACGTTGCTACCAACAGGATGTTTTTCTATTTTTGCAATTTGTCAACAGTTGTTTTTGAATTATCTCTTTCAGTCCTTTCAGAACAGAGAAAATTGGAATGTTTTCACTTTCAAGAGACTTTGTAATTTATTTAAAATGCATTACTTCATACATTTATCGATAATAATGTAACCCCTAGCTTACGAAGATTTCACATGTATATAAAAATTCGAACGATGTATGAGATATTTTCTTCCAAAAAGAAGCCTATTTTCCACAAAATCTCTACTCATTGCTAACATTTGAAGATGTTTCAAATAACACAATTCCAAAATATTCTATATCAGTCCTTCACCTCAAACATTTACATATGAGTAAACATTATATCTGAGAATTTAATATACATGATATTTAAAGTCGAGAAATTTTTAATATTTACTGTATGCAATTAACAAAGGATTATTTTCGAGGAGTTGCGCTTCGTTCAAAGCTTTGAATTTAAAGACTGAAAAGGAACAAATAATATTTTTAACATTCGCAAACAAAATCTCAAAGCAAAAAAAGGAACCAAAGTATACCGAAAATGAGGTCAGGAGGCATCAGTGAACACGATGTTGGAATAAATGTTTGTAAATTACTGAACCGGATGGAAAATAAATTCAAAGCGGTGATGTTTCTGGCAAATAATTTTAGAAATTCATATGACATATTCATATGATATGGCTGTATGTAAATCCATTCTTGCTGGCACAGACTCTTTAGCTTTCACAGTTGAAGAAATTTAATTATTTCATAAAAACATACGAGAATATCGCTGGGCCGTAGTCATCAAAACACTCGTCCACTTTCTTGGTTTATTCATGAATTCACTGTCAATTAGTGTTTGCTGTCATTATCTATAGCGCTGATTTTGTTTGAAGCACGTTTCTCCCGATTAATAGTGTACAACATTGTACCTCAGATGAAAAGGAAAGGAAGAATATAGTACACAAATTGCGATTACAGTGACATTATTATAACAACTGGAATTTTGTCTCCCATTCGATATTAACTTGAGTCATTCTGTTTCATTTAAAATTTTGCCCCAACCTATGCTTACACACGGCAACAACTGGCAGAAAAACCAACTCAAATTTTAAACATAAACATCAGCCCTGCTCGAAAGCAATCGACCAAAACGTTGGATTACTGATTAGGTAGGGTTAAACGACACCAAAGAAAAACACACTAATAGAAAAACTTAACTCATTAAATCCTAGCTAAAAATAACATATTTTAATAGAGTTAATTTAAAAGTTAAATCCTCAATAAAATTTATTTTAGTTAGTTCAATAAGAATTAACTTGTAACTAAATCCACAAATTAAACTATTTACTTCTCTTAAGTGATCTCTCTACGACCTCGATAGCTTACCTGTAGACCTTTTTTTTCATTATCTTTTCCTGATAAGGTTCATAGTTAAGTTACTTAGTAACTACTAGTTTTCTCCCTCAAAATTTTCCTAGGCAGGTTAAATGGATTATTATTGCCATAAGACATCGTCACCCTGATAAAATGGTTTCACTTGATGTTCATGATATCTTTTTGAAACTATCGTTAGCTGTGAGGCAAGAAATCTTATGTAATAAATCCCAATATGGCTTTATAAATGAAAAATATATCGATACAAAAATAGTTTGTCTTTTTGATCAGTTACCAATGATTTGCTGAATAATATCTGCTGAACAATACTGACTAATCTATAATATAGGAGAAGTATTCAATAAAGACGGATCGTAACTCGTAAAAAAGTTTAGAGCAAATTTTATGTTTCATTACTAGCTTATGTGCAATGTATATGTGGTAAATGTAACATGGATTTTTGCCTCGAGTTTTATGTCTATGACAGCTGTAACACATTGGAACGTTTAGCTCGCGTACACCAGCGCTAGAGTTAACACAAGACGTTAGTTAAAATTGTTCTTTCGCCATAATAAATCCTCATTCAAGGCCTTTATGACACTATCTAAGACTTATGAAGAGTCTATTCTTCTAACTTAGCACAGCAAGTAGTTGGTGTTAAATGTCTAAAGAGGTGGACCCGGAGTCATTAGTCATTGCTCCTGTGGAAGTAAACATATACACTTCTGCTGACGCTGTGACAGATAATATAGAATAATGTCAATGGTTCTATCAAAATCATTGAACATTTCACTTGTTGCTGAATGTTAATAACAAAATAATCTGAGACTTTTTTTTGCACGGTGGGTCCCAAGACATCGCGATTATCTCGTAAATTTCAATATATAGTATGCTCCTTTCGTCTCTTTAGTTATTACATTAGTCCACCCCATGTGACTTTTTGTTGTTTCCTAATGTGAGGAAACACTTATGCGGAAATCTTTTTTTCAAAGCAGAATGTGTAGACGAGCTAATGGCGTTTCAACTCGCAAAAGCTGCTGCCAATGCATTTATGGTGTCAAGTCAATGATATTTATATTTATACCTAGCATACATGTATTGCATATTAGGCTAAAAATATTCAAAAAGGAAACCATTTCACTATTAATTATGCAAAAATAAAGTTCATGATTAAACTCTGTATTGAAAAGTGATGCGATTGTATTTACATGAACATCCTCTAGTTTTGGCGATAAAAAACTCATATATAACTACTATGTATGCACTCTTATTTAATCTTTCATATTAAAAATCGAATAGAACTATATGTTAACATGAAAGTATTAGTATGAAGAATAAAAGAAGCTTGAAAGATTTCTCTCCCGTTTCTTACTACATCACACAATAATGAATTTACAGTTACCCGTGCCGAGAGCATTAAATTCGTTTCAATACTAGTCATTCTTAGTTCCTATTTCTCTGACAGTTTTATTTATACTTGTTGCTCAGTCTTTATCAAAGCGATGAAGCATTAATTTAAGCAGTATTTACCTACTCTCAATTCAAAAAAGCAACCTCAGGAAAAAAATGAAATTTCCGGAATGAGGATTCTTGGTGGGGATTATTATAATAACGCAGTTTTCAGGCATTTTATTTTCCTTCCTCAAGCGAATATCTCGTGTGTCCGCTTACCCAAGCGCAATTTATTTTGCCGTAATGCTGATCCGGCTCCAGCAAAATGTGACGGGAAAGCGTACGCGTTCCTGCGATCGGGCAATCTCGTCTTTTCCCCCAAATCATCTTGTTCCCACACTTCCTCCCCCGGACTACGTGGGCCCGTCCTTCCTTCTCGAGTTACCCAAACCCCTCGTCCCTTGTCGTCCCCTCGGAAACCCCGCATCCCTCCTGCCGCCTGTCCTCACCTGCTCTTTCCCTCCCTTCAACATCTTCACTCCTTTTGTCATCCTCGAGACGTCATCTGCCCGGAAATGGAGACGTGAGAAAAAAACCGATATCACTCTTCCCATCTCCCTCCCTCATTCTCTATCTCCCCTCTCCCTCTCCTCTATCTCGTTTTCAGTCTACTCCTCTCTTTTTTCCACCTCTATCTCCAATCTCCAACTCTCTTGCCCCTCCTACTTCGTCCTTTCTATGCTGAAGTGGTCGTGGAGGAAAATGCAGACGGTTTCCTCATCGAAACAGCCTCTTCAGGCTACTATCAGCGCCGTCCAAGCCCTCATTGCTTCAAATTCGACGTCAGGGCCAGCCACTCCTACAAACAACCCTCGAAAGCCTCCACCCTCTTCCAATCCATTTGTGTGATTTCTATGCTCCCATCCTCTCCCTCGCCTCCAAATCCAAACCTTCTTCCTCAATCAAAATTTTACGTTTTGCCTGAACTAAGAAGGCATAAGAAATTTCACCAACGCGTAAATTCATCCACAAAACGAGCCAAATTTTAGTACCTTGATCTAGCGTTATTGAAAATACGAGAAGAAATGTATTGGTTAAAATACGATATTTTTTAAAAACTGAACTTTATTAAAAAGAAATACATACTTGTAATCAAGAAGAAAAGAACAGAAATATAATAAATTAAAATAGTGTCTACCTGAAAATGAAAATTTAAGGAATCTTTAGTAATATGAAAAAGTGAACAATATCAAGTAATTTGGCAATAATAATCCATTTGCAGTTTGTTGCATACGTGGACATGAGAAGAAGAGAAGAATGCAGAGGGAGCATGCTAGAAGTGAAAACACGTTCCAAATAATCAAGTGCGAAATGATGAAATCAAATTCAATTGTATTAACAAAACATATTTATGCATATAAAACTGTGGTGAATATTACCAATGATTTCAACCTCGTGTACTTTTTTAAAAATGGAATAGAAATAAATACCATAAAAGAAAGATAATGAAGGCATATGAAGTAATTATAGGCAATCCCAATTACGCCAAGGCATTGAGAAAAGACATCGTGAGTGTTTGAAGAACTCTGTCATTCAAATAATGTGTTTATATCATTTAATACTTATAAATGTTTTTGTACAACAGATGAATGAATCTGGAAGGTTTTTTTACCAAAATGTTTCACTCAATCTAGAAAATAATAATAAGAAAGAGTGAAAATAAGTACAGCCTAATGCATTCTATTACCAATAAAGTCGAACTACTTAGTTTATAAAACAATTATTTGATGTTAATCGAAGCTCATAAGTTGTTTTGCTGACGTTTCACGAGTTCTCTTTGTTTTAGTCTCCCGTGGTCATTCACCCTTAGAATAAGTCGTGAGGTAGTCGACCTATGGTACGCTACCACCACTGGCACGTCATTCTTTCCATTTCGTAGAGCACACATGATGGCAATGCATGTTTATTTCCTCAACTATCATGAAAAACACGTTCAAATAATAAAATAAATAATGGGTTTTTTCATTTGTGAAATATGGCCTCCAGAAAAAAAGAACTCTTTATGCATGCCAAACAAAGTGGACATAATAGTTTTGACGTTGATTGACGCATGAATGTGTTGCGGTCTGCACATCCTATTATTTTCAGTTTTCATGCGCTAAAATGAACGAGTTTATCGACCCTTTCAAGGGAATAGTTGCAATGGCTCGTGCAGAAGAATACTTGATAATGTGAAAGGAATATTGTAAACTCTAATTATCTGCTAACTTGGATCATTTATGGAGATATTGATTTTCAAATCTGTACCTAGGAATTAGAAACGTAATCAAATCGGTATGGCGTATCTCTAAATCAAATGTTGGACGGTGTTCCTTTTTTTTCTTTTAGCACACCAATAGAGTAAATAGAAACAGCTCCCTAAATTGATATAAAGATTCAAAATGATCCATATTATAAACGGCTTGGTTTCACTAAGCTTTTCAAGATTTTAAATGTGATTGAATTGAGCTCGTAGTTCATATTTTGGTATTCTTTTTGTGTGCACTTAAAATTCAGCAATTTCACTGTATGCAATTATAATCCGATTTGATGTTTGATAAATAAATAGTACTGTAGCAGATTTTTGACAGAGTTGATTTCAAATTCTTGAGTTGCGATATATTTTACAAGTTTGGCACAATTGAAATTCCTGCGCCTCTCCAAGTTATCACTCATTTTTAGCCCTAATTGTTCAGCCAGTGTGTTTCCAAATTCATTATCATAATTTTGTTAATTAAAGTACGTACCATACGTGCATATAAGTTGTTTATTAAGAACCATCTATTACCGAATCATTTAGGTTTTCAAGAACGTATTGTATTTTAGAGCATGCCAAAACTATCTAAGCAAATAATATTACTAAAAAATAGTTAATTTCGTAAATACCCTCTTAATAGCATTTCATTTGGTTTCAAATAAACGAAATAAAATATTACCTTTAATTTAGTGTAATTGGAAACATATTTTGTAAATGGCAATCTCGTTTATAATATGATTTTTTTACTCATACTGTATTTTTCAACAACTAAAATCGTAGAGAAATGTCATCAACTGCGGGAGATGCTGTAGCAGTGACTTAAACGAAGATGTTCATTGATGAGCAACGAAATTATATTGAAAATTATAGAAAAAGGGAACGAATTTGGCGGGAAATCGAGAGTAACCGGTTTTGCGGCCTGGTCAAGGCAAATGATTTTACCATTTTGAAATTCCTACAGCCAAAATCACAGAGTTTGGGAGAAGTATTATTACACATGGACGCACACAATCGATGAGTTTTTAGACTCTTTGGGATGTTCCTTTTACAAAACCAAATCGATGACAATCAGAAGATCTGGAAATGAATGCGTAAAACCTTTGTGAATATTAAACCTAAGACTTATTTAATGAACGGCAATGGCGTATTCTCCTTTTCTACATGTAGACAGTCATGCATGCACGAATAAAACCTCACTCGTTGATATCAAGACTTTAAATACAACTACAACTTTAGCTCCTATCAAATTAAGCAACATATGAAATTAGGGCCGTGCCAGCCCTAGCCGGTTGCTGACCAGAGGGCGGAAGTTAGATCCTTAGTCCCTCAGGAATTCCTCAGCTTAACCAAAACTCTGTAAACTTTCTAGCATCAGATTTTCCTGTTAACTTTCAACCTTATGTAAAGGGATTCCGGGGGATCGAGATGGTGCGGGGGCTAGCGCACTGGCTTCCCACCCAGAGGGCCCGGGTTCAAATCCCGGCGGTGTTGAATATTTTTCAGAGGTATCTCGATCCCTACTTGAGGTGCTTTGTGGAGGGCACTTTGAGTGAGTACGCCGTCCGTCGGATGGGACGTTAAACTGCGGACCCCTTGGCGCCTTTCGTAAAGAGTAGGCTAATGCCGACGCCGGGTTTCTCTCCACCCTTCATCCTTTCCTATCCATCCCCTATGGCGCAAATGACCTCAGCTGTCGGTCGCCTCCCCTCAAAACTACTACTACTAAAGGGATTCCCCTGCCTCTTCCATCTTGGCATGTGACTTTAATACGCTGTATTGGGCTTACAATGGAGTCATCCCTACTTATAACAACCAAACCAACCTTCGGGTAGATTGTTTTGTGATTTTATTGAGAAGGTAAGACACTGTCTATTATGTATTTATTAAAATTTCACTCCGAGTACCCCTTCAGATGGTTTTATACCTGAGGTTATGGGAGAAATTAATATCCGCTTATTTCGAGGAATGAAGGAAGATAAAGACAAGGCTCAATTGGATAGGAAGTGCCGAAGGCATCACGATGCAATGGCAGCGAAATCCCGAAGTCAAACCTTTGATAGTTTCATATGCCCTGGTGACCTATTGACTTCCCCCTATTACCGTTTTGGCCTTTGAGGTGCCGTTTGGTGCCTCTGTACCAGTCACTTTATGGGGCAGTCGCTCAAAGGGCACGTCGAATGGCCTCTCCGCCTTTTTAATCCATCGACCATGTCACTCGATCCGCGAGGACCCACCTTGCCTCCCCTGAGGTCGCTATACAGATTCTCCCTTTCACCCCCTCACCCCCCTTCCCCAAAATCCTTCAACTTCATCCCGTCGGGCTCAGAAGTTGACAGTGACCTTGCCATATCCGGTTAGCCCACGTGAAATGCAAACGTTTCAGGGAATTGTACCTTGATCCACTGGCTAAGTTCGCATTCATACCTGGAATATTGCGAGAGATGCGAGGAGAAGCAATGAGGAGAAATGACACGAAAGTTATACGTTCGATGCAAACACTAGAGTGTATATTTTGCAGCAGTTTGCCCGGATTTGAGATCATTTCAAAGTAAAATTAGGAATTAATTTGTGAAAACTTAGCTACTTCATTAATAATGTGCATGCATCTTTGATAAATTAAAATTTTGATTAAAAAAATTTGATAAATTAAAACGAAGAAATGACTTTTTTATCCGCAAAAGTTTGATTGGTAACCATAGCTTGCGATACCTGATATCATGAAATTATCGCTGTTAATGAATAAAATTAAATATTATAAAATCTTCATTCATCCAAGAGCAGCACTTGCCACTGTACGTGTCATCAAAAGAAAAACATTTAAGTACATACATTCATTACCGTGGAGAAGAGATACACAATTATTATAATTTCACCCTTTAGAAGTTCAGTTCAAATTATTCACTTAAAGAATACAAGGGGTTTGAAATACCCCATTCCTCAATTGCGTTTAGTTAGGTTTCCATGGTGATCGATCGTCAAAAAGGACATTCCGTCGAGACGGAACGTTCTTTTTGACGACCGATCAGATGTATTGAAGAAAGTAGGGTCTTACTACTACATGATTTCGAAACTCTATTCCTCTCCTACTCCGTCGCAACTTTCTAATAATCTATGTAGGTACTCTTATAATGCATTTTTTGATTAATTTTTGAAAGTCCAGGAGTATTCTATAAAATTCGCGCTGTGCCAAAAACATTTTACGGAAAAGTGCTTTTTGCTTCGTTTTGCTGGTTTCAATGGGGATGATGCAACGGGACGAAATCGGAGTCTTACCTAATAATAAACGCCATTTTATTTATTTGTTGAATTCATTTTTTCCTTTATAATGGAGTCCAAATAAACGAAATAAAATGGGCTTTAATTATCATGCAGCAAATTGTGTCTATAGTTCAATTAATCCCATCATTATTCATTTTTTAAATGTTATCATCTTATTAGTGCACAACTTCCCTACTTTTGTACTCTGCTCATTGAAGTTAAATAGCACAGATTTTATGTAAAAGACAATCCGAAACAATTGTTTGGCTAAATCTTAAAAAAAATTTCCCATGAATACAATCTCGGTGGATGCATTATTGTATCGATACTATCTGACTACCAAATTGATATTTCAAAGAGATTATGTTAAGGAAATTGGACACTTCCGGTCAGGTGAAAGTCCGGAAATACGTGTGTGACAGGAATATTTAAGGGAAGAGTCGTATTTCAAATAGTTAAAAAAACGTTTCCTGCTTTCTTATGTTGTAGCTTATTCTCTCCGCAATCCTAAGATTGAATTTTCAAGTTTTAATTATGAGTAAATACAAAACAGAAATCATTTAGCAATTGACATTCATGCGTTGTTAAGTAAAATTGCAATACATACAATGTCCTGTCCCAAAAGTAGTAGAACTAATTTTTTCTCGGATAGACGGATGGCTGGGCTGCGGTTTCTCTGGCTGGGTTTGAAGAGGGGTGCCTCCGGATAGGGTAGAGGCTGATTCCCAGTCTTTGCCAAGTGCTGATCGTTCGCTTACGAAGCTTCTATTACGTGACCTCGTGACTCCGTCATGAACCGGCTATTGGAACAGCGTTACGCCATCAAGTTTTGCGTAAAACTGGGCAAAACCGGGAAAAAGACTCATGACACACTCAAGGCAGCTTATGGTGATAACGCTATGGGTAGCTCGGTTGTTTTTGAGTGGCACAAGTTGTTTTGGGAGGGTAGAGAAGCTTTTGAAGAAGCCGAACGTTCAGTACGTCCTTAGAACTCAAAAAGTGACCAAAAAACTGCAAGAGCTTGAGCATGAGAAAGGTGTATGTAAAGTTGGTGCCACGAGTGCTCTCGGACAAACAAAAGGAAACTCGCACGCGGATCGGCCGAGAGCTTCTCAACCATGTGAGTGAGGATCAAAATTGTTTAGACAATATCGTTATTTCTTTCTCTTCCCCTGCCTCAAATCCGTGCTAAAAGGACGTCACCACGGCTCGGTGGAAGCGTTATAACAAGCCGTGACGAGAGAGAACTGCAAAATTCCGGATTCCGCCTTCCAGAAGGCGTACGAGACGTGAAAGAGCCTCTGGCAGCGGTCCGAGAACGCAACAGGGTGCTACTTCGAAGACTTATCAGTGAGCGTATGAATTATGGCAATAAATGTTTTTTAATTAACTCAGTTCTGCTACTTTAGGGACAGACCTTGTACCATTCCCGGAATTTTTAGATGAAATTCAACAAAATTGGTTTGAAACACAAAAAAAAATTCAGTTTCTTTCGTATTCGAATTCATTTATGTACAATTAACTTCAATGGAAAAGGGTCTTTTTAGCATTTAGATCGAATTCCGACATTCGAAATACTTTCTAATGGAATAGAAATTTTCAACCGCAATTATTGGCAAACTGGTTTCTCAGGATGCGTACAAAGGTGTGCCAAAAGATTATTTAATACAAGCATCACCATTTTTTATATCAATGCCTTTAGTAATTAAAAATAACTAGCAGCAAAGATATCCAATAAAAACAACTTCTTTTAGAAAAAATTAAAGAAAATCAAAAATTTTATCTTTTTGGGCAACCGTAAAATTTGAATCACTATTTCTTATTGTGTGCCTTGAGTTAAAAAACGGTTGAAAAACAATTTTGCGGTAGGAAAATGTATTGCTTTTGTTCTTAGCATCAGACGAGTGAAAGTTTTTAATAGGCCCGCAATACTAAATCAAGCTTGCCATTACTCCTTTCCTTGATTAGATTTGAGAAGACGGGAAACCATCATCCCGCCGAGAACCTTATCCAGGTCCGAGATGGCGTCATAAAATCTTCATCATGGCGAAAAACCTTTTCTTTTTCATTCGCCCTCAAAGTCCATTCTCCTTGCAATGCACCCGGCCATCCTATAACGACTAAGGTCCATTTTCATCTCTGTCATGAACTTTCCGCACCGGCAACGTGCTTGAGGAAATGACCTGCGAAACTGGACTACTCTGAGGGGCGACGTCTTTCAACGATCGTCTCCGAGTGCTAAATACGAGTCAGATGGCAAGCGAAAGGAGTGGGAGGGGATCTCTTTGGTTTTCTCTGGGACAATAAAACGCTATTGTGACCGCCACATGCGAGTCGCCTTCATTTATCCTCCACTAACCCCCGACCTATTCCTCGGCATTCGACCTTCATCACGCACATCCCCCCTCCATCGACGAGTGGACGTGAAGAGGCCATGCCGCCCGCTATCAATGACGACGGCATACAGTACCTTATCCATGACATTTACGAAACGCACATGATGCCCAATTGCCTTCGTCTCTCAGTGATCTCTTACAGCTCTCCTCCTCCCATTGCATTTTCCCGTCCCTGGGTTATAACTTATGAATTGCGTAATACTCAATAAAATCCACGATTTTTTCGAAATCAGTTTTTATCGTGTAAAACTTTGGTATGAATTCGGATAAGGAAACTCCAGAAAGCTGTCCTTGGACATATTCATACATTTATGTACTCAGCGTTCAACAACCAACTTGATTGTACTTGTCTCAAATCCCGACAATGCTACTGGATACCATTTGCTAAACGCAAACTATAAATTACCTGGGTAGCGTAAAGCACTTTGAAAACCGGTTCTACCCAAAAACGATTTCGATGCAAGCTCAAGAGAGGATTAATTATTAAAGGATGAAAGGATATGATCTCCTTACTCCAAACGTGCGGATCATTTGCTGGGAAACGAATGTGATTCAACCAATGGCATAGTGAATCA
The DNA here is from genome assembly GCF_022747635.1 of Hetaerina americana. Taxonomy (NCBI): domain Eukaryota; kingdom Metazoa; phylum Arthropoda; class Insecta; order Odonata; family Calopterygidae; genus Hetaerina; species Hetaerina americana. The sequence goes on from NW_027287316.1 coordinate 25,521,981, forward strand.
TCTCATTAAGATTACGTTAGAACTATACCCCTTTGATAACTCCAGTACGCAGGAGTCTATGAAACCATTGAGAAGTAATAAATTAGTGGTCCCATATCTTTCCATTAAAAAATATAACGGTATTTAAAATGAAAAAGTATTAGCTATGAGAAATAATGTTAACGAAATACTTTCCAGAATAAAAATGACAAATGAAATACAGCTCTATACTCTTTGTTAAATAAATATAGCAAACTTAGTTAAATTAAGCGCACTAATACTTTTTTACAGTTATTTAATAAGTTTCACATTCTCTCATTTTGTTATATAAAGCTACAGGATAAAAGTTCTGTGCATGTGTACATTACACTTTTCAACTTTTAAAGGGGCTCTTTTATGAGGACGTAATAAATACTCTTTGAATATATGTAATTGCACAGAGCAGAGTTTGATAGAGTGGTATCTTTTTATTAATCAACGTATCTTCTGCAAGCTTAATTCTTCCGGAAGTAGCTCGGTATTAAAAGCAATATGTCGCTTGCGTCACATAATATCATATCTTTCTATACATTATGGAGAATTATTGGATAGCCATGGGATGGATGTGGATAAAAAGAGAAGCTGCGGCAAGAGTTTGAGGATTGGATAAGGTTGCAAGCGAGGGAGGAGGAGGTTGTGTTGGCCCAAGTTGACGACTTAGGAACGGTCGGTGAAGTGTGGCGTTGGTGAAAAGGATATTAAATCCTGTGGGTTGGAAAGAAAACTTAGCTGTAACGGTTGATTTTTTCCTAAATGTTATCACCTAAAGCCTTCGAAGTCTGCGAAGAACGGCGAGGTTGAAAGGATATTTAAGTACTTATTGTCACTCTTCGCAGGCAGGATTCTTTAGACTGCCTTCCACCCCGAAAAATTAATGTTGACAGCCAGTTGTTCTCGTCGATATACGTGGGAACGAACCCTGGGATTCGGAAGTAGGTGAATCCCCCTTTTCGCCAAGTGCCCATGCCACTGGCAATCATTTCACCCACCGAAGGGTTTAGTCCAATTTGAAGTACCATTTTCGTCCCCCTTCGGACTGGGTCAAGGACCAAAGGAAAGGATTTTTTTCGCATATGCAAAAGAAACGAACGTTTCAGGTTTTGCTTCTGCTTTCACGGGAAGTTTCAATAATGAGAATTGTTTCTCATCAAATAATCAAGTGTTAATTATTTTCCTATTATTTATTTTAAACTATTGATGTCTCTGAAACTCTGCAATGACCCGGAGAGGGAATGAAATACGAGTTCAAAATGTGATTATCGAACCTGCAATAGAAGAATGAATTAACTATGAACGATTTTTAGGGACCAAAACTAGATGGGAAAACTGTTATATTTCGATAGAATTTCTCAGAGTATGATTAGAGGTTACAGTCTTAATTTAATCCTAAATTTGGTCGTTTGCTCATCTTTCTCTAGGTATTTCTCAATGCGACATTTCCTCACTCTTATTTCCTGCCCCCTTGGCACTCCCTCAAGGGTGATAAAGCTTCCCGAGGATGGTAGACGGTGACAGAGCGTGTCGTGCCATTTCATGAGCACACTTGTCCCGTGACGGAGGACAGCGACGAGCAGTGGGCGGGATTAAGACACATCGGTGGATGAAGGGAATGACGGTGTATGTTGAGGGGTGGGGCAAGAAGGGAAGGAGAGAAGGAAGTTGACGGGCGGATTCATTTTGGGCGGGGCGCGCGTGCAGGATTCGTCTGTCGACACAGCTCACTTCCTCATTCCCGTTCACCTTTTGAGTTTTTGAGTTCAGAGATCTTTAAAATCTCGATGGGAACTTGAAAATTAGTTCGATAAATATCTGTGGCGAACATTTGGAAATCTTCGCGAGATGAGGAAAAGAGGTGAACATTTGAAGGCAATGTTTCCAAACTTGACAGTATAATTATTATTTATCTTCCGTTAGAGTTGTATAAACTGGTAATCAACATTAAAATCCAAACCTTTTGCACACGCAATTTGGGGGAGTTTATTGGTAAACGTTAATAATGATCTTAAAATATGACCCTTGTACTTTTTTTTTCGTGAATACTTTGTTGCTTCTTACCACGCTTATTATTTTCATTTCTTCATATTATTCGTGCAATAATATTTTTAAATTTGTTCTTGAAGCTAATAAACTTCTACAAAACTAAATTTCCCTCTAAATATTTGTGTATCCAACGAAGATAATCTAAATTTTACCTAACCGCAGCTGAGAAAAGATTATATTTTTCCCATGGTTTTAACTATTGTAGCTTTTATACCATATAGAGGGTATAATCCTGTGCGTCCCACTTTTATCTACCCCACGTTTGACTAAATACCTTTAGTACAGGTGAGATTTTGAAAAGAAAATGATATTTAATGAGAGATGATGAGGTTTGGTCGCTGCCCCTCCGTGATAGTCCCTTGTTCTCCCAAAACCAAGTTCAAACACTACAGTGGTGCTGAGCAAGTTGAACGCCACTTATAAACTTCTAAACACATTTTGGTATAATGCACGTAAGTATTTCGAAATGCATTGCCCCTCATGGGAAGCTAATAGAGAGCAGCGTTTAGGGAACCATACACTGGAGAGGCTTCTCAACGATGTTATAAGTTTCCCAAGGGAATTACTAAAACATTTGCTTCGAGGAGAGAAACTGGGGCATGGTGGAAAATCTCGGAGGTCAACAGAACCATAAGTTTCCGTCAAGTTATAGGAAATCTCTGAAAACTCGAAAAGACCCTTTGCATAGATTACAAAGAGCATATACGTAACGTTTCGTTGGTAGATTTAAAGCGGAAAGTTGGGCGAAATTTTTGCACAAGCGGCAACGCAATACAGAATAAATATACGCGAGCTTAAAGATTCCTTGATATATCATCCAGCTCGAAACTTCATCAATGACATTGGCATTTCACCGTATCGCGCTCTAATTTCAAAGATGGAATATGTACGGAAAAACTTAGATAAAAAACTCGAGTATTTTAAATGGCAAAACATTTTGCGTTAAGCTTTTCCTGCCAAAAAAAACTGCATTGTATGTTTTCAATAGCTCGGTGATTTATAATTTTTAAAATGGCTTTTTCTCAGAAATATTATCCAAAATATGAAGGTAAGTGTGTGCCAGTTTATACATGTATACACACACACACAAGGTGTGATCAAAAAAACACAGAACTGATTTTATAACTTGTTTATTTCGACGGATACAGCTTAACCGAACTTGTCGCCCTCAAAGTGCATGCCATGGCTGACGACACACCTTTGCCAACGTTTCTTCCAGCTGTCGAGCCCTGCTTGGGGATCCTGTTCAAGTCCGCCGTACAAGTTTTTTTAATGTCCGCAATAGCGTCGAATCGGCGCCCTTCAAGGCTGATGGAGCCAAGATGGGAGAGCAGGGTGGCTGCGAGATCACGAAAGTTCCGGTTCTGGCGAAAAACTGTCACAATCAGCGCCGCGTGAGCCTGCGCGTTATCGTGGTGGAAACGCCATGCATTGTTTCTCCACATGTCCGGTCTCTTTCGGCTCACTGTGACCCTCAGCCTTTTCATAACCTTTAAATAGAAATCATTATTGACGATTTAACCTTGAGGGATATATTCGTAAAGAATCAGCCCTTACCAATCGAAGAAACACACCAGCATGACCTTCACTATGGGCCAGGACATGCGAGCTTTCTTTGGTCGCGGAGAATGAGGACCTTTCCACTGAGAAGACTGGGCCTTTGTCTCAGCATCATAACCGTAAACCCAGGTTTCGTCACGGGTTATGAATGTTTTAAGAAACTCTGGGTCGGCATTGGCTCGGCCCAGGAGTTCCTGGCAAATGCCCACACGTTTTTGTCTCTGTTCATCAATCAACAACCGCGGGACGAATTTTGATGCGACGCGCGTCATGCCCAAATTGTCTGTCAAAATTATCTGATAGGATCCAAAACTTCCTCGGCTATCTCCCTAACAGTTGAACGGCGGTTTGTCCGCACCAAAGCGTTCACCAAATTGACATGGTTGGGATCTGTCGAAGTGGAAGGCCGCCCCGTTTACGAATCTTCATCTGTCGAGGTTCCGCCCGATTTAAAACGACTGTACCACTCAAAACACTGGCCTCGACTCATATCTTCATTACCAAAGGCTCGCTAAATTATTCCAAATGTCTCCGTAGCACTCATGCCAAGTTTGAAACAAAAATTCACTCACAGACGCTGTTCCTCTAGCTCCTTCATTGCTGGGGCTGCACGCAGCGATGAACTGTTAAGACACGTACCACTGCTGTGTAACGACTCGTAAACAGACGCAACACCTCCCATTTTAGTCGTCAGATGTGTCGCTAAATGGCGCACTGTGTCTTATTTCTATCCACTGAACGGTTTGAGCTGAATAAAATCAGTCCGGCATTTTTTCGATCACACCTTATACAGGGTTCGTCTGGAAAATAAGTGTACTGATTTTTTCCCGCCGCTCCAGGCGCGCCCAGCACCGCTCTGACGGGCTGCGATTGGAGAGGGGTATGTTGGCAAGCGACGCTGGAAAAGGCAGTCGGCTCTGAGCTGTGGTGTAGTGAGGAGCTCTGTTAACGCGAACCTCCACGCTCGACCCACGTCACGGAACGCGATGCCGAAGTTTTTGGAGCAGCGTTAGTCCATCAAATTTGCGGTAAAGCTTGGGAAATCGTCTACCGAAACTGTCGGTATGATTAACCAGGCTTACGGGGAGTCAGCCATGTCCAGAAACATGATCTTTCGGTGGCACAAGATGTTCGTGGAGGGCAGAGAAGAGGTTGACGACGAACCACGGCCTGGACGCCCATCAACGACACTCACCGACGAAAATGTGCGAAAAGATCGCGATGTACTGAACTCTGATCGTCGTCTTAGTGTTCGGATGATAGCAGAGCAGTGTAATGTGCCAAAAACAATAGAACACGAGATTATTAGGCACCAATTACAGATGCGAAAAATTTGTGCAAAGTTGGTGCCGAAAGTGCTCAGTGATGATCAAAGACTCAATCGTTTGGAAATCGCGACAAACATTTTTTAGAGAACGTTGTTTCGGGTGACGAGATGTGGATCTTTGAGTACGACCCGGAGTCGAAGAGACAAAGTGCGGAGTGGCACACCCCATCATCACCCCGTCAAAAGAAAGCTCGCATGAGCAAATCTCGGATCAAGGCGATGCTCATTGTCTTTTTTGACAAAAGGGGAGTCGTCCACTACGAATTTGTACCTGAACGACAAACTGTAAATGCTGCATTTTACGTCCAAGTGCTCGACAGGCTTCGAAAACGAGTCGCCCGCGTCCGGCTAGCGATCAAAAACATCTGGCGGCTGCATCACGACAATGCGCCGTCTCACACCGCGCTTGTCGTGTCGGACTTCTTGGCCAAGCACGGCGTGGCAACGCTGCCGCACCCACCCTACAGCCCGGACTTCTTTCTGTTCCCGAAGATAAAGAGGAGTTTGAAAGGAACGCGATACGGGACTTTGGACGCCGTCAAAGAGGCCGTGACGACGTGTCTTCGAGATGTTCCCGATGATGCCTTCGCGGGAGCGTTCCAGGAATGGGAACGCCGCTGGAACAAGTGTATCGACTCACAAGGGTCCTATTTTGAGGAATATTAGCTTAAGATATGTAAAAGTGTAATAATTTTTTTTCCTGAGCTCAGTACACTTATTTTCCGAACGAACCCTGTATATATAGGTGAGTGTATGTGTGTGTGTGTAGTAAAATATGCAATTCGTTTCATCATAACTTCGCTATCACTATTGAAGCAATCAAGTTTTGCTGCAGAATTATAAGGGTTAACAAATTCTGTAATTTTATTTCATAGTTTAAGTAAATATACGATATCATATCTTTAATAATCACGGTTATGCCATAAAATATGACAGTGAAGAGAAAAGATAATTTCGATTGAGGCCCTTTGACTCGTGCTGGTGACAAAATTCAGTTTCCCGCTGCTCTATTGATTATAATTTCCTGTAGTTAGGTAAAATATGACAAGGGTTCTATTTAAAATTACTTCTTCTCTAAAGTATATTTAATTTCATCTTTAGTTTGGCCAGTTTTATATTCAGGTATATTATATGGGCATTTTTTTCTAAACTTATACATAAACGTACTTGAAGTAAATTTGTGACTTAAATCGAGAGGAGATAGAATGGAATGTGGTGCGTTGGAATCAGCCCACCCCTTTAACCAAAAGTGGGAAACAGGTCTAGATTTTCGAAGGCTTAAAAACTATTCCATTCACTAGAAAAACTAATTACTTTGAATCAAGGCTATACAGCTGATAGTTGATTTAAAGTCTCAAATGAAATTGAAAATTTTACGTGACCATCAATTATTAAAATTTATGAAAACTGAAAACGCTGTAAATTTTATTTTGATTGTTTCTTTGTCACGGAGGCCCTTCCCTTTCCTCTTCACGCTACCAGTCGAAAACAGGTAGAAATTTTCTTCGACCGAATATTGGTAGGATTAAATTCCGTCTTTGGTTGCAATGCCTACATTGACCTTCATGACGCTGAAAAGAGGAACATTGTACCTCAAATACGTGTGCTGTTATTCAAGGAGCTTTTGTTACGGAAACTAGAAGTATTTGCGTAACATTGAGACAATTACCGCCCAATCTAAATCTTTTTATTATAAATTTAGATTTGAAATTAATTATCATTTCTCAAATGTTTGAGGTAGTTTTAGATGGACACGGAATATACAAGGGTACAACGAACCATGTTTTGCCTCTCCTAAAAAAATTCAACTAGTTAAACAACTGTAAATGAAATCCATCTTCAATTCCGCATACCTACTTCCTTATGCCCAAAAAATACTCCCTAGCGTAACATATAACCTGTGCTTGTCCTTGGATTGAGGCACTGAATGCAAAAGTCTTGTCGTGAGAGCTTAGAAAAGATCAATGTGACAAGACAAAATCTCCGAAAAAATATATACGTCTTTTGTAGTTTTCATAAAGTTTCATCAATCATCCAGGCAGTATTTTCTCAAAAGTTTCCATTTATTTCACTAATTATTAGCAAATAGTTGAACGAATATTCCTAAGCTAATTTTCTTAGCGAGTGACGTGTGAATCAAATAAATCGGTGGGCGGGACTTAAACACTTCAGCTTGACTTTAAGGTAAAAAATATTTGCTTTTTTTCTGAATTCACCGAGAATAACATGCAACTAAATCTCCACGTCATGCATTTTTTGCGGATTAATCAAATAGCTGTATTCATTCCATGCACCACAAAGGTCCTGGTTTTATGTAATAATCCAAATTAAACAGTTTTACGCTCTTCTAAAAATGTGTTTAAGAAATCTACCTCAGTCCCAGGAGCCGAAAAAGTTGAAAGCCGCCGAAATATTCATCTCTGCATATAGCGCTCGGCATGGAAAATATACAAAACAGTTAAAAAAGTTAACTACGGTAAAACTCATATGTTGTTCTCTTTTAATGTCAATCCTGCTTTGATCTGGTGGTTCTATTGTTATAAATATGGTCAAACTGTAAAATGTGATTTGGAATAGACGACATTTGTAGATAAATATTTCAAATACATTTCCGTGAATTTTATTTTTTATGACCAATGTTTATGTGTCTAAATAACTAGTTGTACATCTGAAGAAGTTAGAGAATAGAATTAAAATGAGTTAAAGAACGCAATTACGTAGTTACATTATCCCTATAATATAATTTTAAAATTGTACAATATATATAACAGAAGATGCTAATAGAAACGACATTGTATATTTTACTTAACGACTTATCATTGTTGGGAATTTCACTTCGTGTAATATATATATATATATATATATATATATATATATATATATATATATATATATATATATATATATATATATATATATATATATATATATATATATTTATATATATATATATATATATATTTATATATTAATATATATATATATTATATATATATTAATATATATATATATTATATATATATATATATATATATATATACATATATATATATATATATATATATATATATATATATATATTTATATATATATATTAATATATATATATATATATATATATTATATATATTAATATATATATAATATATATTAATATATATATATATATAATATATATATATATATATATATATATATAAATAGATATATTTCTTGGGATTAATGTGCATATCTTTAATGAGTTAAGGATTTAAATTCAGTTTTTCCACATTATCATTCCAAGACCCCCTCAACCATTATTAATTATTGTAGCTTCGACAAAACAATTTTAAAATAGCCTTTGTTGTCACTTACACTTGATATCTCTAGGAATGCATGATTAAAGGCTGACTCGAAATCGGTCCTTGTTGGATTAATGGCGGTGATGGATGCAAATGGAGATTGATCGAACGCCACGGTACGAGGAGAACAATCTTCCGCCTCCTTCCCCCTCCATCTACCCAGCCCTCTCCTTTAACCGCGTGATAAAGCTTTCATTACAGAACGACTATCGTTAGGAGCGAGACCGCGATCCAATCTGTTTCCTTTTTAAAATACAACCAAGTCCTATTCTCGGTCGAAGCAAGTCTTTTATCGCGTGAGCCGCAAAGTAATCCAGCGTTCTCTTCTCTTACCCTTCCCTTCTACTATCTTAGCTACGCTAACACGCTTCATTTCTACCCCTTACACCGTCTTCAGATCGATAATTCTACCAACCGTTGAGTTCAGTCATTGCCATTTGTTCGCAACGTATATTAATATCATGAGCGTTGCATAATCTACTAACGCGATGGCAAAAATGCTTTCCGTTTCATTTTCGAAACATTTTCATGAGATTTGAATGTACTATCCTGAACCCATTTTGCAAAATTAAGTTTTGGAATATTTTGCGGCAAATGGAATTTTAATTCATCATTTCAATCAATTGGATCAATAAATATCACTGAATAGACTACTCCATATAAATATAAGTTGGTAGAGAATATCAGGGAAAGTATTCTCCCATCATAGATATGTAATACTTGTTAGGTCATACCAATAGATAATTCGCTAATTCTTAAAATATGTGTTTTCATTCTCCCATCAATTTTCATACAATTCAAAATCCAAGTTTATAGGCAATATTATTTATCAAAAATAAATATATTTATCCACTCGATACCCTAAGTACTTCCTTGTGCTAATTTGAAAAGTTATCTTTGGTATGGGTAAGCACTTCCCATGCGTCAAACCCGGTTTCAAATAGTTTTAATTTCGAACTTTGGGCGTCATGTTTCTTACAACGGCATTTGACATTGAATATGTGCATACAGAAATACTCAAGTAATTATTTTTCAGGCAATTGTTGAGTATTATAAGTTATATAAAACTGGGGTTTGAATCAATGTGGAGCTGATTATAAAGCAGGCTAATTCCAAGCAAAACACACCAGTTTCAAAATTTGCTTCGAGTCTTATGTTAACTTGGAGTTTTCTCTGTGTAAAATTATCTCATTTTGGAGTCAAAATTACTTTGGTGTACACTGCACGATTACCTCAGTAATGGCAATCAAATAATGACGGAAATATTGATGCCTGTGTAGATAATAAAATGCCAGTGTAATGTCATTATAGTAATTCAAGCAAAGCCAACTGTCCTTATGATTACATGAATATAAGTGACTTAATTGGATTAATATTCCCAGATATTATTGTAAACATTATATAATTCGTCTATAATATCCCCAATGTGGGATACGAACCCGCTATTTGAGAGTGGCCTAAACAAACGCGACCAAGTGCTTGTGGTATGAATTGCAAAAGTCTGCAGACAGCGCACGCCGAAAATTGCGAAAAAGCGAAAAAGTTAGTTCTTTTAGAGTGGCTTAAAACTATCGCAGAATAATTGCTTGACAGCCATTGAACGTCAAAATAACCCCCTTGTCCCAAATTTTTTTGCACCGGTGACTCTCTGCGGACTTTTGGAAATGATATGCCTGATGTTCAACTGCTGAGATCAATCTTGGCTTCCAAAATTTGGTGAATGAGACGAATTTCTCTGACTCGCTACTCAAAAAAAAAACTCTCTTTAAGGAAAAGGAGATACCTGCGGGAAGGTAGTAGGGTGATACGCGATCGGTGAACGCGATACTAAGGAAGGGAAAAGAGATCCCGCGGCTCCGTCCACTTCCCCCAAAAGGGTTTCCCTTCACCTCCTCTCATCCATCCTCGCGGACCTGTAATGAGGAAACTTCACTCCAGTATCTTTCGTGGGAGATGATATATTCACATTCATCACCGTAGTCTTATATCTCCCATTCCCACCCTCCCTCGGGGGGAATAACCAGGAGAGCGAAAGCTTTGACAAAGTTCGTAAACAATGAACGAGATTCTGTGGATACAGCTTTGTATCGCGGAGTCTGGACCGCCCTAAATGCTCAACGGGGCGGGAAATGTCGCCTCGGGATCCGCAACATAGGATTCTCTCCGAAAGAAAGGGATCGTTAGTAAGTCTCATGGTTCAATTTACGAAATTTCCAACTGAATCTCGCATCCACTGTTCTCCGCTGTTTCCGAATTTATGTCTCCCGAGGACGAATATGACGATTTCATCGCTAAATTAATAATAAATAGAAATTCAGCACTCATCCACTGAAGACAATTGCTAAAGGCACAAAGCTTGTAATGCGGTTGGCGCAACGTAAATTTGATCGACAGGAGTCGTAAACATTGGTGTTACCTATCGGATTTTTTTCGCCGTCCTGACATTCTAGTGAATAGGACGGTCTGCTCCACACAAGAAGGTTCCGAGTAAGCAAATGAATCTTCTCTCTGTAAGCCCTCGTTGAATCCCTTGCGCGTGGGTGTTATTCTGAATGCTAGGAGTGAATAGGAAACCGCAGGTGTCACACAGAGAAAGGAACGGCTCTCCCAACTCTCTGACGCACCTTGCATAGCCTTGGTTTGCTTTACCCATCAAAGTCTACCCACGGGCCTTTTACCGTATCTGGCGGGGATTGTCCTTACCCCATGGCACAAATGCTACTGATTGCTATATTTTTCTCCTCATTAAATTTGATCCTACATCATTTGAACCCATATCCTCTAAATATTCATAATGGCAGAGAATGATTTCTTTAAAACACCACCCACGCTAGATCGTTAAAACTAAGCATACAAGGCATTCTTCATTCCAAGGATGAAGTAATTTAAAAATAAAGTCACCTTGAAATGTAAAAATACGGATCCAAATTTAGCAACAATAGTCTCGACAAGAAAATATAAAAATAGTCTCATTTTATTTATTTTCTCAATATTCATCACTTATTCTTAAAAAAATAATTTAGTCTACGGCACGTGTACCATTTAAAATGCGTTGTTAGAAGTAAAACTAGTCGGAAAATGGAAGTTGGACCGACCGTAGTGGTATCAACATGACTCTGAGATATTGTATATTATTTATATCAAAATGGATGCTGAATAAGACAAGGAAATACACATTAATGACACCATTTCGCTTAAAGGGAATTTATTCTTGGCAAAGAAATAGAATTACAACAGTTGTTTATGTTAGAAAGAAGGCCGTGATATACTGTTACCCGTTATATGCTATGCTGTATGTACAAGGAAAAACCCAGAATGAGCATTTCTCTTACCGCCATTCTTTCCAAATGTTCATAATTCTTTATATATGAATTTCCATTGAGCAAAGGCAGAAAAAAACAAATGGAATCGAACTCATGTCAACGGAATCCAGAACCCCTGAAAAACCATGCAGAACCGATCCAATCTCCATGCGCCTGACAGAAGATGATTGTAAAATCGGATTCGTAATTGGTTAGAATAGAATAAAAGAAAATTGACGCAATCCCAAATTTCCCAATAAGAGCAGTATAATTTCCCACCTCGTTGGAGATAAAGACAATCTTACTAAGCACTCAATCGTAAAATCTATTTTCGTAAAAAATAACGAAACCGCACGTCATTTGAGAGCCTTTTAAGTCGCAAGCAACCCTTTTTTTCGGTTCTTAAAATCCTCGGAGAAATATTTAGCTATTTAATTTTTATTTAGCTATTTATTATTTAGCTATTTTAAAGGGATCGTATGACATTATAAAACGCTGTTATTGAAATTCTAAGGAAACTCGATCATTCAACTCAATATTCCCGAAAAATCCACGGGTATAAGGTATGGAATAGAATTGAAACGTTAAATTACTTATCTTCACCGATACCCTAGCGGAAAAGTTATTGCTTTTTAAAGAAAATATTTGCAATAGTGAGAGATGAGATTAAAAACTTAATATAATCTTGAATTCCTTTGATAATTTCAAATACCTTTCCATTTTTTTCTAAGTTAGAAGTAACGAAAAGGTGTTTTTGCATTTTTGTAGTTAATAAGACCCGATTAGCGATGAGTGACGTTTCTTTCCGTGCACAAATTATCGGCTGGGAAATTTAATGCCAGTTTTTTATTAGGATTCCTATCCGCATCTATGTCTTTCTCGATTGAGTGACTGAGATTAATGGTACGTGACGGTAGGCGACCGATAGTCAATATCGGATGTGGGTAACATTCCTCTTTTGAAAAAGCATTCCCTGTACAAATACGAGACCTTTTTAGCCTGTATACCATATCTCAAAATAGGAAAAGGTAGCAACATATAAAGATTATAGAAAAGTAAGTTTGACATTGCACGCAGTTAAATGGTTCAACCTCGCAGTTAAGGGGATGGAAAAATAACAGGTATTTTGAACGGAATGAAGGGAAGGAGGAGGTGAACGGAATTGAAGATAAGTAAATATGTCTTGTGTACCAAATTGTAAAGCAGAAGAGTTAAAATTATTATCAAACTGATCAAAACTACTTATTTCTATAGATTTATACATTGTTTTAAGCTTTAAAAGTATCAAAACTATACATAACATTTTTATAAATTTGTTCTAATTTAAGTACTCACAAAAAATACCAAATATAGCGCGATATTGGATAGGTATGTATTAACTTACGTTAAAAATTATTTTTAATGCTATCCTATCATTTAGGTAGATTTTGAAAGTATACATAGACTATTCAACGCTACAATAATTTTCTTTGCATCTTCTAGTAACAATACACAATCTGATACCCGATATAGCCTAAATAAACAATTCGTCACTCCTGCAAATTCCCCTCCTCCTATTTTTTTACCCATCACGCTTATTATTTTCCTCTCCCTTTCTCGTTTGCCTTACCTTCTCCCCTCTACCACAGTACTGGTTTTAGGGGAGGCTACCTTCAGCTGAGGCCATTTGCGCCATTAGGGATGGATAGGAAATGAAGGGTGGAGAGAAACTCGGCGTCGACATTAGCCTACTCTTGTCGAAAGGCGCCAAGGGGTCTGCAGTTGAACGTCCCATCCGACGGACGTCGTACTTACTAAAAGCGCACTCCACAAACATCTCAAGAAGGGATCGGGATACCACAGAAAAAAATCTGCCACCTTCAGGATTCGAGCCCGGGTCCCAATTCCCTCCCTCTATCACAGCCCGCAACAGTCCATCAACTATCAAAATGAACGGCATCCACCTTTCCTGTCTCCTTTTGATTTCTCCCGTTTCTCAAAGTCGCTTACTAGGTTACTCTCTTCCCCGACCATACCTGGCCCCACCTCATTTGTTTTCCTTCTTTCTGTTCTCTTGGCCTTCTCCATTCTACTCCACACCTACACTTCAAAAGCCTCTCCATGTGAAAGCTTCTTTTCCTGAAGCAATTATTATCTTAACTTCCCTACTACTTCGACCGTTTTGGGCCAAAACAATTCCCAGAAAGGTAAACTGTTCCAATGCTCTATAATAATCTCCCATTGTAATATTTAACTTAGTCCTTCTCTCTCTCGAAAACCGCGAATTATTGTTTTACTTTCAATTATTCTCATCCCATATATATCCCACTGACTTTCCGATGCACTCAGCAACGCTTGCAACCCCAAGGCTGAATGACAAACCTAAGTTTGATCCTCCTAACATCTAAATGATTTTATGAATTCCTCAAAAACTTCATACTTATCGCCAGTTCTTCCTATGACTTTTTTACCATTTTCACCACATATAAGTGAAAGCAAGTATCACCTGCTGGGTGATAATGGACACTCTCTTCTTACTCCACTACCAAACACTACCCATCCCAAATCTTCATTTGCTATTGGTATCTGAGCAGCATACATATGTAGGTAATTAAATAACTCTTAAAACTGGATAGATGCAATATTAATCAAAGGAACTTCCTGAAATTTATTTCGCCTTTCTATATATTAATTCTACACATCCAAACACTTATCACTTTTTCCTGACCCAGCCAACGAGTAACCTCTTCAACTAAGGCATCGCCATTTTCAAAATGTCTGTCACACAAACTATAATTTAGGGGCCTTAGATGCTAAGTTAGGACTGTACGGTGGATGTTCCAAGTGTTTCCAATGGAATGTTTGCAACAGCTCCGGCGTTTGTCTTGCGACTATTTGCGACTTATTTATTGACTTACCCTTATGTATAGATGCAGAGAAGTCTCCAATATCTCCAATGTACTCCTAATTTCTGCAATACATTCATTTATTTTATTCAATTCACTCCATCGAACGTCTTCTCAAAATCTACAAAGCAAACAAATCTTTTCAGGTGTAATTCTATCTTCTTCTCTATTGTATGGCATCTCCTTATTATTACCTCATTACTGATATGGCATAACTTTTACCGTTCCTCTTACTGAGCCCAGACTAAACATTCCCTAAGTCATCATTAACTTCCTGTCCATCCTCTTATTTATGATCCTGAGTACCACTTCTTCTGCGTGCGAAATCAAAATTATTGTTCTGTAGTCTGCACATATGGCTGCCTTTCCCTTTTTCGGGATGGGATCTAACACTGATCTCACTTAATCTTTTGGCTGAATTCCTTCCTCATTAATTCTACGAATGAGGCCATAAAAACTCTTCCTTTCAGGTTGTCTGAAACCCTTAAGTAGTTCCATGGGTATTTTTTCGACCCCCACGGTCTTATCTGATTTCAATTCCCTCAATGCCCTTTCTCTCTCGCAATCAAATATATATGAACCTTAGGTTTCCTCATATAGGTCATAGGGATGGTCGGATGTATTTATCATACACATTCTCTATGTATTCCTTCCATCTCTGTTTAATCTATCATCGTTTATATACTGCTATTGCTCATGTATCTTTAATCGTTCGCATGGATTTTCTCTTTACACTTCCTGACAGTACATTCACATTCTGTTTGGGGCACCAATGTAACATTTCCTGTGTAAATATTTCATACCCTTATACTTAATCTTCAATCATGCTTCTATCATCCCATTATTTTCCCTTCCTTGGTTATTTTGCAACTTTTTGTATTTCCGTTTGCCTCATTCTTTTTTTACAAACTTCTATTTCCTTTCCTTGTCTAACTTCCCATTCATCCCGCCTGTATTCCATGGAATCATTGCCCTTCTCATATTTATTCTTCCTTTACTTTCATTTGCTGCTTTTGAAATCTCATTTTGATATTCTCTCATTTTACTTCAATTTTTGCAACCTTCCTGTCCCATATTCATAGTTTTCTCTCGGTCAGCAGACACTTCTTTCTCATCATTTTGGTAAATGCTTCTAAATTTCATTAATTCAGCCACTTCCCTGTTTTATCTTCTTTAATCTGACGATACACTCCATTCGTACTAAACAATGACTTGATTCCGCAGCCACTGCCGACAAACCCTGAAAATTCATCACATTTTTCCTGAATTTGTAGCTTAAAATGCAATAATTTACATTATATCCTTCTGAATCCTCAAATTTCTGAATGCATTTTCTATGCACACCAAATCCTTTTTTGATTTTTAAACCAAACCACTTCTACTTATTATATTTGATCACTCGCCTGCTCTATATTTACTAATCGTCTCTCTGCCGTTTCGTTTACTGTTGCCACCTCTCTTTTAATCTCTTCCCCTCTGCTGTATGTTATTGAAGAACTATCGCTCTAGTAATCTTTGCTTTTCTTCCATATTTCCTCGAACAGGCTTGAAGCATCTTTATTTTCTAAAATCATCTCCCGCTTTATATTTTCTCATTTTCCCATCCTCATCAACTTCCTAACATTTCAAGCCCTCATTCCAACTAGTCCCGGTCACTTTTGAACTTCTATGATGTTGCCGTCAATTTCCCTTTGCAAGGATTTTCATCAGATGATAGCCGCAGAAACTAGGCCTTCCGAGCTTCCGAATGTAACATACTGCTGCAGTAGGTAGATTCCCGTAGGACTCGTACTACATGTTCATCATTGTTAAATGGGATAAATAATAGACATGGTTAATTGTAGCCTTCCTCAATAGCGTTTATATGAGATCACCATTACCGAAATCACCGGTTACCCGACCATTAGGGTCAGACGGCGTTTCAATCGCCTAAATCATCAGTAGAAACAAGAATATGCATTTTACTTGAATCATAAGTCCATAAATTGGAGACCAAATCAACCTTCACTTCAAGTTTTATTGGTATTATCTCTTAGTATTTGTTAAGCAGGTTCCTTACGAAATTCCATAACGTTTGTAATCAATTGGATGAATAAGTGTATGCCATTTGGCGGGTTTTCGTATTTGAATGTGCATTTGGCCAATGTGGCTCGTTACCTGGTAATGGCTATGCGTGCCATGAAACGCACTGTTCCTTTTTTTATGACATAGTATGAAAGCTTTCCTTTCCTTTTTTGTCCTCGTCCATTTCTCCTTCGGTGAATGAAATAGCCCCTGAACGCCATCTCCTCACCAAAGAATTGGGCCATTCATGAAACCAACCGCCCAAATATTTCAGTGTAATTCAGGTTCCTCTATAGCTAGGGGTTGCCTTCTTTTACCGAGTGTCTGTTTTCCGCCGGCGACCGACGTCTCACCCGCCGGGATTTGCTGAGCGGCACTGCCGGACTCTCTCGGAGATCGAGGTACCGATCGTGTTTTTTTTCGTAGGGCGGTTGACCGCCTAGTTCTTCTAAATGCGTGAGGTTTGACTCTCGCCTTTCTTCCACCGGGAAGGCCTTGCTTTTTTTTGTTTACTGGTTTAAGACTGACCTTATATTTTGGATTGGTTCTTATACCCCTTTTTTTTGCTACCTCTGGGGACTTGTAACGGGGAGGGAGTGTACACGAGTGTTTTTCTCTCTCTTTGGAGCGTTTGTTCTTTTTTGGTAAGCTCTCTCTTTTCGCGCAGGCGTGCTCAATTTGATTTTTTTCTAAATGGATGTACGTCGCGTAAATACACTTTCCTTGCAAGTTGACGAGAAGGCAAAGCCCCTTACACTGTTGGTGTTCCACCTCTTTACGCTAGAGTAGCTGGGCCTCTCGGCCAAAGACATAGTGGCGAAACAATTTGGATACTATCGCCATTTGGTATTCTTGAAGTTGGCTACAGAAGCCACAATTAATAGGATTTTAGATAATATTCCACGAAAAATGCCGTTTCCATCCTAAGAGACCAGAGGACCACAGCTACTATCAATAAGACTTCCGGGAGCCCTTATAATATCAGGTTTATTTGTCTCCCCGTGGAGACCCCGTTGGAAGATATTACAGGTGAGCTCCAAAGTTTTGAACAAATCCATCGCCCGTGAAAGAACAAGTGACAGGCGACAAGATGCCGCGCGTAACGGGCAATTGAGTGGTGCGGCTGACAGTCGGCATGAATATCTCCTTGTACCTCCACATCAGTGGCAACCTGGCCATCATCATCTATGATGGTCAGTGCCACCCTTGCTCCCACTGCAGCCAAGGAAGCCAAGAGAACAAGATCTGCCCTCGGAACTAGGGACGGAAGAGCTATGCGGAGGCAATAGCGAAGGCCTCCAACCCGAACGCCACCCTGAAGATGGACGAGCCCGAGGTGGCTGTGGAGGAGAGGGTGCGGTCGCTGATACTCATCGAAAGTGTGCCCCCGTCTGCTCCTCCTCCACTTCTAGGGAAATGACAGAGGTAGCGAAAGTCGCAAACGGAGGGAAAGGAACGAAAAAAGAAGACGACAGACGACCCTGAACCCCTCATTTCCAGTATCGATATAGCTGCAGTCCTTACCACCTCGCCTATTCTCTCACGACCTCCGGCCCCCGTTTCCGTGACCCCGTCAAATTAGGTCACGGAGACTGGGGCCGGCATCCTACGTCCCTCCTTCTCCCGCCCGCGTAACCAACTCCCTCTCCTCGCAATCCTTGCCGCACTAGCTTCCAAACCCCTCAGGAACCCCTGGTGCAAGTGGGGAAGGATGCATCTGACTCTGCCACTGTCTCAATTTCACAACGGGCGACCCCGCGACTCCTTTATCATGGGCATTCAAGGAAGTGTCGCCGACCCTGGAATTTGACCCATGTACGAGTATAAGTTTCCCGATGACAAAATCCCAGATACCCCATCGTCCTTCCCCATTGAGGACAGCCAAGGTGTAGACGATTTTCCCAGGGCTCCTCTAGAGGCGGACCAAATCGACCTATCTCTTCTGATTTTTCCCGACCGTATCCCTTTGGCAGATGACCGCCAATCCGCCCCCCCCCCCTGTGGTCACCTCCTGCCCCACGACGGGCCCCAGCTGTGGTCGCTCGAAGAAGCCCTCCCGTGGCTCGTTGCCGATACCCGCTCTCCGTGGAAACCACGGCTGGCTCTTCCTGTTCGGACAAGGTTGGGTCGAGGGATACGGCAAAAACTCACGCCTTCAATCGCCGACCCATTGAACGAAGCGTCCCGAGGGGTGGCGAAGCTTTCGTCGCCCGGGTTCGAGTCATGACCAGACCGGAGCAACGTAAGCCACGACCAGATCTCTGGTAAGTGATGACATATGCCCATAGCTGTTCTTTCCTTCCATTGATGAAAATTATTTTGCTAAATTTTGCTGACGTCTTCACCAACTTTAAAATTTGCATTCCGCCAAAGGTTTTCCGCGATCTCAGGGCCGATATAATCCTCCTTCAGGAGGTAAAGGAGGACAAAGTATGGGATGTCGAAGCCTTTCAGGCCATCAGCAATTTATCCGACCGTCATTTTGGCACTCCCACATTCTTCTGAAATGGCATTACGTTCTCTCAAGTTCGCAACCATACCTATGCAGAAAAACGACCGTTATCGTGAATGACATCCACATCACAAATTTGTACGCTCCCACCGGTTAGTTCGCGAGGGCAAAGTGCGAAAATTATTTTAATGAACTTTTTCTCCCCCACCTGTATTCCTTCTCGGGGAAGGCCAACTTGGGTGGGGGTTTTAATTCCATCTACCTCTGAGAAGATAGTGCCTCTAGCAGGGAGGAGGTGACATCCTATCCAAGCCGTGCTCTCTTACTGATGCTCGGCTCCATTAGAGTGATTGACGCAGTCCGTTCTTTCTGCCCCAGTCCCGCCAACTTCACGCGATCATGGCACAACTCTCGGATGCGGATTATTACAGAATGATGTCCATAGAGTGGACACCCTTCCGGTGGTCTTCTCTGATCATTGCGCACTAATTATGAGCGTTACGTGCCCGGGCACAACCCCACCGCTCACACCCACCGCCGCGACATGTGTGGCGCATGGACTTCTGCGTGCCGGAGGACGCGGCTTGACCGCAACTCAATCCGCACCCGGATTTGCTAATTGATTGCAGCACTCTCTCCCGGTACAGTCCTCGCCGTGTAGTGGGACGATGTATTCAAACCTGGCATTGTCACCCACATCAAAAGGGAATCTTCAGAGTGTCTCAGAGTTGGCGTTGGACTTCCCTCTACACCTCTATTCCCCATTCAGAAGGCTTATCCTCTCTCCAACGTTTTCTCACTCTACTCCCCTCACACCAGCATCCTTTGATCGAATTTTTCCTCAATCCAACCACTTTCGTCTTCGTAAAAAATGTATTTTCGCTCCAAAACTGTTTCTACTTACAAACCAAAGGCACAGCGTTGGGAACGAGGATGACGCCATCATACGGGTCACCTTGAAGAGACTTTCCTTTCCAACAATTCCTCCAACCTCTTTTCTGGGTCCGCTACATGGGCGGCATTTTTATTCCCTGGAAACATGACTCTGAGTCATTCACCAATTTCTTATCGGCCTTCAATTCTTATTTCACTCTTAAATTCACTTCTTCCACTTCAGGTTCCACCATCATATTTCTCGACACGCGGCTACCCAGAAAATCTGCTACAAAATAAAATCTGCCGCTCCACCCGACCACACATACCACACAAAAACAACCCCATATCTGACGCAATATTCAACCTTTGCACCATTCATTCCCCAGGATCTCACAGACTAAAAACCTTTTTTGAAAAACTGTTTTCTATTTTACACGATAATGACGCCACCCTATCTCTGCTACCCCAATGCCGCTCTCTCGCATACAGACGACCCGCCAAGCTCAGAAACATTCTGAGAATTACCAACCCTTTGGCGCCCGCCCCTTAACAAATTTCCTCATCTTTCACCTACTTGCCACCGTTCCCGATGTCAAATAAGTCCCATTATCAGATCTGCTCCCCTTCCTTCATTGCCTCTCCACATCGTTCCCACGTTAATTGCCTCTTCAAAACGTTTTCCACCTTTTGACATGTAATCAATGCTCTTCATTTTAGGCGAATCCATTGCCCCTTTGTCTATCCGCATGAGCATTCACCGTTATTCCTGTAATTCTGCCTCTCTCTCGTCTCATCCTATACACGGAAATTCCCTCAATCTTTCCATCGACCAGTGTTTCTCTCTAACCATTCTAGAATCGCTACTCAATTCAGCCACCAATAAAGATGTGAGAACTCGCGATCCACGTGCATATTAGCTATCAGAACTTTTTAATTTCCCGGCCTCAACTGTCACCACTATTCCTTACCCAGCATTCTCGCCGCCACTCCCGTCGTCGCATTCCCTACTCCCGAAACCTTCCAGCCTGACCACAAGAATGTCTCAGAGAAGGCCTTAAACTTTCTGAAATGTGAGTGGCCGTTTACGTGTTCTCTATTTATATTTTTGTGTTTAATTTTGCCGTCCAAATGTTATTATATATATTTAATTATATTTATATATATATATATATATATATAGATGATTTCGTCGACGTAATACGGAAGTGCCGAATAATATATTAGGCAGTAACAAACAATATAGAAACACAAAAAAATATCACTCACACGTTATTTCTTGATAATTTCGACGGAATCTTCCTCGGAAGATAAAGAAGTAATGATAACCATTACTTCTCTATCTTCCGATGAAGACGGAGCAGAATTCAGTCGAAATTATCAAGAAATAACGTGTGAGTGATCTTTTTTTAACAAACAATATAGAAACACAAAAAAAGGTCACTCACATGTTATTTCTTGATAATTTCGGGTGAGTGATTTTTTTTGTGTTTCTATATTGTTTGTTACCGTCTAATGTCCAATATATATATATATATATATATATATATATATATATATATATAACCATATAAACAGTAATCAACCCGAAGTATATATATGAGCTTCCATGAGGAACGAAAAAGGTCACCCTTAGCATCATACCAATAGGCCAGCAGTAGGCAAATGGCCAAAGGGTTGCAAGAAGTATCTTCACTTCACATAGATCAATAGTTGTCCTGCGACCCTTAGATATTTCCCAAGTTTCGCGGAGCGAAACAACAAAGAGTTGAGGCCACGAAGCCGTTCCACAATTTTTTTTCGACTCAGCTTCGAATCGAACTCCGTGTAAAAGAATCTCCAATCAGGCCGCTGCCGGAATCGAATTACGGAATCTGGGCAGATATACGGCACCGAAGCGACTTCCCCCAAATGTCATTTGGACTTAAATAGCCTCTCCCAATCCATTCCGCGAGCTACGGCTCCAACCCAAAGCACATGCCGCGCTCTCCCAAAGGGAATAAAGGCGTCAATGGACAGTCACAGGAGGGAGGGGTGAAGATTCCTTTTTTTTTGTCCCTACCGGTCATCACGTGGATAGCCTGACAGACTGGTTCACGTCGTGCGTCCCACCGGGCTGTATGGGCGACGTTCGATTGGAACGATCAGCGAGATTTGTATTCGCTCTTTTAGTATTCGTGATCCTGCTGGATCCAGATTTGCAATGAAAACCGAACGTTGTAATATTTATGGGGCGGTACGACGTAGAACATAAAGCACTTGGCGTGAGCGATAAAAGAATAAAACGAACAGAGACGAATTCTCTCTTTTTATGTCAATAGTACTCCATCATTCCAAGAAGGGCAAGACATTATTGCAGTGCAGAAACAGTAAAATAAGAGGGCAACAGCGTAAAACTTGCGAACGATATAAAAATAGTTTTATTCTCGCAGATAGCTCAATAACATTAAACCTAATTGACAACTGTTATATAAACTATTATCCCGCATACCGTCCTTATAATATATATACTTTTGGAAAATATTTTCTTTAATAGAAAAAATATCCCAAAAATTAGTGGTTTGCGTTTTTCCATTAACTCACAAGTTCCATCTCCTCTAATAAACTTATGTTGAATAAGTTTTTGACTAAAATTAATATATATTATTGATTATGGTACTTACTGATATTACTAAATGTTAATGTTTGGCCATGGAAGAGGTTTTTCTCTACATTTTCATCTTAGTCGCAAATACCTGTATATATTTCTTTGAGCCAATGCTTTCAAACTGCCAGTGAAAACGAAGGAAAATATATTCAAAGTTGAAACTTTTCTTTTCAACTTTTGAAAATTCTTATCTATGAGCACTGCAATAAATTAGCTAGCCCTGGGCTGTTCTGGTGTAATTAAACTATAAGCCGAGTCCTAATTTACGATGAAGTCACATTTTATCAGCTACGCCCAAGGGATTCTGAGAAATAATTTTTCCATAATTACGGTAAAAATATAAATTTACATGAAAGTAAATTGTCGTCATAATTTATGTTCACGAATCGAAAATGAGTAACTTTAATGAGTAAATTTAGAGATATGCGGCCAGACTTCCACCATATTGTACGAGTATCATGCTAGTGGGTTTATTTATTATTTAGAAGTCACATATAAGTTTTTTTGTACAAATAGCTCAATGCATCACTAAAAAAGTTCAGGAAGGTGTACTTGAAATCCATGGGCATACGGTATAAGGACCAAAGATATAAGAAGGCAGCTATTAGGCAATTACGTAATGCCATCATAAATCATTCGAGGTTTCTTCGAAAAGTTTCATTCCCAACCTCCTCTATTCATGAAGCTAAAATTCTGCCAGAAGACTGACCCAGTTCCTGACTCAGTGATGTCGTGAGAATCGGGGCTCAAGACAGAATTACTCTTTTCTTGTTTGAGAATATTTTTTTTCACCTGCACCTACCTTTACCTCTGTACGTAAGGCTAAGCGCTCCATTTTTCAGTTTGTCTGGTCAAGTATCCGAGTTTTCTTTCTTTACGAGACACCGTCGAGAGGCCAGGGAGTAATAAAAGCATGTGACCTCGATATTGTATGACTAAGAACGTACTGACTTCCTACGACATTTTCAAAAGAAAATAATGGCGCGGTCACATAATATCACAATCAACGTTATTTACGTTTCCGTGCAAACCATAGTTAATGGCAAACCACAGATTATCGGAGTGCCTGACTCGTATTTAGTCAATTAAACGAAGGATGGCAAAATTTTAGAAAACACACGCGAACGTAATAACTTTTTTCACCTCAACTGTGCAGCGAAACTTACGACGCTTACTCGACTGCTCTCCAGGACAAATTACGATATTAACTCTTTTCATAACTGCGTCCCGGGAACGTACGTATTGCCATCATAATAAATATGACGAATCATTTACGTGAAATACTAATTAACGTCCAAGTCAATGTTTGTTCACTCTTCTAATTAAATTTCAAGCACCATAATTACGTTCTTTTCGAAGCAGAACATGAAAATAAAACTCCTTTGGCCTAATCCAGGCTTTATAGGAATTTAGTGATTAAAAAATTAGGGAACTGAAACTCGAGATTCTTTTTCTGCGTGGAGATTTAATGAGGAAGCGAATCCAGTCCCCAGAAAGACTCCATGCTGAACGCAAGCAAACAAACGAACACAATACGTGTCAAAGCTCTTTGCGGTCAAATGAGTCCTTTTTTTTCTCCTTTTTATTTCCACTTCGATCAGGCCAAAAGAGAGCTCACCAGACTCCGGGCAATAAATGTATTCCACTTGCGACTCGGCTTATGGAGCCACTATCGTCAGGAAAAATTTTCTCAAGCGCAAACCCCTCTTGTTCCCCAAAGCGAAGGAGGGACCGTTAGCCTGGAGGCACATGCGAAGGAGGAGTAATGATTGTTGATGCAGAGGATTGTGGAGGGGGCAGCAGGCAGCAGCAAATATAAAATATTTACAATTTCCAAGGAAGATGCGTTTTAGGAACTTCCCTCATTTTTTTATTTTGAGTTGCTCCAGTAAATCACCTCGGTTTAGGCTGTTAGAAAAACGAAGATTATCCATTTCAAAGTTATTTGTTTC
The DNA here is from genome assembly GCF_022747635.1 of Hetaerina americana. NCBI lineage: Eukaryota > Metazoa > Arthropoda > Insecta > Odonata > Calopterygidae > Hetaerina > Hetaerina americana. The sequence goes on from NW_027287316.1 coordinate 25,546,442, forward strand.
TCCGTTATAAAGAATATTGTTAAGTATTAGCCACTGTATTAATATCATTTTTAAATATGCAAGAATATTTCAGCCACATGTTTTCATTACTGTCCTCATGTAGGCTTACTGCATCGCACTCCATGCGCTTAAATATTGTAGCCAAAATTACCTGATGGATTTCATTGGTTGCTATGATGTTGCTTACGCTTCTTCACGTAAAGGTCCCACAAACAGTTTGGCGTAGTGACTGCCGCTTTTAATCATCGCCATCTAGAACTATTTACCCACAAAATCATTTAAACTATTGTCTAAACGAGTATTGGACTAATTTTATCTAAAAAATACATTTTATTGCTAGTTTCAATTTTTAAGCCTCAATTTACGTACCAAACTTGGTAATAAATAGGGTTTTTTTTGGAAACCATAACGTTGGGCAAGGTTGTTACGATATAGCTGAATGCAACAGAAAAAGAGGATTATGTATCATGAGTATTTAAAATGGTAAAAACATTTGCGGATGTTCCACTAAATTAGTTTCACGTAGCAAAGGTGGATAAATCTATGGATAAATCCATGTTGATAAAAACGGGGAATGGACTAGTTATTTTATAGAAGTTTATACAATACTCTGTAAAGGAAAATATTATATACTAAAGTAATTTATATGTGGAAGGAATTTAAAAAAGAAAACAAAAAAGTACATATATGTAGTGTAAACTGTTGCTATCGAGTTGATAGGATTGTTTTACTGGTATGATATCAGAGGGTGTATCATAAATCTATCCTCATGCTAGCGCCTAGTAGAAAACCAAATTATCTCAAGGCTATCTCTCAGTCAATGTATTTTTTCAGTTATAAACTTAATATACACCTGCTCAATAATCAAAGTCATCTTTCCATTAAAAACCCTTGAACCCAATTCGTTTGTACCAATTCAATTCCAACGCTCTTTGAGAGCACATTCTTACGTCCTGTGTTCCTTTCACCACGGACCTCCAATTCTAGGCCAGTGAAGAAGACGCATGTACACGTTATAATAATGTAAAACGAAATACTGGTTTCGATGCAGGCTTAATGAGATTTTGCGGTTTGTCAAAGAGGTTCGCGCGAATAATGGTAATGAGATTTTTTTATTTTTGAAATTATAGATGTAAATAATCGCTTTTTTTGGGGCAGACTGGTTACGGAATCCAGATGCATGCAAGGGATGAATTCAAAATTTTATTTTTTCAAAATGACCGCTATGATCTAATAAGAATTTTATAATGTATAATATATTAAAGGATTTATTTATTTGAATATTTAAAAGTGATACACGTGGAATCCATCATGGTATTAAACACAGTGTGCTATCTTGCAAAAGGTACGTAAATAGTTGGAGAAACGTAAAACAGTAATTAAACATACAACTTTTTAGCACGTTTTAGACTATAAAGAGGCGAAAAATATCACAGGATTTTATTCAAAATTTCTGCTAAATACTATTGCAGGCTCTAGTTAGTAGAGAATTCGTTTAAATACCCCGCTTCTGTTATGCAGTATTTGTGGGAAATATTTTTAAATGATTACATGTAATTTTAAACTCTTATAAAAGTTTGAAACTACTTTAATAGTGACACCAAACCTTGTCGGCAATCTTATTAAATAGCTTTCATTGCTTTTAAGCTCTGCTGAAAAATGAGACAAATTGGATTATTCATGATGGACACAGTCAAAATAATTCTGTCGGACAAAATAATTTTCTTGCAACTATTACAAAAGTAGATACTACTGCTAAAACCGAGTCCTATATGATTTATGAGGTGACCGTCGAGGTGAACAATATTACAAACAGTTTTAAACCTTATTATAAACCAGTTTTGATGTTGTTGATATTTACAAAACAACCTGCAAATCTGTTTCCTAAGATAAATTTTCAAAATTTATTTGTCATTCAAAACAATGCTTTGACATGTAGTGTAGGTTCAGCAAAAGGTGTCACAAATGCCTTGTCTTTTCACTGGGGCAATCATTCAAGACAGCTTTGAGGGCACGACAGTGCCCTTGGCAACGGAGATGGAGAGAGGTGGACCCTCTCTCCCTCTCTCTCTTGAGGGTAGGTTTCGTCGTCCGTCCGACACCCTCCCCTCCCCCATCCTTGCATGCCTGTCAGTTGGCAACGCACAAACGTCTCGGGCCCTCAATTTCCCCAAAGTGGACGCATGTTGGTTGACAAGTTCCCGCAGACAAGGAGGTAAGAAGGGCTGGAGAAAGACGTGACCCGGTCTCCTTTTTTACACTTTCACCCGCAGACTGCTGAGGTGGCGGAAGGAATGTAGGCCACCAATTTGTTTGGTAGCAGTGGAGAAAACTCCGAAATGTTCAGATAGTTTCATAATTCATCTACGAGTGGATGGGCAGAGGGGAAATGAGATAGAGTGCGATAAGGTGGTGCTCTCTCCGTCACTCAATCACTCCAGAATGGCTACAAAAATAAACGAAGAGCAATTCAAAGAAGGCAGAAAAAATAGAGATTGCGGATATTGAGGGGCAATTCAATGTTGAATACTGCAAATGAGGAGAGAAATTTGGTCAATGGATGTAGGGGCAAGAGGAATAGCCCCGAATTACCAATCTTTAAGTGTGATGCGATGGAATTGGAACATATATTAATGTTAAAAAAGAGTAATTTTCCTCTTGTTAGATATTTCCTACCAAGTAATTCCATGTACATATAGCCCTTCTACATATAGCTTCACCTATAGCAGTTGATAATGGGGTACATCACTAATGGTGTAGTGCATTAAAACTATTCAATGGACCCCTGGACGGAGCGAAGAGAGACAAAGTTATTTTAAATAAAGAAAATTTTCATTTTCAGCATGATGTTTTAGAATAATTAGGGTTATTCTAGGCATGGCATAGAAGTTTAATGCTCGGTCATTGGGTACACGAAAGACTTGATCAGTAGTCCGCTCTATAAAAATGAACACATGACGAATGCAATACGGTCATTTGTAATGATATGATGATATTTTCAAATTTATTTCTTCTCAGAAGCTTTTCATTCCTAAAGCATTCGCTTCGCCGTGAATTCAATATTTTCTTGTGTCACCAAATTTTACATGTCTATAGTCTTCTCTATTGTTCTTCTGTTTTTCCCCAAATTTTACCGCCCTATGTAAGTAAGAGTTGAAGAAGCGGTTCTCGTTTTTATGTTTACAAAAATTTCATTGATCACTAAATGGGTTCAGAAATGCTTTTAACGCATAGGAAAGAATTCTATTATTTATTTACATTGTTTTGGTAGATTAATATCATGAAATTTGAAAAATATGTATGAACAGGTCGACTTCATCATCTTTATGAACTTCGAGAGGCAATGCCTCGTCGTCTTAGCCAGGTCTCAGTTTTCAACACTGCTTCCTTCAAGTTAGCTCACCAAGTCAAATTTTTTAAGATTCCAGCAATTTTCTTGGCTTCTTTCCTATCATTTTACTTAGAATATGTTCGTTAGGAATTGAACGCTTAAATAAATATGCAATCAGTTTTCTCTTCTTTTTATTCCCCTTCCTTTCTCTCTTCGTTGTTTTTCAAACCAATCTATTTTCTTTCCCTTCTTCTGAAACGTTTTCATTACTTAGACCGTCTGATCCGCTTGTTTTCGCCAATGATCTTGTTTTTTCAGGCTTACGACAAATAAATCTTTGTTATTTCTGATAATCCATGTGGTCGACTTCGGCCAGGGTTATTTAATTTCAGTTTTTGTGCAAACTTCAATCTACTTTTAGTGTGTTGGATCGTTTTCACGTGGTGGCTAGTTTCACACCCATCAATAATATTATTTCGAGTCGAGGACTCGCTTTGGATTCGCCAAGGAATCGCTCAAATTTAATGATATCAAAATTTTACTCGAATGTCACGTAGATTAATTCTAGGTCAGTGCATCTACCGTGGATATAAACGTAAACTTTGGCCCCCAAGTGTTCATTCTATGTGTGACGGCTAAACCCAATGCACTCACAGTCAACTCAATTGGTGAGAATGGCCTGATGCTAGTCCGACGCCCATAATTATTACGTCTTCTGCTGCATAAAACTTTATTCAGGATGACGTAGTTTTAGAGTTATGGGTGTTATTCATTTCATCTTAAATGTACTCGAAATAAGCACCAAGAGCATTCACAGCAATTGATAATTTGGAATCAGATAATGGCTAACTCTTCGGTACCATTTAAAGTGGGTTTCTTTGCGTTAGCGTCAATCATTTTAGTCGAATATATACCAATGATTTTTTGTCATTGGTACTCATTCTTATATGAAAAATATGATCCTGCAGTAAAATAATTTAAAGGTAAGTCAATAAACAACTCACAAAACTGGATGAATAACTTCCTGAAATTTATATCAATTTTCTACATATTCACCCTATACATTACGACACCCATCGTATTTCTTTGAAAGACCGTGATTCCCGGCATCAAAGATGTATTTATTTGCCGTCGCAGACAACGAGTTACCTCCTGGTCTACGACCATCCAATATGTTTTCTTAAAACACTGAACAGGTAAAAATCACTGGGGGGCAAGGCAGAACTGATCTTTGGATGTTCCTAGTGTTCCCAATGAAATGTTTGCTTAAGTTCCTATGTTTATTTTCCTAGCGTTTGCGACTTGTTTATTGACTTACCCTTTATAAGACCATTGGTGATTCGATGACATCATTCAAAGAAACACAGATATAGGTGTGTGTGTATATATATATATATATATATACTACCTTGATCAAAAAGTTCCCGGAATAACCACTGTGTGGCGCTCCCATCGTTCCGATTTGAGTTCTGTTTTTTTTGTTAAATTGGTACGTCTGTTGTTGATATTCCCTTTAAATCTTAGTGTCATAACTTGACATTTGCAAAAGTTACGTAGCCAAGAGTACATCTATCTCTGTGTGTGTTGGCGATTTTTTACAATTTCAGAAATGGATTTAAATTTGCAACAACGAACTTGTATTAAATTTTGCGTAAAAAACGGATTTAGTGGCGCACGGACGCTGGAAATGTTGGAAAAGTGTTTCGGCAACGATTCTCTAAAAAAAACGGTCGTTTACCAGTGGCACGAGTGGTTCAGAAGTGGTCGTGAGTCAATCGAAGATGATGAACGCAGTGGCAGACCATCGACATCGAAAGTCGGTGAAAAAATTGATAAATTAAAAGAAATGTTGGTCAATAACCGCAAATTAACCATCAGAGAAATAGCGGAGGACTTGAACATTGCCTATGGATCCGCCCAAGACATTGTGGTTAATGATTTGGGTTTCCGTCGTGTAGCATGCCAAAAGACCTCAATTTCATGCAAAAAAGAGACCGTGTTGACGTCGCAAAAGACATGATTTGCGAGGCTGAATCCGATCCCACATTCATCAAAAGGATCATTACTGGAGACGAGACGTGGGTTTATGAGTACGACACGCAATCCAGACATCAGGCAAGTGAATGGCGTTCACCAAATGAGCCGAGACCAAAAAAACCACGTCGTTTTCAGTCAAAAAAGAAGGCAATGCTGACGGTTTTCATGGATTACAACGGTGTAGTGCATCATGAATTTTTGCCAGAAGGCCAGACAGTAAACAAAGAGTATTATTTGGGCGTTATGAGACGTTTGCGTGAAGCAATTCGCCGAAAGAGACCAGAAATGTGGGCAGAAAACTCGTGGATTTTGCACCATGATAACGCACCGTCGCACAGTGCTATCATTATTCGTAATTTTTTGACGAAAAATGCAACAAATACCATCCAACAGCCACCGAATTCACCTGATTTGGCTCCCTGTGACTTCTTTCTGTTCAATCGAGTTAAAAAACCATTACGGGGAACGCGTTTTAGCAGCCGAGAGGAAGTAATGGAAAAATCGCAGGAAGCACTGATGGACATACCGAAAACCGAATATAAAAAATGTTTCGAGGATTGGATCAAGCGCTGGCATAAGTGTGTTGCAGTCGATGGGGATTACTTTGAAGAGGACAATATAGATTTAGATGAATAAACTTGTATTTTTAATTTTCTGAATAAATTCCGGGAAATTTTTGATCAAGGTAGTATATATATATATATATATATATATATATATATATATATATATATATATATATATATACACACACACATGTAGATAAGCACATATTTATATACATATACATGTGTGTATCATTATAGTAGTAACGCAAGAATATGGAGTGAGAATAAAACAATTAACAGCTATTTAACTCCTAGCATTGGACGTATTTCAATAATAAAAATCAGTTCACAGTTCACTAAATTAATCGTTTATGTTTCACGCACCAAGTACCTTAAGCGAAGGTATTAAGAGAAAAATATGCCTCGCATCGTTCTCTCCTATTACCAGAATATCTACTCTCAAGAAGGCAAAGTCATTTTTCACTTCAATGAAGTTTGAAAGCAAATTGAAATGGCCTACTCCTGCGATGGAGTTCTACGTGAGGAGACGTGATGAGATCCAAATTCTCTGCTTGATGAGTTCTTATACCGCTTGAAAGACCTCAAAAGAGTGAGTGGAGATAAAGGATGCACTTCCTTTGCCAACTCCGTTGCATGGGCGATGGAGGGCCAATTTCTGTTTCAATCCGTTGAGCTGAAACATACGAGCACTCCACGAATTTCAATTGCAGCGTTTAATTCCGCAATATCACGTCGCACCTGCCCGGGAATTTTTCTGAACCACGGCACTTTAAGAGCCACTGTTCCGATGAAATAAGCTAGTAAGGAACCATGGGATATTCGTCCGCTTTTCGAAGCCATCTTCCGCACCAGTCTCACTCGACTTGTGCATTCGAATATTAAAACCCACACCCATGCTTCATATCGAATGGCCTATTTCACATATCCATGGAATACTTAGGATTTTAATTTCCTTTTTAAGCCCACTCTGGTACGAAGCACATTAACAATAACATGAAATCCCACGAATCCATATACTTATGTACACACTATGGTGATGTATAGGTATTATAATTATCACTCAGTGTCCAAGAAAATGATTGGTAGAATATTATGTTCCTATGTGTAAATTTTGGCTTGTATTTAATATCTTTTTTAACGTATTTCTCACCGTGTGCATCAAATGGGGAAGACGTTAATTGCTGCCAAACTTGACTTCGAAGCATAGAGTTATAGGCGGTGACCCAGCTGCATCGCCTTCAGGCCATATTTGCTCTAATTGGAACAAAAATGAGACTAGGGGCCTAAAAAAAATTTTAAAAAAGGCGCCAGAAAGAATATTTTCCAAAAAAATCACCCATACTGCATGAACGTGGTTTACACTTAAAGTTTGTATGTTTATTATAGTTTTCCTACCATATTACCCAAATTATTCAAAACTTATTTATTATTCAGGAAAATGATTTTAAAACTTCACGCCTAAAAATGTTATATTTTTGTTGTTGTGTAATACACAGATATTTTGGCAGCCACTCATAATATACATGCATGTAATTAACACGGAAAATGAAAAATCCAGCCATTTATTATGGAGCTTATAGTGATAGAGATTTACAAGTCCAAAGGTAAGGTGACTATTTTGTGTTTTATATTTAATCGAAAATTTAGTCACATTAATTGGTATTATTAAACATTTAGTTATATAAATTCTGCCGAGTGAGTGAGAAACTTATCCACGGTTGGTAAATTGAATTTGGAATTCTTAATTGTGAAGGTGTGTAGTGGAAGTAATTTGTATCATCCTGTTTTTCTTCCATTCTCCTAAACATTTGCACTTACAGTTTAGGTGTTGTTACCTTTTGCTAATTCTTAAGCTGGTCGAATTAAGTAATTAATATGCAATCCAAAATCATGAATACTCTCTTAATAAATGAGGAGTGCATAGGTAATCTAAAAATAACCGCATTATCGCAATTAAACTGACGTTTAAAAGTATTTTTTGCTGCACTCCTTGCGGGTCTTTAAGCAGGAATTCAACCCGTTTATCTAAAATCTTTAATTTTTAAATGGAACTTTTTTTGAAATTCCCTCATTTATAATGCGTTTCAACTTTTATTTCAAACTGGAACATTTCGGAATTTAAATTTTAACTATCTGTATTTAATTCTTTGATCACTGAACAAAGATCTTAAGCTTACTCTTTCCGACTCAGTTTTTTTTATTTCATCGGGTTTTAACCTTTTTATCCAAGCATCTATTTTATACTTATATTTAATTTTTTTTATTTCATCAGGGGGAAATTCTTACTTTGGGTCTTAATGAGGTCAAATTGAGGAATCTACTCTTTCTTTTTCATGATAAAAACAGGATAAAATATAATTTGCTGATAGTCATAAAATGCTGACCAAACCAAAAATGCAGCCTCGATCAAATTAGGTTAGAAGATATTTTCCTTTGAAATACCTAATCTTTTTGAGTGTTATTTTTCCTGACCTTACATAAGTATTGAGCTCTAATTACAACTAAAAAATAATTAGTTGTGTTTTAGGATTTAGATTGTATCTCAGATGCAGTGTTTAAAGGAATTTTAAATAATGAAAATCCTGTCCAAGGCTCTCATCGGAATAAGTGATACTGGATTTTTAGTTGGAACATATCATTAATTTCTTCCTTGTCACAATGTAACGGTGTTTTCATTCTTCAAACTTCAACACGCCTTAGCAGAAAATATTTGACACGAACTGAATTTCAACAGTTGAGCCTTATCAGACTTCATTAAGATGTTTAAATGTTGGATCCCAGGTCTCCCATACCCAGTGAAGGTGTACCGAATGTTTTTTAAGAAATACGTGTATATCACGAGATACAACACGACAAGTTTGGCAGAGGGGCTAATATCGGTGACTCTCGTACCAAAGTTTGGTGGCTCGTTTCTGTACGAATCTTCATTCATTACCATTCCTCTTGTTATGGCATTCATTTCAGGGGTTAAGAGAGAACCAGTTGTCAAATATTCAACCAAATATGGTAGTTATATATTTATTTGTAAAATACATAACTATTTATTACTTATAAATTATATCATATGGATATATATTTATACTTAAATTTCAATCATAGTGGTGGTAGCAGATTAGATTTCCGCATTGTATAAAGTAATCTTGTAAGTCATATGAATTTTTTATTCGATTAATTCATTAGTTATTCATATTCTACTCATATATCATGTATAGTTCTTATATTACGATACGGTATTTCACCATAAAAATACTTTCGTCCATTACGTGTACATTTTATAATTCCAATGGAATAATTCTTCCAGTATTTCTTTTGAGAATTAAAATTTACAGTATCCACTTTAAATTTTAAATTTATAATTTTTTTAAAACCTCTATAACTATAATAAAATATTGATATTTGAAGAACTTCAGTTGGACCCCCAACATAGAACTGAATGACATATTCACTCAATCGTATTTTGATGGTAACTTGAGAGCATTCCAGGTCTCTTGGATGAATTTTGACCATTAATCATTAATACGATCTCATGAAGTCAAAGGAGGCCGAGGAGAGTGGATTGAAAGTGGGTATAAATAAATCAACAAAAACTAAAAATTAATATACCTAGCGTAAACAATCCAAAGAAGACGTATTCCAAAGACAGAAAATATCATGGAAATAAATTTTTTAACGTTCCGATGTAAATATTCCAAAATAAGATCAATATACAGCAAAGAGTTCGAAATAATATGTGAATATCGATATCACCTGAAAAATTAAAGGGTAATATCAGGTGAGGGAGATTGTAAGAAAAATACAGGGGCGCAGGTATAGCGAGGAGTGAATTAGACTAAACATTTAAGGACCTGAAGAAACAAGACTCCCGAGAATCATTGAATGAGCAATTAAATTATTAAGACACTCTAAATTAAACAGACAGTAACTTATGTTGATTATATTATTTACAGCATCGAAGGTGTAAATTTTATCGATGCCATCAAAATCAGCATCAGCGTATTGATCGCTGAAAAGAGTAGAACTTTGAAAAGTAACGTATCGTCAAACTTGAATTCTGATATCAAACGATTTCTACATCTACATATACCCACAAGCCAACGCAAGGGCGTAAGGTGGGGGGTGTTAGATCACCACCCGTAAAAGAGAATAAAACTACATGCAAAGTCAACATATCTATGCAAACCTACACCCAGAGTGGCATATTAATTAATGCAAAATTCCTTTCAACTTACCCGCATGCATATACATATACTATCAATTAACAAACACATACACCTTAGAATGTAGTAAAAATTTATCCAATAACGTGCCAGCTAGACTTTGAAAAGTAAGAATGCGAAATTCCAATACCACATGGATATGCAAAATACAACGGTCTCCTACCCCCAGGACACAGGTAGGGAATGTGACCCAACGCTGCAGGTAGCGATAGGGTCCCCCCACAGAGAGAGTAGAGGTATGGAAGGGGAAACTTAAAAACAGACAAAGCAGAGCAAGCAATACTTTTTAGAGCAGCACATTATTAAATGGCATTCTAATGCGGTTAAAGCAGGAAGGACTGTGACAAGTAAACACACGAGGTTATTAAGTCATGCAACATACAATAGTCTCCACCCCTGAGGGTACAGGTAGGGAATCTGACATTAAGTTTCAAGCAGCGGTAGGGCTCTTTTAATATATTTGTGAATTTTAGCCAAAGGTATGTTAGAAATATCAAATCTTAACCTATCGTAATACCAGTTATGAGAAACGGAGGCAAGGTATATGCCATTCATTTTCCGGGCATACTAATTGCAAGAATGATAAGCATCAAGAAGCCACTTTGTGGGTTATGCTTTGAGGAAGCCTGCTGCCTGGTGAAAGATGTTCAAATAAAAGCAAAGTCATGAAATGGATTAGGATGAGGATGCAAAATCTCACCAGTATTTTGTCATATGCATGAAAGATGTAACAACACAAGTAGGAGAAAGAGGACTACAGAAACTACATATGACGAGGAAGGAAGTAATATGCTCCGCGGCGCAGACCGTGTTGCATATAAAGCGGCCACTCGAGAAACATCTTTGAACGTAGCGGTTTAAGTACGTAAAGGATACGTTTGGCACGAAAACTAATATGAAGAAAAAAATCTTAGTATGCGGAAGAAAGAACATGAAAGCAGACGTTTTCATTTACAATATGAGGAATTAGAGCAAGTGGAACATTCAGTCCGCTTATGAAGAAGCATAAGATAGGATGGTATATGCTCCACGGATATCAAGCTTGGTATATAGTGAGCTAAAAAGGCATTCGTATTGAAGGTGCAAGTTTTCTTTGTTTAAAATGGAAATAGTTACAAGGGAGAACGCAGAACTTGAAACATTGTTTTAGAGAGGGTCTTCACATAGCGGTTCAGGATCGCGGATCATTGATAAAGTGGACCAGCGAAATATAAAAGCCTTTTGAAACTTTGTGCTGGAGGGAAATGATGAAGATCAAAGGTAGTACTAGGGAAGATAAAGTGAAAAACAAGGGCATATACAGGATCAGAGCAATGTAAAAAAAAACGGACGAAACAAATGGATTATGTATGCCTTGGAACAAAATTTATTAGCAAAGGGAGTTATTAAAGGTAAGGGAAACAGATAAGATCCTTCGAAACATATCAAGAGTAACACTTTTTGTCAAAATAATGAGGGATGACAGAAAGATAAGTTCAGGGAAAATAATGGCAATATCAAGATAGGCAATAACTGAGGGCCACTTATCATCCAAAGGTTTAAAGTGAGCGACTTATGAAAGAATGATGAAGTCCATTGGATCAATTAGCAAAATCGAGATTTTCAAGTCTAGAATATTTTACGATTTTAATTTTTAAAAAACGATTAATTTTCCCAAAAGACGCAGCATTTGAATCCTCCAACCCTTTCTTTGCGTGGAATTCGTTTTTTAGGCGTTTATATACATGAACATATTATAAATGGTCTAAAAGTGTCCCTGGATTAAAAAATTATCAAATGATAAAATTTTGTTAAGGACCATATCCTTTTCTAAGTAATAAATATTTTGAAAGCCGTTAATATGAATTTAATATGCTGAAATTTGTTTTAGCAAACATTTTTTTTCACAAAGGTAGAACAATTCATATTTGACCGTATTTTATTAGGGTACCGAAAGATTTCATAGCCAGTTTTGTTCAATATATTTCAGTCGTACGCGTTATTAGGTATGTCTTCGGAAGAAAATGCATCAATCTGCCATATTTTTTTGGGGAAAATATGATAACCTCTGTTATCGTAAAATATGTATTATCACAGTTTTTCCCTACTAATTTGGTTAGTCCATAAATATTGTTCACTTTCACATTTAGTGTTTCTTGTTAATTACTAAATGTTATATCTCTTATTATTGTTTTTCTGAATATTTAAGTTTTAAAGTAGGGGGAAATGTCCGTTTGCCACCCGTCCCAAATGCCCCCAGCACTCGGAAAGCTGAGCTAGTGATGTAATTCCGTCGAGGTTTCCTTAATTTCCCTCTGAGAGTGAATGCTATTAAAGAGAGCTTCAATAAGTTTTGAGGGAAAACTCTTATAATGCAAATTGCAAAATAATTTCTCCTTCGCTTACAACCGAGACAGATGCAACACCCGTGAGTCATTCCGCCCAGTCAGAGAGTTCTCATTTTTTTACATTGGCGCAGTGGCACTCAAAGCCACCTAGAATGGAATATACATGCAGTCTTAAAATATTTCTGACAAGAAGAAAAATGAAAGTGTAGTGAAAAATTGGTTTACACATACAAATAATTCTCGGTGGTAGAATAAATGCCTTCAATTGGTCAGTTCTTAGTTACCGCATGTCAGTAGTACGGCTTCCATTAAAGGCCTCGATTCCAATAATTATTACTTAAATAGGGTGACATTCTGCTTCGTAGTAAGACTTTGCTAAGGCTTCAATGAGCCTAATTATAACTTCCTGTCGGCTGTAATTGCCAAGGGCTCCTACCGCCAAATTTAATTTTGTACAAGGATCTCATGCATGGGCCAGTTGGAGCTGACTCTTGGAGTAGTCATTTGTGATAATTGGCAAATTACTGGAATGGGAATTTATTGGCAAGAAAATAATTTTATTAGTGATATTCAAAGCGTTTATCTAATTTATAAATGAATTAATTACAAGGCATACAAAATTACATTAATAGAATACATTTGAAAGTTCTCTTCCTTGATTAGTAATATTCTTCAAAATTTGTTGCGGATGCTCTTAAAATATTTTTCCAAATTATGCTGAATTTCTTTCCTTTTCTGGAATCCGATTGACTATATGACTTTTTATTTCGCATTAAATAAAAGAGTTTTTAGTTCTCAAAGACACTTGAAAGAATGCATTTGGAATTTGGATATTTTTCCATGATATTCAAAGTTTTTGCCATGAATTTATTCCCGAGATATTGTTTTTCACACAGTATTTAATAATATATCATATTTTAAGCGTCATATTTTAGTATATAATTAAAAATCACTTAATCACTTAATTAAAAGAAAGTTATAAAGATCATTTTCTTCGAGCGAGAATTGTTACACAAAATCCGACTCTTTACTTCCAATGGGATGATCACCATTAACTCCCCATTGGCCAGGGAGTGTTTCACAGCTTGGCCTGATGACGATCAAGTATAGCTATACGAGCCGCCATCTCGAAGGATAAAGTATTTCCGTGACTAAACATGCCGTGAGGCATGGAGCGAGCAAGTGTCAACAGCTGGGCGAAGAGAAAGGATTCGTCTGATTAATCTAAAATTGTTTGTAAAGAGCTTAAACGTTAGGTTTCTATCTAAATAAAAGAAAGTATTTTATAACTCAAACCTAGAGATAACAATTATTTCTCAGCGTATTCATAGAAAAAAGTATTCCTCAGCATGACTCAGAAAATAAATCCACCAAGGAAATGATAATATTAGTTGTATGCTAAATCATTGTTTACAATGGAAATAAAAAGAAACTTTTGAGAAAGAAAGTACATGTATGTTTATATATGAGTTATTTGTCAAAAACTTTGCTCAAAACATCAAATTCGCCGTAATTACAATAAAATTAGGGGCCAGTTTTCATTGAGTTATGCAGCGATATTTTTCCTATTCGGAAGCTAAAGGTTTTTGCAACATATATCAATAACTTGGAGTCTACAGAAACGTTAACACATTCCAAATAAAATATATTGAGTAAAGTTTATCTTTTATTTGACCAAAATAAACGCAATCAGCATGGAACTGGAGATAGCCGACCAATGTTCTAATTGCATTACTTATACTTAATTATACCAGCACTTCAAATAAATAATTTACCAGTAAATTGCAGTAATTAATACTTTTTAATCATTTAGTATTAAAAAATAAAGTACTGATCCATTTATTAATTATCTTATTAAATGAATATACATTTTTTTTATGTCTAACTTTTCTAAAAATAACACCTGCACTGCAGTAATAAACCACTTGCTTCAAAGGAAAATTTCACTGAAAGAAATGTTATGGGGATTTTATTAATGAATGTGAATTTTATCGGTGTGTTCCTTCTATGTGTGAATTATGTGAATGTATTTTTATAGCAGATAGTGATGTTTGGTCTATCACACTAATATTAATCATTTTATAGAAACTTCAAGTAAATTTCAGATGATATATTAACGTCTCTCCCTTTTTATTAAAACCCAATCAAAAAAATTTATAGCAATGATTACGCATCTTCCTGAAGGGCACTTGGTGGTTCGATCAATGCAGCAGCACATCCTCTGAATATTTTATTTTCATGAATGATGAAATATTTTTGGCTTTCAGACAAGCTTATTTTTAACACGTGGACATTATGACACATTTTTAGTTGCAAGTGTCTCATGGATCTGATTTTTATCTCGAATGTCACACTAATCCCCAAACTGAGGCTTATTAGCTGGAAAGTGATGAGCTTCACATAAAACCCCCTCTGTCAGCGCCCTGACGAACGATCCCTCCAAAAACAATCTATACATATTTCCCGCTCATTAACTTCCGACGATAAACACACAGCGTACGGAGGAACGGGTCAGGAGATTGGATAATTCGCACCGCCGGATGCCGACAGATAAAAGACCCGGAGTCAAGCTCCATAAATAGTGGGAATAAATTTTCGAAATAATGAATGGAGTTAAATATCCGAAAAAAATGGACGGAAGAAGTAAATCACTCTGAATAAAGGTCTCTAGGGAGATACCACAGCATGGATTGAAGACTAAAATGGAGCGTCGACAATGTCAAGATGCGATTCAATCGACTCTTAAATGGGTCCAGGAAAATTCATCGTGCGAATTGATAGGCAATACTTATATTATATTTTTACTAATAATAATAGCGATTTGTATCTATTTAGCCTGAAACCATTCTCTAGTGATTATGATTCGTCTATTTTATGACGATTAATAATAAGTATCTATTTACTTAAATTAGCTTGACAATTACCATAAACACATTTAGTTAAATTAATAATAACTGTTAACTTGAATGATATTATCTTTTTAGTTTATGCTGATATTTATATCGTCATTATGCCTTAACTTTAAATATGACTACCCCACTTTTTGGATACTGACGGTCAATTGAAACTTCTGTGAGTTATTTTATGGTGTGAGGTCGCCGATAACTTTGATGTATTAAGATATTTGATATATAAAGATATGTTAATGTACAAAAGCACATGAAATAAAAATGAGAAAATTCACAGATAAAAACACTGAATATGAACATCGTCATCGGAACGCACGAGCCCTTCTACCTCGTCAAGTATTTGGTTATATGACGGCATTACGTGAGGTGCCAATACACTCCTCTCCCCCAACCGAACCGCCCAAAATACCCTAACATTATCACCACTTTCTTCCCCGGAACCCAAAAAGCTCAAAATATAATTCGTTAACTCTTCCCAATTATTAATAACATTTATTTCACATTACTTTTATTCCCACATTGTCCCGTCGTTTCGTTTAAACTCGCCGAAAAAAACCATCTGCGGGGCCCCCCTGTCTCTTCTCCGCCCATTTCCGCACAATGCTACCGCACAAGCTGCAAATGCTACCATCTTCTGAGACTCGCCACCTCCCTTACTGCAATTTCCCAACCCGGCGCCACTTTCACCTCAAAAAACATAATACTATATACCGCCTCTCCTGTATCTTCTGCCTGCTTTCTGCGTAGGTGAATGATTTAATAACTATTTTTCCCTTATCTCTCCACTCCTCATTGTTCCCCCACTCATATCCTCTTCACTATTCCCCCGAGAACGGCATTTTGATGATGATAGTCTTGCTGTCGAAATTACGTACATATGTGAGTTTTTTCTGTGTTTCTGTGTTTTAAAAATATGTATCAGTGTTTTCATATATTTTTGCGTAGCCGAAGAGCGTCCTATTTCCTATTTCTAAGATATATGTATATATATTTTTTTTAACACCCAAGAAAGTAATAATTTATGTTATATGAGAATAAAGATACAAAGCAAGCAATGAAAGATTTTTCAAAAACTTCCGTAAATCGCTAAATACACGGCAAATTTACAAAATTAATGATAAGTATTGATGGAAAAATTTAATCATACGAATATTAACGGAAAGTAATTCATTTTTATACCCCTTTGTTTATGTATATATATCGTACCTGGTATGGGGGTTTGTTGGGAGAAATCCTATGGAGGCAGGAAAAATGGATGAATGGGGTATTGATCGGTAGTGGGATGTTGAAGATTGTAATAGAGGGAAGAATATTAGGCAAACGAGGAAAGGGCAGGAGCAAGATAGGGATGTTGGACAGGATAAAGGGAGGAAGGAAGTACACTGAGATGAAGAGCGACCTGATGTAGACTAGGTTGCTGGATTGTGTTTTCTTAGGAGTCACAAAATATTAATTTGGTAGTTGTGTCCATCCAAAAATCTACCTTAACCGGTAGATTACTTAATAATAATCCCTTTGTTTAAAATTAATAGGAGTAAACTTTATTTTCAATATCCCTCATTAATTCTCTTTAAATCTTGGATGTACAAAGGGAGGATATGCGGTGTAAATCAATCCGCAATGTTGCTACGAAATGGACGGTGAAAGTATAACACTTCTGTTAACCCGTCAAAGACTAGGCTCATGATATAGTTTGAGTAACTTGACTGTATAGTCACACATGCTAGAGCTTAGCGATACCTCGATAACTCTGCTCTTTTGGTCTGTTCAGTACTTGCGCGATCTGTTAATAGCCCTCTCTTATCCTAAATGCATAGACTACCCGCAGTTTATGTGTGCGCGGAACTTCGTGTTTTGATGCCTATACTTCAGGATAACAGAGCGTGAATTGACCCGCGACGTCCAAACATGTCGGGATATTTCTACTGAATTTCACCTACCAACCTTCGTTTTCTGGTAGAATCGGTAACGATTTTCTTAAAATTTTCCGATAATAAAGCTAGGTTTTTGTTAGGAGCTGTAATTTTTCCCCTTATCAATGTACCTTTAATTTATATTATGGAAGCAAATGTTGCGTTAAAAATTACGGAACTATGTCCAGAGATCAATTTTTATGTCCTCTTCAGTATTTCATTAAAAAATAATTCTTTTTTTTATCATTGTGTTTCGAAGTGTTACAAAAAGGTATGGTGAGTACCTTGCGGTGGAATCAAACGTGAGATATGTGGAAAAGGTTTTTTTTGAATGGCAAACCTGTAAAAATGGCAATATTTCGAGTAAATTATCTCCAGGCATGCACAATGTAGCGACAAATTATCGAGGAGATTAAATTGCTCTGAAAATTGAATTTCATCCGTGGCAGGTCCTTCGTGTTCCGTGCAATCTTGCAACTCTCCCATCTGCAGAAGCGCATGAGGTTAATGGTCAACCAAGAATTTAGTGGCCACAATTTAACACTTTAACAACAGGGAAAGGGATAACGGAACAATTAAACTTTATAAATAGCCTTTGGCCCGACTTCTTCCTTCACATGAGGTCTCCCCCGTGGGCTTTGTGAGTCCGAAACAGGATTACTCGGAGATTAATTTCCTCCAGGGGCGCAATAAATATTTGCGAATAGTAATATTCTTCACGAGGCTACTAGAGGCATCTTTTAATGGTCCCTGGGGAGTTTAGGTCCCGGCGGTCGATCTCTTATATCTAATCGTGCTTTTAACCCTCAGTCTGCTGGCAGAATATGTATTTATAAATATTTGTATTTGTCCGATGAAGCGTCCTCATAGCATTTCATATATAACAATCATTCTCTTCAACGGTCATCAATCGAGATTCAAGTAAGCAAGATTTATGGAACTTTTCCTCATCATTTATTAAAGTATATCCAACCGCTTTCGCCTTAACAAGGAATCTTTTGGCAAGCAAGGTAAAACCGGTCTAATTTAATTAAATAAATCTTGTGGAAAAGTGTTATATAGTATATGTTACGCCTTTGAACATGCATCACTTTCACTGAGTACGTCTAAAAATGCTGTTTATCAATGGGGATGTGTGTTTTTTTTACAATGAATGATTTTCGAGTTGTATTTTGAGGTGAAATTGAACTAGATATATTTTTTGTGAAAATCAAATATTTATCGATTCCTAATAATGATAAAAAAATTCCTTATTGCGAAAAAGATCTTGTAAAATGTTCAGTTTAAAACTTTACTAATAAATGATCAAGTAAATCTTAGTATGCCCCATTGTAACCCCCATATTAATAATAGCTGAAATTTTGGATTAATATTATATACTATATATATATATATATATATATATATATATATATATATATATATATATATATATATATATATATATATATATATATATTTCTGGATATATTTAGTTCTTGTACATTTATAATTTTATAATATGTAGATGTATTTTGTTCTTTTTCAAAAAAGCCATTGCTCAAAAAGGCATTTTTTTCGACCCCACGTATATTCCTTCATCTCTACCGGGGATGCGAATTATCTCTTGAAGGCAATTATTCATAGAGATTTTGAAGCGAGTTTTTTTTAGATTTTCGCCGAATGCCATGTCACATTTTTTTAAGTTTTTTTTCTTTTTGATATTAGATTTCATGCTAACACTTCATTAGGTACACGCTTTCTTATTTCTCTAACAAGTGTAAAATTGCAGACCACCTGATTTCAGACAAATTACATGTCATTTAATTGATTGACACAAATTAAATGACATACTTAGTAGAGATTATCAGCCTGTTGGTTTTTAACAGTCAATCCATCAAGACTTCTGACTAATAAATGAAAAAGAAACACTTTGTTCCAATCCACCAATTTATAATAAATGAAAAAGAAACACTTTGTTCCAATCCACCAATTTATTACAGGTACGACTAGTTTCGACGCTACGGCGTCATCCTCAGGTACCTGAGGATGCCATAGGTACCTGAGGATGACGCCGTAGCGTCGAAACTAGTCGTACCTGTAATAAATTGGTGGATTGGAACAAAGTGTTTCTTTTTCATTTATTATAAATTGGTGGATTGGAACAAAGTGTTTCTTTTTCATTTATTAAAATGAACTTCCACAAAGTTGAGGCTGAAACTATTGAACTAAGACTTCTGACGTTTAATTTCTCCTAAAATAAATTTAATCATCCTGCACCTTTGCTCATCTGCAGCTCTACATAAACTTTACTACTCCCATGCAATCCAAATCCCCATACTCGGCTACCCAAAATTTTTCCAGTTGAAATAACTGTCCACATGCTCTCAATCTATCCTCCGCCTCCTTTCCCACTTCTACTTTTTTATAATTCCCCGAACTATTATCTCCTTTTACCCTCCGCACCTACTGCCTCTTCTTTTACTCCCTCTCCGATTAGATTATTTCCTCAGTTCTTCTTCATATCCACAGCCCCAAGATCTCTAATATACCCTCATATTCCTTCTTGACCCTTAGCCATTCGAAAGTCATTTTCCAGATAAGAGGATCAACCAATCCTTAACGTTTCAATTACACTAAGAGTTCTCGCCAAAATTTACGTCCTTTTTCAAAACATTACTCTGCTAATTTAACTCTCTCTCCCTTCTCTCGCTGATAGATTTCCAAGTTTCCCTGAGTACTTTCCAGAATTGTTTCACTTTTATATCCAAATCCAAAACTACATATAGCCTTATTCTAGAAAGCTTAATTACTTGTGGTTTCTAGGGGTTTGTTTTATTCTATCACTAGGAACCTTTTTATATCACACACGCCTTCTATGAACTGATATTGTATTAGTTTATCAGCACCTGCAATCCCTATTTACTCTCTTCTTTGCGTTCTCTTTAAACGTTGGAAAATGGAAGAAGGGACCATTTCGTCTCAATTTCGCCCAAATAAATACCGCTATCTGTCTATCTATCTAAACGTGATCGTCCCATAAATAATATGCCAATCAAGTCTTAGTTAGCGGATTTTTACTTCATTCCTACCTTGTCACCCATTTTATCCCTCCACTACCATTTTCTTCAGAGAGATGTAATCAAGTGCAGATAATACAGAAATACCGAGTGTCTATGGACTATCCATATATAGTACATCCCGTGACGGGACGATAAAGCGAGTTGTAGGAAATATTAGGACGCCATCGATAAAGTCAAAATACAAGAGACGGCAAATAATAAGGGCGAGATATTTGCACGGTAATATTGATAATCATTTTTCAATGGATAGCCCTTCGATTTAATAATATTTTTGTTGAATTTAAAAAGAAATGGAATTGTTTGAAATCTCGATTTCACTGTCCTGATATTAAATACCAAAATGCAGGTATAGTGTGAAGATTTGATTACTTACTGGGTATCTCAACTAAACTCGTGAAACTAATACCTTTGCAGTCACTTTAACTAGCGTGTAGGTTTTTAGTATGAGTCTTCATGGGTTTCTATTCTACGAGTTTATGCTTTTCTATTCTCGTAGTTTATGTGGTAATTATGTGCTCTTCCATGTTTTTTAATGGCGGTTTTGGACGAATCGAACTACTTCCTCTCGTAAAAAACGGTACAATGTAAAATTTTCAATCAGATATTTCTTAAGTGGGTGCAGATTGTTTGTATCATACATGTATATTTTATGAATTCTAATAAAAACTTTTTATCACCACAAATTTTGCTTATTGCAATACACCACCGAATTTGCTCTCGCTTAGGTACCTTTTCCAAATTAGTTCCGACTTAACGCTAACAATGAAAGGTATACCTTGTCGGAAACGCATTTTCGATCTTCAGAACCACCCTTAAGTGCAAAATTGCGTATCTGTTCGACTATTTTCCTTATCAAGGCTAATTTTCAAATTAACAAAGTAATGTGTACCAATATATTGAGCATAGCTCCACTACGTATTCATTTAATAATTAGCTGTATCATAAAAGTAGAAGTTTTGGATAATTAAATGTATCACTCTAATTTCACATTTACGGATCCAACATATATTCTTTCGGTTGCTATGTTGTTACAAAAATATATCCCACTAATTAACTTAACTTGTAATTTATATCCTCTATATAAAAAAGAAATTCCAAACTCAAATACAGATCATGAAAAATCAAGTAGTTGGGGGTAAATTATTTATTTCTAAATATATAATAATGTTTGTAAATTATTTAATTCTACCACATTATGTCTCGTGACAAGTAGATTTGATTTTTTCGGTATGCTGAGTCGGAGGTGTACATCATGCTTAAAAATAAGGCTTTCTTTTCCAACGTAAATAATTGAGATAAAATGAGGAATTCTCCACTTTTCACACGATAAACAAAAGTAAATTTCTAAACAATTGGTAACAATTCATTGATATAAGTGAAATAAAATTTATTAGCTGAAACAACATTTAGTTTTCACTTCCTAAGTTGGTACATTAATTAAATCAAACTTATCCATATTTCAAAATGTGAATTTTAACCAACAAAGTTTGCCAACAAGCTTTAAATTTTGGTAATACAGTCACTATATTACCCATTCATCCGTGGAACATCGAGTTTTTTTATTACGTATGCCAATCCACATTTTAATGCCCAGCCTTGAACGATTCAACTACATCTTAATAACCCCTGGGAATGATGCAAACACATGGCGGATAAGGCACCCGACTTCATTATTGGGGACGGTAAAAATGATGAGTTTTTGATTTTTTCTGAGTTGTGCAGAGGCACAAAACATTTACGACCACCATCGGAAACGAGGTCTTCATATAAAGCTTTTGCTACCATATCCAGTTTCCTCCAGGAACGGTTTCAGGAAAAAAGGTCCCATAACATGTGCTCCAGGAAAACATTAATTGGAAGGATTTATGGAGGAAAGTAATGACATGACCACTATGGACAGTAAGGAACATTATTGAAAATCTAGGGATTTTATTTGAGCATTAAAAGTGTTAGTTCTTCATCGAACAGTTATTTTTGACCGTTAAATTTCCGCTGTCGACTAATTCACATTTAGATGTATTCTATGACCATCTTGAGTTTTCGGCATAGTCCATCTGCGTCCATCAATGTGAACGTAACTAAGAAGCATTATTTACATTTCTCGGAAAAGTTAGACTTTCTCAGGGGCAATAAATAAAATGGCAGGTCTGTCCATTCCCTAAAACCATGCATAGGAAAGAAAAGTAGTGTAACATCAACTGGAATTCTTCTTGATGATGATACGCAGTATTGGTGGTCACAGTACACTTACACTTGTGTGGAAAGGCAGTAAGTTTTCCCTTCCTAAGCTTCATGAAGGAGTTCCACAAAATTGCGCCCTCCCCCATCGCATGCCATAAAATTGTATCCTTTAAATAAGAATGATACCACAATTGGTATTCTTATCTAAAAATTAGCACTCCCTCTCGTCGTAGCATTTCCTTACTTTCACTGAAGCCGCAATATTTCATCCAAACATTTAATATTTTGAAAAATTCTCTGAAAATATATTCATAGCAACGGGTGTAATAAAATTAGAATCGAAGTGCAGTATCAAAATATAAGAGCATTTCGACCTTTGGAAAAATATTATACGCAATATATTTTCCTTATTCATGATTTTTTCTTTTCTGTAGATTTAGTTAACTTCCGCATCATACTGGGAGCCATATTCTGGTCGTTTTAATAAATAGTTCATATTGCATAAGTATTTTTAATTTGATTAAATAATCAATATGGACTTTCCGAAACTAATTCTGCCCAATATGTGGTCTAAATACCGACATATCTAAACTCATTCCGAGAAGTATTCATGTTTAAACGACCTTCACCCAGAATTAAATTTCAATTCAGTATTTTCGAGGAAAATTAATTAAATATGAATGCAATTAAATTTTAAACAAATTACCTGTAAATTTTACTCCCCCAGTAACAGACTTGATTCACATGATATCCTAAATATTCCAAGGTTATTAATGTTTGTTCAACTAATATTACACTCTAATCCTGTGACAGAAAATTAATAATATCTTTTATTTATTCCATATGAAGTCATGTAACTAACTTATTAGAAACCAAACCCAAAACGCCAAACCTTGCATTTTTCAAAAAATTATTTATTTAATTAAGTTTTTGGTTTTAGGAGATATCTCTCTCGAAATATTGCCTATTTTGAAACACTCTTTATTGAAAATATTCTGCACAAGCATTTTGGCTTTTTTACTGAACCAAGCTAATGAATAAACAAAATTGATACCAGTTCTCACTTAAGCTCTCAAAAGAGAAGCGTTAGATATTCACTCTTTTTACCGAGTCCACCTTTTTGCCTTTTAAAACAATATACAATAACATACAATTTACGGATACCTTAGTAAATGGTGTTCCACACATGGCTTTGAAATTTTCATCACATTTCCTCCTTCCGTTTGAGGGAAACTAAGTATTGGGACTGGTCTCTCCATAGTAGTCATATTCACCGTTATCTTTTGTTATAGCCCACTGTTAAATACGTTATCCCTCGTTTTCTCAAAATAAATTAAATATATTCAATACTTTTGTCATCATAATTCCTCGACCGAATTGATTACCTGAGTATATGTACAGTATAACTTTATGAAAAACTAAAACAAATTGTTTTAAGTTGAAATCGAAAAAAACACCGTTTATTAAAATCCTAGAGAATAAACTTTTAAGAATAAAGACAGAATAAATCCCAGTGATGTTAAGGAATATCCAGAAAACTATTGCAATTAGTTTACAATGACCAGTTTTGCAAGATGCTTCGTCCTTTAGTTTTATACCTGTTAGATACTCTTCAATTTTTTGGATCTGAGAGAAATTACATGACACATTCAACCCTCTCCCATGCGTCGCCTGAGTTCTGTGAAAGGTAAAATCTTGGCTCCATACGTTTTCATTCAGTAGGCGCATACACATTCTTCACGTAGTCAGATTAAAAGGGGCGGAACGAAAGAATATGGTCTTAGTAGAATCAACAGTCTAAATAATAAATACTACCGCAATTCCCGAAATGCCACATTATTTTTTCTGCATTTTTTTATGTGCACATAAATGACCTCGTCATTTTTAAAGAGTAGTAAATTTCCTCGCATTACTGGTCGAAATATACCGGAGTTTGAACTAAAAATCGTATTGGAAATGCTGCTAAAATGTTACTCCGAAAACCATCAATTGTACTGAAAATCGCATTTAATCAATCAGTAAATTAGAAACTACATCTAACCCATGTTTCTGATTTTCTAATTTACAAGTAGATAATTGGGCTTAAATTTTACATTAAACTTAATAAATATAATTTACAAGTTATTCTAATTATTTTTAGCATGCTTGAAACTAAATTCACAATTTTGTTTTCCCACCCTGCAATTTGTTTTATTAAAAAGTCCCAGAAATTGCCAAGTGTTTAAATTAATTGGAAATATTGACTGTAATCGTGAAGCTTATTTATATGATCCTAAAATGGAGTCGATAAATAGAGGATTTCATTTTATTAATGATACGCGTGAAAATTAATAATTTGTACTGCCTTTTAGGATAGAAAGCCCATTTACAAGTTCTATTGTCCACAAAAACAATTATTAGCTATGAATATTTTATTTGAAATCAATTCGTATTAAGAAGAGACATTTGCCAATTATCTGCTTTGTATGGAGTTGAAAAATATCTATTCTTACATCAAGTAAAGGCTTTACAACTAATAGGTGAAAGTTAGAAAAACTCTTGTATGACTCGATTTAGAAATATCTTAATATCTTTTCCAGATTCAATATTTACATTGTCGATATGGATTTCTATCCAAACAAACGAAATTTTTTTACGACTTCACTAAAAAAATAATTTTCCTTTTTTTTATTGATCTCGAGATATATATTTGAGAGGTGAGTTCGAGCTGACAGTGGAGTGTTCAGGACGGGAAAATAAATAAATTCTTTTCATTTTACTGTGATGAATAAGTACATTTTTATGGCTTTTACGGATATGAGTACTGTGACTGATTTATCATATCATATCATGTATCAAAACGTAATATCTCAATACATTTCTACGATTTGCGAGAAGTACTTAATGTAATTTCTTAAATTTTCTCTGACAATATGATGTGAATATTCTTGATGAAAATGAATTAACGGATTATTGGATTTCGACGATAATGCTAACGAAACTTTGAGTTTTAAGTAGATGTGGTCTTGATGGAAACCTCTTTCTTTTTGAGAAGAATAGAGAAAGTCACTGAAGCACACCCGACCTCATGAACACGTTGCTTGTTGCTTATGCTCATCTTTCACTTCAAAAGAGGGACAGCTTTGATCTTTGAATTCACGCTCCAGATCGCAGCTCATCGAAACTTTACTTCTTCCATTCCACTCAAAATTTTAGTCAGCGCAAATGTTTTACCAAACACTGTCTCGCAATCGTCTTTGTCCGGTTTGTCTAGTTTGGCAGAACATGTTAATTGGAAAACTTCCTATAAATTCTGGTGAATAATATTAACACATCAATTACCTAATTATTCTAAGGCTACTATCTATAGTCTCTATTCATTCTTTTATAACTATAATGAGTCTAAACTATCGAAACCTCATATTCTTCAATCCTCATATCATTCAAATATTATATCAAATCAACTGATTTGGTATAATATTTGAACGACCACTAAATCATTCAGGATTCAAAGCATGTCCTCATAAAAGGGATGCGATACTTAACGGTAACTTAAGTTGGAAACTAAATTAACTTCAAATATTCCAGGAGAAGTGAAACATTGAAAAATGCATGAACTTCACAGAATTTTATGGCTGTCATAGTGATTAAATTCTTCATTCTTGATTTTATTGCCTAATAGCAACGGTTGCCTCATTTTCAACGGCTAAATAATCATAAAAACTGATAGTTTTGTTCAATGAAAGCATTGTCGTTGATTTTTCTGCTTTTGAAGATTCGTATTTTAACACGAAAAATCGAAAACAAACATCTTCGTTGCACGTTAAAGTTTTGAAAAAATATATCTTCCATTTTCACGTGCAATGTTGTCCTCTATTGAGGTGTTTGCGAATTTTTATTCCTTTTCTTTCAATTTGCCATGCCGTTTCATGCCACACAAACATGAATTGTTGAGTTTTAACGGAACTAACTCGGTTGAAGCTGTAAAATACCGTAAACCGTATGCAGGGAAATTTCCTACGCTACGTGATAAACACCATGCCTGAGGTGTAGCCCACACACGCTAATTTCAGATTACCCAAAAGCACGTTACCCACAGGACTGAGCGGGTAATGTTGTCACTTTGAAGGCGATCCGGAAACGTAGGAGTCTATTTAGACGACGAAGTTAGGCATGCACACCCTGGGGAACCCCTGGGAAATGCCGAGACAACACATAATGAGCCGTTGGTGGCCAATCTACGGCTCATAGGACTAATCTGGCCCGGAATCCCTTCTAATTCTGCCTAAATAGATCTGTCTGCGAGGTAAAATGAATATTATTAATCAGGTGTTCAATGGTATCCAAAGCTGAAGAAGATAAAATTGAAATAACTGTTCGGATATCAAAGCGTATGAACTTCATGAATATACATTTTTAATTTCTTGTAATCAAGAGAATTTGAGTTTTATTTGCCAAATTTATGATAAATACTTCGTTCATGCTTCCCTTACTTTAGAATCATTTTCTGTTAACAGCAGAAAAAAGGAAGTTGGGGAAACCATTGCGCACCAACGGGCATGAAAATTAGTTCAACCGAAAACTTCTGTTCTGATCCGACACATAAAGATTATTTTGCCCAATTCTATTCCGGATGTCCCCCAGAGCGCGTGCTTCGAGCGGGACACATTCACGCCATAAGGTACCTTTGGGAAATCAGGTCATTGAGAAATCGTCCATCCCTCCACCACCCTTCCTCCCGAACGTCTCATACTCACGCTAAATCCACTCTTCCCGACCGGCTTCGTCCCTCGGCTCCATTTCCCCCCTAATGGCGGCGCACGGGCACTGAACACGGTCCCCCCCCAATGGAGGAGGTGAATGAGGAACGGGAGTGATGGGCGTCCTTCCGCGGTTGGAGCGGGAGATCCGGCCGGGCAAAACTTTTCGGTTCGGCGGTCGTCGGGAATGAGCGAGAGACTGGGCCACCGCTCCCAAACTTCCTCCCTCGACACTCCCGCGGAGAGAACTAAACGCCTTCTCCTCTCTTCCTCCCTGCCAGGCACGAGGTGAGCGTCGCACCCTTACTCCCCTTCCCTTTGGTCCTACCTATTCCCCCACTTGGTCCCTTCCCCCATCTCTCCCACCGACACTTCCGCGACCTGCGCTTGCCCCCACACCCCACCCTCATCTCCCTCCCTCAGTGGAGTGAGGGGTACCCGGGAAGAAGAACGGAGGGAGAGGAAGACCTCTCCGTAACCTGGCGCCTGCGCCGATGGTGGAGAGAGGATTTTTGAGAGGGTGTAAGGGGAGGGAACTGGGGACGGGAGGGGTGGAGGAGAAGCAAAAATGGGAAAAGTTTCCTTTCGTCGGAGAGGGGTACACCCAAACTCGCTCCCGATCCTCGGCACGGCACTTTAACGCCATCCTACCGCGACTCTCTTGAAGGTTTTCAGACCCCAACACCCCAAACTCTCTTTCTCTCCTCCTCCTCTCGCCCATTCTCTCTCTCTCTCCCTGCCCCCCCTTTCCCATCCAGATCCCTTTATCCCATTCCCCTCTGCCTCTCCCACCCTCGGCTGTGCTCAAGGGTCTATTTGATATTTCAATGCCGCACTTCTCAGATGTGCATAAGAGTTGTCCTCAACGGTACGTCTCCGACTACGGCTGTGTGCACCGGCCGGGTTCATGGTGATGAATCTCATGCCACTGAACTTTTAAGTGGTTCTCGGAGTCCGCACTGTGTAGGATTACGCTGCGGTCGGCTGCACGGACAGCGGACCGCAATTTGTAAATTCACAGCTGGCTGGAAGCGATAAAAGTTATACTAACTGGTTAGATAACCTACAGAAAGCAAATTAGAGTTTTGCGGAAATTGTAATAAATAGCAGCATGAATTTAGTTAAAAGTCAACATACGAGAGCTGACCAACACAGTAGAATATTTTCATATATTCGGAAGATGATTCAATTGAATTTGGTCGTGATCTAGATTTTTAATGAAAATAAAATCTGCTGCCAGGTTCCATTTTATAGTCGAAAATCTCAAAATGAAGTTGACGTGACTTAAAGTGACTTCGCCTTTTCGACTTTTAAGAAAACTTTATTTTTAGTCACGTTCCACAGAGATTTTATTAGACACTAATATTTCTAAAATTTCCTTAATTTGAATCAAGCCCTCTGCTGAGGGTAAAAAGAAACAGAAATTGAGCGTTACATGGGACTTGACCATGTACGAGGGTCATCCGGAAAGTAGTACCCGTTCGTGAAATAAAGACACAAAAGTAAATATTAACAAACATAAAAAATTTTATTTGAAAGAGGATACTTTAAACTACTTCTCAACATAATCTCCAAGCAAATTAAGGCATTTGTCATAACGTGTGACAAGTTTCTGTATTCCTGCTGCATAGTCCTTCGCCGCCAGCTCATTGAGATACGCGAGGGACCCATCTTGCACAAATTTTTGCATAATGCAGATGGTGTTTAACAATTTCATGAACAATTGTTCGAGAAACATTGGGAAAATGCTCACAGATGTCATCAATTGTGACGCGCCGATCGTTCCTCACGAATTCGTCAACTGAGCTCACCAGTTGGTCTGTAATGACAGACGGTCTCTCCGAACGCTCATCGTCGTGTGTGTTCCCCCTCCCCATGTTGAAGTTGCGACACCACCGCCGAACAGACGACTCGTCCATTACATTGTCTCCATACACCTCCTTTAATTGGCGATGAATATCACATGGGCGAACGTTTCTTGCATTGAGGAATTTAATCACTGCCCTCACTTCACAACTGGCGGCGTTCTCAATTTTTTTAAACATTGTAAACAATCACAGAAACAACACAGGCAATGCTAGCGTCACGCAACTTGGCTCAGAGAAGGCAGACAAGCCACTGAAGCTATCTGACCTCGTCCAGCGGCTACTCGCGTCGTCAGCACTTCATGCGGCACGAACGGGTACTACTTTCCGGATGACCCTCGTACATGGATTTAATGTCGACAGGTCAACATCCTATAGTTGATTTTGCAGTCTCGGGTTTTAATGAGTTATTATTTTCTGCATTCTATAAACAATGGAATGCCTGTTCCCTACATGTATTTAATCTCAAACTCACTCAGAATACATGGTACACCCACTTAGAATACATGAAAACTTAAAATACATGAATACTTATAATACATGATTACTTGGAATACGTATTTTCGATTATATTCTTTACACTAGTATTTTGTCTTTCTGCGTTTTTCAGACCTTACGTTTGTGGTTAACTTGTCTGCTACTCAAGTATGGTAATGTGTGGCTAAATGAATGGTAATACTAATTACGTGAGAAATATAATGAAATTTAACTTTAAATGCCCTATTAATTCTAAATAAACAAATAACACTACCCGGGTTGTCAAATATTTTTCTATGGTGTCATTCATCTGAGCACCTGAGGAATGGTCTGCCATAAATAATACATTCACACACGCACCTGTATAAGTTTGTTTCTTAAACAGAGAATGGTTTTAGATAAATTAAAGTTTCAGTTGACCATGAATAGGAGAAGTATCCATATTTTAAAGTGGCGATTCAGGACCTTGCAACGTCAAAGCGAGGGATGGGTGCGGATTGTAGCGCGGAATCTTTGATAATTGTTTTTTGACCTAATTGACCGATACAAAATGACCTTAACAACCTAGCTACCTTGATTTTCCGATTAAATTATGATTCGTATATCAATGTATGTTTCTCTTTCGATGATGTAAGCATTCCATGATATTGCCCCGTGTGTTATATTGGAAATATTTGCGTCACCAGATGTTGCTAATAACTTTCAATAGTCCTGTGATCAACATTAATCAATCATAATATATATTTTTCTTAAGAAGCAATTGAATTCTAGGACAGTCCTAGGACGATTTGAGCCAAGCAGAGTAGGTTTATGAAACGTCTGCCTCAACTCATGCCCCATATTCCTACAATAAGAATACTTTCAAATTCTATGAATACTTCAAGAGCCAATGTCTTATAGATTCAGCTGAAGTAAAACGTTCTTGTAAAGCCGTGAGTGCATCAAAACTGACTGAATATTCCAGTAGATAGCATTTTGGAAGGAACT
Organism: Hetaerina americana; assembly: GCF_022747635.1. Classification (NCBI taxonomy): domain Eukaryota; kingdom Metazoa; phylum Arthropoda; class Insecta; order Odonata; family Calopterygidae; genus Hetaerina; species Hetaerina americana. The sequence goes on from NW_027287316.1 coordinate 25,577,056, forward strand.
GATGATTTCTCCAGTGAAATAAAAGCTCCTTAAGAGAAACTATACCATGAAGAAGTACTATGCGATATATGAAGAGAAGATAAAAAAACGCGCATTTCCCATTATTTCTATTTCAATGATTTGCAGACCAAAAATCTCTCACTATAATCGATTTATAATTCTGTAAGTTATTGCAAGTACACTGGGCCATATATCGTAATGAAACCGACCTCCGCTCATGTAATTTTGGAATTTTTCACATTACATTAAGGAATTGGGGCCCATTTTAACAGAGAAAAACTGTATTTTTGGATTTCGAAATCAATTTTCAGGCCATGACTGGGACCAGGATATTGCATTTAAACATTATTACTTTCCGGAAATGATAATATATTTTATATAAGGTTAAAGGTTGATTTTTTCTTTCAATATGAACACAGCTGACATTCACAATGTAAAGAATGGGGCAGTTCTCGAGTAGTTTTTTGGAAAGCATTTCAAGCTTAATCTCCACGATGTTCCTATTACTTTTATTAAGAACACCATCTGGCAAGGAAAAATGAAAGCTGTAGCAAATTGAATTGACACAAACGGAAACTGACCCTCAGAAATGACTAAATAACCTTGAAGAGGATCATCTTACGCAAGATATTTATCATTTCTTTTATCTGTTGTTAGAAAAAGGCAAGCGAGCAGGTGTATGTGTAATGTGCCCTTCATCATAACCTTTATCTTCATAATCTGATGCCTTTTTTATTTTTTGGGAAAACGTTATACATTGCTTTCGCCAATACCTACTGGCAGAATCTGAAATCGAAAATTAAATTCGCTGGATCATACAGTATATCACTTCTGTGTCGGATTGATTTACTTTGGTGAGTAAGGGGCATGGAAGAAACGTAGAGCAGAAAATTCGGCGATCAGACAGTGGAGATACTTTAACCTGACATTGAAAATTACCCTAGTTCTTCAGATGAAGTATATTATTTGTTTGCATACATTTGCGTAGTCATTGCGTCCATCATAACGAATGGCACTTTCGTATTCGTTTTACATATAAAGATGGAATATTTATATCCACGTGTTTGTATAATTGATGTCGAGATGTATCCGTAGAAGTAACCTGCTTCGATCTGTCAGGATGAGAGGTGTCTCAAGTTGAGGCTGCCGGCTCAGGTAAAAGACCTTCCTGAGATATGTGATGGAGTACGCTTCTCTAGTCATTCTCCAATTCAACCACGATCTTAAGACGTTGGCGTGCCTAGAAAGAATTTGGCTGTGGGTATTTCTCGGAACGCCCAGATTAACCTCCACCTTAGTCTAACAATTTAGTAATATAGAACCTATCCTTCATAGTTTGTGATAAATGCGACGCCACGCCCCAAGAAGAACCCCAAAACAAAACATCGTCTCAACTTGATGGAAGGCATTCCGTTTCTGCGTCGCGGGTGCCACTTCAAGACGCCGAGATAGAAGCAGTTCTCGCCGGTGACATACATATCGACTTGAGCAAAGCACTATCACTCAGAACTTCGACTTCAGCCGCAGCCAGGACTTTCCTGCATCTAAAGACAGAGGGGAAGAAACAAAACCCTCTCCTTCAGTGACTCCACCCATTCAAGCTCAGCGTAATTTAACCCACCAAAAAAGTTCTTTGGCATACGAAAAAGGAGAGGACAAAAAGAACCAAACCAACATTCATTCTTTCTACGCCGTTGCGTCCGCAATTTATATGCTGACGTAATAGTTACATGCCGTACATATATTTACTCCATCATGAAGATCCTAACTCTCTGTACCCCTACCTTCTGCCCAATGTCCAGCAGATTCTCACATTTAACTTTCCTTCCCTTAAAGTCCACTTCATGAAATCTCTGAGAAAACTTTACTCCATATGCATCTCTTACTTCCACCAAGATATTTGTACGCTCAGTCACCCGTATCCCACCTCCTTCGCCGCTGTACCTCTCACCACTTGGCCTGAGGTCTTTTTTCAAACTTCCTTCCTTAATTTCACCGTCCTGTTAGTTTTTTTATGAAATATTCCCCAAAACAATGATCATTCACCCAATCTTACCGAGCCGCGAGACAATTCACAAGACTTTGCGGGCATATAGTTTTAAACCTTTGGTCCACACGCTTGAACCCTAATGAAATCTCCCTCCTGAATATGATTCTCACATTTTCTCCCTAACCAAGAGTTAAACCGTGTGGCAATCCTTTCTGGCGTCTTAAATTTCTGTCGGAATTTAAGATGGAGAGTTATTTTTGGAAGTCACAACCCCCACCACAACTACCGCTCAAGACAATTATTTCTCCACTACTTCGTTTTCAAAGGCCCCACCTCTCACATTTCCAAAGCTGAGTTTCTCTTGAATCTCTTTCACGTTATCATAACTAACAACTCCTTCTCTTTCCATGATGAAAATTACCTGCAAGTCAAAGGCTGTGCGATAGAAAGTAGATTCAATTCGTCGTACGTAAACCTCCACCTTGGCTACCTTGAGAAAAATGTCCCTTCTAGTTTCTATTTACCCCCTACAACTTCTCATCTGGACTACATACGTGGATGATATAATCCTTCTCTGACCACTTAGCGTTGGTTCCTTTATAAATGTATTTCCTCCCTCAACGCTTCTCAATTTCCTCCTCCTTTCCCTCCTTGCTCTTCATTAACTCTTTCTCTAGGATCATTTCCCTTGGCGTTAATATATTTCTCAAAATTCTAAAATATCACACCTCTGTTCACATCAAACCCACTAACAAACAATAACTCCACTGTACCAGCTGTCACCCATAGCACACTAAACGCTCACGTCCGTACTCACTCTCTCCGTCCGTGGTCACCAAAGCTCTAGCAATCCAAACTCCCCTTGATAAATTTCTCACCAAATTATACAACACTCTCCTTAACCGTGGATACCGAGACGCTCTTTTCAATTTGAAAAAGTCTCCTAAATGTTCACGTCAATCAAACCTTTCCAAGACATTATCTTATATGTAGTATGCTCTCTCCACCTTCAAAACCTACTCTCCAAGAATTCAGCCTTTCTAAAACATATCCTCAAATGCTTTTTTATCACATTCTCAACAACCATAAAAAAAAAGAAAATATGCTGAAAAGAAGTCACCTTGTCACTTTTAAGCGAACTGCCGACTTATCTGACATATTGAAATCCATTAAAATTTTATCTAATACATCCTTAATCCACACATAAAACCCAGCAACCAACCCAAATAAACAACTTGTACCATCTTCACTCTTGCCTCTAATCAGAACTGACCAATTCTTTTCTATCCCATTTTATTCCCTCTAACACATCTTGCAATATAATTTACGGACTACCAACTATCAACTACCATAATCGACTCTCCCTACGTTTTAGCAATGCACCACACCTCTAAAAATTGGCGTAAACAAACCTCTCATGCAAACCTCCTTTCGCATCAGCCACTCCACCAGTTCCTAATCGTGCTTATCTAGAAATTATTTACCTCAATGGCTATTTTAAAGTCGATTTATCGCCTCTCTTTCACACGGGCACACTATTAAAGTTCCAAACCATCGAAGCCTAATGCATTAGGCTCCTAGGAGCATTCTTGGACCCAGGCTTTAACTATGGTCACTACGGGAAACTCCCCACTTCCCGTCAACCCCTACTCCTGCCGCTTGTCACGAAAGCTTTCCTACCCCTTCTCACCTACTCCTGCCCTCCGCTCCTGCTCATCATCTCCGGCCATCCCACCACAATTGTTTTTTTAAATGAGTGAATACGTATCAATTATTGCCTACGGTAATTAGGTTTTAAAGGGAGATATGAGCATTGACGGGTGCGTGGATGTCCGGTGGTGTGTTTGTGTATGCAAAGATATATATTATATACAGATATATATATACATCCTCACACACACATATATGTGTGTAGATATATATATATATATATATCTACACACACATTTATTTATATATAAATAAATAAATATATATATATATATATATATATATATATATATATATATATTTCTATATATATATATTTATATATACATAAACACATGTATATATGTGTATATATACATACATTCTCGTATATATGTATGTATATGTTTAATGTATGCATTAGATGTAATGAATTTATACAAACACATGTAGAATTGATTTATCCCATATTTACTGTCCAAATTTTTTTTGCTGTTCCTTGAACTAAAATACATCTAAGAAAATTTGAGTTCAAAAGAAAGGCGCAAGCACCATAGATAATCTTTAAATTAAAAGTGGTTGGTAGAGTTCCAGGAATCCGATGGAGATTGATTTTATCCCAATTTTTTCTACATACGTATCTAACTTAGATGCCTACTCATTAAACGAGGTCTTATTCGCTTACCGTTCTTCTAATTAGCGTTTCGCTCATTGCGCAAAGTTTCTAATACTTTGATATGAGCAAAATTATGGATGCTTTTTTGCTTTATGAAAACTTTTGAGGCGTATAATTACGAGAGTGCATTAAGCTAGGGAATCACAAAATTCTGGCGTTAAACTATAAAATAATACAATTTAATGGTTGTTTTAATAATTTTAGAATTAAAGGTAATAATTCATGCTCCATAGCACGGCACTCTAAACTTCAGCGTGATTGAAGCTCAGAATTTAAGTTTTCAAAAAGTATAAATGGAATTATTGGCGTTATAGAATTTTCTTTGGCTTATTCTTCATCTCTTAATTCCAGTGCAACTTTATTTTGAGCATTTAATAATTATAAATTTCAAATCAGTAATTAAGGAAAATATTTTTACCATTAAGTAGGTTTGGAAAAAGTTATAGCAAACACCCTAGAAAATATCGGAGTAATCTTACAAGAAATTTTTAAGTGTGTGACTTTTATTATAAAATGGAATTTATCATTACAAAGTAAAGTTTTACATTTCAAAATGAAAATCGACGAATAACCGTGCTGATCCCTCGAAGTCAAAGGTATATCTAGTCAAAAAATTAATTACATATATTACGTTAGTGCATCATAGTAATGGATTGTTTGGTAACTTTATAGTTACAAGATATGAAATTTGCGATACAAATAATTGAAAAAATACATTTTATCATATAATCAATAATAGGATTAGGTAAATATAATGGATGAAATTTCCATAACATATTCATTACCTTTAAAACACAAAAATACGTACATATGATTCATTTTCAGAGCATACTAATCATGTATCAATTTCATGGTGTTTCATATCCATATATCTTATGTTCTCGTCTGATATCTTTAATCAGGTATTTAATCAAAACCTTTAAGCTTCTCCGACATTGGTGTATTGAAAATAATACAATACACTATTTTACTACAAAATATTTCAATTTAGCAATATTGCCACTAAGATAAGGACATTTTTGCCTCAAATAAAGTCTTTTTATCAAAAGACCAAATTGAAATGTTTATAATAATAAAATATTTATGAGATATTTATTACACAAATAAAAATACTTAGAACATAATTTTTAAGACAAAATAATAAAATTTGAAAGCTTTAAGCTAGTATCTCAATGAATTCATTTGCTCCAATACTTCCATGTCTTTGCGGTAAAGTGACAATTACAGTGACAATCAATAAGCATTTATGGTAAATCTGGGCTTTTGTATTTCCTTTCCGATTTAATGTTTGATAAATATAACCATGATTCGAACTTAATATGGTTGGTGAATTATTGAAAATTTCACATTAATTAACCGAAATTTAGTTTGAGAGATGAGGGTAGAGCCCATGTAATTTTAAGCCCTATACGGCGTGTGAAATTCACATTTAATTCTAGGGGGGGACTCACTCTGTTGCAAGTGGTTTCCCAAGTAGAACTGATTCCTTACCTGTATGTGTCATACAGCTTTTTTAAAGCTGAAGGTACCCAGAGGCGTCACCAGGGATCGAACGTGAGATCTCCGGTAAGCAATCGGGAGTTCCACCACTATACTTTCATACCATCTCATGACACGAATAACCATGTTATCCGATAAAACTTATTTCCATTGTTTATATGAACGGAGGCCTTTATTTTATTAATAACGGGAACGGATTAAAAACCATAGTTGAGTCAACTTTCAAACTTGACGACACTTTCGATATTGGAAAAAATATTTCATACGTTTAAATTTTGAATTAAAGTTTAACGTTGTTTTTTGTTCGAAGGGAACGCGATCAGAACAAATATATATGAGATACATTGTAAAAAAAAAAATTCCGGGCAAGTTAAAAGACAAAATCAAGCACAATACTTCAATGGTACATATTATGATCAAATTGATTAAATTTACCCGTGTTTAATCAAGTACAACACGATAGCGCGTATTAAAACTTTAAGCAAAAAAAGTTCTGTCATATTGCTTGATCTCGGTAATTTATCAAGACAACAAATTTTGTAAAAGAAAAGATAAACATTTACTGAACTAAAAAAACACAATTTAAAAAACAATTGCTATTTCTATAATACTGTCTACATTTTACACAAGTTTCCCGCGAGTGAGACTTTCCTTACATCTAGAGGGAAGGTGTTAGAATTATAATTACAGTTTTTATATTTAAATTATATATATATATATATATATATATATATATATATATATACATACATATGTATATATATAAAAACACGGATGTAGATTTTTAGAATATAGAGACAAAGAAAGGACACCCACAATTTGTTATTTGACGTTTCGACAGCTCGGCTGTCGTCTTCAGAAACGTCAAATAACAATTTGTGAGTGTTCTTTCTTTGTGTATCTATATTCTAAAAATCTACATCTGTGTTTTTATATATTAGTGCGCCACCGTTCCATTTCGAAGATATTTTCATATATATATATATATATATATATATATATATATATATATATATATATATATATATATATATATATATATATATATATTTATATTTATATATATATATATAAATTCTCAGTGAAAAGTTTTGACATTAACTATTAACTATGTTATTTTAAACGTATATAGCCGTTCCAAATCTCCTGCTCAGAAGAAAATGTTCGATATATTTCCGTGGTTTATCTGCAAACACTTTTAGTTTCCCATTTTATGAACTTTTTTAAAAATTATCTTGCCTTTATAAAACATTATTTCTAAAAAAATGTATCCTAACAACAGACGTGTTCAAATTTTATTTCCATTTAAATTTCTCCACAGTTTACGTGAGTAAACACAATATGAGAAAAACGCTTTTCTTTTGCCATTATTTACTCGGTGGCCCGGAAAATTCACTGATGCGTGGAATTATATTACCTCGGACGCATTTTATAACAGTGAAAACAGAAAACGCTTAAAAATATTTTTCTAAAGTAGGTTTCCGTGGCTGGGGACTTTTTTCCCTTAATTGGATCGCTTAGTGGAGCAAGACAAGGACAAAGAATGAATGAGCTGAGCACAATTCAAGAAGCGAGGGTTGATTTTGGTGATGATTCGGCATCTCTTTTTTTGTACGAGAACATATTTATATGAGCAGCGGCAACACGGTTAGATGCGAACCCTTTCCCGCTTTCCTCTTCCATTTCAACGTGAAGGAGCCAGAAATTTAATGTAACGTACCTGAATCAAAAAGAAAGACTGCCATAGTCGGTCTCTTTCACAAAATCTGTTAAAAAAATATCAAAAGGCATCTCGGGAAATATTAAACAATTGCATTTCAAATAAAATACTCAAAATAATCTTTGAGATGGGGAAAAAACAAGTCAAATATTCCTTGAAGTAATAATAGATTGTTTCAGTATCATAAACTATTCACAGTGGGCAGTTTTAAAAGTAAAACTTTTTTTACCCTACCATTCCTGTCATTATTCTATTTTGAATCCAAAACAGTAGGCAATAGTGATTCGTATCTTTCTGTGGAATATTTTATGAAGGGGTAGGACAATCATCATTTATATCTCCATATCATTAATAATTTTTCATCCTTAACCCAAGATAGGTAACGCCTTTTTTCACCCTATTCTGGTAACAATTTTCAAAAAATTCGTATCTCACGCTCATCATAACTATGGGAGTCCTATGGGTGCTAATGTTTTCGTTTTATAATGTAGAATCACGTGACCCAAAGATTGTTTTCCAAAGTTTATCAAATGAGAGAAAAATGTTTTCGTTTGGCGCGAGATTTCAACCGATCTGGGGTGTTTTTTCACCCCCGTTACCGTTCTATTATTTCGATAGTAACTGTAAACTCAACTTAATCATTGAAAAATGTAAAAAATAAAAGAGTTAATAATAATGGAATAAATAGTAAAATTTTAAGTGCTGTTTTTGCATTCTTGTAGATCCACAAGTTTCCCAAACGATGATTTTAATAACTTAAAAAGTTTGGAAACATATCAGGCAAGTCATAACATTTTAACTTTTGTGTCCCATACGTTATGCGGCAGCGGATGACGGCGTTATCGGTTGCTGGAGATGACGGCGTCTCGAAGAGTTAAGAACACCCTTTCATTTAATATTCACTTTTTTAACTTTGCGTAATTTATTTTCGTTTAATGCCTTGAAGGCCGCCACGTTTTTTTGTTTTTCTCTCCTCCCCATTCAATGGCGAATTTTTATACCTCTCGCATATGTGCCTTGGGACTTCTAATCCAAACGCGGGGAGAACTAATTCCTTTTTCGCAGGGAAAAGCATAGTTCTGCGGCGCAAGGAAAAATCTTGCCTAGTTCACTATGCTCCACATTTTTGAGACCGGTGCTGAAAATTTCAAGGCCTTCTGAGCCATTACCTAACCGTTCAAATGTCTGCCCAGTGATTATTTACAATCTTTATGGAGTCTTTAGTCTGGAGTGCTAGTCATATTTAAGTAATTATCATGATATCCACAGTTTATTTCAGCGTGAAAAAGTGTAAAAAATTAGCTGGTAAAATCAAAACAGTTGTTCATCGGGTTCCTTACAAATTAAGAAAATACGTTCCGCGTTTCAAAAGGTTGCATAGAGGAGCACATACTACTCATTATTTTTTTATGAAATCCCTATAGCGATTACTACTTAAAGAGTTCTCCTGCGAGATGTTGGCCATTATTGGTGTCTGGTTGGCATAATTGTTTTCAGTTAAAATTGGAAGTGATCCGATTACTCATATGAGTTGGGGGCTGTACAGACTCTTTTACAACTGCAAAAATAACCCTTGTATGTCCTAAATGTGATATGAAAAATATGACTACATTTTCAGAGACATCATTTTAACAGGTAAGCAACATGGTACTATTACTCTCATCAGAATCCTTCCGTAATATTGACGTATGTCCAATAAAGTATTTCCATTCATGTTACTGGTGTAAGTTATCCTTAAAAACACTCTCCATCTTCCGATCATTTAAATTCAATTACAATGAAGATATTCTAATCCCATTGTACACAACTCTGCCTTTACGTGGCCTAACTCCCAAACTCCGGAGTGACCAGGCATTCCAAGTACCGATTCTAAGCTGATGTACGTATTTGTAGGACATACTCTCTGAAATGATCCCCGCATGGCGAAATGAATGGATGGCTTCTTTACCTGTTTTTAAACAAAGCTTATTGGTGTGATACTGCTCCTCAAAGTTTTCAAATTAGCCCATGAAGAATATGATACAACTAGTCTCTATAGGTGTGGTCGGGTAAACAAATGATAATTTTGTTATCTCACGCACATGATATTTGAATAAGCACTTGGTTATAAACATTTTCTACTAGTTGGTCAAATCTCCTGAACTGACCCATTCTATTCATAAAGATAGGTGTCCATAAAACCATTGCATGTTCAATTATAAGAGAGTATCTCTTACGAAATAACGTAAAAATTTAGAATATGATATTAAAAATGTACATATTTCTTGATTGTAGACTTATGGGTATCTCCAAGTTTTCACCATATTACTGTAGATATCGTTTCAGATGTTCTGAGATATTAATTACACAACAACCTATAATCCTTGAATCCCTAATGCCCCAGTCATATCCCACATATGAACACATATTTGAAGAAAAACTTAATTCTACAGAATATGGCATTCATCAAATTTCGGAAGTTAATGCATTCAGACAAAACCGTTAAAGGTGCTGCCAATTTGGGATAATGAACTCACTTTTGTCTATTATTTCTGATAAATAATCTTTGTATTTCTCGCAAAAAATAAGAAATAATTTAATCCTAATTGCTAAAAAGAAGTTCTGTCAAGTCTACTTTTGATGATTACGAAGCATACCGGTATTAAATATCACCTCGAATTCCTAAAAGATTGTCCTTTAAATTACTCAAATCGTAACATAAAAGAATATATTTATTAGTCATTTTAAATCCAAGTAATCCAAACTTCATATTATGGTATTATTAAAAACAAATTTTATGTTAAGTTTCCTTGACCTTAACTTTAAACCCTTAATAAAGACCCCCTTCTCTTTTGCTCATGTTTGAGACCCTACAGAACCCATCAAAAAGCCTTGTGGAAGCCAAAAGAGGAGAACATATACGTTATTTCATTAATGCACAAGGTGGTAATAATTTTATACCACATATTTAGATTGGCATAGTATAATTTCACCGCGCGAGCTGTTTCTCTCATTCATAGAAATTACCGTCAGCAGATCAAGTGCAATATTTTCACAATTATTGTAATCTCCAAAGCATAATTTCCTAATTCCCTTTTTGATTCTCAATGCATTTTGCCATTGTTCAGACTTTTTTTATTGCTCTTCAAAAATAATCACGTTTCACATTTCATCACGAATAGTGGCATTGAATCAGACATTAATTTGACGTTCATAGGATTTAAATCAATTGTGTACATTTACGACTAGAATTGAACTCATCAAAAGATATGACAGAGGACCATAATCACAGTGAATTTTATTGATACTTTATTTAAGAGTATGGACAGGTCAATATACGACGCGAGCAAAATTAGAATACAATTGGTCGCAGTTTTCAGCGGATGCTTGATGTTAAAATTTCGACACCAGTCGGACTTAATGGCAGGAATTTATAATAGGCAATGTAAATTTAAAATACTATTATGTTTATATTTATGCCCTAGTATGGAATAATACGAGCGGTAAAACATTTCTCTTGAATTGGACAAATAGAGATACGTGACATTTTTGTCAACCATGACAAGTACTTCCTCATTAATATTGATAATATTTTCACTTTATAAGTCGGTAAAAAAACTGAACGTAGATAAAATGTTTGAATATTGCTAATTGAACTAAAAATAATTACTCTAATTGCTCTAACTACTTAATTCTAAACTAATTAATTAATTAATAATAGATGCTACCCGGAGCACATACTTAAGCATAAAAACAGTAATATAAAATTCATGACCTTCGTTCAAAAAATCTTCTCGAGAGCCAATTCAAGTCCAACGTAGGAAATGTATTTGCCAAAACCATAATTCATCTCATATCTGTTCAGAATTTTGAAGAATATTAACGGAGGTAATGCAATACATGGAACGCAAAATGCTTACTGCCCCGGTGGTTGGTAGTGTTTTTAGTTTAGCAACCCCCGGAGCTGAGAAGTGTAACAATACTTAATAATTGAATGTATCAGTTTTCTGTGTGAATTGGAAACAATAGCTTTAGATAAAATAGTAAATATTTCGCCATACCAGCCTTCCCAATGATTGATGTTATTTATTGTCAGCCTGTTAAGATGAGCATTTTTTCCATCATTTTCATCTCTTCAACTACGTCTACAAAATACCCCGTACACCGTTGTAAAGGCGTGTAGCGGGTGTGTCAGGTAACCACCCGTAAACTAGAACTAAACCACATGCAAAACAAAATTTATATTACCTATGCATAAATATTAGTTTGTTCATACACTAGACAAACCTTAATGACACTAAAGGTACTTAAATAACAAACAATATTTTATAACAGGATACGAGAATGTTGTTCAGTACATACGTACACATTTTAGAGGAAGTTTGATAAGAAAATGGAAAACATCATTGTCTTTAAGTAATTGCACGCCTTTTATTGTTGGAGAATTATAGTACATTACATCGCATTACAACTATTTGCTTCTGTAATGATGGTAACGATCGCACTATATGGTAGTTACTTAATCCTTGTGCCACATCAACACATGGTTAATCATGTTTGATTTGGCATTGAATGACATCAATCAAACAGTGAATGATCTATTTTCTTAAAACAAACTAAATTTTTTTTAAAAATGTTTGCTTTATAGAAAGCACAGTCACTTGGAATTTATTTCTAAATTTTATAAGTTAGTTATTTCCATTTGACTTAACGAAGATCGAAGCTGTTAACGGTTATTCACTTTTCTTCGGACAACGTTTCGAACCGAAAACTTCTCACTCAGGTATTCTAAGTTTCACCTTGCCCTTGAGGTTCTCATTCCAGTTACGGGCCGTAGTCCTCTTCCAATTATGGTCCCCGCGACAGGAGTTCGCAGATCTCCAATTAAATCGTAGAGGCCATACGGTTAAATAATGATCTTAGGCATTAAAACCGTGAAAAGTACAATGGTAATATAATTATCAATAACAGTAGTCTACTGGCTTAGTATAGGTTTTTGATGATATATGGTATTATAAACCACTATAGTCGTAAATCCTAACAAACATAACGAATATCCCTAGAGACCTTCTATATTATGCAATAATTCAATCTTTTTTTTTACTACCTCCCTTAATTACATCAAATATACCAATTAGTTTCTTCCCTCCTCCACGCTCTCCCGGTATTCCCCCTCCAATGCCATCTTTAGCATTCATTCTCTCGATCTTCTGCGCCAACTTTTCTTGCCTTCTTCGAATTTGTCCCAATAGTCGTCTTCTCTCCTCCTCATGTCCTCAGAACTTGACCGTTTGTTTTTCGTTCAAAGTAGCCAATAGCGCATAAACACTAATTACCATTTGCAATGATTATGCTTTAAAATTACAAGTGTAAATGTTAACATTTAAGCGGTCATACCGCATTTGTCAGATGAAGGGAGGAATTCTTCTTTTCTGAGGTTCCATTATCACATTCTAGAGCTCCTTCAGCTCTACTATTATATCCATAGCTCTTTCAGCAATACGATAAAAAATTGAATAATCTTATGATGTTGTGAGTAAATATTTCTGATTATATCTGTTTCCGAGTTTCTGGCTTCCTTTTGTCACATTTTTACCCAAATTTACGGTCGCTATTAGTCCACAAATTCTCAGAAATGAGTAAGAATGTCATGGATGGACTTGACTTATATGCAATGGCAGGAATAAAAAATTACCGTCGGTGCATTTATTTTTCCTTTGTGCTTTTCTATTTTTCAATAACTTGGCTACATCATATTTCACCCATATCCGGGAAATATTTTTTTCAATTTAAGATAAAACGTAAGGATTTATTTTTTTTCAACTTTTATCATCTCCTATTCAATTTTTCCAAGACGATTACTTGCTAAAATTGAAGATGAAAAGATATTACATTTTTTTACAGGCCATCCATACGCTGCCTCTCCCAGTCATAACCCGACCCTCATCGAAGCGTATGAGAATGACCTGTTTTCGAAGAAAAAATATTCTTTTTTGAAGCAAGGAAAGCAATCGCTCTAAGCTAATGCGCTCCGAGGAAACTTATACCAGAACCAAAGACTTCGACGCATAAAACAATCTCAGAGAGCATAGCCTTCTTTTGTTCCAGTAAGGGTTTCGAACAATTACGCCGGCAGTGCAGGGAACGCATCCCGCTCCTGTCTTCGTCATCTTTCGTAACGCCATGCATTTTTCATGTCATACTCTGCGGGAAAGAGAACATGTCTCTTATCCTCAGACTAGATTGGTTGCAAAGAATGAAGGATGGTAAGAAAATCCCCGGTCTCATCTCGAATTTCGGTCGCTATACGAACTGAACAGTCAAGCTATCCTCTCTTCCATGCTTTATTCCTGGAATAGAAATAATCAAATCATCCGTCTAATATGCAAGATATGAAGTATTTGTACCACGAATCATTAAAAATTTGGTTGGAAATCCTTTTAAAAATCCGAATTGTGATAGTTCCCCGGCAAAGATGTCGAGATAAATTTTGAAAAAAGCCCAGACCTATGAATTTTAATCCTGTCACCAAAATTATTTTTCATTTTGAAGTAACAGTGCTTCAAATATCAGGAATACTAATTTATTTTGCCTGCTCCTAACCTCGCCTCCGGTCATTTTTCCACATATATATAAGCAAAAGAATAGATAATATAACTTGCTTCTATATTAAAGTTATGAAAATTATCAGCAATTTATTGACAACTGTGACAATAATACCCATAAACAATTTATATTTAAGGGAATAATCAACTAAAAGGCACTTTCAGGAAATTATCGTTTTTTAATTCAATGCGTCCCTATGTTGGCAGCGTCTACTTATTGATATACTCATTTAATGCGCTTTTGAAGGGTGTAAAATATGTATTACCTTTTAATAATCTTATTTTATCGGTTTTTGATGATTTCAAAGTGTGAAAATCATTCACCTTGACCTGGATTATTTTAGCGGATTCAAGGTGCATTTAAAACCGGAGAGAATTATTATGCTTCAAGACAATATCAAAGTTAACGATGGAATCTGATGACCATTTGCTGTATCGCGTAGATTAATTAATAATGGCTATAACCTTTTCGATTTTAGAACGAATAAATAAATACTTTGACATGATTTTGAGTGAAATTAAATAATATTAATAACTTTCTCCTCCACCATGCCAACCTTACTCAACAAACCACTGCTCAAACTGGTTTATCATATCCCATCCCATCAAAAACCGTATTACTTCAGTTTGATTGGGAGTATTGTTGAGACGAAAACCTTTTTCCGTGGTTGATATATCTTTTCCAAGCATAAACATTTACGGGCATCAGCAAATTAATCACATGGCGGAAATCAACATTTAAGTATTTTCATGCCAAATATATTGACTTAAATATATATTCTATTAACATCAATGAATATTCAATTTTTACCTACATCGTTTCAGATTAAATAATGCATGTATTGTAAGTTTTGTAGTATGATTGGTGATTAAAAAAGTGTAAAGTATTGAATTAGTTGCCATTTACGAAAAAGTTTTACGGAATCGTAACAGTAGTTAATTCAGTAGTCTTAACTGATCAATAAATAAGACCGTGATCTCCCAATAAGCTATAAGGTGTTATGGTTGTCATTTTAACAACATCCTCGGAATATTTTAGCAATATGCATTTAAAGATTTTTAATGCTAAAATATTTCAGATTTCGATGATAAAACGTTGCTATGAGCTAGGTTTTATAAAATATGGGATAAAAATCGAAGATTTCATATTTGTTCATTTTCTTACGGTAATGAAGAACTACGGCCAAAAGAATTATCGATTAATGGCGCAAAATGTATGTCTTTCTAAAAAAAACTCTGGTCTTATGTGCGCAATGATATAAGATCTGCATTAATGAGAACGTAGCAGTGCCTACTTGCCTTTTTTTTAATGACAGTAATTACTTTTTGGAAAAAAATAAGGGTAATCACATACTTCCAAAAATATACGCCTCAGAACGTGTCCAAATGTTTTGAAGCACCTTAAAAAATTAATATGGACCCTAGAATGCTTATAAAATATGTTCCACCATCATTTCTGGTTATTTACTACGCTAAAATATGTGTAACATTATTTTTCGTCACTAGTCCTTAAAACATGAACTAAAGGGGCAAATTGACTCGTGCAACCCTTTGATAAGTTTACATTTTATTTGTAATATTTTGGCAATGTATTGAGGGTAATTTATCATGCACTGATCAATCCATTTCCCTGGCAATTAATTTTTCTAAATTCATACAGGGGTAGCCTTACCATTGAATTTTATCTGCATTTTCCAGTTGATACTGTAGACCGTGCTTCCCATCTATGATTAGAATTTAAATAAATGTTTTTACTGCCATTATTCACAAAAATTGTAATTGACTACCTTCGTTATTAAAATTAGGCTAAAATTGAATTCTTCCCCAAAAAATCATTTATTTTTGTATTGTTTATCAGCATATATTTT
Source organism: Hetaerina americana (assembly GCF_022747635.1). NCBI lineage: Eukaryota > Metazoa > Arthropoda > Insecta > Odonata > Calopterygidae > Hetaerina > Hetaerina americana. The sequence continues at coordinate 25,593,083 of NW_027287316.1, forward strand.
ATTGTTCTACATTATGTACATTGATAAATGAATGTAAAAGTAATTACTATGAATATCTATTCCCTATATAATTAGCTTTAAATATAAATAATGATGGAAATACAAAAATATTGGCAAAATTAAAATTATTTCAATTATTTAATTATTATCTAAATTAAATTATTGCCTAATGCAGGTTTAACATAAAAGAAAAAATTTATTGATAATTTACAGTTTTTCCCAGTTGAAATTTTAAATTTCGATCATTTTTTGATATAATAAAGGAGATATCATGAAATTCAATATCGTAAAATCTTTACTTTTTTTTAGTCCATAAGAAAAGCTCCTCTTTCTCATTAACGTGCAAGGTGACTCAAAACCCTCCAGATAATTAACGTGGCGTACGAAAGCCTTCCCGCTAGGCAAAATAGTCCACAAAGTTAGAAATGAGATAGTTATAATAAAAATTGAAAAAGAATCTCCAATCCCCCTTATCAAGATGATAGTCAGGTCTTCATTTCGCTATTGAAAATTCTCATAAATTCACGTGATTAAAGGATCTAGACTCGTGGAAAATACTATATGTGTTCTAATTGCGGGCCCTCAAAAGGTTCCTTGAAGGCTTGATAAACTACTTTGAAGAAGTCATCCTCAAGGATTAATTCCCCACAAACGAGGAAGCGTTGAAACCCTCAAGGTTATTTGTTCCTCTGGTTTCGCTCATGTCCTCCCAGAATTTCAGCCAAACTTTATAACGTAAGCGTACTGCACGCCAAACTTTGCCCCAGAAAAAAATGAGAAACACTCGCTTGGCAATGAGTTTCGAATATGCACTTCGATAGATGTCTTTACCATGCTAGGCCAAACTTTATATAAACTCCTCGGCATCCATTATTACGAGATGTAAATTGCCGAATAAGAATTAGTGCATTACAAAATTACAGGGATACCAAATGCAAATGTATGAGACTTTGAAACATTTTTAGTCCCAACATTCGTGCCTTGAATATTACATAACTTCAGTGCCCACCGGGGCTACATGAAGGTGAATTTGCAGTTCAATTGCAATTGCAGGTGAATTGCGATTCAGAAAAGGTTAACGTAAATGCCACTGAGAGAAATATTAAGTTTGCCATTTTTCATTTGAGTAACTCACTACAGGAATACAAAAGTGACCGAAGGGTATTTTAACTGTAAAATATTCTTATGGACATGTTGATAATAAAACTCAAGGCTTATATTTACTTAAGAATTAAACTCTACTTTTGCTTAAACTGAACTGATGATAAACCATGTAATTAGGTAGTATGTTCATTTTATTTGAAACTACAGTTATTATTCTGTAGGAAAGCACATTAAAAGTAATGATTCACGACTTGGGTAAATATATTTGTTTCCTGCTCGTATTGGAACATGTAAATATACGATCGTATGAATACAATCATAAAACCTTAATTTCATTTAATCAAGTCTAGATTTTTTAGCTCGTCTGTGATGAATTCTTTCTACGGAATTTAAAGATGATTCTTTACTTCTTCCTTCAAAACTTCTTATAGTTCTACATGAGTAAACACTTACATTTTAGTACGTATTTTTTCGTGTGCTCTAAAAAATCTATAGTATATTCAAGAAATTCTGAAATTTCCCCTCTAAAGGAAATCGATTTTCAAAAATTGCCTACATTTTTCTTTTGGAATGCTAAAAGGTTTAAACTAAAATTAAAGAAAAACACTTTGAACTCGTTTGCACGTCTTTTAGGCGAGACGCGTTTTATTTGAGCCGCCAGAAAGAACCACTTGATGATAGTCTAGATAACCTTGCTAGCTTGATATTGCGTAAATAATACTAAAAGTGACAATCCCAGTTCTCACCGTGCTTCACCCCTTCCCAGAGATAACTCGCCGCTTTTACGACGCTCCCCGCGTAGAGGTACGTGCTCGCGTCTTTTATTTAGGGGTGAGAGGAGAAGGAAGCGGGTGTGTTTGTGTGATGTAGGGACCGTAGGGTCTGAGGGGGGGTTTGCCGGGTTGAGATATGGCGGTCATAAGGTCTAAGGAGCGTTTTCAAGTGAGGGTGTAGGTGGTGACGTATTAAATACGACCACACCCATCTTTGTCTGCACCTGTCCGAAGTCTCCCCTGCCTCCCCCACTCTCGTTCACCCACCCACTCACTCTCATTCCCCATTGCGTTGTGCAGCGGTTTGTCTGGCAAGGGTCGCACATGTGATAACCCTCTAGTACTCAACGGAGATGCCGGGGTTGCAATTCCATCCCGGGAGACGGGAATACGACCAATTTTCGATTTTAATTAAAATCATATTTTCCTTCAGGATCCTTTTCATATGCCAGCGAGATCCCGCTGGTTTTAATTTCAAATGGATTTAATCTTCCCAACAATCCATAAAACTTGCATGTACTCTCTCCTCATTTGGGGGTTTCTCCGAAAGTCAGAAAAGCATTTATGCTTGTAAGTATTTTCTAAGGTAAAATACCTGAAATAAATAAATTCTTACCCCCTCTCTCCTGCTCACCATCTAAAGTAAACTGACAATATCAACTAAAACCCAGACAGGTAATTAAATTTCTTTAGTCTTTGTCTTTCGATTGCAATGCGAAAGATTTTGGTCAAACGTTTTGGTTATTATGGGTTATTGCAATTCATAAAATATCCTTAAATATTCACGCTAGAAAGTATGCATTTACTTTATATTACTATGATGACTGAAATAAGCTCATTGAGACTTCACTTAAAAAATGCATAGATGAATTCAGGCGCGTCACCATTGAACTCCAAAAAAGTACAAAGAATTGAATAATAATCCAAAATAACCTTCTACAGCGTAATAAGCGCAGAGTTAGAATATAGAATCTTTACTAGGGAGGGTGAAATGGGTACACTTCATAGAAAGATAAAAGATTTATCAGCAATTCCTCGGGCATTTATTTTCCTATCCATACAAGCGACAACCTGGCATCTCACATCAATATAAGCCTTCATTAAATCCCGTATATTTCCTTCATCCCTTCATTCCGATCAACATTCCCATCCTATTTCTACCCTTCTCTCAGTTGCTAAATGCACTCCTCTTTATTGGCCCTCAACATCCAAAGACAATGAAAACACTCTCTATCCACTTTTTCGACCTCCTTTGGATTTCTCCCAACTATTGCACTCTCTCTTAACCCTCTCCTATCCCACCTCCCCACTTCGTCCTTTCTTTTTTCATTTCTGTCTTTTTAAACTTTGCCATCCTTCATCACACCAGGATTTGGGAAACCTCCAATCTACGCCTTTTATCTTGATTCAATGACTGTCAAACAAAATGACGCTTCATATTAAATTTTTAATTTTCCTTTGGTTAACATCCTTGCTCATTATTCCTAGCATACATTCTTTTCCTGCTTGTAAGCATCAGCCTTGTGTTTCTGTCCATTCTTCCAATCCGTGTGAACACATTTTCGCCGGTTTTTTCTTATATATATCTACATATATATACACACATATATATAAATATATAAAGATATATATATATATATATATATATATATATATATATATATATATATATAACACATATATATATAACACATATATATGTATATATACACACATCTATTTATATATAAATATATATATACCTATTTGTGTATCTATATATATTAATATATGTAAATGTATATAGTATATACATGCATACACACACATATTTGCGAGAAATCTAGTTATGCGTAATTTTCAATGGATTGGAGTTAATAATGAGCGATTTCCATAGTCTGTAGGCTCCCATTTGTAATTCATTTTAGCAATAAGGATTAGTGAAAAAGAAAAACTAAATTGATCGCTTGGCTGTGTATTGAATATTTTTCACCACTTGTATAATATTTGGAGTCACACTGATATACCAAATAAACCTAAATAAAACATTCAGAGGCAGAGGCAGTGAGGCGTGTTGGACACGTGAGAATTTTATCCTAATTAATATCATTATGCAGTGGTAATTTTCAACTTTTCACTGGGGATCAATATTTTAGTTCGTTAATGGGAAAATTACGCATGCATGAATCATACACATTGTAATAATCTCTATCATCGCATTTGTGTTATTACCCTTCCCATAAAGTAGGCAGTTAATTTTGTAATCATTAATATGCGATTGAGCGTAAGGCAGATAAAAAAAATTTCATCAAAGTTAATTTTAGGGACAACACTTATTTTATCTCATACGATGTCATCTCCATAAAAAAACAGGATTTCTTCAAAGATCGTGGACACAATTTCAATTATATTTCAGTAATCACATTTCATCGTTCGATATTACCTTGATATTTTTTCTCTATACAGTTGATTGGTACTTACGAGTACGTTCGTGGGTTAAGTAGTACTGTATATTCTGAATTGTTTATTTTTTTTCGATACCCTTAATTTTATTCCGTGGTGTAGTAAAAGGTTTTTGATTCCGTATTAGTAGCATTAAGCTACCTAGAGCTTCGAACTGACTTGGTAATGGTATCTCAAAATTAAAATCAAAATAGCAAAATCGAAAAAAGAGACGACCCTAATTCCAAGGCCAATTATTATCCTCTTGCCTCCACCTTAATAACCTATCTGCTGTTCCCTCGGTGATGCAATTGGCAGGAAATCCGCGAATAATATCTGCACCCAGGCGAGAGACAATGAGCCAGTTACCCCTCCACGGACACCCTATGTATAATCACACATCAACACATTCGATCACGTCCCTCTCTCACACTGCCCCACCTTGGTCCCTGCCTAGAACTCTCGCCCCAACTCCGAAATCCAGCCATATGCCCCCCTTAAATCCGGCCCTTAAATAAAGGACATTTCAGCGTCGGGATGACGGGCAGCGAGAGCAATTAGCGTCATCCTCAGCGCCGACGTCATTTGAAAGGCTTTTTGAAATAATGATCCTTCCGGACGCATTCCCCCGTTACCATGTCCCTCTCCCTTCTCCCAACTCCCTTCCCCCCCACCCCACCCGGTGAGGGAGGATGACTCTCGATAAGCGTGGGCTTACTACATTCAGCGGGAATCTGTGATGAAATCGATCGGAACTCTATCGGAAAACAAGTTTCCGTCGCTAATCGCCACGGACTAGAATTAATTAGCAATTACCGGAGGCGTTTATCAGTACTCTGCAGTATGGTGGCCTCGTTTCAGTCTTTCATAGCATTATCGTCCCCAAAAAGTCGCCTTTCTATGAGTAAACAATTTTTCCAAATCAATTTATCACCGTGTATATCTAGTTATCAAACAAATCTCATGGTATTTCGCTTGATTCGAAAGTTTCAAAACAAATTAAGTTTTGGATCGCCTTAGATCTAGTCTCGCACTTAGATTGCTAAGTGCGAGAGCGTACATTTTAAAATATTAAATTAAAATCGCAATTATGTATGTAAATTGTTATCTGAATACCATCAGAACTGGCTCAACTAAATATGCATATAAAGTATATTACTTTAAGAATTAAAGGATTATTACTTCACCCAAGAAATTTAATGATCTGGATTAAATTATAGTTTAATTCAATATGACGGAAAATATTCGGTAGTTGAAAAATAGTCGTGTTTATGATGTTCTGAAGACTTTTATAAATTTGCAGCGTAGATTGACAACATAAAATTAGCAATTTTTACCTTTTAAAAGTTCTTCTAAAGTTATATACAGGTTTATTTATGCATTTCAAGGCCATTCAAAACTAAGTCCTATGAAACGTAAAACCAAAGTAAATTTATGATTAATACTTAGTTTATTATTTTATACTAGTTTTATTGAATATCTTTCAATTTTATGATGCTCGCAATACTCTTCTATCCTTTGTCATTTCTTGCTTTGTCATGCCATTATTATTGCTTTATTATTTTAAGCGCTCATTAACCATTTATTCCTTTATGTATCTTTTCATAATTGACTTCACTCAAATACTTATGCCAAAAGTTAATGGCATAAAGTGCATCGCTATTCATTTATAGGTAAAGAGGTATTTCTTTGTCACTTACTCCATTTGATATTCAACCTACTGTAAAAACACCTATCGTATTTCTACTAGTTCGTTTAAAAGCACAATATTTATTTCTTAATTACTATAATATGTGTTACTTGTACGGGAAAACTCTCTCGTTAATTAGCAGGCGCGTAATAGGCGTTAATAACCGACTTTAGCGCCGATCCTGTGTGTTAAATATCGACAAAAATTAACATGCAGCATAAAGTAACAATATTCTGTTACATATATAAGTCAAAGGTAATTAGAATACCTCCAAAAAAATTCCTTGATAATGGGGTATTTTATGATCCAAAGCGTACTTTAAGAGTGCAATCTATGATTTACGTCCTTCATTTCGGCATCGTTTATTCTCGTTTAATGAAACAGGACGTCGTCAGAACGGCAGTTGGTTTGGGAGCTATCAATCACTCGCGCATGATTAATTCCATACGTTTCTGAGTAAGAATGCTTACTTTAGCCCATCCATCGACCAATTTTCACACGGATGATGCGGTCTTATTTCGCAGTTAACTTGAAGCACAATAAATCATATTCAGTTTTCTTTAATGCGTGAACTGCTTTTGAATACGTTTTTGTAAATTCAAGATTGGTTTTGATTCTTGGTGTTTTAAGTAAAAATGTTATTTTTTCTTGATAATATCATTTGCTGAAAACATTCTTCACTCCCTCATAACCTTTCCAAAAAGGCCATCAATATCCATAACGCAATGATTTTTCTATCGGGCCATGAGGAGTTAATTACGATATTACAGGTGGAATTTTGATTGTTGGAAGCGGACGGTATTAGGCATCACCCCCATAAAGAGGGATGAGAGATGGAAAGGAGATCTTAAAAAAACATCCCAAAGAAAGGGTAGGGAATCGTATTAGTCGCTGAAAGCATTATTAATTACGAGTGGAAGTAGCCTTGCGTGGATACTCGTCCTCTATAAAAAGTCATCACTTCTACGTAACTCTACTAATGGGGATTGGATTCATAATAGAGAATGATGTTTCGTAGATGGATTTTATATCTCGAAATACAAGTACTAGGACCGAACACCTCGGCAATATTATAGCATGTTTTTTTTAGTCTTATTTGACTGTTAACTGTCCTTAAGTACCGATTTGGTTATAATTGTAAATTCAGTTAATCTTGTGAAAATGGTTTCTTTAATTTAACAATTCTTTTGACGTTTAATTGATCATTTAATTATCAATATTCCTGCGGCCACACCTAACTGATGCGTAGGGCTTGGAGAATAATATAATTTAATATATACACAGTTTCCCCGGGTTGCTGAACCATCAGATGTGTACAGATTTTTGGCAAATGTTGCGATATTTTTGGAGATAGGATAGGGTTATGAACTTAGGAGAATTAGATGGATACAAAGAGGGGTAAAACAAAATCTACGCTTTAAATACGAGGGACCAAAAGATAAATGTTAAGGTGAATGAAATGAGGAAGAGTGGATAATGTACTTAACGACCAAAAAACAACATACACCGTTAGAAACGAGAAAACTTGGAAATCAATTGTGCTCTAATATTACGTTTGTTTCAAAGCAAAAATTTCAGAGTGTAAAAATCATTCTCCTTGACCTGGATGGTTATGTAATGCCTGCCATTTCAATTATTTTGCTCTCATGATTTTTATCATATAAATTTCAATGAATTTTCGCCCATCTCATTCTGCTGATTCACAAATGAAATCACTGTGCTAATCATTGGATTTCGCATAATAACAACCTACCATGATTTTGACTTGATAGTTTTAAAGCTATATAGTAAATCTTTCTTTTGAAACTCTAATAAAACAAATTATTTTTTACTTTTAAATTTTATTAATTTGTCTTGGGTTTTTAAACCTTTATGGCCAACTTTTTTGATCCAGCTGAGCATTGAAAGGTATAAAATATATGGGTAAGGGAATGAAAGGGTATTAAGTGCCAGTCAGGAACAGCTATACATATATTATCCGGGAAAATGTGATGAATTTAGAGAAGGCAATGAATAGAGTAATTAGTATTACCATTCATGATTATTACGCGACACTTTGTTTTCGATTATTTCGAATGGTTGTACGCTATGCAGCCGTGATGACGGACTGTTTGCGTGATATAAAAATCCTTTTTGCACTGGTAAGTCGCCTACCCGAACCTTCTCAATTGGGTTTCGCTGGCCCATGTAACGCAGTATCCTTCCACTGTCCGTATCAAACTCAAAATGTTTCAACTTATCTAGTAGCCCAAGCCGTACGTGTAATCCTTTCGCTTTGAGCGGCTCCCATCTATAGGGTCTCCAATTTTCCTATTTCGTTTTCCGTTCGTCCGTAATGATTCATGACGAAAAAAGACGACTTTTATCTCCGTCTTATTCAATTCAGAAATTAAATCCTCCCGCTCTGGGTCCAAAAAGCTCGCCGTCCGAAGAGTTACCCATGGGATGACGCTTCCTCTCTGGTTTTAGCTTCCACGCAAAATCTTTTTGACCACCCTCCGGTGATTCCTTCCACCCACGTCACGTACCCTATGTCCGTATCAATTTTCGATTCCTGGGAGAAGAAGAAGAACGACCGGCCGAAGGCGATATCTCATGCCAGTTTGAATCTAGAATTCCTGACGGAGCGATGCCTCAAGGGGCACCAGAGCATTAGTGAATTCCAGATGAAAAATTGTTAAATTTACGTGCTATAAAGAGAGAAATAAGTAATCTTTTAATTTTGTTCACATAATCTTCATTTTAAACCACAGTTGTCACTAAAATCAACACCTGTTTACCTGCAGACACTGAGAGTTAAATATAAACAGCGGAAAACATAATTCACAATACCTGGGAGTCATACCAAACCCAAACATCGACACTTGCGAGAGGAAAACGAATTAGTAACATCTTCGATGGTAAATTAAAGAAACCGGTCTTCATCAAGCAAAGAGTAGAAAAATATTTAAGTAAAAGCTCGAGGAAAAATATTATTTCTCTGTCAAGACGACACAGTATGAAAATATTCTAAAAAAACACGGCAAACTGTTGAGGCTATCGACTGAAAAATCTAAGCATGAAAGGATAATCCAAAACATAATGTTACTGGGTATTCAGAATCTGTTGCGAGATCTACGCTAACACGTACTTCGTGCAAAATTTAGTGCTCAGCTGCTGCGAAAAAAACAGTACCTGTGACTGCAACGCAGGATTAGCTATGCACCTCTCAACCCTGGAACTGATGGTAATATACATTAGATCGGTATAGATTAAAATGAAAGATAAACAGATAACTCAAATTGAAGCAGCAATCTATGAATCCGAAACTTAATCGTTGAAACAATATGTTTAGCGTTAATAAAAGCCTTTGGAGATCCTTGGAAAAAAGGTGAAATAATAAGTTTGCCACTGAGGAATATTACCGACGAATTTATCTGGGTGTTGAGAGAAAATTTAGGAAATTTTCAATTTAACCAAACTAAGACAATGAATGAAGTATTGAGTGGTGTTTGAATGAATTGATAAAGCAATAAAGAAGAGGGAAGAAGAAGAATAGACAATTTTTGGACGGTATTATGAAAGAAGATGAAGTATTTAGAATTAAATAAAGACTAACATAGATCAAATAAGAGGAATTCGACATAAAACGATATGAATAACTTAGAGGCGTCTAGAGCCTTAGGAATTTAATCTTGATCAATAGTGAAAAAAAGAGATTTCTTTAAATCTTCAGGATTGAAGGGGTGAATGTCGGTTGGTAATCATAGCTCAAGAAACTTTAAGGCGTCAAAGTATGTTACATTAACGGAGGAAAAAAATTTATTTACAGCTTAACAAAACATAAAAGCTATTTTTTAATTTTTTCTAAGTCTTTAAAAGTGTTTACTTAATTAACCTTCTAGGTGTAAGGTGACCTACGACTGTTTTTATTTAATTTTATTACGAAAATATTCCAATATTTTTTCCTGACACCGTTGAAATACATCAAATTTCCGGTGTAAATAATTGTCTTATATTATAAGATTGTTTAGGTGCATATTTTCCATTCATTCTTTCAAAAGCTAAATCCCTCATACTTATTCTAATTCACTTCTGCCATTTTTTCCATGCGATTAATCTAAGATCTTCTTCTATCCTATATCGCGATGCATCGCTCCATCTACCTCTAAATAGTCTTAGAGAGCAAAATATGTCTCAAAATTTGTCACGTGCCCATATATTTCAAAAAGAACTCCTTTTCTACTCAGCATATTCATTCAAATGCTTACTTCTTCTACTCTTCAGGCCTTTTACTGATTCAAAGATCTGCCAATTCTCGTCATTCTCATGTAGTACCGCATCTTCAGTGTTTCCATTCTCTTTCTATAATTACTGAATAGCCGGGCTTAGAGAAGCACCCTCAGAAGTTCCTTACTTCCGGGCTTATCGTCACCTTTCACTACAAACATGGGACTAAGCGCATATCACATACATGGAGCGTGCTATTTAATCCTAGCATTAATCACGTCACGTCAAATGGATTACAGAAAGAAGGGCATATTTCGCGTTAGCGAGAATCAAACACTTGGAAACGGTATGAAGCCAAACCAAATACCACTAATCCCCGATAAACACGTAATCTTCGCCGTACACCAAAAACCCTTCTACTGTGTGTATTATGCACAAATGATATATGTATATCTTCTCCAAAAATATTTTAATTATTCGTTTTAACATTGTTATTGGCATATATCTGTATAGGCGAGATTTAAAGTTTTTATTTGTCAAATGGTTTATTTGTGAGTTGCATCATGTTACACAATTATACAATAGTTTAGACCATACGAACAAATGGGAAAACACGAACCAGTAGACTACATGAAGGAGAGATAAAGTTGGATTAAAATTTTTAAAGTAGAGGGACGATTGGTAAGTTGGCGAGCCAGAGAAGAGAGGTGGAGGGAAGTATAAAGGAAATACGTGTAGAAAGATAAAGTGATACTCGTAAATATAAACTTGAATTAGTTTAAAATTTTATAAACCTGAGTAATGGTTTAGTCTGAGATAAACGGCATTGTTATAGGGTTAAAAATATATGAGTAATTAGTAATTAAGTTAAATTTAGAAAATTGTAGAAATGCGTTAGAGGAATCAGTAGATCGCTAGGGCAAAAAATGATATGGTGAAAATTGCCCTGGTGAAATCATCAAAATTAAACCTCTGAACGGACAATTGTTAGATATATATATTGTTTTTTTCTATTTTCTATATTATTTCCAGCGTGGAAATTTTGAAAGACTCATTTTGATTTAGTAATTTTAAATAATTGAGAGCAAATACCAAATCCCTGGTACTTATTGGAACTTAGAGACTATTCTTTAAAATTCAGCGTTCTGTAAAAGCATTGCTCAATTTATCAAAATATCTAGTATTTTTTAAATATATTTCAACCGTATTTGAAAATAATTTAGGCAAATATTATGATAGAACAAAAATCCCACTTGCCATCCACAGCGTCTAGGGATTAATTAGTTTTACTCAAATACATGCACTATCGCTAATATCATGTGTTTTGCTGTCAAGCTCCTTCCCGCATGGGACTTAATGAATGTAGTTCTCGTTGCAATATTGCCTGAAATGCTTTGTTTTTTCAAGCTTCACCTGCCATCCTTCCAGCTCTCTCCGTTGAAGGGACGCCGTCCGCTGCCTACAGCGGCGTGTCACAATCTGTACCTTTGACTTTAGGGGTGGAGATCACGAGTTACATGTCAACGTAATAGTAGAATTTCCCCCTCTTACTTTTCAATTCTGCTTTACCTGTTTTTATCATAGCAGAGGCCTGTCATTCAAATGGTTGTTGTTCATTTTTATTCCTTTTTCGCATAACAAATAACGAATTTATTAGATGAACCAACCCTTGTTTTGAATAAAATCTTCCTCCAGCATGTATACAAATGTGCACGCTATTTCATAATTTTTTACTGTACATTTTTTACTTTTCCCTTCCTCTTACATATCCTCCCTCATCATTTACCCTTCCCACATCGGTCTTGTACCCCCAGGCACATACGTTTTCGTTGGATCTCGGGTTATTTATGTCAATGTCGATGATCGGTGATGGGCACATTTTTATGAATATATATATTCCTATTGCTTTAAAGTATCCTATATCGCTCATCCGTCAAAATGTTGATTTAAGGAGTGAAACTTATATGGAAATATCGCCTATATCGACAAAAGTGATCGATGAAAGTGACTCGGTCATATACAATTCTATCTCCGCTTAAATACAGAGACTATCTTTAGGAACGTATTCTTAAAATTTCATTGGCACCTATGCACATTGAAAAAATCGATCCAGTAGCCTTGAATGAACGGGAAAGCGCTGCATGGATCTTATAACTTTTAAATCTAGCACGAAAAGTGCTAAAAAGACGCTGGCTTTGGAGCTCGGATGTGTTTATTCACTCTGACGCGCTCTATAGCCCAACCTTATCCCTCCAACGACGGACTTCCGCCTCCCTATTTCTCCTGAACGCCCTCCTCGCTTCACGGGGCGTCACGGCATCACAAAGACGGATCGAAACAAGGCCATGGATAGTACTTTCCACGGCCTTGGATCGAAAGCCTCCCTTTCTCCTCGCTGGGAGTCAAGGGGAGAACTTTTCCCGTCGTTGAACTCGAGTAGCACTTTCCCAGTAGCGTCTTTCACTTGAGAGCGCCACCTTTTCACAACATATTTGTTTATGAAATAAGTAGTATAAGGGGAACCTTTGCCGTGAAAAAATATTATCGAAAGAGTTAAATTAGAATTTACTCTAAAAGTTTTATTTCTAGCATTTCAACATATAGATCACCCATTTCCAGTTAGCCATAGAGGAAATAATATTTAAGTAGGAGGTATAAAAAACAACAATGCTCTGCATACTTTAGGGTAATCTGTTACACACGTCAGACACCATAGTTACGTACAGTGAAACTAATATTTCAATAAATGAAAATAGTACTTAACTTACCTCAGGTGGATTTCCGCTCCATACAACTGGAAACAAGAGGAAATGCTTTCGCGCTATTCTTGCCCAACATCTTCAGTTTTATTCAATGATTGCTTTGAAACAAAAGACTATAGTGTGAATGAAATCTCCTACATTCACATTAATTTTAACAAATTGAAGGTAAATGGAGGTTATTGCCACCATTTTACACCAACTTAAATGCAATTTGGACGAAGGCCACCCAATTCGATAATTCCCAGAGTCAGCATTAGCACAATATTTTTTACTATCATCACCAAAACTGAAACATTATATCTCCTGGGAAAGTCCATTCCAAAAAGAGGTAACACGCAAAACATTTTATGAAACTAAAAAATCTTAATTTCGTATTTCATTTTATTTTGTCATATATTTCAAAATAATCCGGGATGCCCGAGTGTAAGATCTCATAAAATATGGAAGGTATGCAAAAACTCTGAAATGTACCAATAAGCTGAAAGTTATGAATGTTAAAGACCGTGACCTAGAATAAATAGTACTCTCCTTTCCTTATGAGTAATACTTAAGCGAACTCTACGCCGTCACATTGGAAATCAACTTCAAACTTCACACTTAGGTTTGAAGAGCTTTTAATCTGGTCGTCACCAATCTCGAGTATTCCGAAGCATACTATGCCCAAAGGCTTCCTTTCACGTACAGTAACCAAGGACGCAACAACATCAAAATAGATGGAGCACAAAAATTCAACAGGAATGTACATAGATGATTGCGTAAGTGTTCCGCAAAGCATCATCTCCCTACCTTCAAAAAGGAAAGAGAGATTCAGTAGTTCACGGGTGGGACTCGTTGTGTAACCATGGACCCATCCACGCGTCCTTCGAGGCTCTTCAGCTACGTATTCATTCATCTGTTTTTGCAGTGCGCTTTTGCCTCGCCGTCATACCCCATTTTCGTGCCTGCGCGACGGACGGGAACAAATGACGGTGATGACCCGTGCAATGTGTGTTTCAATGTAAAGTGAAAAAATGACTGGCAGCAAGCATCGGTTTTCACTCGCCGCCACAAATGCGGCGCCGCAGGATTTGAGAGATGGGTAACCTCTGCGGCAGCTCTCTGAGCCCTGATTGGCTACCCTGATTGCGGGCCGCAAAAACAGGTGCATGAAAACGAAGCTTTACCATGCCCACAGCGCTTCGTGAGTAGGTTAGTAGATTCACAAAAACTCCGCAAAACCCGTTAAATTGGCATTGTTTTGGTTCTCATAGGACTTCGATTGCAATGCTTCTGGTAACGTCAGGTGGCACTATGCTTTATGGACCTCATTCCGTAGTAGCAGCAGTTAGTGGAAGTGATCGGAAGCCAAAGTCATTTGCACCATTAGTGATTAGTGAAAGATGGGCAACTTGGCATACGAGGCCATCGTAGGTAGGATTTTCAGGGAATGGAGGAAGTTTGGAGACATTAGCCTACTCCTAACGAAAAGGCGCCAAAGGATCACAAAACTTAATGTCCCATCCGATGGACGGTGTACTTCATCTTCACCACTGGACCTTACATCACCTTCCACTAGTGTTCTCTTCCAATAGAACCCAAAGTAGGGTATGGGATTTCTAGCATTGAAAACTACGGCGACCGTCACTATTTGAACCCAGTCCCTTGAAGTGGATAGAAGAAGCAGTATACTAGCCACTGCACCACACGCAAAAATCAATATATAATTCAACAAATATCATTTCATGTAACAGTGCGTCCATATTCCTTCTAGTATTTCCATCTCCATAGGCTGATTCAAGACTTAAAGATAGCAAAAATTGGAAAATATCCGTTTATTTTTTTCCACGTAAACGCGCAAATTTTTCGGGGTAATCGAAAACTGATACGAAAAAAACATTATTTTAGTTTTTTTCCTTCGCCATATAGTTGTGTGTTTAATAAGTTATTGACAAAGATGTCAGCTCATAGTAATAAACGGGGCAAAGATAAACGCATTCATCGATAACGTAAGCGCGATGAAGCAAACCTCTTATCGACTTTAGAATCCCTTTCCGGCCGGTAGCTTCAAGGTAAGTTGAGAGAGGCTAGGCACTCGATGGGAAAAAAAGTCTTTGAAATTACATGGGCACAAACGAAGAGATACTATGGCTCCGTAGCGTTTTTTACTGAGGGACCAATTATAATATTTTTACGTCAAGATTTTGAAGAGAAAACTCAGAACGACAACTCGATTATTAGTAAACTCAGAACTCAACCAGTCAACCTTTTTGTTTACGTGTGGTTCGACGTTTCAGATGTTTCAGACAAATAGCAGTTGGCATTTACTTGGCCAGAGTGAAGTCATTTCTATCAGCAACGATGAAACGGGACGGAATCGTTCAATGGATACTTGCTTCCTTGTCCAGTTGTGCTTCCAGCATTTTTCCTCTAGTCTTTCGGGATAAGAATTTTATTTTTCTATTCTATTCCCGTGGAAAAAGACAGATTTTAGGTCATTCAGTGAGCGAGGTTTCATCTAACTGAAGCAACATGAAAAGTCTTTCGTCTAATATCGAAGAGGTACTCTTTTTGCTGCCATGTCATCAGTAAAGAGTTGGAATCAAAGGAGAATTAGATTCAAGCATTTATAAAACATTGAGTAAACATTCCTGGTCAAACATAAAATAAAATTTCTCAAAAGTATATCTATTATTTTCCAATATTTTGCATAATATTTAGAATGAGTAATTTTTCATAGCTTTAGTTTCTGTGCCTCAAAATGTTTTATGTGAAACATGGGGTGTATGGTGAAAATAGGGTGAATTAACGTTAACAAAGTTAACTCATTCAGCAATCGCCGTCACCTCCTATTCATTTATATATTTCTCAAACAGGCGCGATTTTTCTCACATAACTAGTAAGGGCGACGGGCGATGTAGGGGTCAATGGAAGAATGGGTGGCGAAGAGTGACTCGAATAATTTTGGGAACCGTTTGAGCAAGGATTGCAGGGAGAGTTGAGGATGGAATTGAGGTGGATGCAGAAGATCGCTATTGCAGGTAGTGTGGGTTCAGAAATGGAGGGAAAAGTAGGAAGGGATATCAATGAATCGGAATTCACCACTTATAGCATAAAGGAGGAATTTTAGGCCTTGAATAGTTCTGCGAGCAGGCAAAGAGTTTAGCCCAATTGTGCAGATAAAAGGCCACGGATTGAATTACGCAGATGGAGATGGGTTGGAAAAAGTTAAATACAGTGCTCAAGGAAAATGAAATTCCTAAAGCAATCGATTTAACGATTTACCACTTTAGGGAGCAGCATATCAATATGGTAAGTCATAACCAGTGAAGACAGTTCCTAGATATAATGGACTATTCGTAACCTCTGTAAATCGGTTTACGGTCACAGTGACGTACAGAGCTTTAACATTCGTATTTCAAAGAATAGAGACTAATGTGTGAGCTCGTAAGCTCATAGTTATAGCTAATAGTGAGGACCTTATAAGATGTATGACAAGTATGATTTTTGTCTTATAAATGATAACAATCGAAGATGGGTTACAATTTTAAAGAATATACGAGTAATATGGTGTCCGACTAAAAGGGATTGATCATAAGTTGAGATCTTGAGCACGAACATGAAGTAAGCTGAGGGCAGGTAGTCGGAATTCAGTTTCGACAGCTCTACTAACTCTAATACTTAAATTGGCCCGCAATGAGAAGTATATATGTCACTGGAGATTAAGAGGGAGCAGGTACTCACATCGTCAGTCAATGTCACCCACTGAGCAAAATAGCTAACAGTAAAGGAGCACTTGTACAGATACAATTCATGTAGTTGTTTTAAATTAATCATTCATATTTTGAATGTAAAAGAAAAACATTTTAAGTAGTTGTCTTTGCGGTGTAAACCAAGGACAGCCATTCCAAGGTAGTTCATTTATTTCGCGGATGGAAATAATACCACAGTGAAAGGAATTTAGTAGGGGCAAATATTCACATTCGTCAAATTTCTTCATGCAATATTTTTCAGTTTTATAATAAACTATTCTGGAATCTATAATAATCCAACAAATCTATTAACAACTTAATCAGTCGTTTACGTGTTTGGGACTTTGAACATATTTACGCATCAAAAGCGAGTAACTTTACTTCCTTTAGAAGTAAAACAATAATTTATTCCGATGAGATAATGTTTATTCACCCTTCAAGAGAAAGTAATCGTGAATATTTAGGAAAATAGATGTATTCAAACTTATGTGTGAAAGAAATGTTTCAGAGTGTTGTAAAATTACATGAAAATTTAGGAATTTTATCTGCTGAATCATTAATTCAGGTTTTTTTTCTCAATGATGTGTACTGGTAACTGTTAAGCTTTATTGTAAGGAAATTAGTTTTGCTACAGTACACACATAAAAATGTATTAATTTTGAGGTAAAATTTCATCACACTGTGATGTACAGTAGCTTTAAAACTCTCCTAAATTTTAAATATAACATTTGAAGCTTAGTTGCGTTTTCGTTTGTAAGATACTTCGTGGGACTCGCTATGAAAACTTTTTTTCTATTATTAGCTCTAATATGCGAGTTCGAATGCAAAGTCATAACAACGAGATATTAAAACATTTAGTTTGTAATATGTAGTTGATTCACAATAAGCTGAGAAATAAATTAAGAAGTAAAAAGAGCAATTTATCATTATAATGAAGGCCAAAAATATTTTATCATTACTTCAATTACTGGCATGCTGTCTCGCTTAAAACGTGAATATGACCAAGCATGGCCAATTGAGAACATTTTTTAAAAACCATGCATAGAATTTCGCATGTGAGGACAAGAAATATGAGTTTTTTCACAAACAATTTGCTATCGTGGATTCAAAATTTTCTCTCGTCGCACCAACAATAGAATTTCCCTACGGCAGAATAAAACAGGTGATTCCAACGGAGATTTTTCTCCTTGTTGAAAGGCCACCATTTATTCGGTCTCCGCAATGGAATGCAAGCTCCTCGGCTGATGCCGTAATATTTGTCGTGTAAAAAGAATCAAAGAACCATGAGGGCTTAAAACAAAGTCTCTTAAGCACGAAGAATTTGACGCGAAGTAAAAGTAATTGGCGATATTTCAGGCGAGAATTGCCAAAGAAAGCCCGTATTGTGAATGACCTCACGCTCTCAGGGACGTATTGTTTAATATATCGGTCCTCATACGAAGATTTAAATTCAGTTGTTCAGAGGAAATTATCTTAGTGCCATATTTTCAGCAATTATTAGTAAAACCTATTTTTTGTAGCAAGAACACTGATATAATAGAAATTCGACAATATATTGTTACTTCAGAAACAATTACCCTACTTTCTTTCGTTTTCATTCTTTAGATGGGCACTCGTAAAGCTCGATTGGCAACCGTTAATTAAACTTTAAACCTTGATTGTGATTTATAATTAGTCCAAAATATTAAAAAAAACTTCTCTTAAATCTTAAATAAAAAAATGGGAGAAAAAGGATTATTTTAAATACTTTTTTAGGCTGAAAGATCAGATGTTTCTTATTGGTAGGATTCATTTAGAGACAAAAAATATATAAAGCCATTAGGTTGTCATGGAGTTACTATTTTATTTAATATTTCTGATACAAAAGAGTAAAAAGAGAGAAAAGAAAGAGTTAATAGAGGGAGATAAGAGAGAAAGCAAGTGAATCTAACAATTTAGTTTTAAAACAATTTTAATCTAATATAAAAATCTAATATCGATTCTTTATACTGATTAAATATGATTAGAGTAGAAGATTAGAATAAGTAGAGATAACTAGAGGAATTTTATTTTACTAAGTTTGTATATCAATGGCGGTGAACCTATTGATGCTTATCATACACGAACTTTGTCTTTGGAATTGACACATATTATGCTGCCAATATGAAAAAATCAGAGATTCCCTTAATGCCATCTTAAATTTTTCTCAAGAAAGTAGGGAAATTTAAAAAATGTTTATTATACTTAGTTGTATCGGGTTTTGTCTTATTAAGCAAGGCTAAGAAATTTAACGGTGGTTAGTTTCCATATTCATCCAAAACCTACCTCAAACGGTGGGCTTCCAAATGATAATTTCTCTCCAAGTGTTACTGCCCGAAGTATGCACCCTCAACCAATCCACCAAAATACGTTTTATATTATCGTAATTGCTGATTTTTTTGTTTTTTAATACGCTTGTTACTCTCCCAACGCCTTAAAGTATTTGCTGCACAAATTGTTTCCTAAATGCAATAACTTTTTATCCATTATTGAAATAGAAAGAAAGACTCGTACTTTTCCACAGATTTTATTATACGGCACGACGCGTTTCACCGACTTGCGGCATCATCAGGTACAAATTTGCAAAACAGACAGAGCAAGCATATATACCCTCAGGACAGAGTGGGGGCGGGGAGGGTTGGAAGGATTTGAGGGTCTATAACTAAAAAATGAATGTATTTATAAACTTTTCCCCGACGCCAGCGAGAAAAAAGCGGCCACCCTCAACAAAATCGTGCTCTTTTTCGTCCCGGTGCCGTGAGTATATGATTACTTGAGCGAAGGGAACTCGATTCAAAATTTCGAGCAAATCCCGATTATTAAAAACCCATCACAAGCGAAGCTCGATGGGGTGAATTCGTAAGGGAGAGAGGGTCAGGAAGCCAGGCGAAGGAAAGGTCGTGCTGTTTTACATAGGAATCACCCCCTGTTGTCCCTGGAGGCGGCCAAATATGGGGGCAGTAACTCGAGTATTTTTAATTCAACGGCGTGCCGCGGGTGAGGGGGGGTACATAAATTACCCATCCAAAAGTACTAATTTCCCCTCCCAACCTCCCGGAAGAGTTCTCCATTCAAAAGGGAACACGTAGAAGAAACGGCTGGGAAGGGTCGGACTATTTAACGATCGACAAGGCTAATACCCTGCAGTGATAGATACAGATCTGGGTTATTTTATTTTCAAAATTTATTTACCGTTACGCGTCCGAGATCATTTTCCGAATTTAATGGCTCCCAGATGACATTGCCAAATTATTATCAGCCGCGTGGAGCAATTAAAGCAATTTCAAAAGAGGGAATGAGTTGGATAATATTAATTTTTTGGAACCCCAAGGGAGTAGACGAGCCATGTCGATCTCTTGCTAATGTAGATTGGTCTGTCTTGGCCCCGCTGTGAGATTAACCGTTCTATACGAGTATAACCCCAAAAGCTTTTATACTTTGACCCATTGCTTTTTAATATGGCCGGAATTGAACTAGAATTAATTTAGGGGGTAAAATTCCTTAGTAGCCATAGTGTGATATGGAGGATACGGGTATGTCTGTACTCGCAGTTTATTGCAGGAGTTTCTGTCACTTTTTCTACGTCGATATCTACATAATACCCAGCAAGCCGCCACAGGGGCGTGTGGTGGGGTTGTAAGACCACCAGCCATGCATTTACAATCATATTCGTTGCACTTTGGGCACGTTGAACTCTACCCAAATATTAGTTCGATCATGCACTCGAACAAAGTTAATTGCGTGGAAAAAGTTACACATGAAGAATATTCAATAACAGGACATACTATATTTAAATCATGCGGGGATTCTGTTAAAAAAATGAGTATTTTAAGAGAAACATGCAGGTTCACGACATATATATATAGGCACTATCAATACTTATTATCCCCTACCGATCATATCTATTTTGATCTCTAATCGTATGAGGTAAAAACAACATTTTAAATCTATCTGTTTCACTTTCATGTTTAAGTCAGTAAATCCAAGAGCAGGAACTAAAATGTCTCCTTTTGTAGCGCCTCTGCAGCAATGGGATATCATCGAAATCGACCTTTAAGGAACAAGGTTTTATGACTTAATAAAATTTCAAAGGTATTAGTAGACATGTGTGATTGCTCTTCTGTTCACTAGGTTAGCCCCCGCACCATCTCGATCCCCGCGCAATAATACGTAGCCAGTCCAAGAAGCAAGTATAATTATTCTTTATTGTGCCTGATCATATTGGTTTACCGATCCAAAATTAGAGTGCAGTTAACTACTCCTAAGAGCTGTATTTCTAGGCATAGAATAAGCAGTAATAATTCTCTAGAATGAAATTCTATCACGCCAATTCCATCCAGAACAAATATATGATATGACTCATTTGCTTTTATGGTTTGCCCGAGTAAAATCGTTATGCCATATAGATCCCAATTCTACCGAATGCCAATGGCCATTCCTTGTTGACGAGGATTTTATTTTTTTCTGCCTATTACATTATGGTTCCTATTGGTAGACAACTCATTTAATGTTATTCTCGAGGACAAAATATAGTATTTGTTTTGAGCTTGTAGGATTGCCGATTGGTTGAATTTGTTGTAAATTTCAATTTCAAGGCTTGGCAATATAAACCACGTTTGCTTTATGTGAGTAATTTTTTGTCAAGTTTAAAATATCCGAAAATATTTATTATGAGAAACTATCGCATATGGTGGGTTTGACAAGCAGCGGAGGACCCTTCATTTGGTATATTTCATATATAGTTTTGGGTAAATGCCATGTGAAATGAGTAAATTCATAATTGGGAAATATTTATAAAATGGTAATTTTCTACAATAAATTTGTATGAAAGTGCATATACGCCCTGTTAAATATGTATTTATTCTGATAATTTAAATATATCTGAGCTGATAAACTTCGTTTTCTCAAACTTAAACTCTAAGTATTAAGTTTCATGTTTCCCTGTAACCCAAAAACCATAAATATTCTTGTGTAAATTATGCGTATTATATACAACTCCTTTTCTTCTCTTATTAATGCATTTTATATCCATTCATCGTGAAGGCACTTATGATATTAGATAAAAGAAAAATTGTCATTGATAAATAATGCATTTCTCACGTAATTTTTCAGCAACAACTTATAAGATTCAAAGGCAATTGACGTCTTAAACCTTTTTTAGAGAAAACCTTAGCATTCTTTAACATTTAAGAAGGAATTCTTAATAGTGATGGATTTGACGTGATTAACTAAATCTCCAACAAAAAAGCTGTTCGCCTCGAGGCCTTTTAATATTTCAAAAGTATAAAGTCAAAATCGATGTATCTTAATAAAGAGAGTCCTTTGGGATGTCTACTGAATGAATATTAGAGCTTTATATTATTAATTATTTTGCAACTGGAGTTAACATTTGTGGTAATGTTCATTCATATCTTGTTTTCGATTGACTTTTGAGTAATTTATCCATAGCAAACGTTTTGAAATGCATAACCATACTTATCTATAATTATTATGGTATAATTAATAACCATTTGCATACTTTTACAGTTGGTTCAAAACTATGACAACATTTTTGCTAAGCAAAAAGGAACCAAAAGGAATTTATAAATGGGCCCTATTTAGTGAGGGATGTGAATCAGCGCGACTAAAAGTAATGTCATTATACGTTATATATTCATGTTCAACGTATCTCTTTTTTCATCTTCACTCTGTGACCTTTTTCCAATTGAAATTAATATCGATGTATTAATGTTCCACTCTGCACATTTATTATTCTTCATTTCATTTATAGCGAGAATATATCAAATCCATGCATATTCCCGAAGTGCTCCTTTGATTTTTGCGATATAGGATTATGTAAGGCGCTTCTAAATAATTCATAAATTTTAGTCATTTCATGACTAAAATTTCTGAATTATTTCTGAAATATATCGATATTGAAACTGCAAAACTTACCAGGACTCGGCTCCACCAAATCCTGGTAAATTTCGCACAATACCTTTGATTACACCCTTTTACATCCCGTAAGAATATGCGTAGCAAAATTTGTAGCGTCTCTCATTTTTGGCAGTAGTATGAAAAGAAATCCATCTTCATTCCCCAGGAATTAATTATAACAACCGCTGTTTAAAAAGACACTTATTCTTGACCTGATGTCTCTCTTATAGCAAGCAATAAAAATTTAAAATTCACAATTTTATTAAAAAAAGGAAATGAGTTTTTGCTAAAAATCATCAACAACGTTACAAATCCGATACAAAATTACCATAAAAACCTTTCTTTCTTCAATTATATTGAGAGTGGCATGTTTTCAAAAGTATTATATTTCATTAATCATGCATGCTGGTTCCTTTATTTCATTGATTTATGTCTTTCTTGCATTCCAAAGCACAAAATGTGTTCATATTGTACATATATTTACAATAATTATAATAATTAAACTGCAGATTCGCCGGCACTGCCGTCAAATTTCGCGAAACCCTTCCTCGACTGCAAAACGCAATTCAAAGGAAATGTTTGCAAGTTCACGTGGAAATGTGTGTTGTGGTTGCATGAACGCGATGGACGTCACAATGTGAACACGAACGTAAGTTTTTTGGAGAACGCATATTTTGTGGTAACCTCCACATAGCTTCAAACTCGCTCCCTCCACATGAATGCCTTCTCTTCGGGTCAGTGAAGAGCTTCCAGCATAGTAGATGTACACATGCGTATGATCGCAGATCAATAGGTATCCGAAGCATGCAATTCACCTACGGCAATAATGCCTACTCGCACGAATCTGATCTGTCCTATTCCGACATTCTTGTATTAGATCCCCCCAAGGGTTCTATGTTAATCTTATATCACTGTAAAAAGTCTTGCTATGGCCAAATATTAATGAGATAAAATGCTCTATTGCGAGTAAAAATGTAAATAACGACAATTGATTAATATTTTATAGTATTGTTCCTCCTCCCCAGAAACAAATCATGTAATATTCAATGAGTACCTCGCACTTAAAAGAGTTTTTCAATCAGCATATATGGATCAAAACGTCGGGTGGAGTTAATACATTCATCATCATGTCCATTAGAGAACTTTGTCCATTCTAGTAATTATACTATAAATCCAACTACTACTTCTAAACTATTTATTTATTAGCAATCAACTAATAATGTAGTACTGTGCTTGTTTTCATTTCAATATATAAATCTATTTTAAATCCATTGAAGTGCCTTTAATCAAGCATTATTTCAATCGATGAGATTTCCACGATTCTCGCATTTTATTGTTTGTCTTTCTTGAAAATTTGCTTTTCAAGGTTTCGACCAAGACACTTCCGTAAATTATATTTCCAGATATGATGATAAGTTAGTTTGACTTTTTCCCAGCGAACATTCAGTGACGCCGCATGACAAAATAAATCACCGTTTCTTCTTTTCGATACAAAACACTGATGCAATCGTCTTATATCTCAACTTATATAACTGAGAACATCATTAAAATTAAAAAGTAGTATGAATGTATTATTCGTACGAAGGTTTCCGTGGCATTGAACTGCTGGCTTGAAAACTGCTGGCTGGCTGGATCTCTGCACTGCAATGTTTTAGGATTTCAAGTGCCTCGCGAACACAAATTAACTTATCAGTCATCGCCCAGCATGCTTGGAGTGAGCCGGATACGTCATCGATTTCCAGTGGGCGAAAGTAATAGTGAAGGATAAGCGCTACTTCCCCCGGCAAATTCACGAGGCATTTGAATTCCTTAAATGACGACGTTACATAAACAGTGACGATGGATATCCATTAAACAGTGCATGGAAAATGACTATCAAATCATAGCACGATACTTGACCACCAGCCTACTATATAAGGCGGACAAGAATGCTTTCGAAAGTATCTTCGACATGAAGACGCAGGCAGAATGGTCAGCAAAACTGTCGTCCCCCGAAGACAACTAACGCGGATGGAGAACCCGGAAGTGCAGAGATAAGCATGTATGTATTATTTACTTAATACTTTGTAATCCGTTATTATCCTAAGTATCGATTTATTTATCGCTTCATCGCTTAAAGTTTTAAAAAAAATTTATATAGAAATTGTCCAATTGGGAAGAGTAACGAAATATTACCAACCACTCTTTTTACATGCCCTCCGTTATTTAATAGCCAGCGTAGCGTAATGACATCTAACCATATTTTAGACGAATTTCAAGGCTATTACTGAAAATGAAAACTACTATAGCACATACTTAATCTGTTAAATCAGCGTATCAAAAATCATCGACGAGTTCAGTTGCTCTCTTATATGACATACTGCACAGGGCCTGAGAAGGAGAAAATATCTATAAAGGTATATTCAGCAATATATTAGTTTTAGCTGCTACCCTTTTTCGCTGTCATAACATTAGTAATTACGTAAAGCTACAAAGCCATGGTCTCAATCTGATATTTTCTCTTATTTCCTCCGTGTAAGCGTATTACGTCAAAAAAAAGGGAACCGAGCGAAATAATCATTCCGGGGACTTCAAGTCGATCAATCATCCCCAGGGATTTCATTTTTTTGCCACTCGACGTTTCATTGGTTTTCCGCCGGGAGAAATCAGTCGTGTTCCCCTGGGTGGAGGAGAGAAACGCCTAATCGTTTAACGGGTTTAAGGGGCAATTATATACCTAAGCCGCCTTCCTTATCCGCCTCGGTTCATTACAAATGCTAATGAGTCAAAGGTCTGCTTCAGTCTCGCGTCAATGCGGTTTTGTTTCACTAGACGACGTTTACCGTGTTTTATTTTACGACGGCGAATTGTTATTGGGAAAGGGGACGTTCTCCCGATGCAAGTCCTCGGAGGAACACCGTCTCCCTCCACGCCTCCTCTCTATCTCCCTTTCTACCCACCCCCTCCCCGCTCACTCTTCCGCGAGCACACAAAACCGTTTTGAATTAAACATCATGTAAAGCTCCCACTCCCTAGAGACTCGGCGCGAGAGCCGACGAAACGCCTGCCATTAAAAGGAGAAATGGTCTTAATGGTATTCCTCGTAAAAAGGAGAGTTAGCTTCCATCACGTCGTCTCTTCCGCTGACTGTTGAAAAAAAAGGCGAGGCGGAGATTAGCAAGCAACCGGTTATTACGACATGGGAGACGTGTGTCGCGGCAACGGCGTGCGGGGTACACAAAAACTACCGAGAGGTGATGTTTTCACTTTTTTTAAGATGACGATGATTATTTGAAGGTTTTTGAAATTCGCTAATCGTTGCCGCGGGGCATGTTGTCATTTTATCGCTCAAAGATTTCCACCGACGTATTTTACCTTTCAGTGGTTATTTCTTTCGGAAACAATCTTTTTTTAGAGGCTTGGTTACTTTTTGCGGTTTCGAGTATTAAGGCTTTAAATCTTGTTCGGAAATGCGTTCCTCATTTATTGCCACGACTCATGTTGTCTCCCATTCCTTAGGCTATGAAGTTTTTACTATCGCTTTTGAGGATCGGCTTCTTTTATCTACTAATTACAAACAGTATTTCATTTAGAGAGACATACTCCTGTACATTTTATCATTATGTGGCAAAAATAGTGTATAAATATCATAAATATAGCTGTGATTATCTTTTACCGTTAAATTTATCATATTTAAAGTCAACCTTGAGCAGTATTTCGACGTCTGCTATTTTATGTGTGCATACAAAACGCTCTATCGGTGTATTTGTGGTTAAAAACTGTTTGAAACAACGACTGATCAAAATTAAAATAATATTTTTTGTAACATGAGATTGTTTTTGTTTTTATTTTGAGAATAAATCCTTTTCATGCATAAAGAATACCTAAATTCGTGATTTAAACACCGAAATCGATTTTTGCTACAGAATTTATGGTTGTTTAATATTTTGTTACCAATTAAACCTAAATTATTGTCGGTTAAAATCAAATTTTAATAAATAATAGTTAATTTTCAGTAACCCACAAATGACAATTTGATATAACATGGCAGGAAATTGTGGGTAAAAGTTAGATATCCCATATTACAGATATATTCTGTTCTATTTTGTATTTTGACGTGTTCTATTTGCCCTTAATTATTTTGTTTCCATAATGATCTCCATATTTATTATCTCACTTGAAAAAAGCTCATTGCTGAAAAAACTTGTACATTGTATGGTAATGAATCTTCCCTTGCACCATAGTAAAATATAATACAGCCCGGAAACTCGTGGGTAAAAAACTGGCGAGAGATTCTTTAGTGCTGTCTTGCCGTGTGCGGACAAGGAGCTGAACTTCGACCTGGGAGCTGAACTTACTGATTTTTTTATATTTTATAACTTTTATCTCGTGTGCCTTTTGAAACTATTTATCTGTCTATGGTACATGATTATGGTAGTTGATCATGTCAATCGTCGAAGTTCATGGTTGACGAAAGCATCACTTAAAACCTATAATGGGAGTTGCGATAGAATAGGAATTTGCAATTCATGCTACTTTTATGATTGTAATTTGACTGCGCCCATTGCAAAAATATATTAAGGGCACTAGAAGCGTTAGAAACAGGCTACAACGATGAAAGAATAATTCATTACCTCTATAATAATCAGGTTAAGACCATGCAAATGAATATTGGAATGAAAATAGAAATCAAAATATACGAAGTAGTTTCACACGAATGCAACCTCTCGCCGTCACTATTCAATGCATATCTAAAAGAGGCAATACAAGAAACGTAAGAATTGGGCATAAAAGGATTCAAGATAAATGGGGAAGAAATTAACATGTTCTGATTCGTAAATGACATCGTAGTAATCGCAGAAACGCAAAAGAACCTGCAAGCAACTCTGACTGCTATAGATCAAGCACTTCGGGAATATAAGATGAGGAACAGCAAGAGGAAAACTCAATTTCTCACGAGTGGGAGAGAGGATCTTAAAATCATTATTACAGTTAGAGGAGTGAAACTAGAGTAACTTCATCTACTTTGGCAGTCATATGACTTCTGTTGGAAGAATTCGACAGACGTCAAGCAAAGAAAGGCTCAATCTAAGAAAGCAACTATTATGATGAAGAGGCAAAGAACCTGAGGTTGAGGCAAAAAGTTGTAAAAAGAACTTGAGGTTGGAAATAAGGAAAAAAATTATCAAAACGATCGTATGGAGCATGACAATGTACGAATTAGAGATGTGGACCATTGGAAAAGTGTAACAGCAAAAAATAGAAGTCTCTGATGTATGGTACTGGAGGAGAATGCTCAGGATTAAATGGAGAGACGGTGTAAGGAAATAAAGGAAGTGTATAGAGGAGCAGGAGAGGAGTTAACAGGGGTTAACCCTGTATAGAAAGGAACGAAGGCCTTCAGTAACCGAGACTTGGGCTTGATATACTCATGGCAATGATTACCTAGATTTTCTTTGAGTTTAATTGATTCATTTGTTTACTTGTATTTTAAAATGACAGAATTGAAGGATATTCTACGGAACCAAGGCTTGATGATGATGAGGAACAAGGCTGAATTTGATATACGCACTAATAAATCCGTATTCTGAGTGGAGGAATTTTTCTTTATATATCCGTCAAACTCTTTACTTTAGAGGAGGTCCTCATTTGAACCTCCTTTAAAGTTTAAACAATTTAAGTCGGAATATAACACGATACATCAACAAATTTCTGAGTTTCATAACATGATTCAGATGCTGAAATATTCACTAAATTCTACACAAAATTCTGGAAATAGAAGCGCTAATGACAAAATTCTGGATAGGGTACGAGAAGGGCAGAGCACCAATACGAGCAATACTGCAGATGTAGTATCAGAATAATTCAGGTACATCGGGTTTTAGACGCTCGTCATAATGAAAGGTTCCCGATAAAGGTTTTCTACTGTCAGGTCCTAGGAGCATGGTCCAAATGTTTCGTCTTCACCACTTTCTATCCCGCTTGCTAAGTGACCAGTTTATTGGAAGTTAAACACTAAGTACATTTCGTCCCAGTGGTCCATTTTACATGAGGCCCTTAAGTATTTTATGGTTTTCAAAGGGCGAGATCCATTAATTTCATTCATTTTCTCGGACTTTTTAAAAAATCGACTGACAATATAATGTATCATATTGTTAAAGCAAAAAAAATGTCTTTATCAATTCAATCCGCTGATACGACAGACAAAAATGTCGCGTTTGAAATGAAAATAAGAAGGATGAATTTCATTTCGATCAAATGGTACGGAGCCACTTCAACTTCACTTGAAGAGATAAGAAAATATTTGAATTATCGTCCCTGAAAGCGTAGCGGTCATCCCTCTATTTGACATGCAAGCATTTTAAAAACTGTTATCTGAGTGGCACTGCTTGGAGTCATAATTCATGTCCTAAAAAACTTGCCATTACCCAGAGGAAAAAAAACTTGTAGATATTACATTGAATTTAGTCATAAAAACAACAGATTCCAGTGAAAAAAAAACCATGTTTTGATATTGATAAATATTTGTTAAAAAATACCTTCCTATCTTTCTGTTACTATTTTCTGTTTAATGACTCAAAGTGAAAAAAGATCATAAGGTTAAATCACACAATGAATGAATCAAAATGTTCGATATTAGCAAAGTTCAGTCTCAGTGACGTTTGGCGTTCTTCCACGAACCTTTGACGAGATCATTTTTTTGCCGAGCGGAAACAACCGCAAAGGCGGGACAGTGAAATTCAGCTTCGCTGTGGGTTACCCACTGAAAGTTGAATAATACAACCATCGTGGTCAAAATTTTTTTGCAGAAGTTTTATTTTGTATTATTCAGAGAGAATATTCCCCTCTTAGGTTGTAGTTGTAACCGAGTGAATAGTTTGCATTCGTTGTTATTTTACGCCACCAAAACATGCATCCTGCGGGACTTATTCCTGTGCCAACGGCTAGTGTATATTTAGGACACCGAACCTATTTATTTACTTATTTGACCATACTGTGTCTAGTGGTAGTTCAAATATACGGGTCGAAAAGGAGGTAACGCGACCAGGACCCAGTTGACTTCGAGGCTTCTCTTCATTCATGCTTCCGAGAGCAGAATCGTGATTCGATGTACCTCATAGAGAAAAGTTGGAATAAATTCAAGTTTTATTCATCCAGATTTCTATTTTCTAGGCTATTCGAAAAGAAGGAGCTCGTACTCTCAAGGAGGGCAAAATTTCCAAGCCTCGAACAGCATGCTTGGTGTGTTTATAGAAATGGGGTCCAAGACTTTTCAATCGTAGTCCGGAAGAAGATTGATACAAATAAATGGAGCAACGGGAGATACGTGAGTTTGGATTAGAATTGTGAATCGTAAAAAATGAAAGGTGAATGTCAGAAAAGGATTCACCATTCAAAGAAATATCTCACCGTAAGTTTACATTGAAGGGTACTTTCAGGGGAGCAATAGTACGAGGAGAAAGAAAACAAGTTTTGAACGAGGAGCTGAGGACGTCGTTCGAAAATACTGCCCATGCGACGTGTACCCTCACATCCATCTGTAATAAGAAAATTAATCAATCAATTTTTGTGCAGGGGGGAAAATTAATTACGACGGAATAAAAAATTATCTTGCTTTCCTAATTTCCACGGTTGTGAAAAATAAGTTTTCCCTCGTTGAGAACCAATTGGTCCCTGGATTATATTTCATTAGAGTTTATTATTCATGAGCATAAAACATATCGTATTGCTTATAAGTGAAAAACGTTTTTTAAGCGAATATAAAACTGTTAATTAAATGGAATCCTAAGTGTATTTTGGAAGCAAAGAGGTTTCCAAGTAAGGGAAGCGAAGTCCCCCGTGACGCCTTGAGTAAAGTTAAAACTCCGGCTATGTTTAACCGTGAACCTCAGGTTAAGAGCGTTCCTATTTGATGAGTACTCGACGGTTATCTCAATTACGAAAATGAAAAGATTTATCATTTTATCTGTTCGGGTCCCTACCTCCCTCCTCTTTTCTTCAGCAGCGATGGATTCTTTAAATTCCTACTCATCCAGTAATAGTTCGCCATGGCGCATGGTTACAATTTTTAAGTTCTTAACCTCCGACTCCATCCTTTCTAAACTTCTCTTAACCACACAAATCAGACTATTCTTCGACACCGTTTAAATTAAAATTATTATTTATTGGTTTCTCAAATCTCCCGGTTCTGCTGGCCCCACCAAAAGTATTTTCGTAAATATAGGTTATATTTAGAACGGTGGCTCGTGGTCATAGTCCAAACCGTCGATAAAAGAATGTTTCGTATGATTATTAATGTTTTTGTATTCCAATGCTTTCAATCTGTCATATCTCTCGTAATTAATGACAAAGCCACAGGATCTTCATATCACACAATTTATGATACTGGCGATTCATGTCGTATTGATTTATCAGAGTTTTAGCATTAACTAGCAGTTCCTGTGCAATTTCACTTCCTAAAACATGGACATGTTAAAGGTATATACAGGTATTTCCATTCTTTGTGCTTGTGTCATTTTTCTATTGATTTTTTCTCCAAATTTGAGACTTTTCGTTCTCTCTGAGGAGGGTGCATTTTTTATATGATATTGCGTAGCAAAAATGTATACGGATAAATTTAGTGTGATGGCTACATCGTAAAAAGACATCATCGGGTTTGATGACTCTAAAAGCAGGCATACTGGAATGGAAAGTTGGAACGGAGATGATGGAGGTACTAGATACAGAGGTAAATCCGTGGTAATGACAAGAAGCCTCCATGGTGAGGTAGTACATCCGATATGACGTGGGAAAGGGAACAGATGAAGAGAGCATTATTCTCCTAACTCTTCTGTGTCTTAATGCTCTGATTGAGATTAGCCGGGCTAAAGAAAACCAGTAAAAAGGGTGAGGTGAAAGAAATTAGGCGGAGGTGTGAAGAAGGAAGTATAGTAGGAATCGGAGAAGACAAGTGCCTTATCGAATCACACTTCCATTTAGCACTCTTGCTTCCTACGTGGAGGCTGATATTCCTATGATGAGGCTGATGGTGTTTGCCCATTATTTCAAATGAAATGAAAAGCAGATTCCTAACCAGAGAGGATTCTTGAAAATATTTTCTCCCCTATTTTAACTTTTAAAGGCTTAATATAATAATTTCGATTACGAATATGATATTTATAAGTGAAATAAAAATTACACTGTTAATTCTAATTTAGATTAAGACTCAATGATACATAGTTTTCAACAGAGTGGCATGGATACCTAGTAAAATAGCAAAGATTAGACTTCACACTTTCTTCGCGCTTCATGACGGCTCTTTTGACAGGAAATTTACTTCTTTCTCCAGCTACATATTTATAGTACCTCGCAAACTGCCACAAGGGCGTGTGGCGGAGGACGTTAGATCACCACCCGTAATTAAGAATAAAACCGCATACAAAACCGACAAATGCAAGCAAACCTACACACACAAAATCGTATACATCATTTCAAAAACCTTTGCAACTCACTCACATGTAGATGCATATACTATCAATTAACACACACATGCTCCTGTGAATAAACCTTATGTCTACACAACGTTTAATCTTGTCCTGACTTCTAAATTGAATGTCTTTAATATTTCTAGAGTGACTGTGGTTTCTTGCTATTATGATTCCTGATTGTCCGGGGAAAGAATGAGTATTTGTATCTATCTATTCCAGAATCTAGTCCCCTTATCTTATCTTTATGGTATAATCCGCCCAAATAGTTTCGTGCCATAATAATGCCTTTAATGTCATTATTAAACTCGATTGTTCCGAACCTTGCTAAATGTCTCCGTCTGGCTTGTTCTCTTCGCACCACAAGTGGCTCCCAGCCTAAGCCTGTCACACTCTTCTTACTATAAAAATTTTTCACGAATCTAACGGATTTTCTCTGGACTTAATCAAACTCTTTTTGACCAAGGATCCCAAACACTTGCGGCATATTTTAGATGAGGTCCAATTAGAGCAGAATGACCTCTCTTTTACTTTCTCATTTCATTTCCCCACCACCAGTTTAATTGAGCCGAGTTATCTTCAATTCTTCTTCGTCTCCTTTCCTGGCTTCTACCATCTTTTTCTTCCAGATTTGTCTTCTCTCTGATTATTGCATTCGTTCGGCTTGGGGAAAAGTTTAACGGGTTGGGCATATTTTGGAGACAGAAGATTTCTCTTTTTTTCCATCAAGGTTTAATTAGCTTTCATTTCGTGCAAAGTGTAAAACCTGTTTGGTGCAGGGAAGGGAAAACCAAAAGACAAAGGCAAGCCTAAGAAGGAAAAGGCAATTCGATGCAACATTTTCAGAGTGCAAAAATCATTCGCCTTGACTGGGATTTGGATATATTTGGAATTTGTCAAGGAAAAGGCAGGTGTGAACATAGTGAAGAAATAATAACCGCTGGATTTTGTCCACTATGTTGTCTATTCCCCCGAATTTCTTATCTGCCTTCACATTTGAAATATGTTTGTAAATAAGATCAAAGTTTTATATCTAGGTTCTCCCTCGACTCTGAAGAGCATGACATGAGATCGCGAAAAAATCCACCTCATCTCACAGCCGGCAGTTCACGGAAGCAAGCAGAGGCAGAAGGAGGAGAGGCGTAGAGATTGACCCAACTCCATCGGACGACGGGCGATAAAATGATTCACGCCCTTTGAGGACACTACGGCGGACTTCAGTTCAACCAAACTTCTGAGTCGGGTAGGGAAGGACGATTGGCTCTGCTGGAACAAACTCGAGGGAGGTCACCCAATCCGTCCCAAGGTCGTCCTCAAATTGGCGATGGGAAATCCGAGGAAGCCTAAGTAGAAAGCGGAGAGGAGTTAGATTGCGTGGCAGCTCAGCGATGAAAACGCACCCACGCGCCTAAAATGGAAGCCCTATACGTGCAAAGCGTTTCTATGACGACTAACATATACAAGCAGCATACTCGTATGAAAGCGTGTGGAAGTTCAGACAAGAATTGCTGTCGTACGGAGACAAGTCAAGATAGAGCCACGAACAAGGTAGTGTTTTACTTCTTACAGATGTTGCTAGACGGTGACGCCTCACTTATTGTGATCCCTCAAGCGACTCGCGCGTACAAAGGCCAGTCTCATCTTTTTTTGTACAGACTTGTAGTTATAGTGAGAGGGTGTTGGGACATACGAGGAAATGAGAAACTCGGAACAATTCGGAGGCATGTACAGGAACACTCCCGCAGATATTTGACCCACTGTGATGCTATAAAAACGAGACACCACTCCTCGAACGCAATGAAAAATGAGTCGACAATAATGATAAGTGGAAGCACTTGAACAGAATTCTAACCAAAGCTCATCAAATTAGTGATAAATTTTGGAAGTGTGCCATCAAAATGAAGAGTTAATTCCAGGTTTAGTAGGGTTACGGATTTAGTTTGATGTGTTACGTGACTAATTTTACATCGAGCCTGTTAAAAATTTAGGGATCAATACTGTGTCCTTTTTTTTAAAATGGGAATCAAAACTGAGGCCTTTAATTAATTAGCGAATTCGTCATCGAATATACTCTTCCAAAGTAGAAGTGTCATTCCGTAGGTTTCAACTTGATGTCCTCCACTCGGTCCAGAGCATCTTCTTCCATTTGCCTGTAACTTCTACCATTCTTTATCCTATCCCATCCTTCCTCAATCCCGACCTCTTGCATCAATTTTTTCATATGTTTTGATAGAAGAAGAGGTCTTTGTGTTAAAAATTTTTCTCCGCACATCGCACAACGCAGAAAAATCATCGTCATTAACACTGTAGCGAAAATATCGATTGTCAATTTATTCATATGAAAAAATTCATACTTTGACTTGTTTCACCCTAAAAATTACCCAAGGAATTACCAAAAGGATAAACTAAGATGGAAAATTCCCATGGTCCGTTTTTTAGATTTGTTGAAGTTATTAAGAAATCATCCTAAATTTACAATGAATCTTTGGAATAAAATAAAACTCTTTCAACATTTGGTAATTTTTTTCATTTTACTAAATGCAATGAGAAAAGTTTTACTTTGGTATACCTCAAAATGTGTAAAATTCCATAATTGTTAAATATTTTTGATTTATGACAGTGATTTTGTAAGGAACAAACACGAAGGTACATGAAAAACGCCTAATTTTTACAACTTTTAAGGTATCTATCTTCAACTAGTGTACGTACAATTAGTATATCTACGCTGCGTTAGACTAATTGAAAGCTCAAACCTTAACTCAAATGACTTTTATGGAGTAATGGTTTGGATTTCTACCCCAAAATTACATTCATATATTTTATAGTTTTTTTTAATTTTTATCACGTCAGACTTTCTTGGTGTAAAATAAAATGGGTGATGAAATAGCTGTTCGAAAGAATAAACCACGAAACTACTAGAAATATGCATCTTTCTATTAGTACTTTAGATATTAGTTTTTAGGGCTGTAAACGATGTTTTACGCTTCATTGAAAGCGTTGAAAAGGAGAGTAAAATGTTAACAACGCTGACACTAGTGTTGAATGAAAGGGATTTAAATACGATGAATCAGCTCTTTTTAAGGTAAATGCACCAAGCTACTCAAA
The DNA here is from genome assembly GCF_022747635.1 of Hetaerina americana. Lineage (NCBI taxonomy): Eukaryota > Metazoa > Arthropoda > Insecta > Odonata > Calopterygidae > Hetaerina > Hetaerina americana. The sequence continues at coordinate 25,628,252 of NW_027287316.1, forward strand.
AAATGATTTCATTTCACCCTTTGAGTCTTCGTGTTACGATATTTTTATGAAAGTTTTGGATTATTTGAAAGTAAAATATTAGCAAAATGCTCATTAATAGTTTGAAGCACGGTGTTACCTCCGACAAATTATGGTAAATTGGAAGCAGAATCAACGAAACTACTCAGAAATAGTATGGAGGGTCTTTATCTGATTTTTAAAATAGATATTTATGAAATACTGAACGTAAAAAGAGTAATGTTATAATATAATCCACTTCCCTTGCGTAAAATATTACAATAAATCCGGTTTTTTGGTTGTTTTTGAAGATAAATCACGTTATTTCTCGAAACTGCGCTTTATTTTATACAGTCTCCTTTCTTCCAAATATTAATAATTAAATGTATGCCTTACCCTAGGATATCAAAAGTAAAGTTAACAGCCCTCATCATGAAAAGCAAATTTTTAACCCGATGGACCTTCCTTGGGACAATCAAGATATCAGCTTAGATTCAACAGAAATTAAGGATATTGTACAAAACTATTGAATAAATGCAGGTATTCCACCCTTTCATTTTTTTCCACATTCATTTAATGATTTTTGTGGCTTATTATACGATGCGTACGCCAAACGTTTAATTCAAGTGACGTTTCTAGGGTAGAAAAAGAAGAAAACATCCTACTATGAAGTAGATATATTTTAAGGATTTAGAACAAAAATAATAAAAAAATCTGTTTCTTTCATCCATTTCTCGTGTGCCAAATTAGAGACGATTGGAATAACATTTTAAGGCATTTTTTTAAACCAAGTCGCATCCGATGAATGTTGTTTTGTAAGGTAAATGCACATAGTTAATCAAGAAATGCGTTAGTTTCCTCACCTTAATCTTAGTTTCTTGGCATTCTCATTGAAGTATTTACGCTTTTTTGAAAAAAAGAGTAAAGTGGTATCTCAATGCACTTTGGTGGTGTTATCGTCACAAAAAAATCCTATGAAAAGGATACAGGGTTCGTCCGGAAAATAAGTGTACTGAGCTCAGGAAAAAAAATTTATTACACTTTTACATATCTTAAGCTAATATTCCTCAAAATAGGACCCTTGTGAGTCGATACACTTGTTCCAGCGGCGTTCCCATTCCTGGAACGCTCCCGCGAAGGCATCATCGGGAACCTCTCGAAGACTCGTCGTCGACCTCTTCTCTGCCCTCCACGAACATCTTGTGCCACCGAAAGATCATGTTTCTGGACATGGCTGACTCCCCGTAAGCGTGGTTAATCATACCGACAGTTTCGGTAGGCGATTTCCCAAGCTTTACCGCAAATTTGATGGACTAACGCTGCTCCAAAAACTTCGGCATCGCGTTCCGTGACGTGGGTCGAGCGTGGAGGTTCGCGTTAACAGAGCTCCTCACTACACCACAGCTCAGAGCCGACTGCCTTTTTCAGCGTCGCTTGCCAACATACCCCCCTCCAATCGCAGCCCGTCAGAGCGGTGCTGGGCGCGCCTGGAGCGGCGCGCCCAGCCCAGGCGTCAGTACACTTATTTTCTGGACGAACCCTGTATCTTGCAAGTGAAAGACAACGGACAGATTTAAGTTAGCCGTTGTCACATCTATTGCGTATTTTTTCTGGACACATTTATGACGACATTTACGCTATATTGAACAAACCGATATTATAATTATAACACGGTGAATTATTCTGACTTAAAAAAGACGGACAAGACGAAAAAATATTGGCAAATTGAGAAATGCGTTATTTTAGCCTGGAGGATCTCCTTTTAAATATTAATAACGAATTTAACGTTATATTGAACAAAATGGATTTTAATGGGCAAAATTAAGTCAAAATCTGATTCAGATTAAATATATCCAGGAGAAAGCTTTATAGCAGAAATGGTTGTTTCATTTTGAAAGCCTTCCTCTGTGACATATACATATGTATAGGTTCAGAATTTTCGGCGGCTTGGATTCCATAATCTATGAAAAACCCAGAGAAAGATGCAAATTTCATCGAGTCCAAGCCGTGAAAACCTCCGAGCGCACATTATTCACCTCGCTAAGGAGACGACTCACTAGAAGATAAGATTAAAAAATATTAAAGGATTGGAAAACAGATGACTCTGCGGTTGAAACAAAAATGTATTTTACAGTTTTAGGAAATTTCATTAAGTTTGTTGTATACGAGTGCAAAATAAAGCTCCAACTCGAAAAAAATTGTTTATTTCTTCTTCAAGTTCTTCTGTTGGCACCTCTTATGAAGATTTTTCTCCACATATATTGCCCCATGCCTGGAATAGAGCAATTTGAATTCGAAAACAGAGGACTCTCATTATGAAATTAACGCATTTTGTGAGAAGCAGTGAGAAAAATAACAAAATATTGTGAATTTTGCATTTTATTACATCAGAAAATCCCATTGCGTTAATACTTTATTCTTTAGTTCTCCCAATAGAGCGTAATTGTCTTTATAAATAGGGAAAAATCAGACGACTCTTAGGATGACACAAACTATTTTTACACATATTTTTGAGATGAAAACTTGCAAGAAAAATATTTTGTTCAATATGAACTCAACATTTTGTCCAGTAGAGCGTAAAGTTTTTTTAACAATGTAATAAAATTTCAGTTATAATTTTGCATGGTTTTTCATCAGAATAGTGGTTTCCATTGGAGTCTACTCAGCAGGTTAACTTACAGGTAGCCTTAGCAGTGTAAATATCTTAATTAAGGGTCGAAAATAAACTAAAACTCTCATAATATTAATTTGGTTTAAGTAAGTAAAAATCCAAAAACTCCTGATTAAAACTGATTGAAATAAGAATTTTTTCGGAGGTCATGAACTATAATGTTACAAAATAGCCATTTTATCTTATTTCTTTCTAATTTTACGCAATAAAACTCTTAATCGTCTTAAAATTTCATGCATATGCATAAAATCTGAATGGAGCGTTAAATTAAACAAAATTAGTCGAACATAGAATATTTTTAGTCTCAGTATGGATCAAATGTGTTTGTCGTACGATTTTGATGTAAAACCCTGCAACTTTAGATTTAATGCATTAAAATGAAACAAAACATTCATTTTTACCATATTTTATAAATTTTCCTATACAGCTTAGTCATCTTTTTAAAGCATGAAAAGGGAGGAGAAGAATTGCGTTTAGTAAAGAAGCTTTCACAACGAGAGAGAACTGACGACAGGCACGTTGAGTAAAGATGTTTAGAATAGGCTCGTTACACGTAACCGAAAAGAGGGATAGTTGGGGTGAAGAAAGAAAGAAAGAAAGAAAGAAAGATGAATGCAGAGCATATTGATTGGCAATGGGATGATGATGGCTGTAATAGAAGGGAGAATTTTAGGAAAGGGAATACGGGGCAGAAATAGGATAGGGATAATGGTTGGAAGTAAGGGAGGAAAGAGGTATATGGAGTTGAAGAGGGGCTTTTTGTAGAGTAGGATGTTAGGATAGTTCATTATGAGAGACAAGGAAGTTTGCTTGATGAAACAAACACATTTTCCTCAAACTTTTACCTTCTATAGTTACATAATTTATGAATTTTTAAATAGCTTTGAGTTAATGTCCGATTTTTAATAGACTATAATTTAATTAGTCCAATTTTGCGAAAATATTTTAGAAACAAGTCGAAACCCTCAATACACCTAGGGTAAAACAAACACGATTTTCTAGTAATTTTGAGTTTTAAGAAAAAAACCACTATTTTATTTGATGTTCATCTTGATTTTATCCCATAAAAGACCATTTAATTAATATTTTTCATAAGAAACGTCCAATATTGCAAATATTTGATAAAAACATGAAGAAACTATTATTCTAAGGATAAAAAAAGGTTAATTAGTGTAGTGATGAATTTGCCGTCCGTAAGATCACCAATGATTAAGGTTTATTTTACCGTTTTGCATCAGAAAAGTGCGTTGTGCTACTTTACACTTCGCCCAAAACAACTTAAATACTGTGGTAAAATAGTCGAAAACATTGTACTCTCAAAAAGAAAAAAAAACGTCTTTTATGAATAGTGTTTATCGCTAGGCTTAGAAAAATACCATTACTATGAAATTTTTGTACGACTGTATATCAAGCAAGTTCACTGTTTTGTTGTTACTTCGTTCTACCGTATAATTGATATAAATAAAATCGAAGGCAGAAGACCTTATGGGTGAAACAACCGCATTTTCCCACTCATAATTTGGTGTTATAATATATTTAATAGTATTGCACAAATAAATATACATGACAGTGCGTCCCTAATGAAAGTAACCGTGATAGAACCAGATTTCACATCCGCTGATGACTGTAAACCAGTCTTGTTATAAAACTAAGTGGGCTTAATCGCTGAAATAACATCCCATTGACCAAGGTGAATAAAAAACTGAACGGTATGAAAGAGTCGACCTCCGTCTTTCATGCCAAAATATGCGAAAAAGAAGAAAAACACCAACACTAACGAATGTTTGGCATTGGCAAACTGACATTTCCTTCGCAGAAATTTAAATCATCCAACCCTCGTACATCATCGTGTCTGCGTTTTTAAACGATTTAATCATCCCCCTTTAGGGATACCCCCTCTCACTATAGCGCTTAGATTAATCACTGGAAGCATTTTCTTGCTAGGGTTCTGGGACGTCGCGCTAACGGTCTTCTTTCATCGGAGGATCCCTCACTTACCCTTAACGCGCGAAGCACACCCTGATTCAGGGTCTCGTTAAACACCGCTCGCGCTTTCAGTTTTTTGTCGTAGCAGCAGGGAAAGGAGGACACTCCTTTGTCACTATGCCACGCGGCGGCATTGCGGTTTGTAACCTGGTAATAGATTAAAGGTCCTAGTATGAGAAAGTTTTTCCTCATCGACGAACAAACCAATAGCTACCCCCTCAGCAGTCCCCATGCAGGGCTTGTTCATGACAATGCGACTCAACTCTACTTTCAGACACGGTCTAGGTTTTTTCTCATGCTGATGGCACCATGAGCTATCGGTACATCTGCCCATGCTCTTCTGTTTTAATGACCTCCGAAAAAATTCAACTCCATAGTAAAATAAATCGTTTTTTTTGCTCCCAATTCCAGAAGATGCAATCACCATGTGAGAGATTATAATAGTTTATTGGTGTCTCAATTTGGCTAAAATTTATCACAATCCCATTTCCATTACAATTACAACAATATAAAACGTCGCCTATTATTATTATTATTATTATTATTATTAAAACTCGCATATGCAGATAGACAATGTCAGGTGGCACACAAGTCCCAAGCATTACAATCGAACTTGCCTGGGAATTACCTTGCTATCGTTCCTTAAGACTCAAATAAAAATGACTGTCAGTTGTCTCACTGCTCAACGTTTCACGTTTTATTCATCTAAATCTACATTATACCCCGCAAGCCGCCGCAAGGGCGTGTGGCGGGGGGTGTTAGGTCACCAACCGTAAAAAGGAACAAAACCGCATGCAAAACAATAACGTGGAAAATTACACCCACAGCAGCGCACACACTCATGCAAAAATCCCTTCATCCAACACTCATGCAAACACATATACCGCAAACCAACAAAAAACTGCACCCCAGGATGCAGCACGAAAGCCACCCTACAACACGCAAGCCAGGACACAACAAGCAAGAATGTGAAACATCACTACCACGTGAACATGCACCACAAAACACTCTACCCCCCGAATAGACAAATTCATCGAGATGAATTTTTCGGGTAAACTCTCTGCGAAGTTGATTACTTCGCAAATGCTTCAGTTTCGAGAACCACTTTCCGTATTTGATCGTAAAAACACCCGATTCCACAGTCCTATATAGAGAAAATTGAACATCGATGGTACGTATTGAGACACGCAAACCACCATTGTTGATCTACGAGATAAATAAAAGTTCAATTCACATACATATATACGGTACCATACATATAAAACTGATATAATCACATTTCCATGCAAAGTTGGGGGAAACGTTAAGGCAAACATACTTAAACACATTAAAAATACGGCGATCAACTTATTAAGCACCTTGGCTGAATAAACGATATGGATAATTAATGTAACAACTATTCAAAAATCCCTGATTTGCAGGCACTGTTTACGTCTAATCAATAAATTCTCCTGAAGTTTTTTGATTGAATGTAAACAATAATTTAAACTATGTTATATTCTGCATTTAAAAATCCATCTGGCTACCATGTATGTAGGTATTGCTGCGAATAATCATGAAAGTTGTCGATTTATTGGATTGAAGTTAATCTATAAAATGAAAAGTTATCTCGAGCACCGTTGAATACCTTTAAATTAATTTTTTTCTCTTGACAAATTCAATCGATTTGATTAAAATTTTCAGAATGCTAGAAAAACCTAACTTTAAAATAATAATGAATTATGTAGATATTAACTTCCTCCTTTACGGAAAGAGGATTAGGTACATATTATTATCAATATGAAACGTAATAAACAGTCTCAATCGACAAATGAAGGAAATCTTTCATTTGGAAGTTTTAAAGAACTGTAAAAAAGACTGACATTTTCACAATTATGTTTTTTATTTCCGATGCCCGTGGTTTGTTTGCGAAGCACTATCATCAGGAGACAAGTACACGACGCACCTGCATTTTGCCTCACTTCCCCTTTGGACATCACGTTAAATTCCTCGCCCCGCTCCGCCTACTGGGGGTACACCCAACGCAGTGTCCACGCCCATCTCCTTTGTCCGAACCTTCGTCAACTTGTGCACAACTTTCCTCAACCCGCCCCCGACACGAGGACACAACTCCCGCCCCACCCTTCCTCTTATCCCCGTTTCTCTTCCTTCCACCCTCTCCCCCCCTGACGACGTGCGTATCAAAGTTATTTCCTTTCCACACTTGCAGCTGATAGATAATTTTTACCCGCAATAAAACAATGCTAGTGAATTAAAAAAACAAATCTGTGGGGATTGAAAGTTTTCATGAGCTACTATTGAAAGACAAACAAGTTTCATTGCTAAGTTGGAGTAATTATCGAACATGATACCTTGTTTTGCAACTCTTACCGCAAATTAATTATAGTCACTTTTTAAAAGTGCTTTCTGACAAATTCATTAAAATCATATCGGTTTAAATCGAATCATAGACTAAAAATTACCCTATTCATCCATCAAATTTCAAATCAGCAAATTTTGAGGATTTTTTTTCTTGTTGTTTAATGCGACACTGTGAATACTGAATGCAAGGCCATAATGTAAAATGTGTATATTCTCTTTTTTTTATTACCAAATTCCAAATTTAACTTTGTCCCATAAATTGTTTGAAATTTGTTAAATGTAAATTTTAAGGGTAAATGTGGCAAATTTTTAATGGTATTTAAATTAATCGTAGAGACAAGTCAATTCGGTAGTCCAATTAAAGAAATTACTCTTTGAATTCCTAATAGAAAAATTTCCAGCATCTTAAAGTTGAAATGAACTCTTGCTTCGTAATATTCCGCAATTTAACAGTTACCGATAGTGGAAGTTATTCGGCAAATAACTTCCACTATCAAGACATAATTCCTAGTCGTCTACAAATAACCAAACCTCAGCACCTAGGGAGAGGTTATAGGGAAGAGTAGGAAGGTGCGTGGGGTTAAGTTGAAAAGGGAATATAGGTATGATGAAACAAAAATTAAAAAGTGAGGTCGAGTGTAGATTTTATAACTTTTGAATCAACGGCCCATCTTAGACTTATTATTAGGTAAGAAAATCACAAATTGTGACTGAATTGAGAAAACATTCAACAATTGGCGATTTCTGACATTTTTCAAAAAACATCCATCATGTCAAAAGTTAAAAAATCGAGTCTGCAAATTATTCGCGTGTTTGCAATCGAAAACGTGGAAGGAAAAATTATAGGAACTGTCATATTTATCAAAGCGCTTAAGAGTCACGAAAACAAAATTCAACGCAAAAACATGTACTTGATCATGAGCTCGTTGATGTTATATGTAGCGGTGGTGACGATACTCTCGGACCGCACCGAAAACCCACTCAACCATGTTAGGGTACCTCATTTCCCAACTTAAAAGAGAAGTTTCGGAAAGGTCCCCCTTGGGAACGAAGAGGGAAATGATGGCATGCGAGGGACGACCTCAAAAGGCTATCGCTCGAGGGCAAGCGGGCGAAAGAAAGGGGGTAGTGAAGAGTGGGAGAGTAAACTGTTGGGGGTCGGGGGTGGATAGTTGAAGAAGAAGGTGGTGTCCGCACCCCCTTCGGGAGACGGCAGAAGGGTCGGGGAGGAGGGAGGTCCTCAATTATCCCTCATATTGTGGAATGAATATCATTAACCCGACCGACCGGGCGGAGCAAGACTTTTGCATGCAAGGATCGCGTATCGCGGTCGGCGTTTTATCCGCTACCGGGATATCTTATCTCCCACCCCCACCCTAACGTCCAACCTTTCCACCGCCTCTGGGGAGGGTACGGAAAATTATGGATTCCACTAATGACCGGGGACTGCAGAGAAATCCCAAGCCTTTAGGTTCAGAGGAGAAGGAATATACGTATTAAAATCCGTGAGCGAAGCGAAATATATTATCCCTTGACTGAGATCAAATTCGCAATAAAAAGTAGCAGATCCTCTCGTTGAAATCCGTTCCCAGTTCCTGCTTCTCTGATGGCGTGAATGCAATTTTGAGAACTTTGAAAAGGTATTTGGTCAAATATAGTATAAATAAACTATGATTAATAGTCTGATACCGATGCATCGCATGAGTGGGCTGATTCAGAAATGAGTGTGAATGACTACGAATTCATCAAAGTGATCATTGTATATTCTATGGAAATTGCATAAATAATTCATCGCTGAATAATGCAAGAGAATTTGAGGAAGTCAAGGAGTCGAGATCCAATGTTTGCAATTCCTCCCGTGTCGTAAACATAGCTTAAATGTGATGCTGTACAAACACACGTAATTCTAATTTGAGTAAATAAGGAAGGCGGATCTGACATATAATAAAATAGCTCGAACATTTGCTTTTAATCATTTATATTTGTATAAAAATAAAAGTTCTATCGTGAATATTTCCATTCATTTGTGTTCGTGAATAATTTTCAATACCCAAACATCCGAATTCTCCCCCATGGAATACAACTTTGAGGTGATGGAAGGGCTTTTGCGTTCTGATGACCCCTAGAGCTGTGCTTCAGGGGGAAATGATATATTCTTTTAGTAGGGATATCCATGCCAGTTAGGTCGAAGGGTAGGAGCCGGACGAAAGGCAGAACACGCAGCGTCTGTCCCTCAAGGAGGCGGTTACAAAGGTTTCTGACCCCAGTGATGTTGCCATTTGAGTGGCGATTAAACCAAAAAATGCTATTGAGGAAGTAAACGGGAAACTGCCTCAATAATCATCCCATGAAGCAATGGAGGGCATAAAATTGAATCTTGGTAAATACGAAACTCGGTCTACTGGGCCGGTAAGACAGCGGGATACGCAAGACTTCCGCGGTCATCATCTCACGAAATCCTTGCAAATCGTTGAGGCATGTGCGAGTGGCGATGGAGAGTCCATATGGGCAGTGTTAGCATATGAAATAAGATCACCCATGCTTTTCAACTTATAAGTGGAGAAAATGGTCAAAGAGGGTAGGAAAAACTGGAAATAGAAATTAAATTCGGTGGAAAATTCATAAAATCAGGAGCTGTAATTATTGCCGTGCCAATTGGAAAGTCAAAGAATAGGTAAGGGATGAGAATAAATGTTAAAAAAAGAAATTTCATGCGGTTTTCCAGCTAGAGGGAATATTAAAATAGGAGTTCCAAAACTATGGTAGGTGGAATAGTTTCTCGCAAGTGATTTAGACCAAAATACTCAATGTAGTAGATACATAAGCAGAAAAATTGCTTGAGTCAAAGAAGGTTTCGCAAGACGGAATTGATGACTGAGTTTTTGAGTAAGGTTTTTAAAAACTGACTAGTGAAAACTTTTATTTGGGGCGTGGTTTTGTACCGTGCGAAAACACAGCCGCTGACGTCAAATGATAGTTAGAGATTGGAAGCATCTGAAATGTGGGTGTGGAAATGGATGGCAAAGGTAAAATGGAAGGAAAAGGAAATAAAATAAGTGCTAAGCATGTTGGAGGGAAAAAGACGGTTGTTGGGAGGAAATTGAATGCAGACTATTTCGATTGGCGATGGAATCCTGAAGATTGTGATAGAGGCAAGGAGATTAGGCAAGGGAGATAGACAGGAAAAAAGGGAAGGATAAGTCAAGGGTTGTTGAACAGAATAATAGGAGACAGAAGTATTCAGAATTGAAGAACAATTCAATTAGAGCGGGATTTCAGGTTGTGTATTTTTGGACGGAGCTGAGAAGTTTGGCGACGATGAATCTGTGCCTATCCAAAACCTACATTTAACGGTAGACTCCTAATAGCCATCCAAAGGGTATGTACAATGCATGTATTGTACTTCTCTTCTGTCTTTCAGTGAATGCAACGACTGAAAAAGTTGGGACAATGCTCTTATCCTCCAAGTCACATTCTGAAGCAAGTTTTTCTCCCAACATTTTATGAGTCACTAAAACCCGGAATTTGTCAGACGCTCCTCTCTTTTTTTTTCTCACCTCCCTGTTGAATATAAATATTTTATGATCATGGATTTTTTATGGTTGAAATAATACAAAGGACGGGGCATGAAAACGAAATGATATGAGATATGGGTTACAAAAAAGAGTACAAATCATTGGTGACACATGGGTAGATGGATTAGGTTGGAATAATAGAACACAAAATATAAAGCTACAATAAATATGTTTTATAATATATTAGATGGCAGTCTCTCGACGATAAATCATGAAAACTCTTCACGAGACAGTGTTGGTCACTGGCAAAGCCTGTAGCACGATAGGCACCACACAATAGGCACCATTAATACCTCCAACACATTTACTATCGTATATGCGAAAAATGGAGGTTTACCCTTGTGCTGATTTTCCAATCAGTACAAATGTGAAAAACAATCATATAATCGTTATCATTTTTTATGCTACCTTCCAATGAATATTATGTACTGAATAAAACCAAATCATTCAAGGTCGAAGCATAGTCATATATTTTTTGCAATTTCAGAATTTTCACTAACTGTCTCGGATGATTTGACTGATTTTCTCCTCATTCCACTTAGAAGCAGTAATCGCATTTTTTCTCAAAAAAATTATTCACAAAACGAAATGTCGGTGATTTCTGTATTACTTTCTCCAACACCCAGAAGTATCCCCATTTTTGCAACATATGTTTGGTCTTACAGATATCTATTTCAGTGAGTATATTTTACTAAGGTCACACTCTCCAAATCATTCCAAATATTCAGCTTTAACAGATTTCATCCTCCATTGTTAAGTGTCTACGTCGTAAAATATATCTGGTAAGTGGCTTACCTTTCCCAAAGAAGAATATAAGCCAAAAATTAGATGCGTGATTCCGTAATGTGGAATAACTAGGGTGGGTGAGTCATATGAATTTTTAATTCGGACGCACTTTCACTTCAACAGATCTGCAGGTCATAGGGCATAACCGCTGCATAATGTTGACCAAGACAATTTTCTCCAATGGGATATGTGACCCGTGATAAGCAAGTTTTCTCGCGTGTCTCAGCTAAATCATCATTCACGGTTCAAATCCTAGAAAAGGAAGCCTTTTTCCAGACACAACTTTTTTGAACATTCAACGATAATCATTTAATTCTCTATGCAAAATAAAGTTAAACGATATTTCTCGCGCCATTGCTTTTAATTCATTATTTACGCGAAACGTAAGAGATCAGTTTCAATAGCCATCACATTTTAAGCACCACGATCGAACAGAATGTAAGAAGACCCGAGTGTGTTTCTCTGCAGGAATACCTTACTTGATATGAATCAATGTGAATTTGGAATACTTAGGAGTTTACTTATTCTTTTTTTGTGTCGGCTCTCCCGATGGCGTCAGCAAATTTAAATTTTAATATGTGTCCACTAGAACCCAAACGTAGAGATTCGATTTATTCTGATTCAGATAAATTTTCGCTCAGAACTTGAGATAAACATTTCTAGAGGTACCTCAAAAATATTTTTTATCGAATTTTTTTGGTTTTTCAAAGTCTCAGTTTATTTTTAGTGTGTTGGGTCCATTTCTAAAGCCTGATTCGCCCATTCTAAGTAGTAGTATTTAGGGGAGGCGACCGACTGCTGAGGTCATTTGCTCCTTTAGGGATGGACTGGAAAGGATGAAGGGTGGAGAGAAACCCGGCGTCGGCATTTGCCTACACTTTACGAAAGGCGCCAAGGGGTCCGCAGCTTAACGTCTCATCCGACGGACGGCGTACTCACTCAAAGTGCCCTCCACAAAGCACCTCAAGTAGGGATCGAGATACCTCTGAAATATATTCAACACCGTCGGGATTTGAACCCGGGCCCTCTGGGTGGGAAGCCAGTACATTAGCCCCCGCACGAATGCCGATCCCCTCGTCCATTCTAACACGCGTACGGATGCAAATCCAGTTAACAGAATTTGTTACCATGAACTATCCTCATCAATGATCATTTGGCGAAAATTATCAACTCTAACCTGTATCTATTGGAATCATATCGCTTCTCTCTCCCGAGGACTTCTCATCCCCCCCTATTCCCACTTAGTCCCAATATCGTATCGCTTCACTCGCGTAACTCATTTCCAACAGCTCTGACTGAGAACAGAAACCATTGCAGTGTTTCCCAAGTCTCCAGGCCAAACACATCCATCCACCAGCGTATAAGTTCACCGCTCAGCGCTAACTCGCAAGTCCATCATCTGACTGAAAGCTCAGGCATCTCCTCCGCGTCGTTGAAATCCACTCCCTTTGCCTTCGCGTCATCCAAAACCGAAGTGGAACACATTTCCTCTGCCTCCCGCCTCGACGCCCACTAGAAACAAGATGAAAACTTTCCCACCCCCTTTTAACCACTTGGCAATCCGACAGGACAAACAGGGCGGGGGAGTTCTCGGGACTCCCGTGGTGAGTTTGGTGAGGGTCTTCCGTCGTGTTAACGAAATTCAGGGTAATAAGTAATACAATCTTCGAAATAAATAAAGCAGGAACAAAGCCGAGACTGGAGACGTTTAGATACATATGTTTTTTTGCATATTTCAAGAACAGCTATTTATATATGCACATGTTCATACGTTTTATATAAATGTCAATGTATTGATGCACGGAAAAGCCTAGCGTTTCGCTAAAAATCACTTTGAACAACGAAAAACATCAAATTTTCATCGAAGAGCCTGGGCTGGACTCCCCAGGAATCAAGAAGATTACACGAACGACTTAAAATGTTAGATAAAACAAACCCATCGAAATTAAGGGTGGCAAATGAACAAACAAACAAAGGAAAATAATTTTATCCCCGCACTGTATGTGGTGACCTAGGCAACGACGAGGAGTCGAAGGAAATCAGCCGACAAACAGAAATCATTTCCCAAATACACAATAAGGGGTGACAAAAGTGGGGAAAATCTCGCTCGAAATTACTACAGGGCCGAAGATCCAAAATCACCAATTGCAATAATTTTTAATTTTTAGAGACATCTGCCTCATATCCTCGTAGAGGCTTGCTTGCAGGAGAATACGCAGGTGTAGATACACGTCTCTGCATAAATAACATTTTCATGGAAGATCAATCGCGACTGCTAAAATTCGCCCGGATCGAAAATCCAATGTTGTCACTCACCTGTTGGATCAGTTCCCGGATCACGTACATATTTTCCTCGACATTTAGAAAGAGTAAGCGACTGAAAGGTAGCGCTAATGTCTGCGCATTTCTCAAGTCAGTTTAAAATTTATTCTTAAATTCTCAGTTCAGTTGAGCTTCTTACAGAGGTGTCCCAGAATTAATTTACAGAGGTAATCAACCAAATGAAAATCACTACAAAGTCATAGATCATAGTGGGTTTTAACATGTCCCTCAAGTATGCGGGAGATCTGAAAGAGACAAAGGGGTAGTTTGGAAGGAGGAGGCATTATAGAATCATTGTTTTTATTATGGGTTAAATTATTATTAGATGCTGACGGATTTTTTTTAGTTTCGGAGTACAGGTGATGAGGTTCGGACTACTAGGGCGGTGTGATTTGGCCCGAGGAATATATCTAGCAGTGGGGAGTAGGAACGTATCATTAAAATGTAATAGTTTGCTGATGGAGTGGTGGAGGTTATCTGAATAATGCTGTAGGAAGGGGTTTTTATTACATATGCATTGGACGCGAACGGAGAAGGGAAATGAAATGCTTAGTTTGGGATGAGTGACAACTGTGAAATGAAGTTATTGTTGCTGGTTTGTTGGTTATTTTTAGAGGGAAGTGGAGAATGGGTTATTTTAGGAGGGAAATATCTACGTCTGACTACATGAGAGACTAAAATGGAATATTTGCAGTAAATCAAGACAGAAGGATTGAGATTTGCCATAAGCGAGGAGAGATTTTCGTGCACACAGGTCCAAAGACGAAAGATATTATCAATGCAACGGGCCCATAAGAGATTTGTGAGATTTTTGTTTCAGAGGATAGTACTTTCGAGTTGATCCATGTTAGGCATAATAATGGACTATGTAGGTATCCTTGGCGGTACCTTAAATCTGAAGCAAAGCGCAAGCCGTAAAACACAAAGCAAAAATAATAGAACGCAATTTATTTAATACTTCGGATGGTCAACTCACTTTTTCACCAGAAGAGAGAAAGCTATGTGCACGGGTGATACACAATAAGGGAGAGCTTTTTTATGAGAAGGGGATAGGATGGGTTTAGTGGGACGAATGTTAGGAGGAAGAGTCCACCACGGTAAGGAGGAAGACAGTCCCAGCGGACTAGGTTCAAGCCCGGGTCCGAGCACGCTTCTATGAACCAAATGCACGCCATCTGAATAATGTTGAGCAGCAAATGTGTGTTGAATGGAGGAGGGAGGTGATAATGGAAACGTTTAATATTCGTTGAAATAAACACTGTGGATGGACGTGTGCTTGGGAACTGGTAGGGAGCCTTATGAGGAAAAAATTTTACACGATGATTGTTTAAGCGGATATTGAAGAATGTCTTACATTTTCCAACGTCGGAGGGGGGGAATTTGCGTTTCATTGCATTCGCTGGGTAAGTAATATCGCTAGAGGTGCATAAGAGAACAGAGGAGGATGGGATAGAATTGGTGAGTTTTGAAGGGAGGGGTCTACGGCAGGGGTATCCCACCCATGGCTCTCGGACGTATACGTTTCACAAATAAATTTTGAACTAAATAATTTACTAACGTTTAATCATTTTTGTGAACAACTTTTAAAAATAAAGATTACAATGGATGAAATTCAAACTAAATATCTGATGGCCACCTTACGAATTTCAATGAGGTTCGTTACGAACTTCATCGAACCGTACTTTTATACGATT
Source organism: Hetaerina americana (assembly GCF_022747635.1). Classification (NCBI taxonomy): domain Eukaryota; kingdom Metazoa; phylum Arthropoda; class Insecta; order Odonata; family Calopterygidae; genus Hetaerina; species Hetaerina americana. The sequence continues at coordinate 25,643,644 of NW_027287316.1, forward strand.
CAATTGAATTCAATTTATTCATTCACCATAAGCATAGAATTATGCATGGCTTTGTCAATACATGTTTTACACTTCATATCAATAAAAAAACATTATGCAAAATATCAAAACAATATGTAAAATACAAATACATACAATTTACAATTTTTTTGGGATTAACACATTTCAATTATACATTTAAAATGGTATGCATTAGAAAATCATCTACACTATAGAATAATTTACATGGAAGTAGTTTTTTCACGGCACACTTGAATTTAAAGGAACTTTTGATATTTTTAATACAAGCAAGCAATTTATTGTACATAAGTATTCCCTGATGATCTATCCCTTTAATCGTTTTATTTACTCTGTGCTGACTTACATGGAATGCATTTTGGCTTCTCGTATTATGACTATGAAGGTCACAATTTTTAATAAACATGTCTTGATTTTTGTTAATAAGAGACACTGTTGAGTTCATCAAATAAAGAGTAAAAATATTATTACTGCTATTAATTATATGTAGCTCTTTTTTCATTTATTTTTATAGTAAAATCATTTTTTAATGATCAAGTTTTACTAATTTGGTTTTATTTACTTCATTTATTATCGTAATCGGGTATTTTACTGTTGTGAAACAAATGTAAATATCCATAGAGGTACCTTTTACATATTTAAATTAGTACCATTACATGTAGCGGAATTATTGATGGACCTTTTTTATACTCATCCGCTACCATTATGTGTTTTTGTTTACGTGTGTCCCAATCCCTCTTCCGCCAAGAAAAACCAGGGGTTTGCTGCATTCTGACGATGACTCTCCGCCAAACTACCATCCCCTCCCCGTCCCACTTCCTCCTTTGCCCACTGCCCTACAAGGGCACTTAGTCGCCCATCCGACCCCCCCCCCCAATCCCATTTTCCTGCCTTCCTCCCATCTGCCGAGAACACTCCGAACTTCCACGCCCCCAAACGGTTACTCCCTCAAACTTCTCCTTCCCGCTAAAGTAACAGCTCGCTCTCTCTCCATTCCGCACACACGCGACCCCACAACAGTCTTTTTTGGAGCATAAGAAAGACAGCAACTCACACAACCGGCCAGCAGCGAGCTTTCCCTTCGGGACGGTGACTTGGAGCCCGGAGCGCTGCGAAGGAGGAGCTATGATGGATTCCCTCCCCCCGATTCCCAAGTCGCGGGACGTCCTTCCCAAAATTCAAAGCGATGTTCGCATTAGGTATCTGCCCATTTATTCATCGTGTCACGGCCGTCCATGAGTTCAAAAATCCTCGGATAAATTGACCGATGGTGAAACACGGTCTAGGGTTTCCCTGCGTACGAGAATTGCTATGGAATCAACCACATTATACATAGATCTATATGCACCCAAATGGTGCATTCAGCCATTTTCTCCAAAGATGGTTAAATATAACAGTCGCAAATGGCTCTCTCATTAGCGTGTATCAACACAAGATCTCTTCTAATGCAAGTGCAATTTTTAGCGTCAGGTTCAGAGTATATTCATTTATTTTCTAAGCTAGAGTCCTAATTTAGGTACCTCAAAAAATGTATTTCACCATCAATTATCACTGTAAAACACAGTTTCCGCCTAAGAATTCCACTTGCTCTAGTATTAAAGAGAGATATCTGCTTTCAGATTCTCTCTTACACCCATAAGGATTTCACTTTTCTTCTTTTTAATGTTTATATTATATTCCTGAGGCACTTGGTCTACAGCATTCAGGGTTGCTTATTTTGTTCCGTTCAACGTTGTCAAAGGCTTTCTCTAAGTCAACGATTTCAACACATAATGGCTCATTTGAGTAAGTCATTTTTTCGACCAGTACCCTCCGACTGATTATAATTTTTATATTGTTTGAACCGTGGTGAATTGAGGGATTGAATGTATTTTTTCTCTTGGCGTGTGCTTACTTAGCAAGTTTCTTTTTAAGGAAACTTGATCATCGAGGGAAGCTTCAAAGTATTTTATTCTAATTTATTAATTAACGCTACTTTTTATATCATACTTAACCAAAACTTAAAAATATTTTATATAATTGCCATTACTTTCGTCGCATGAACATCTCTCACACGAGCAATTAAAATACGACATCCTCCGTTCTACATATCGCCAAACAAAAATAACTATAATGTAACAATTATTACTCCATGAAATTCATTATATGTATTTTTTAGTTTTTTTGGAACGTCTGGGCGTTAAAATTGTAACCCCAGATCACTAGCAGTTTATAACTGAAACAGATTGCCATTCAACCACACCCACAGTTCGTGCTTGCACCCAATCATTAGTCCCTCTTGCGAGCTCCATTCCCACTTCTTTGAAACCTCAACAGACCATTCGATTGGGGGCCTAACCACCGGCAAGCGTGTCCGGCCCACGACGATGGATGAGACCCGTTACGATTCTCCCTTCCTGACCCAATTGCTACCACTTTGCCTTCCGCTTTCCTGTATTTTCACTAATTACGAGCTGCGGGAGATTTTGTTCGCCTCTGGCACCCAATATCTCTCCTGAAAATCTGGGGCGATTCCCATTCCTTTTGCTCTTCTTCTTATCCGAGTCATCGTTTCTTAATTACTTCCCTGGTACTTTCGCGCATTCCTAAGAAATACTCCTTTCTCTTCCCCCTATGAATACCGACCTCTAAGACGTACGACTGACTAAAATGATCGAATCACGATTTGAAAATAATTATTTACGGTTATGGCAGTCGCGAAAAACACCAATAAGGATTTACAATGGGAATTCTTAATATAATAGGCTTCGGGTTGAGGGTTGAGCTTATAAAATTAGAGCAAAATAATTTAGGGATAGCCATAAATTATGGACGCCTGACCTTTCTCACTCACTGAATCTTGTATATTCTGTTCGAAGAAAGATTCCTAGTTTCCTGCTTCCTAGTTTCAACCTAGACGACAGTTGTTATTTGCGCAATGTTAGGTTGAAGTTATTTTTATTTCCAACACACATTTTTAATACGTACAAAGAATTATAACATAAAATATCTCACGACCTTCAGAGTTTACTCAAACGACTTAAAAATATATTATGGCCTTTGATGCATTATTAATGAATTTTTAAACTTGATTAACTCCAGAATCGAAGTTTTCGTCGAAGGTAATGTTCAAGCAAGATATATTCTGGTTGTACCAGTTAAATTTAATTAATGATTATATGCGTGTATTTAGTACCATGGCCTTTGATTTGTACCCGTACCGTCCAGTCAAATTAAATAATATTTTGCATATCTGCTCACAGTTTAGAACTCAATACCCATAAACTAAGCCACCGGAAATTAACATGCACGGATATTATGAATTCCTAGAAAAAAGGAGAGACTGCAAAATGGGTAGCGTTGCTGGATTTTTGGCTTTGTGTTTTAAGTATGCAGCATTTTAAAAAAATCAATAGATAATGCTTTTAATGAACAATTGTAGCTTAGCAGAATGAAATATTACCGAACGACCATTCTCACGCAAAATGTTTTCCTCATTATTGGAGGTGCCAAAGTTATTGACAGAAAGGTCAAATGTATGCAGTAATATAGACGTCTAGTATCCATCGCAAATTCTTTTCAAATGCATTTTACCTTTAGTTACACCTCTACACACAATTAGGTACGTCTACAATACACTTTGTCTGTAATATAATGCCTACAACACAAATTTGGGTGGCAATTTTTTTTCTTTTATTTCTTTATTAAAATACACATGTGCTGATAGACAGTGTCAGGTGTCACACAAGTCCCTAGTAATCACAAAAGATAATAGACAAAATCAGTCAGTAAAACAAAAGTACACTTAAAGGAAACTTCAAAACACATCTCTTTCACAAAACAAGAAAATCCCCATCTCATTAACATCAATCAATCAACAAGGAAAAATAGATAAATTAAAAAAATTAACCTGCTACACATAATTTTACAACAACATCAATCAAATTATCACATATATTCCTTACATATTTTCTTAAAAGTATGCACTCTGTTAGGAAAGGACTCGAATAGTTTTGCAGGTAAGGTGTTCCAATCAACAATTGTTTAATTTAGAAAAGAAAATTTTTTTCGTTCTTTGCGCCCGAGTAGATTATGTAGATTTAGACTATCGTGTGTCCATGAAGCTAAGTTCATTCGAAATGAACTGTTGCAAGTATCTTTAGATCAAACGCTAATCTCGAATACATAGAAAGATAAATTATTTAAAAAATGAGGTAAATTTTTACAATCGAGGATATTTTCACCATCCTTCGTGAATACAAGTTCTAAAGTATGAGCGTACGTATGCATAAAAGAATACTTATAATCGGTATCTGTAAACCAAAAGTTTATTATTATATGCGGTTGCTCTATACTTCCACGCCCTAAATCTGCTGAATGCTATAGAAGTTCGATTTCTAATAATAGATGTAAGATTCAAGTATCACAAAATATTAAAGATTTCTAACCTAGTAGAAAGTTATATTCACAACGATGAACTACGAACGAATACCTACAAATTTTTTGTTCCAAGGAAACCGAGGAAGAAAGGTATGAAACAAGGGTTTTCGTGGGTTCATAAAATATAGTTGTCTCAGGTTTTTCCTCCTCGACCACGAAGAGTTTGCAGTTACTTCCGTGTATCGTCTGAAATGGAGTATCCTAAGGAAATTTCTGCATATTAATATGGATGTACACCAGTAAATCCCTGGAAAATGCAATTCTGAGTTTTTACTCGTTTACAAAAAAATAATAGAAAGGGCTTTAGAACCACAGTCTACTTAAGGTGTAGTGAACCGAATGAGAGTAGGAAATCGAGATAATCAAGATAGTGAGAATCGGGCAGGAAGAAACCAATACACTCACCATATAAAAATGCGTCATTTTTAGCTGTTCCTGGTCTATAGGATCCGTACATTTTATAATATCTACATTTATACCCAAATATCCTGGTAGCGTGAGAGAGAACAGACACGATGAATGTTGATTCTCAGGTTACCGCTAAGTTTGGAAGCATGAAGAAAATAAGCTTCTTCACTATCCGGTTTCCCTCGTTTTGTTTCTTCCCTTCCAGAGGCAAACAACGGGAAAAATTTATGCGAAAACCCTAAATCTTTACTCCTGGCCTGAAAATGTAAGCTGAATGTCAAGAAAAACAGTTCACACTGAAATATCAAGCAACGATATATGAAATGCTTAAGGAAAGCAAAAATGTTGAATGGAAAAATGCCACTGAAATCTTAAAAAAGGAATATTAATGCGGTGCAACGTAACTTTTTATTTATAATCATATCTTCACTATACCTGCTACGAAATATACGCGAATTAAGTTCTTCATAACGGTAATATACTAAAATATTGTGCAACCTTTTTGCAGAATTGTTTACTTTCGGTTTAGTTTTGTTTTTATCTAGCTTCAGGACCAATTTCACATTAACTCCCATGAAAGTTCTTTAAAATCGTGGTCAACCTATTGATGGTTGCGTTTCAATCATCATGCATGGACCTTCAGTACCCAAATAGTACTGCACCACCGCCGTTAAACGTACGGTTGTATCAAAGTTTATAGTGCAGATATTACCATCTGTCCATAATAGTGATAGATTTCCCAGGTCTAGATTGCAATTTTTTATAATGAAAAACGCTAACGGGAGGTCAAACAACATTTTCCTATGTCTTAACCTTGGATATATGCTAATATACAAAATTAAGACACTTTTAAATCAAGAAATAATTTTATTTCACTAGCATATGCTTACACATCTCTCAGAGTGGAAGGCTTGAATTATTGATATGACATCGGATAACGTCAGTACATCTAAGGGTTAATAGGAATGATACGGATAAAAATGCTTACCAGCATATTCAAGGGGAAACAGATTAATAAATATTAATCGATTTCATAATTTAAAATATTGAACCTACCACACTCGGGGGATTAAAGTTACATTGAAAAGTCAATGGGGATGCAACTCTAATGAATTTATGAGTGAATAAATGAATTAAAGAAAAAGATGAATTTTAAATATTGATATCTGACGGAATTCAGTTGCTTTGGAATCAAATGGATTTATATGAAGTGCATATTTAATAATGTATGCATGTGAGCTAATATTATGCCAAATCAAAATTCACATAAATAAATTTAACAACTGATAAATATTTTCAAAAACAGGCTGAATAAACGTATATCTTGATGTCGCAGACCTGACGTTGACTTTTCACTCATCCTAGCTATGGTTTCTAGGATAACATGTTGGAAAAACTAATTGAAATAATTTTTAAATAGTGCTTGAACATCCCCTGCCTATAGAAAACAACTTTGATTTCGACAACTTCGAAAACTTTGAAGGTTTGTTCATTCTGATGAACCCTGGAGCTGTGCAGGCGGGAACAATGATATTTGCTCTTGGTATGGAAACCCATACAAAATGTGCCAAAGGGTAGGAGCCAGACGAAAGGAAGTCTGCCCAGCGTTTGTTACTCAGTGAGGCGGCTGTGAAGGCGTCTGACCCCAGCGGTCCAGCCATTGAGTGATGGTTTCACGCTAAAAACATTTTTGAGGAAGGCACCTGAAATCCACCACAATTGTTATTCCCAAGATTGCTAAGATGGACAATATCGAGAAAATGAGTCCCGGCAACAACGGGTCTTGGCCCAATCACCGTGTGTCACGCCGGGCATCTGAGGAGACAGGACTTCCGCGGTCCTCATCTAAATGAATACTTCCGTAGAAATAGTGACAGCAGAAAAACAGAAGACGCAGAAAAGGACTAAGTTAGTTAGAATAGGAAATTTAAATGTTAGGACAATGTTCAGAATAGGAAAATTAGAGAATATTAAGGAAAAGATGGGAAGAGGGAATAAAGATGTTTTACGCCTATGCGAGGTGAGATGGAAAGATAGCAGGGATTACTGGAGTGATAACTATAGAGCAATATACAGAGGAGGGGACGAGACCCAACAACGGTTTGCAATATTAATGAATAAAAAGGTTTGAGAGAAACATTATAAACATAGAACAAGCGACCGCTAGAGTATTATCAGTGGAGCTAGAAGCAGAACCAACGAACTTCGTCATTATTCAGGTACACACGCCACCAGGCATTCAGGGCAGGAAGAAGTTTATAGGGCACACGTTCAGTTAGAAGATATAACCGCCGGTGTTCCTGAAGGGAGAGAGTTGATACAAGTTATGGGGAATTATACCACGATAATAGATGAGGGAAGAGACTAGGGTTTATGAACAAGGAATGACCGTGGGGAGAAAGGCATAGAGTTCCGCAGGAGATCATCACTTACACTTGGATTAGACACCATAAAAGACATAGGTACACATGGATAATTACGGGAGATGTTTTAGACTATAATTCGGTAAGGGGCATAATTAGGAGCAGCGTAATTAATTCGCGCATACTTTCCCGTAAGCGGATATGAACTCGGTTTACAATTTGGTAGTTATTATGTGTACCGTCCGATTCAATGAGATAAATCAGGAAAGACGATTTAGTAAATGAAACATAGAAGCACTCATTGGATGGAAAATAAATGAGTATCACCAGTTTGTAGAGAAAATCATCAGTGAGAAAGGAGAGAGAGTAACAATAGAGAAAATTGAGAATATATCAAAAAAGGGATTTCGAAAGCTAGAATAGAAACTTGAGGAATAGGAAATAGGATTCCAGACAGTTTGATTAGAAAACTAAATGAAAGAAGGAAATGGAAGCGTAGACGCACCGAAATAGGTGTACGAATAAAGAGTTCAACAATTAACTGAGGTGAGAAAAAAATAAGGTGAAGAGAGCTAGGTGGAAAAGGCAGTGCAAGGATATAGCAAGTTTTCAAAGGAAGGATGACATTGATGGGCTATACAGACAGGCTAAAGCACTTTAAGAAAGTAAATAGGGAAAATCGTTGGAAACAATCAAAGATAAGTTATAAAAAATACCAGTTGAACGAAAAAATATCCAAGAGAGATGGAAGGACTATATCAATGTGCTGTGTGGAAAAGGTATCAGGCCAGCAAGGTTAGACATAACGGAGAGTATGACGTAAATGAAGATAGCTTAGGTCCAGGCTTACTCGATGCTGAGATAGAAAGGGCATTAAGGGCATTGAAATAAATAAGGCGCTGCGGTTAGATACTATTCCTGAAGTTACTTAAAAGTATAGGAAAATGTGAGAGGAAGAGTTTTTATGGACTAATTTGCCACATTTATGAGAAAGGGATTGGCTGGAAGACTCTCTGAGTTCAGGTCTATCTCCTAGACCTGAAATAAAAAGGGCATTAGTATGCGAGTGCGTAAGCAGCTAAAGCGGCTCTCAGAATTATCGATGAGATGATCGACAGGGAAAATGGACAATTTTGGGGTGATCAGTTTTGGTTTAGGAAAGGGAGGGGCACTTGTGATGCCATTGCAGTAATGAGAATTTCGTAGTCAGATTATAGAATGCAATCAGGAAATATCTGTCCGTTTCGCAAATTTTGAATAGACTTTTCATTGAGTTAATTGGGACAAAATGATGAATTATCGCAGAAAATAGGAGTACTTTGATGGAATAGAAGACTTATCCGCAACCTGTACCCATCACAAAGCGCGCAGGTGAAAGTGAAGTATGGAGAGTTCTGATGGGCAGTGTTGGGAAGAGGAGTAAGGCAGGGGTACCCGTAATTATCTGTGTCTTTCAACTTTTATTAGGAAGAAATAATCAAAAAATAATAGGAAGAACTGGAAGTAGGGATAATATTGATGCGGAATAAATAAAATAAGTTAGATTTACAGATGATCAAGCTTTAGTTGGTACGATGCCTAATGGGATGCAAACTCTACTGGGTATATAGGAAGGCCAGTACGATAGATATGGAATGAGAATAAAACTGAGAATTTGCGTTTTTTCAGAAAATGAAAGACTAAGCTGAAGATTAAAATGGGAGGGCAGAAACTAGAGCAGCTGGAACAGTTAAAGTATCGCAAAGTGTTCTAAACCAAAATGGTCAAAGCAGTAGGGACATTAGATGAAGAATTGCTTCTGGCAAAGAAGCTTTCACAAGGAGGAAGGAATTGATGACGGGGACATTGAGTAAGGATGTTAAGAGAAAGCGCGTTGAAACTCTGATTTGGAGCGTGGTTTTGTGCGGTGCAGAAACAATGTCATTAAAACAGGATAATAGAAATAGATTGAAGGCTATTGAAATGTGGGTTTGGAGAAGGTTGGAAAAGGTGAAATGGACTAAAAGGAAAACAAATGAGGAAGTGCTGGGTATGATACGGAAGGAGAGGAATGTTGGGAGAAAACGAAAACAGACAGAAATGAGGGGTGTAGGGCAATTTGACTGACAAGCGGATGTTAAAAACTATAATAGAGGGGAGAACATTAGGCAAACAAGGAAGGGGTAGGAATAGAATAATTTGTTGCATGGAATGAAGGGAGGAAAGAAGTATGCGGAATGGAAGAGAGAGCTACTGTAGCGCCTGATTTCAGTGTACTGTAGTGTGTACAAGTCTACAGGCTATGATCCTCTAACACCTGCCTTGACTGGTATAATACCAAATAATAATATGAACACCACTTGTTAAGCTTTCAAATTCTATCCTTGGCACGTTATGAAAATAGTATTTGGTTTGAAAACATTTTTCTCGAGAGGCTGAAGCAACAGGCAAGTTAATAACAAAACGTAGTATTACGAATAATGGATAGAATAATAAATTACTGTTTTAGAAAATACAACGCATTAAGGTACTTGAATCCATTGTCAGTATTCAAAAGGAGTCAAATATTCGACTTTAGAGGTTTTGTCAATTGTTGTACGTGGTATGAGCCGGAATGGGATGCAAATACACGGCAGATTGTGACTTGGAAAGAAAGATCAAAAACAACTCGAGCGGTTAAGCGCATGGACAGCAGACCCAAAGGGCGAGGCTTACAATTTCTCTTTGCCTGCCTTAGATTCGCATCCACCTTAATGAATCCTCCCCGCTAGCACTCCGAAAAAGGTTTTGCTCAGATCTTGCCTGGCGAAGACTTCGCATCCGTCCCTTTGACACGAATTACGTAAGGCCTAGAGGACTCCTTATATTGCTCCGGATCCGTCCAAAACAAAAGGTCCCTCTCCCACTCCCTGCACCCAAGTCTGCTGCTTCTTCTCAGCTAACCAACCCCTTTTGCACGCCAATTCCTCTCCCGGCTCGCTCCATTCTCAAACTATGCTCTCTGATACCACCAGCCATTTTCTCATCTCCCTCGTCTTCCTTTTTTCTTCCGTTCTCTCCCCTCCCTCACCTAAACCGCAGCTCCATTTGACTCTCTTCCACTCTTCTTCCCTCTTCCCCCCCACACCCGACGGCGTCTGGTTCCAGACCCATTTGAGTCACCCTTTCTCTCTTCCACCTTGCCCCCACCACTCCCATCCCTCCGCCTAACCGCCGCCCCACTCTGACCCATTTAACCTCCTCAACCTTCCCCCCCCTCCCAGACCTACTCTCTCTTTCTTCCTCTCTGTCTCCATCTCCATCCGCCTTTCATCTTTCCCCCAGAGTCAAAAGCGTCTCAAAACCCCCGTGGCAACTTCCTTGCTTTCACCCACACGACCTCTTTACTCTCCCCTCCCCTCTCCTACCGTCTCCCCATTCCCTAGACCCGAAATCCTCCCCTCACCTTTTAGACATCGCCATAGAAACCCTCTTACCGGAAAACCCACGCTCTCATGGGAGTCGAGGCAGATGGCGCTGAGCGTCCGCCATACTTCTCCATGATCCGCCGATACGGCGCCTCGTGGTCGTCGATGTTGGGGAAGCATAAGATTTACGACTTCCGAGTGCACATATGGCATTTTCTACCGGGTGAAGCGAATGGGGGTTGTTGTCCTGCCAAGTATAGTGGTGGCATTATCAATGGTAATGTACACAGATACCTTTCATTGTAAATGGGTGGGCGCTTAAAAATTTATTCAATATAAATTGTCTTCGAATGCAGAGAGACTTTTGGTCAACTCCCTTCACTGTTTGCTTGTATTAAATTCTCAAAGATAAGTATTATTGTGGAAAAAATGTCTTTCTGTTACTGAATACATATTGATAATTAACAATAATATCAATGAAACCAGCTTCAACATTTTAGGTTCTTCAGAGCATAAAATTTCTTCATCCTTCTTCAAAAACCATGAGTGACATGCTTAGCTATTGATTTATTAGATAGGAGAAAATATTTACACAGCTTTATCTCTCTTTTTTGTGTCACTTTCTTTCCAGGACCAAAATATGGCTAAAATCAACAGTACATTTGATAAATAAATCAGTAGTTCTCTCAGAGATAGGTTGAATGGTACTTAACCAGCAGCAAAATTGGTATACTGAAATAGGAAATATAATGAACAAACTATTAAATATAAATATATGAACTCATATATAAGCATGGAGCCAAACGTCTTTCCCAAGGCTTGCTGGGTAACCTGCAAATATAGATGAAATAAACAGTGCTCATGGGAGGCAGTTTTTACGAAGCGTAATATATAATAATAGTTATACATCGTCCAAGTCCTACTTATGATGGGTATATTTCCAATGGCTCTCCCGTAAATGAAGGATATTTAGCCCCTGTAAGTATATATTTACACTCTTATCCATCACGCCAAATCAACCTTAATAGGAATATACTCTCTACATTCTTTACGTTACTCAAAATTTTTTTACATCCCTAACGCAACTTGCAACATAATCCCTTGTAGTTAGTGTCTTTAACAATCACTACTTCTAAAAACGTATCATCCGCTTTCCATAACTCCATCACTTTCTTAAAAATACCTCTCCTCTTTTTCGTCCATTCGATTTCATTAATATCTAAAACTCAAAAGCCCCCAATTTACTCTCCTCTCTTTACCGACCAGGCCTCGGGCTATACAAAGTACTGTATTGCGTTTATAATCATAGTCCTATCGAAATATCTAGCATTTATCAACTTTTCCTCGCTAAAACCCATTTTTGGAAGATATTCCTCTGTAAATTTTTATATACCTCTACGTAGTATCTTCCCCATGCAAAAGGGATAAAATAGACCATAATAATACTAATAAGCATTGCCATAGGAGGAAAAAACTCTTTACAGAAAGCCCACACTCTTTTGGGAGTTGTACAATGAGTAAGGGATAACTTTCTTCTCAGACGAGCTAATAATTCTTTTAACCTCCATTATCTATGTCTAAATGTAATAGAAGTTTTTCCCGAATAAAGAGAGATTCTTCTTTTAGAAGGCCTCTGTTTAATTTCATTTCTCCTCTCGAAACTTCTCTTCAATAAATTCCTCCCAATTTAACTTCTAATTCACTTCGGGAGTCGCCGTTATCATGTGTCAGTCGAACTGTAACTGTATTAGGCAAGAAGCTGTGACAAATGACGGTCATGGTGCGACTAAGATTAGCATTTAACTTGCTGAAAAACACTTATTTTATTTGGAAATGACATTTGTTTGCATTTATGGATTATGGCATTGATTACTCTGGTTAAAATTAAAAGAAAAATGATCATATATATTATTTCTTTCTCTGAACCAAGAACTTTGGGTTTTACATGACATTTTTGATTCATGTCATTAGCTCCTTCAAGTAGGATGAGTTTTTAATATGCAAGCATTAATTAATCGCATACTGTGAACAAGAATTTTTTGTCACCCCATCTTCCTTAGAACTTAGAATAGTTACTGTTACTTTCAACCAAATTCTATAATTGTTTGCCTTTATTTAAAAGAAGCCTTATTCTCATTTAATAACATTTTTAACTTCAGAGTTAACCACTCTTTTAATGTAAAAATTGGCTTTCACATCATTAATGATTAACATTTTTAGAACCGTTGAAATCATTTCTTTCGATAACTTTATAAATTATGTAAAAACGTTAATTGTAGTATTTGTTTATCATTTTCTTCTTTTCTGATACTGCTCTACGATTCATTTTAATCGTATTTTCATAAGTTTCGAGATATTTTGTAGTCTTTTTCTTGCTTATAAAACGTAGACATAGTCGCAACGATTTCATAGGTATTTCCGTAAAAGTTCTCATAAGCTTTTAAGGTAGTGTTACATTTAATTTTAGCCTGTGGGTTACATCGAAATCTCAGATGAACTCAGTAATATATGATAGCGATACATATGAAGATATTACCGATTCGCGTTAACATAAATGTCGCATATGTATTTCAGAATCTCTTTATTTCACACGTTTCACGAAAAAGCGTTAAAGAAACGGGACCCAAGTTTTGCCCTTTATTTTAATTTTTCAACGTTACGTTAAGAATATAACAGCCACGATTCAGAATGAAACATGCCGCTGACGTGCCTGGCGACAGCCGAATGCGAAAGACCGTAAATCTCAGGTAAATGATGCTTCTTTTTCGGCCTGAGACGGCTCCTTTGTCTTCCGTATAAAAAACACATCCGGACAACGAAACGAACACATACAACCGAGAAGACTCCATCCTTTTTCGACATTTAAAATGAGAAATGCCAAGTTAAACATATGTCTCTTTCCTTCCACTCGTGAAACCTCAGATATTAATCATTATTCTCTCTGTACCATTGCTACCTAGTGCTTTTAAAATGTCTCAAGACAGGAATTCCCTATTGAATGTATTTAAATTTTTTTTGTAATTTTTTACTACGAATGGAATACACCGATATAAAATAAAAGCGGTTTAATTTCTTAAATTCGAAACGGCAGACTTTTTATAGCATTCAATATGGAGCAGTTATTAATCGTTTAACATTTCAAGAAAAAGTGTTTATTTCAAATTAGGTAATTTTTCTTTTCAAAAGAAAATATGAATTTCACCCTTTTGAAAAATTAATTTATTATTTATTCGAGAGTGAAATTTTTAATTTTATTGAATACTTTACACTATTTTGCTTCAAGTTCATCTCCTCCAAAATTAATAATAAATGTTATTCTGCGACCTTAACACTCTGGCTATATAAACACATAGGTAACTTCGTAAATTAATTAAATGGCATAATTTAGGGTTAATGTACGATAAATTGTCATCTCTTATAGCCTTAAGCTGTGCTTCTCAACTCTTTTAATGGCGTTACCTCCAATGCCTCCACCACTGCTTTCTTTATCGTCTTTCATGGTTCCGTTTAAATGTAGGTATACATTATAAGGCCATGCGCTGCAAAGTGGAAATGGTCTTGGTCCTTCAGCGCCTCGAAAAAGCATTTGACTCTTACGTACACACTGGAGAGAATATACAGCCATTTTGCGTCAACATTCTCTAAAAAAATACACCGGCCGCAAACGATTCCAACGGGGGGGAAGGGGGAGGACATCTGAACAGTCGAATACTGCAACGCGCGGCAATTTTTTGGAGTTGGAAGTCGCCGCAAGAGTGCTCCCTCGCCCCCTTCCCCTTCCCATTGCCAAAACGAACGCTGAATGATCCGCGCGAAAAATAATAGAATTCCACACGCTCGCCGGACCTTTTACAGTTCCCTGCGATGAGTCGTGCTTCACCAGCTGCGCGCTTCAATTCCGACTCCTCCGAGCAAAATAATGGGCGTGAGTAGCGGTAAGGGGTGGAATCAGAGTAAGGGTTAAGGAAGGTCTGAAAGAACTTAAATCTAAGAATATAAACCGTGAATAACTAAGGACCAAAATTCCAAATAGTTTCCAAAAATGACGTTTTTGTACTAAGGTTGAATTAAAAAAATCGTCCATCAAATTGCCTTTTCTTTGTTTCCAAAATTTTTTTCACTTAAGATCTCGCACCTATTCTCTAATATCAATAAAAAAAGAAATATTTTTTAATGCTTCACGCTTTAATTTTGGCATAACTCAACCGGTTTTGCATACCTAAACCTTTCTAATAAAATTTGAGTGAAAATAATAAAGGGTTTTAATTTTATTATTATGTCCATATTCCACTGAGTTATTTCGCCTACGATTACTTTTTCAATGTCATTATCTTTTATCCAAGTTTTTCTCTTAACTAATTCAATAAATGGATTAATTCGGGCCACCTAGATTGAGCCTTTTATTACGTTATCGCGGTGTCTTTTGATATCTCTCGGTTGTTCTTAATTCTACGTTTCTTAAGTATCTAACTTATTCCATACTTTAAGTCTGAACCGCTTTCAACTGACGTGGCGTTAGGGGCAATAAGGTGAGCATTCCTTGTCCGAGTTTTATGGTTTAACCTTCGAATATTTCACGCAAGCTCTATGGTACGTAATTTTTAGGCATTAAATTTCGAGAGAATTTTTATTGCAAGAAAAAGAAAATGATGTAATTGATTCTCTAAAAAGGACACGAGGTCACCTTTTCGAGAGATAAAATGATTTAATGAAGGAATTCGAAGGAGTAGGGAAAAGTAGGCGGGAATCATTACAGAGGGACCCTCGAGTGGCATACGCGAAACGACAAGGGGCAGATGTCTTAGAGAATAAAAATTCAGACATGAAATGGATAACAGATTCAAGAAACAATTGGGGAATTACTGCAAACCATCGAAAAAAATCACCAATTGTGATGATTAAATCCATTTTTCAATATTATGGGAAATATTCGCATTGTATTCATTTGTCAGATTTTTCTAGTACGATGGAACCAATGCTTTCAAAAAGCTGCAATGTTTTTACGATTACGCAGTTGGGAAGAATTGATGTTCTTCCAGCACATTTTCCGGCCGAAGTGCTCGCGGAACTTCCACAGGGTTGAGTTTCCCATTTCCTCCGAACGTTTCGATGTCCGACGAGTAGATCGAAAGGATGCGGAGATGAGAATCTGACCCAGGCGGAAGACACGAGAATTCATCATCGTTCGGTTGCCGCGAATGCACGGTGTATTGCTTATTAAGTCCTAATGGTAGAATGGGACGGTTTTACGCTTATCAATTTACAGTGCAGCAATATCAAAGTGTAAAAATCATTCATCTTGAACTGCATTCGAACCCGGATCCCGGTTAAGTCGAATAATATTTATATTTTAAAACAGTTACATTGTACTACTCATTAGCAGATGACTCCAATGAAAGTACTATCCCGGCATCTCCCGCAGTTTCTTTGAACTTGTTTAGAACACTTAGTTTTGGATATTGAGGAGGGGTACATTAAAAATGACAGTGATATAACACTACACATACGAGGTCTATTCAATAAATATGCGAACTGATGCGATGTTGGAAAAGATGATGGAATAAGTGCATAGCAAAAAATAGAGAGTACTTTGAATGGGACAACATCGGTGTAGACTAAATTTTGTAAAAAAAAGTTTGTATGCCCCCAATATTTATTGGAGAGTCCTCTTATATGGACCATTAATTACCATGCCTCCCAATGGGACTATTACCTCAACGTCGTGGAACAATGAAGCTGGTTGACGGGAGCAATGATAAATAAGGGCAAAGGCCAGTAGCCAGGTGGAAGATGGAACATGAAGCGTCTGTTCCTTAGTGAGTCACATGCAAAGACATCCGACCCCGTAGCGGTGGTTTTAACCTGACACCTTCAATGAAGGTGTCAGGTTAAAACATTACTAAGAAAGGCAGCGGGAAAATGGTTTAATTATATTTTCAAAGGCAATGACGAACGGAAAAATGAGAAGAGTAGTATTACGGAGAGCCTGACTCAATCAAAACCCTTCCTAAAACCACCAGATTTTCCTTGTTCTAAAAATATGTCCTGCTATGAGCTTAGTTAGTTATATCAGCCGGATGTATTCTATTTCCCTCGATCATGAGTTTCTTATTTTAGTTGCTTGCAGCTTTTTCCTTTCCTTACATCTGATTCTATTCTAAACCTTCTTCCTCTTTCTCCCCGTCTCCTCTTTTGTGAGCCCTCCCTTTACACCCCGTATTCCCGAAGTAGTGAATACGAGGCCAGACAAGATGTTTTACCTCATTTATCACCCTTATCCGGACATCTCTCATCCCCCACCCTCCATAAACTCGCCTAATACCTCGCCCTCTCCGTACATTACATTTTCACAACTCTTAAACCACATCCATATTTCAAAACTCTCTGTTTATACTTTCGTTCAGTCATTCTAATGGTGCACATCTTAGATCCATGTGACACAACGCTCTACACGAAATGCTTGTCAAATATTTTTCTTATCTCAATCGGAATTCTTATGCGCCACAAGTTCCTCCGACTTTCTGTATATCCCCTCTCCATTTATATCCTGTCTTGTACATCCTCAATATAGCTCTCATTTACGAAGATCATCAGCTACTCAAATAATAAGAAGGCTAATGCTAATTTAAGTTGGTGGTCAACTAGAGCAGATGGAACGGTTTACTTATTTAGGAAGTATTTTAGTAGAGGGTGGCCAGAGTAGTGAAGATTATTTCAACTGAACTGCATTAGGTAAAGAAGCTCTTATATAGAGGAGGGAGCCGGTATATAGTACCAAAGAAAGATGTAAAGGTAATATTAGTAAAATATTTAATATTGAGCATATTATTGAACGACTCGGAAACCTGGGCGTCGAGGCCCAGAGGTGTAATAATATAGGAGTATGTTGGAGGATTTTGAACTTTTAATGAGGGGTAGTTGTTTTTGTCATGGATAAAGCAATTGAATTGGGCGGGGGAAAAATGAGTTAGGCATGGTAATTGAGAAGTTTATTTGGTCCGGAGAAAATCAAAGAAGGCAGAAAAAATTGATGCTGGTCAAAATTGAGCGGTCATTGAATGTTTAAGACTATGATAGATGGGAGAACTTTCGACTTGCGAATTAATGACGGGAAAAACGATATGAATTTTGGACGGAATGGGGAATCGAGGAACAGTTGAATTTTTAGTATTGCTTTTTGTAATGAAAGGTGTTAATTGTATTTTTTTAGGTATTGTGTGAGGCGGGTCTAAGAAGTAATATAGTAATTATTATAGAATAATTATAGTAATGCTTATTTCCAGGATCCATCAAAAACCTTTTGTTCAGTGCAATACGCTTATAAAATAGCAGCTTCCATTTCAAGTCAAGAGACTTCCCAAATATTTAAATAACCATTTTCACTTCAGCTCTTACCCTTCTATGAATGCATCAAGAGACAACTCTGCCTTCTAAATTATGACCACTTTTGCCTTTCTGGCATTTATACCTGAAGTAATATTCTAAACACTTTCCCCACGCTACAGAAGAGGCCGTTTTACTCTAGGCTTACTTCAACAGTGAAATCAGGGTACATCAAATCGCATCGTTTAAAAAGGGGAATTGTATTCCATAAACGAATTGAATTCAAATTTCAGTACTGGAAACAGAAATAAGTACATTATTTGTTTTCTATACGATTCTCGCATCCATCTACTAATCACATACGAGTATGTGCAGGATCGCTTCTAGAAACTACCGAGTGTTACGCCGGAATCAACATTATTTTTGTAGAAATCCATTTTTTACTCATTTCACCAGAAAATTCCAATTTTTTAGTCAAATTTAAGTCTCTTTCAATTTCGGGATTGTAATCGTTTCGGAGCATTAAATTTTTAACCGAATACGACATCCGTTTTCACTTCAGAATTATAATTGGAACCTGGTATGACGAAGACTAAATGCTTATTTGCATTCAAGTGTTAACACTGCCTTCGAGGGCATCAAATGAAAGCGTTTACGCTAGCACACACACTAAAATTCGTCACAAGGAAGTTGGTTTGTGTGCAAGAATTGACTCAAGACTAAAGCAAAGAGCTTGCATCCAACATTGAACATCTCAAAGTCATATCATATTCACCCAACTATTATTCAGAAATATCCACTTAACATATTAACCTTACTGTTAAAATCTCACTTCTGGTGACGGGTTTTAGTTAAATTTCTTTTTAAGTTATCATTTACTCGTGTTATAGTAATATTTTTTTATTTCATTATTTTCATCAAATGTTTTTTAATTATGTATTATTAATCGGTAATTTTATTTTAAAATAATTTTTCTTCACATTTACATAGATATATCAGTTCTCCTTATGTTTCCTCTCTTATTTTTCATGCATTGATTTATATTTATTATTATTTTTTTTAATTTAGCAAATTATAACATCAGCATTATTTATCTGTAGGTTTTCGCAGGTTTATCACACTCCCCTTCATGTGTGGGTGTTTTCTGCAGTGCGTTCTGTCGTCAAGGATAAAAGCATTATTATTCCTTACGTTTTTCCCACAAATTTGTTCATCTTTCTACACTCTTTGTACTCGCTCATATTCATTGTAAATCGATTGTCATTATTTAGTTTTGTTTATATTATTTAGCACTCAAATGTTATTATATTTTCGTTGAATATTTTTGAAAATGGGTTAGATGGAAGGAGGGACTGTCGCAGTCTCAATATCGCCCGAATAAAGACGAATTATTATTATTCCCATGATTTCAGTACAGATTTTAGAAACTGAAATACGTAACGTGTAAAATGGCTTTTATAATACCTTTCACATTCCCTTATTTCCCGATTAAAAGGCCGCTGTTAATTATAATTGAGGGAGAAGCGACTCGGCCTCTTTTTTTGCCCACGGTCGCGAATCGGTCCTCGTCGAAAGAGCCAACATGTCCATCAGTTTATGCTTTACGCCACTGGGAGCGATGGACCGAAAGGGACAAAAAGAGAGCAACCCTTACCCGCTCTGAAAGCCTCCCTCTGTATGTTTTTCCCGCTCTCCCACTTCATTCCGCGATGGGAAAGAGAGAGGGAGGGGCGAGGCGTGCACTCGTCACCCAACCCCACGCATGGGGGGCCACGCCACCCTATACTATATGTCTGGGGAAATTATCGGAGAGTGGGGGGCAAAGGGGCAAAGTCCCAGGCGTCGCCGGGCGGGACGGATTCCAGGGGCGGCGAGGCGTCGTGTTGCCCGGGGTGGCCCTCGTGGGCTCAAAACTATGACGGGAAGTCCGAGTCACCACCCGTGGAAAATAGGGATTGCTGGGAAGAATTTTTTTTCATCCATTTCGGTGGACGGAGACTTGACCCTTTTGAGTTCACAATGAAGTTCCCGGAAACAAAAATGCAAATTAGGTTTAACACAAATTATGCCCGTTCATTGTATTCGATTATTAAAAACGCCATGTGAAACCATTGTATCACCAAATAACTTCATTCGCTTTCCTATTGGCTTTAGGTGAAAAGTCCAGCCGATATAAATTTAGATTATAGTTTTCCCAATTGACCAAAGCCACTGATATCAGCGCGGAGGTGCGTTTTGACTGTTGATGAGACCAGATATCACGCTAAGGCCTAAATGTAGACCCCATTAATGAACACGAAATATGTATAAATATTTCCCTTCCATTTAAATATATATATATATATATATCCATTTATACACATAAAGAAAGTATATATTAATATATATAAGAAAAGGAAATTGCACAGCTCTGCTTCGTTAAACGCAGGTACATTAAACTATTGCCCTCTAGTCGCTACTACGTATCATGTCATTTATATGAATATAAAAATAAATAAATATATAGTTATTTATTTATAGTGTTTGACGAAGCAGAGCTGTGTGTTTTTCGTTTCTTATATACACACAAACACACACACACACACATATATACAGGTATATATGTGTGTGTGTGATATACCTGTATATCAGGTATATACAGGTATATATGTGTGTGTGTGGGATATACCTGTATATATATGTGTGTGTGAATAAAAGATTGATTTATGAGCGATGCACCGTGGCGTAGGCTATATTGTAATTAATTAAGAATAATCCATTGCCCACAAAAAAATTCCGATAACCAAAGATTCATTTACTCATACCCGGATTACAACATATTATCCCGGCCTACTTCCTTCCATCTCGTATATACACGCAACGACGATTACTTGGATGACCATTTTATGGCTGAAGAGATTTAAGAACCCTTTTCTGTACACCCCCAATCCTCTTTCATTTGCGTATAAGATTCATTAATTCGCTTGGAGTCCAAAAAATGAGGGGCCTTTAATAATTATGCTCAATGAGAAATTTGAGCTTAAATCCGCAAGATTTAGAAAATTCGCCAAATGGATAAAAAGTGACGTCTCGACATTGTTTACCGCCGTCCATCCAAAAGTGGCATCTGGTTTTTACCAACAATTATCTCTGATATTATTTGGCACAAAGAAAAACAATTAAGGCCTAAGTCTTTCGTATTTCAACAGTTGAAAAACAATAATGGTCATTCTGTTGACTACGGATGATAAACAAATATTGATGAATATGCAGACTTCAAAAGAAGAATTCAAATACAATTAGTCTTGTGCCCACTATTGTTCTATTTAATGCACGGTGCGAATTTCCTCTACCCTGCTCTTCTGATCACTGGGCTATTTCGGAAAGTTGAATTTATTTCCTGCTCTTCCTCTCTCTCAAAAAAAAAAACAAAGAGTCGTGTGCTGCTCACCTTTCCTGTCTCGCCGAAAATGGAGAATGGCACGCGTAATGGGAAAAACTCAACTGCCAGGGACGAGTGCGAGGGACATTTGTAACTTGTGAAAATTTAAATAAGATCTGCGGAGAAAGTTTGATAGGGCCAAGCCACGGGGAAGGGTTAGAAGGAGAGAGAAAATTAATGCGGGACGATTTAACTCTTCTCTCTCCAAACTCCAAAAAAAAGAGGGCCGTCCTCCAGCTGCGCACCACCGTATATCCTCCATCCCCTACCCCACCCCACTCCCCCGCATACGAGGTCACAGCTCTCCCGTGTGTGCAGAATGGAAGCTCTCTATACTCCTTTCTCCACTCTCTCCCCAGTGGCCCCAAACCAACCCCGCGGACGCATGCATTAAAGGCACTCCCCTGGAAATGGCGATTCCGGTGTGAGATATTTCACTCAATTTTCTCTCCTTCTCTGTGGCAATAGTTTTTTGATCGGTTACACTCTAAATGTAAAAACTAGCAACGCGACGGATTTGATCAAATCGTGGAAGCCATTTGGGCCGCGTTCGTCGAAAATTAAATATTAGATTAGCATATTTCAAAACAGGAAACAAATTATACGACCATAATTAATTCATTGATTCATATATTATTAATTGGCTCAAGCTTTAAATCTTCCGCGCGCATCATTGAATGGGTGATATTTTTAGCTGAGGGCACACTGATTATGTATGGTAAAAAATATATGATAGACGTTGGTCGATTAGAATCATAGTTAAAATATAGTTAATTAATTAATATGTCCACATTTCGGCCGAAAAAGAGCAAAATCTGCACATAGGCTTTTTTATAGTCAAGGAAACTAGAAAAATATGCAAAGATATTAATCAGGGAGCAATGAAGTACAAATATTTTAGCCGTGAGGACGGTTGATGTCATAGAGTACCGGAAATTCATTCCCAAAAAGATCCTTAACCGAAAATAAGCCGACTAGGGTGAGCCAGGTTTCTTATGCTTATATACACTTGGGATAATTGTCTATTCCGTTCCCGAACTCTTAAAGTAATGACTGAACAATAAATTCGTACTTTCTTCAATGAAATTTACCACGTTCACGATATTTGAAAATGTTTATAAAAATTTCCTAGTAGATCTGGTCCTTCAATTGGGACTCTCCTAACATATTTAAATACAGTTAAGTGTGGGCCATTGACATTAATTTTAACTATAGGCATTTCAAATATATTTCCATTATTTATGGTTGATATCTAATGGAAATTACTTTGCAGGGGGACAAAATAGAAATTCATGAATTAACAAATAGTTTTTGAAAGCACACAAGAGTCGCAATACTTTTTGAACAGAACTCGCATACAACAGCATAGTGATACATTTCATTGTCTCTCCTAACAAAACAGACCCAACACTAAGCCTTCCTTGCTTTCCTAAAATTCTACTGCCTATCTCAGTCTTCAGCATCCCAATGCCAACAACACTCTTCAGCCATTCTTGCGGCCTCGTTTGGGTTTCTCCGTCTATCTCTTCCCCTCCATGGCTTGTACTTCCTCGTTTGTCCTTTATTTCAATTTTACCTTGTCCATCCTTCATATTACAAAAACTATCCAATCAAAGTATTTCTTCTCTTCAATGACCACACTTCCACATTGTACAAACCATCCTCCTCATGGAATAACGGTGTGTCCATCGAAGCGTGGGTGCTCTTGTATTCTTTCTATGATAGGGGAAATTATATATATATATATATATATATATATATATATATATATATATATCCCTCCCCGGACTACAACCTTTACGTGGTGGAAGGGCTTGTGCGTTCCAATGACCCCTAGAGCTCTGCTGGCGAAAGTAATATTAATTGCTCCTGGTAGGGTCACCCATCCAGATAGATCGAAGGTTAGGAGCCAGGCGAAAGGTAGTCCACGCAGCGTCAGTTCGTCAGTGAGGCAGCTAATAAGGCGTCTGACCCCAGTTGGGCGGCCACTTAGCGATGGTGTCACGTTAAAAACACTATTGAGGAAGGCAACGGGAAACCACCTCAATTTTCATTTTCAAGATAAATATGATGTTCACTAGAGAGAATATGAGTTCTTACAACTACGGGGCTCGGCCCAATAGGCCGTGTGTCGTGCCCGGCAGCAGGGGAGGCAAGGCTTCCGCGGTCGTCATCCCACGAAACCCTTGCAAGGGAAAACCAGCAGCAGCAGGACAGAAGACGCAGGAGAAGAAGACCAAATTAGTTAGAATAGGAACGTGGAATGTTAGGACAATGATGAGGACAGGGAAATTGAAGAATGTTAAGCGAGAGATGGGAAGGAGAAATATCGATATTTTAGGTTGCGAGGTGAGATGGAAGGATAGCGGGGATTATTGGAGTGATAAGTATAGAATAAAATACAGCGGCGGGGACGAGAGCCAACGAGGGGTTGCCATAGTATTAAATGAAGAGGTAGGAAGAAGCGTAGTCAACATAGAGCAGGTAACGGATAGAATACTACTAGTGGAGATTAAAGCAGAACCGACGAACTTAGTTATTATTCAGGTATACATGCCACCGAGCAACCATAAGGAAGAAGAGGTCGATAGGATATACGATCAGTCAGAGGACATAATCGCGTGTGTTTCTGCAGGGAAACATTTGATAGTGATGGGGGATTGGAATGCGACGGTAGGCGAAGGAAGAGATGGTGACGAGGTCGGGGACTACGGCTTAGGCACGAGGAATGACCGCGGGGAGAAAGCAGTTGAGTTCTGCAGGAGACAGGGGCTAGTCATCACCAACACTTGGTTTAGACACCACAAAAGACTCAGGTATGCATGGAAAATGCCAGGTGACTCAGAAAGGTATCAGCTAGATTATATCGCGGTTAAACACAGGTTTAGGAACAGTGTGATAAATTCGCACAGCTTCCCGGGAGCGGATGCGGACTCTGACTACAATTTAGTTGTTATGAAATGTAGCGTCAGTTTCAAAAAGATAAGGCAGGGGCGGCGAGTTAGAAAATGGAATGTAGAAGCATTAAATGGGTTGAAAAGGAAGGAATACAAACAGGCGGTAGAGAGAATCATGGAGGATGGTAAAGGGCTTATAACTATTGAAGAAAAATGGGAAATGATCAAAAAAGGGTTGTCTAAAGCCGCAAAAGACACTATTGGAACCGTTAACGCTAAAAGGACTAGGAAACCATGGATCACGGATGAGATGATTACAAAGATGGATGAGCGGCGAAAATGGAAGAATATAAATACAGAATTAGGCAAAATGAAGTACAAAGAATTGAACAATAAATTGAGGCGGGCAACAAATAAAGCAAAGGAAGCATGGTGGAAGACGCAGTGCGAGGATATGGAAAGTCTGCAGAGGAAGGGGGAAATCGGTGCGCTTTACAGCATAGTTAAATCTTTATCGGGAAGTAAGAAAGGGAGATCAACGATAGCAGTTAGAGATAAGGCCGGTAAGGTAATAGTTGACGCAGGAAAGATCCAAGAGAGATGGAAGGAATATGTAGAAGAACTGTATAGTAAAGAGCTTAGACCAACAAAGTTAGACATTGGAAAGGAACATGACGTAGAGGAAGATAGCTTAGGTCCAGGCATACTAGACAATGAGATAGAAAGGGCATTAAGGGAGATGAAACTAAATAAGGCCGTAGGGGTAGATAACATTCCCGTGGAACTTTTGAAATGCTTGGGAAAATGTGGGAGGAAGAGGCTATATGGGCTGATCCGTAGTATTTATGAAGAAGGAATCTGGCCGGAAGACTTTGTGAGATCAGTTTTAGTTCCTAATCCGAAAAAGGTAAAGGCTACATCATGTGAGGACTACAGGACGATAAGTTTGATATCCCACGCAGCTAAAGTTGTTCTCAGCATTATAAACAAAAGGATAGAGAGTAGGGCAAATGATTACTTAGGGGATGATCATTTGGGTTTAGAAAGGGGAGAGGTACGCGTGATGCCATTGCAGTAATGAGATTATTAATCGAGAGGAATATAGAACACAACCAGGAGGTATTTGCCTGTTTCGTAGATTTCGAAAAAGCGTTTCATAGAGTGAATTGGGAAAAACTAATGAGTATATTGCAGAAAATAGGAATAGATTGGAGGGAAAGGAGGCTAATCCGCAACCTGTACATGTCTCAGACTGCTCAGGTACGAGTGGGAAACGGGGAGTCAGGATGGGCAGTGTTAGGAAGGGGTGTAAGGCAGGGTTGCCCATTATCACCGTTCCTGTTCAACCAGTATGCAGAGGAAATGATCAAAGAGGCATGGGAAGAACTCGAGGTAGGAATGAAAGTGGGCGGGGAATTCGTAAAATCAGTTAGGTTTGCTGATGACCAAGCTTTAGTTTGTCAGTCAGCCAAGGGGCTGCAAGCATTGCTGAGTGAACTGGAAATTCAGTGCG
This sequence comes from Hetaerina americana, assembly GCF_022747635.1. NCBI lineage: Eukaryota > Metazoa > Arthropoda > Insecta > Odonata > Calopterygidae > Hetaerina > Hetaerina americana. The sequence continues at coordinate 25,669,392 of NW_027287316.1, forward strand.
ACAGGTATGGGATGAGAATCAATGTTAATAAAACAAAGGTTATGAGAATTTCTAGAAAGAAAAAGGCTAAGCTTAACATTAAAATAGGAGGACAAAAACTAGAGCAGGTAGAACAGTTTATGTATCTCGGTAGTGTTTTGGACCAACACGGTCAGAGTGGTAAGGACGTAAGGAGAAGAATTGCGCTAGGCAAAGAGGCTTTCACAATGAGGAGGGAGTTAATGACGGGGACGTTGAGTAAGGACGTTAAGAAAAGACTCGTAAAAACTTTGATATGGAGCGTAGCTATGTACGGCGCGGAAACGTGGTCATTGAAGCAGGAGGATAGACGTAGACTGGAGGCTTTTGAAATGTGGGCGTGGAGAAGGTGAAATGGACAGAGAAGAAAACAAACGAGGAAGTACATGGTATGGTGGGCGAAGAGAGGGGTTTGTTGGGAGCAATCCTATGGAGGCATGAAAAGTGGCTGAAGGGGGTATTGACCGGCAGCGGGATGTTGAACACTGTAATTGAGGGGAGAATGTTAGGCAAACGAGGAAAGGGAAGGAACAGGATAGGGATGTTGGACGGGATGAAGGGAGGAAGAAAGTACTCAGAACTGAAGAGGGACCTGATGTAGAGTAGGATGTTGTTTTTTGCTAGGGGCAACAAATTATTTAATTAGTAATTACGTCCATCCAAAAACCTACCTTAACCGGTAGATTAACTAATAATAATAATAATAATATACATATATATATAAACTTTGATTATAATATTAATTTGATTCATTCGTTCATTTAACACAGAAATACAGAGAAAGGACACTCACATATCTAGTTAACATTTCGACGGCACGACCGTTATCACCAGCATCGTCGCGGCCATTCCGTTGAAACGTTAACTAGATGTGTGTGCTTCTGCCCTGTGTTCAAAGTTTTTGTATATTTTTATCGTCGCTCAAGAGCGTTCTTTTTCAAAGATGTGTATTTATAACCCCACAGCACATTTTTTTATTTACCTATTAATAAATTTATATAAACATTTACTTCGTGAATATACTTGTGTTTTGAAGTTCCTTTTAAGCTTACTTTTGTTTAATGACTGATTGTGATTATTTGGAACTTGTGTGCCACATGACAATGTCTATCAGCACACGTGGATTTTCAATAATAGTAATAATATATTATATATCATAATATATATTATATTATGTGTATTGTGTCATATTATATATAATATTATATATATTATATATAATATTATATATATTATATATAATATTATATATATATAATATAATATTATATATATATAATATAATATTATATATATATATATATAATATTATATACACATATTATCCCACACCATTTCGAATGTACTAAATGCATGAACACACATGATGTACTTAATCAAGATTCTTCCAAAGTAATTGATAAAAATCTAATTATCTAAATGTAAATAATTTCTTATTGATACTTTTTGCTATGTTAATACGTAATACCTTAGAATGTTGGCATAATTGTAAGCTATTTAAATTTTCACGAAATATCTCCAAAGCTGGAGATGTAATCGTTATCTTTATATAAATGCTTCAGGACCACATGCGATACAATTGAATAGTGTCCTCTCGGAATTGTAGTTATATTTTGTTTTTCCTTCGTTGATTTAGGCCAACGCTTAAGCTCCGAGGGGGGAAACGCATTTCCACGGACAAAAAACAGAACGGAAGAGGCAAAGAGAAATGCCTTCCCATTCTCATTCCCCTTTCCTAGTCCCATCTGTTGCTCTCCTGATCCCATCTCCCACACTCAGCCCACCCCATGCAACCCATCCCCTCCTCCCCCTTTCACCCAGCTCTTTATTTTTTTTGTCCACGAACGCTCACGGGACAAGAAGGTATTTCCATCCCGGAGGTAGAATGGTGCGTGAAGCACATTTTTCCTTCATGATGATTGGCTAATGGCTAACGCCTATCAGAATGGAAATAAATTATTTTCCATTTAAGGGCTCACTCAGCGTGTGCATTTAGTTTTAGAGATGGTAATTCCAGTGAGCGTGAATTTCATAATCCATAAACCGTAACTGATGCCAAACACTAAGACAATAGGGCATAACCCATGATTTGTACGAGTTCTGTGGTTATGTTGCAATTATGACCGCTATTGATTTGGGGCATAAGAAGTTGTAAAAAAAACTGGTATTTATAACATTCTTCATTAAAATAAAACATCTGTAAAAACACGAGAACATTTCACCATTTAATTTTTTCTGGGTTCATTTTCCTGACAGGCATTCATTTCTCTTCTTGCCTTTTCCTCTTTTTTGAAAGCCTTGAAAACCATCAGTGTCTCACACCGCAGTAGAGAGCTGTAGTTTCCCTTAATGTCAGTGTAAGGAAATCCTATTCCCTGATGAAAGGTTTGTGTCTTCATATGTACATCTGTGCCATACAACAATAGCCGACATATATTGTTGTCTTTCCCTTATTTTTACCTGTCAGCATTCCAATGTAAGCCACAACAGGTAGCCTTTGAAAGTGGGTGTAAATATTTCTGAAAAAAGTGGATAGTAGTCATCCTATTAATCATATTTTAAACTTTCATTATTTCATATGATATAAGTAATATGTTAACAATGACTATTACACTTTTTTCTTGAAGATCGTTGCTTTTCATCCAATCATGGATCAGTAAAAGAGTCTATTTTCTTTATCACAAATAATATCACCTTAATCGGTGGATCCAACCTGTAAATATATTTTGGTGACATTAATGATTCTTTTGGTACATAAAAGTGCATTCAAATTGAGTATACCATATTTCTGAAATATATATTCAAGAAGTTACCGTAAACAATCATAATGCTTGATCGACCATTATTCTTTGGCAAGACAACTTTTTGCCTGTTACTTAATAATACCATTTGAAATCAGTAATTAATTGGCAATAAACTTGAAGTTGCTAAAATAAGACCCCTGATCTTGGCCAAATTAATGTTAATGTCGTACGCATTTCAATGGACAATGATAGCGAAGTGGGGAAGAAGAATTGTCATTGCCCCCATTCGTCAAACATTTAATTGAATTCAACGACTCTGCAGATTTACAACTCCTGATGAGTCCCCCATCATCGTCTTGAACCCTATGAATGCATTTTCATCCCCAAATCCAATAGTAGTTTAAATTCAAACCTAGGCCCCATTGTCTCCCCCCCTCTTCCTATTATCTTAACGGATTAACCCCGCCCCCCCTAACCCTCCTCCCTTTTTATTCTATTTTTACCTCACTTCCCCTCGATATGCTGTGCAGTCATCCAGTAATGATTTTTTGCCTCATAAAGGAGGCCTTGCCATCGAAACGGCGTTATATCTCCATCTTTTTCTCTTCTCTTTCGCTTTGGTTTTTCGTTATTGACTAAAGACGATTGGATGAAGAGTTCAAATTGGTAAGGTAAATAGTATGGGACAAAAGAAATTCATCAGCTCATTAGTCTATGACAGTGTGTAATAGTTTTCGGGGAAAACCCATGAACCTACTTTAATCGGTACGCTACCCCATATATTAGCTTGTTTTGAGAAGAGGGTCCTAAATTATTCAACCCCCGTGAGCATATCAATAAACGCAGTTAAGGATGGTGAGACAGTTAAAAAAAATGCCCGAGTCATTTAAAATTGATATTAAGGAAGACTGACCAAACATCTCCCAAAGATCTAATTTAGGATTTCTGTGAATTCTCTGAAGTCAACAAATTTCACGATTCAGTGAAATAAGTCGAAGGTATGCTGTCGTATTGCAAACCTTACGCAAATATAATACATGACTTCCACGTACGGAAGCTGAAAACTCAGGATTGGCCACCTTTTTACGGTTGATACAGATCCCAAAAGTCAATCATTGCCGTTCATGTTGAATGTCACCCTTTATGCTTTATGGGTGGGAGGAAACCTCATTTATGACGAGTTCTGGGAGTCCCACACGGATATTCGGAACCGTTGGCCTTGCTGCCGCATCGTCATCAGCCGATTAACGTCGACTCTAGTCGTGTGCATCCCAAATGCTCATTACCTTGGATATCTCCCCTTTGCCACCACCCGCCGCTCCTCCTGGGCATCCCTAGTTATAATCCCCCAATGGACGGTGAAAAATGACGCTGAGAGAAAGACGAAGAGAGAGAGAGACCATCAATCACGAGACCTTCGTCCTTCCGCCGTCGACTCCACTTCACGCCCTCCCTCCCCTCTCATGAGAGGGGAGGGAGGCCGTGGTTGTTCAAAGGGACAAATAATTTTTATTCTCCTTCCTTCCGTACTTCGCTCTCTCGCGAACCGTTTTAAGTCGCGAGAAAGAGAGCGAGCCTCCCTTTCACGTCGAAGGGCGGAGAAGTACGGGGCGGGGATATTCAGCCATTTGCCCCCTCCCACCCACTACCGTTCCAATTGATTTTGTACAAAACGTGTTTCCCTAAGATATATATATATATATATGTCTATATATATATATATATATATATATATATATATATATATATATATATATATTTATAAAGAAATATTTGAGATCGATTTCAGGAAAGGAGGGCGAGAAAGAATCGCCGGAAGAGCTCTTCTTTCACAGCAAAAAACGGTGTGTCGCGTAGCAACAAGGTAGCGAATTTTAATTTAATACTTTTAGCTGTTTTGCGCGATCCATCGTCATTAAGCAAGTCGAGGAAAAGTAGTTTGGCCTTCAGTCCAAATAGGAAGAGTGGACCATTTTCTTTAAGGTCCTGCTAGTGATCGATCATACATAGATCTTAGTTTACATATATGTTGAGTACCGTAGAAAGTGGCGCTCTTACAGACTCTTGTTGATTACTATTTCACTTTATTTCTAGGAAAAAATTATGAAATTATTCTTGAGATCAATTTTTTCTGAAGTCATACGAGATTTTTGAGTTCCTCTACAAACACTTCTTGTCAGCATTGGATTGATTAAGAGTCTGAAAATGTGAAATTGCTGTGCAGTACCCTACAATGCTAAATGTTCGGCCAGTGACCGGACTGTCAGAGCTCCAAACAGTATGACGTCTCTTGACATACTCCAGTGCACCCAATTCGGGTGTCTTTTCTGGCGTCTGATAATCCTAAAAAAGCAGATGCCAAAGATGTAAATGTGTCTCTTTCACACGTCACAATAAGGAGTGGGAACTGAGCTTTACCCACGCCTATCAAACCAACTTCAGGGTTTATTAATGTGGTGCAATATAATACGACAAATTCAAAGTGCGAAAACTATTCGCCTTGCCCGGGATTCCGGGCAAGGCGAATAATTTTTATGCTTTGAAATTGTTGCATTGTAATGTGATTTATCGGATGACTCCGTTAAAAGCTACTGTCGCGGAATCTCCCGCAGTTTCTTTGAATTTGGTGCAGCTATGGGACTTGCTCCAAAGATATGAAGAAATGAACTTAGAAAGGAATTCTGCTGTTTCGAAGACCCAGTATTAAGAAATAGTTCTCACCGGATGTGTGTGGCATTAAAAATATGACTACAGATATGTATTATTTTTCTTCAGCTCTTCAATGCCATTACGTGGGCTTGTTGCGGCGGATACTTCATGTTTTTTCGTCCAATTACTTGAACCTTTCGTCCTCCATACACCCCTTTAGATTGTTTTCCGTCTTTCTCTTTCCGAGTGAGGGGCGAGGAGAATTTTCATTGACAAAACCACAGAACATGTTTTTCCCGCTCTCAAAAGTCGAAGTTTTAATATATAAAGTATCCAAAATATTTTATTTATTCCGAAGACAGAATTGGAAAATATTAATTTGGAAGCAAAGGGCCGATCTAATTTTAGCGAGGAGGAAATGAAGGCCGTAAAACTGCAACTTTAAAGTCTTACGACGACTTTAAACCTCGATATACAGCATCATTAAAAGGAATAATGTAGGATTATAAGTTGACAACTGTTGATCGAGATATTTCTACATCAGGAAAATACGTTGTTATGAAAAGTAGTGCGTAGCTCCGATTAAGCTCCAGCAGTTGACTTTTTATGAAATTTATCATAGGGTATTTAAGCCATATTTATAGCCATGTTTTATACAGGCTAAAGCATTATATTTAAGATATTTTCCATAATTACCTTCATTAAAGAAACGAAAATCAAAGGGTAAAAACACAGATTTTAAACACTTGGCCTCAAAACGTTTTAAATGGAAAAAATATGTAACCTCATTGTTGTCAAAAGTAAGATTTGAAACCAAATGATGAACTCAAAAATGCTTGGATTCACAACGTTGCACTTCCTTGGGAGGTGGGTCGGGGAGGTCAAGGATTAGAGTTCTACTAATGGTTTAAACATGTCTCACTGAAAAGAAATCGCATGAAAGGAGAAACCAGGAATCCAATGACAAGGACTGAGCACTTTGAGTTTCGGGAGAAGCAGATTGAATTCCTCCCCGTCGGCTTTCAGTTTCCAAACTTTTTTCTCCGCGACCGATTCAACCGTAAGATTAAACCGGGTCGAAATCGGGAAATCCTTGCAGAGCGAATAGAACCTTCCTTGAGCCATGCGGACCAACGTAACACACGAGAGTAGCGGGTCGCTTTCCACGAGGGAGTTCTTGGCCGATCGGTTATTCCATTCAGCGGTGGAAATCCAGTAATCAAGATCCTGAGTGGCACCCATTATGACCGGGACTCCCAACTTTGGTTGTACGAGGGCGGCCAAACTTCCGGGACAAGGCCTTTCTTCCGAATTCGAAAGAAACTTGCTGACACTAAACGGAGGAGAGAGAGAGAGAGGGAGGGAGACAGGCTGTCTGAGTAATGCAATAAGACTACTTCGGGAGCCATTAAAACGTTAACGGGGACCCGTATAACTCATGTATGCTAGTTGCTGTAACTTCGACCCAAACTCAAGGGAACCTCGCGACCAACGCCCCTCATGTAAATTTTTCCTCTCTAAGTAATTGGTACCGACCGCGATATCATATTTTTCTATTTACTTTTATTCGAACGTCAAATCATTTAAAAAAACCTTCAAGGAGAAATTCTCAGAAGGGGACTTTTTTCGCGGAACTTCGGGAAATATAATTGCTCTGATTGATTTTGATTTGATCCAATGTAAAAGAAGTGAATATTATGTAATTAATGCAATGCAGACGGATTTCTGTAAGATAAAAATTTTTCCATTGCAATCCTATTTCTAGCAATTGTTCCTATTGTATTATCGCACGTTACTATCAATTATACTGAGAAACAACTCGTTCTGGGCAAGATTTTGCTTTGTTATTAACTATTAAAAGACCGCACGTTTCTTCGCTAGACTAAACATTCAAAATTTTCCCATTGCTCATGCTTATTTTTATCATTTATTTCCTATCATTCCGAGCCGAAAAAAGTACATTCCTACAAAAATTTCTCATTTTACTGGCCATCTTTATTTCAAGATTGGTTAATTAGGATATCTAGGAAAATTCCGATGTTATCTTAAGAAGGCAAAAAAGTGAAAGGATTATTTTGTTCTTGTGAATTATTTTTCAGAAAGACCCTGGATTGATAAATCTCCAGCCACATTTAATGGCGTCTCTGTTTGATAACTAAGTAAGGGTTAGCGCACGAGTAAGACTTTTACGATCAAAAATAGTATCACTATGCTATAAAATATATCTAAACCCCGATTTCCTTATCGAAAGAATTAATTGACGAAGGATAAGTTTGATTTCCTACCCATTAATTTGTGCCTTTTGCAAGCAAATCTAGATAATTTATCACTGATGCTTTGTCAAGTAGAAACTCTGCTCTTTATGTTTGAAGGCCTTACATCATGCTTCAATTGACGCATCGTGAGTGAGTCTGTAATGATGGTAGAAAATCGATTTGAAAAGTCGTCTGGCTGGTGTCATAACACCAGCCATAAAATAAAATGCGACCACATACTAAACAAATAAAAACATGACAATGTACAACCACACAAACGAAAACATTAAAGTTGATCAAAGAAAGAACAAATACTTACATATACTATATTTTTATTGCACTCTATCTCCCTTATCTTATCTTTGTGATTCCAAGTATTGTGGGGCCATAATAATTCCCTTTGTGTCATAAATAAACTCATGGGTACTGTACCTTGCTAAAGGTGTAAGTCTCACTTGTTCTCAAGCGGTTCCCAGCCTGATTCCTCTAAAAGGCGCGTCACGTTCCTCTTCTTATTGTAAAACTACTTGAAGAATCTGGTGAATTTTCTTTGTATTTTATCTAATTCTTTTATAAAATATTTCTCTCAAGGATCCCAAATACTTGTGGCGTATTCCAAATTTGGCCTAGCTAAAGCGAAATATCACCTCCATGTTACTATCTCATTACATTTTCCCACCTCATGTCAAATGAAGCCAAGTTTCTTTAAGGTTAATCCGCATATTTCTCTAATATTTGCTCCCCATAAAACACCGTGCTAGAAATACAACTACCCCCAAATATTATATTTCATCTACTATAGTTAGCACTGAACCCTCCTTTTCATAATTTATGTCCTGCTCATCCTTTCTTTTTGATCCTTAATCTCATATCTGCGCATTTACTTATGTTCAGTATTAATCCACATTCCTTGCACCAATCTGATGTTTACCTAAATCTCTGGAGAGCAGCTCGCGATCTAGCTGGCTCCTTTTATCCCTGTGTACCCTCGTGTTGTCCACAGATAATCAGGGCTCCTACTAGCGCGTGAGCCATTAAGAATAGGAATTCATCGTAGACTACTAAATTTGTTGCTAAAATTGATTACTTTCTCATTGGTAACATCGCGTTTGAGTTAGCGTTGCAGTATATAGTGAGGGACTTTCTCGAAGGCTTTCTTGAAATTCAAAAATACTGCGTACACTTGCGCATTGTTTTCTCCCGATGATGTGAACAAAAAGATCCAATTGAGTTTTGCAAGAACTGCTCTTCCTAAATAACCTTCCTACTGCCGAAAAACTTCATAACAGTAATAATATCAATGTGATCTAATATTTTTTCCTGAAATCGATGTTAAAGATATGGAAAGTAATTGATGGAATTCTCACTATCGCCACCTGTATAAATGAGTAGTTATGTATGCTAGCTCCCAGTTGCGAGGTACTGAGCTTTCTCCTATCTACGTAAGAAAAACATTTTAAAAAAAGGGAACAACTTCTTCAGCTAATTCCCTCCATTTTCCAGCAGGTACTTCTTATGGACCCGGTGTTTTGTTGACTTTGATACCACTGAGCTGATGTTCTATTCCTTGCTTGGACAGTGTCATGTCACTCATATGTGTCTCCGGGTGGTTGAGTGGTAGTAAATTTCAGGGGAGATGACCGACAGCAAAGGCCATTCGCGCCGTTAGGGATGGTTGGGAAAGGAAGGGTGGAGAAAAACGCGGCGTCGGTATTAGTCTACCCTTAACGAAAGGCTCCAAATGGTCCGCAGCTTAACGTCCCATCCGATGGACGGCTTAGTAACTCGAAACGCCCTCCACGAAGTACCTCGAGTAGGTATCGGGATACCACTGAAAAATATCTGTCGCCGCTGGAACCCGGGCCCTCTGGCTGGGAAGGTAGTACGTTAGCCACCGCACCATCCCGATCCCTCGTGTGGTTGAGGAAGCTCGTTTGGTGCGTTAGTAACTTTATTTTCTATATATCTATAGCATATGCTATAGAAACTTTGTTTAAAATATTTACCTTGGTCCCGCGCTCTGTAATATTTTCGCCGTTTTTTCCCTTCAAATAATGTACAATTGGACGTCACCCTCTATTTCTATGCAGGGCAAATGATCATGGGATAAAACTATTGGAGATGATATCTCTAGCGACAAAAATAATGATATCACTTATGATTAATATCCAGGGCAAATGCCCAGGGTGAATTTCGGAAAGCGTTAAGTGAATTCAAAACGAAAAGGTTAGCTGGAAATTTGTAAGCAATCCCAAAATCATTTTGGTCATGCGTCATATTAGTTTAGGGAATTAATTCAACTGCTTATTTACTCCAAAATGATATAGGCGAAAGAGTAACCAGCAGTTTGGAAAAGGGGACCTTTTTAAATTTCTTTTTTCAAACCGTCTACACCAATACCTCACCGATAATCCCTGATAGCTTACCAAATCGTTCTGAACAACCGATGCCCACAATTGAAATTTCATTTAATGGAATGGAACATTTGCTGAAAAATATCAAGTCTAATAAATCTTCCAGGCCTCATGAAATACCTGCTCGTATATTTAATGATATAGCTTCTGAAATTGCGCCGTATCTAGGAATAATATTTAAGAAGCCGCATCCATTTTATGCAAGGTTATGGAACATATAGTTGCTAGTTCAATCGTGAGACACTTCGATAATCAGAAGTTATCAATGAAAAATCAGCACGATTTCCGAAAAGATAGATCTTTCGAGACCCAACTTGCGCTTTTTGTTCATGATATTCTTACTTCAGAAGAAAGCAATGTTCCAGTGGACGCAATTTTCCTAGTTTTTAAGAAAGCATTCTACAAAGTACCTCATACTAACTACTCGCAAAGCTAGAAGCATATGACATAGAAAAAAATATCCGGAGTTGGATTAAAGACTGTTTGAATGATCGGCTTCAAAGAGTAGTGATAGATGGAGTTAGCTCAAATGCAACAGAAGCTACTTCAGGTGTTCCCCAGGGAAGTGTTATTGGACCTCTTTTATTCCTACTTTATATTAACGTTGACTCCGTAGTCACCAGTAAGATACGTTTATATGCCGATGATGCAGTGATTTACCATGATATCCGTGATCCTGAGGATAGGGCTGCTTTATCATTTATCAGAGCATTTATCAGATGACCTTAATACTATTCAACGCTGGTTCGGCACATGGTAATTAGAGTTAAACTTAAAAAAGTGCGTTTTCATACATTTTTGGAAAAAGAGCAATTCCCACGCCTAGTGCATTGGGAACATCGAAATGTAATGTTTAGACCCAATTAAATACCTAGGCGTTACCGTCACTCACGATCTCTCCTGGGCGAAACAAATACGGGGAATATGTGGAAAAGATAACAAAAAATTTGGACTTATTAGAAGAGTACTTGGTAAATGTGATGAAAAGGTCAAAGGGAAATGTTATCTGTCGCTGGTTAGGCCTCATTTAGAATGTGCTGCAAGAATATGGGATCCTCACGAAGTTGGATTAATTGCCGAATTGGATCGCGTGCAGAGTAGAGGAGCTATATTTGTAGAACGTTGTGATGATAAACTTAGTAGCGTATCCAAAATATTAGAGCAGCCAGGCTGGGGATCACTCGCGGAGCGAAGGTTAAATTACAGATTGAAGCTCTTACCCAGAGGTGGCTTGCAGGGTATATAAATAAATAAAAACCATTTGGCACTGAATTTGAACGTCACCATTTTACGAGTAATACCAGAAGCCATTCACTATTCGCCGAGAAAAACTAATTAGTAGTAATATATTTAATTATGAGACAATTAAATTAAAAACTAAACAGTTCCTTTTTTGAAAATGTGTGACATTTAATAACTAACTTTTCAAATAACTTTCAAGCTATTAATAAAATTATATACCCGTGAACTGAAAAGCAGATATACACCTCTCTGAAAGCTCTCATTAATCTTTACACATTTTGTCCATACCAAAATTCCATTTGAATCCATGTATTCCATTTTATTAATTTTAATATTTAAAGGGAAAATCCGTTGAAATTCTTATATACAAACCCACAGAAAAATCCTGGGACCATCCCTTTTCGATTTGAGTACCCTTATCTTTGTATTTGGATTATGTGCGTTCACAATGGAGAAGAGCGATGGTTTTTTATGAATATTTTGACCCCGGGGTCACCCGTAAACACAAAACCACGACCTGCTTGAACCGTTGCCCGCGATAAAGCCTCCCCTCAACAGGGGAGAATTTATGGCACACAGGCGTAATGATTTTCGAGAAACGTCCCCTGGGAAAATACGTGTATGTTACAAGGCAGGGATGGAGAAAGATGGAGGGAAGGGGCTTCGTAATTTTACATACTAATGATTGAGGATCACATCCGACGTCACATAAGTACCGCCGCGTCCATCTTTTTACGTCTCGGACGCCCATTTCCGGATGATAAGCTATGATTTTCAAAACTGCCGGCTTGACTTTCTCTTTATTGGCTTTTATCCTGTGCGTGGGCGCGTACCCGTTTGGAAAGATTCTCCATCATCCGGACGAATACGCCTATCCCATCGACTCGAAGTGGATATAACTCGAGCACGAGTCGGCAGATTCCGCCGTAAAAGTAGTCCCCATCCCCTCTGTCCTCCCCCCTCGCCCCCAGAATTCCTTCGCGGGTGCGTGTTGCCCTCTTTTCGGAGTCAATTCCCATTTCATCAAGACTTCCGCGGCGACCCACGCTGGTGGGGTGTCCACGGGAGAAAGGCCCGCTGCGTCCAGATCGATCAACTCTAACGGGCGTGTTGGGGAAGAGCGTTGGTAAAGTCCCTCTCGTCTTGCTATGTGGACGATGGAAACTGCGGTTTTCCCTTCACAGTTCCTCCCCTGACATTTTATCTCGTCTCCACCACGGCAAATCGTTCTACGTAATGTTGTACGTATTTGGTTGGTGGAATTGAAACTAAATGGGAAACCATCTATGAATGGAAGTTCATTGTGTTGAAATAAAAACAAAAATATTTTGCTGCGCTGTAAAACAGTAAACGTATATGGTCTACATGATACCATGCAATCCACCGCTAGGGTGTGTGGCAGGGGGTGATTACACACCAGACGACTTTTGCAACACAATATATTGCCCCCCACCCCCTTAGCGCTGTCGGAAAACGTTTTTCCGATCCCTTATCGCTCGCGGGATACATCTTTCTAATTTTATGATCTCATTTACATTCGATATGAATTTAAATAAGATCATAAATGGATTTAGATGATCTCTCCTGCCATAATACGATTGAATTAAAAATACATTTTCAACATCATCGTTAAAAAGACCCCCTTACAATTTATGCAAGAGGTACTTCAATCTGTAAATTAGCCTTCTTGGTGCGAGTGATTCCCGACCCTGTTCCCCTAATAATTTTCATATTCCATTCGGTATATCATGACAAAGTTTAAAAAATTTGGCTCCTCTACGATGCACCCGATCTAATTTAGTAATTCAAACTTCATGAGGAAACTATATACTAGTGGCATATTTTAAATGAAACCTAATTACCGAAAGATAACATTGTTCTTTAGCCTTCTCACCACATTCCCCCAACATTCCTCTGCATGCAGTGAATCGTTTTTCACCAAACGGCTTAATCGAGTCTCGTTCTGTTACATTTTCGGTGGAACATTAGTGTCTTGAAATTTTTAAACTAATGAGCATCCAAAGCTATACCAATCATGTTTTAAAGAACTGCCCTTCGTGGTACGCTGAATTTTCAAAAAACTATTGAGCAATACGGTTTTCTGTACGCTGTATCATCACCAACTCTAGCGCCTAGCTTTGTGAAGTAATAACATTTAATAATTTCTCATTCTCTTAAATCGAAAAAAAAACACGATCATAACTAATGTAAGCTATTTTATTTGTTTCATTGTATTTTTGTTCTATTATTACATCTATATTTCCATTTTCAAACTGCTGGCGCTAATAAATCTTGTGTTTGAGCATTGATTCAAATTCCCTTTGTTTTAAAACCAGCTCACGCAACAGGCTTATATTTTATAATTATGAACGCAATAAGGTTTAAATATTTTTCTTAGCTTACGTCGGCTTCGCTAACAATGAGTGCAACTATTGCAGAGATCGGAGATTTAGTGCCATCGCTGGCAACCCAGCTCAATCAATAACTTCATTAGATTTTTATTGAACTGTACCTTTCTATCTACATAGACCACCATTAATTTACTAATCTGTAATCTTACTAAAAGAAATCACATAAGTTAACACTTTATAATGGTCATTGAGCCAATTAAAAAGGTGTAATCTATTAGTTATATTTGCATTATCTCCCTTCAATGTACTTGCAAATGGACTCCTCCATCCAATATAATCCTATTTAGGGTTGGCATTTTAAAAATTAATATTTTAATGTTAGATCTTCCAAAAAGTTTTGAATTGCATGTTTTTGTGGTTAAAGTCAATGCAACTGCATCAGTTTTTCGAATCCATCAAATGATCGTCCAAATCGGAATTAATGACCCTAAATACATTATATATCATAAATGAACAACTCGGCACTTATGTTGTCCCTAGGAGTTCACTGCACGTAGTTAATGGCTATTTCACTCAGTAATGAACGCTACAATTTTCCGGTATTGTGAACAACATAGTGGATATTAGTGAATCTGTTCACCAGGGATTGGGACAAATTGGCTTATACGTACATGTAAAATAAGCAGACTAATAAGTTCTCATCTTAAAGATAAGTCTGTTTATAATCGCTACTGTTATTTAACTTATTAGGCTTTTTATAATCGCTACTGTTTATGAAGTATTCAATAAAATCCTTCAAATTATATATAGCAGAGTGGCGCAGTGGAAGCGTGCTGGGCCCATAACCCAGAGGTCCGTGGATCGAAACCACGCTCTGCTAACCTTTTTCTTCGGTTTATAAAAATTTTCCAATTCCCTCATCCATCAATAATGCTAAGCGTTGAAAACATTTCCCATTGCAAACTTGACATAATTAAATTACTACTTGATTTGACATTATACTACGTACATTGTATAATTAGAATTCTTTACTCTACATTTTGCTTCCTGATGATGGTGCGTCTTTTTGTCTTTTGTTAGCTTAAATTAAACTAAATTTAATTAAAATTTTGTCATGATCCATTGATTCAATTTAAAAATAATAAGAACAGTTTTTTTCAAAGCAGCGAAATTCTTTTTAAAATCACGAAACGATTACCGAAATTGGAAATGGCAAATCGATTATAGGTTTCGGTTTTTCCTTACTATCCATTATTGAAATTATTTATGCATACTTTGTGCCCTTACATAGAGATAAATGTTCGAATCAGAGACGCGGTATTCCGTATAAAAATACATATTGCGAGCTTGCAGACTAATTAGCTAAAACCAGAATAGGATATTTGCATTGAAGTTTTATTTATTCCATCATTTTTCCTCGTAATTGTTTCACTTTTTTACACAAAATTCATTGATAAATTAAAAAACTTTGTTGAATCCCAAGGGAGATGCCGTAACGGTATATTTTAACGGAGTCATCCGCATTTTATGTAACATTTTCAGAGTGTAAAAATCATTCGCCTTGACCGGGATTGATTGTTCCTTTAAACCTCCCAAAATTTCAGAGTTTAAGAGGACGTCTCGATAGCTTAACTGGCTAAAGCACTCGACCGGACATCGGTGGATCCGAGTTCGGCGAATGCCAGTCAAGGCGAATGATTTTTACACTCTGAAATTGTTGCATTAAAAAACCCTTTGTTGCAACAAGGAGACTAAATCATTTACATAATGGTCTATCTTCATTTTGAAATAACAACATTATTTTATCAATGATAGATAATAAATAACGAGTGAATGGAATGATCATTATAAACATTGCAAAAATATTTATTGATCCATAAAATTTCGTCTTAAATATTCATTCAAATCTGGAATAACTTGAGTCAATCTGCCATGAGAACTGTCTAAAATCTGACTGCATCGCTTTCCTCTAGCACAAATTACACAGTGGACCATTTATCATTAAAAACACTTTCTCCTCTCGTATTGACGTATTTTATTCATGGTCTCACATTTAAAAAATATAAATTTATTAATTCATCATCTAAAATCTTAACAATCCTTTCTTGTTTACCTATGCTGTCCACGTCAAATAACGCCATAGAGAACTCCTCTAATCGTACATATGTACAAACATTACTTCGATCAATGTTACCTCATGTATTCAATTGATTGCGCTGCATTTGCCAAATAACTACTTAATATGATCGTGACCGCAATATTTTTTGTACTTTACAATCAATTCAGTTTTGAAATCCATTGAATCGTTGAGAAAGTGCTATTGTTAAATACATAGTTCTCCGAGAATAAAGTAAAATCAAATTAATATTCCGGTCAATGAAACATGTGGTAGTTTTTCAATAAGATTTCGCGGGATAGTCTATAGAATACAGGGTTCGTCCGGAAAATAAGTGTACTGAGCTCAGGAAAAAAAATTTATTACAGTTTTACATATCTTAAGCTAATATTCCTCAAAATAGGACCCTTGGGAGTCGATACACTTGTTCCAGCGGCGTTCCCATTCCTGGAACGCTCCCGCGAAGGCATCATCGGGAACCTCTCGAAGACTCGTCGTGGACCTCTTCTCTGCCCTCCACGAACATCTTGTGTCACCGAAAGATCATGTTTCTGGACATGGCTGACTCCCCGTAAGCCTGGTTAATCATACCGACAGTTTCGGTAGACGATTTCCCAAGCTTTACCGCAAATTTGATGGAATAACGCTGCTCCAAAAACTTCGGCATCGCGTTCCGTGACGTGGGTCGAGCGTGGAGGTTCGCGTTAACAGAGCTCCTCACTACACCACAGCTCAGAGCCGACTGCCTTTTTCAGCGTCGCTTGCCAACATACCCCCCTCCAATCGCAGCCCGTCAGAGCGGTGCTGGGCGCGCCTGGAGCGGCGCGCCCAGCCCAGGAGTCAGTACACTTATTTTCCGGACGAACCCTGTATATCTCAATTCCAACCATCCGTAATATATCTCCATTTTTACGAGATTGCAACGAGATGTTAGACATATACGATTTTGATAAAAGTTTCATAACAAGTAGTCTCAAGTGCACTCTATCTCATGCCGATGACAAAACAGTGTTTCTGAGTTAGTTTTCATTAAATTTGGCATAGAAAATGTGAGAGCTTAAACACACTCTTTATGAAAGTGGAATACTAATACCGGAAAAAATTTTATTCATAAATTGTGCTAAAATACATGTACTGGACACAAAAACCTGATAAAGTAACCTACGCTGTTATTTTAGTTGTTGGGAAAAACAGACTCAATTTCATGGCTTCAAAAATGTGTAACTCAAAATTAGTACAAAATAAGTTTTAGAGCAATAAAACTTCTGAGGGCGCTTATAAACTTCATATTCACACCATATCTATTTTTGAAATAAACTTGAGCAAGTATTACCTGTAATTAATACATGAACTAAGGTGACGCATTGACTCGTGTAGTATCGGTACAACATTCTTCAGGAAAAGTCTGGTAGATTGTCTTTAGTTCGACCAACTTTCTGACCTCCTACTAAAAGGTATTCGGATTACCAGCCATGACACTGTGATATTTGGAAAGGAAAAGAATGCGCCCAACCTTGATAAGGCTTGGCTGAGAAAAAGATATTGAGGATATGAGCACTCGTTCGAGTATAGCTAAGCACGGGAGGAATTGCATCGGTGACTACCACAGCAGTTCATGAATCATGGCACTGCTCTTACTTCACAAATTCTTATGCTACAATGTTTGACTTACAGTCTTAAATTCTTGTGTTAGTGGTTTTATTTACCCTTGTGATTCTCGAGCGTCTCTACAAATGACCGTGCCGGGATCTACTGCCATTATGGATGAGTCTCGACTCATCCAACCACGCTATTTCCACCTCATCAGGGAATGTATTTTTGTCCACTTGAAGTACGAAGAGAACAAGTAAACGTAGACTTTTAAAAAAGGTTCAGAAGAAACGAGTTTAACGATGACACTAAAGGACTTATAATGGCCCCACATTACGTAGGTAGATCAGACCGCAAAGATAAAATAAGGGAGATAAATTCCAGTACAGATAGATACAAATACTCATTCTTTCCCCGAAAATCAGAAATCATAATAGTAAAAAACCAAAGTCCCTTTAGAAATATCGAATACATTGAATTTACAAGTCGGAAAAAGACACTGCAAGGGTATTAGGTGTATTTGTAGGTGCATGTGTATGTAAGATGGTGGTTTGAGTTCTTGCATGTGTGTGGAGTGCTTCTTAATCTTTTAAAATGCTTTAAAATGTATTTTTTGATATTTTAGTATCGATATATGGAGTATTATAGATAGATAGAAGATCGATATATAGATAGATTCCACGATATAACGGCACTGAATTATTATGTTTATTATTCTTTCCTCTATTATCTATCGACACTCTTCCGTCTATGTTTATATATTAATTGGTGAACTGATGCGTAGTCAATACTTATCATAAACTCACAATGCTAATATTTGGGATGGTTTTTGTTCACGACTATAGGGCTTAAATCCACGCATCCATCCATAACATTTTTTTCCCATATGCCATTCATCCGCCCGCCTATATTCACTCATGCTCCGTCTCATCATTAATTTCTGCATGAACCCTCATTGTTTGTCCACAGCTCTTACCATGGCAACCGCGAATGTTTACCCACGAGCCTTTTCTCTTCCACGCTCAAAATGACTGCAGACTTTCAATTGTTTCTCTTATTCATTGGCTTCGCCGTTATTTATATATGCACTTCCCTCCACTCTCCCGACAAATCGAGATCCCGTTTTCAGCATTAAAAATTGTAAAAAGTCCCTCCTATCGGTTGTTGCATTCCCGAAATTCCACCAAATCTTTGCCAAACACGTTTCCATTTGCCGTGGGAACAAAATAATAAAGAAATTAAGCCTTTTTATTTCTTCTTTCAGAACGGCAACAAAAGTATTATTTTTTCATTTCCAAACCGGTCAGATTTGCCCGCTCGTGGTTTTACCTGTCTTTTTTTTTGGTTACGTCGGCAATCGTAATGCTGTATGGTGTGACTTTGGAAAAGTCTTTTGTAAAGTTAAAGCAGGATTGATTTTGCAAAATAAATGTGAATTTCCGAGTCGCATGTATTGTTTGCAATCCTCTGCTAAGCGTAAAACGTTTTTTGTTCGACCTGCTGTGAGAGGAATTGGGAGTTTTGGATTAGAAACGGGCGGGTATAGAATGAGTGTTGATCAAAATATAGCGTAAATATACGCTCTCTTCCATATTTGCAAAGTTTTTATTTACTTTTGAGTTGCGATATTTCAACATCTGGAAATTTCAATTCAACCAAGAAGCTTTTTTATGGAAGTCCCTCCAAAATATCTTAAAATAAGCCGAAATATCATGTATATGTAGATAATTCAAAAATGAGCAAAGTAGTCGTACTATACGCAAATGTAAATTGGATCCCGACATAAGCTCAAAAAGGATGAGATTAGAGGCTGCCGAAATAAGATTTTCTAGATCATTATCTGGAAGGCTGAGATTCGAGAAAAATTAAATATCAACAATCTAAAGGAATAAATAGAGAGCAGAAAAATAAAATGGAATGAACATTTGAATTGAATCTATACACACCACGCTTGAATTGACACTTACCCAAACGATAATTTATAAACAGTTACGAAAAAAGATAAATACATTTTACACTTGCCAAGATATGTATTCTTGCAACTCTATCCGTTGGCCTTCTCATTGATTACATGAAAGTGAGATAACAAACAGACTGGAATGCAGGCGAAAGGCTGAAATTGCGAGAATTATGGTAAATTATGTGAAGATACTTCAGCTTGGTATGATCTTACTTTGATTCGTACCACATTTCTTTCGTACAATAACGCTATGGCAAGATTGATTTTATGAAATAAATGAATTTTTTTACCAAATTTGTTGTTCACAGTTGCATGTTGACCATTAAAACATTATCTGCTTGCGTGGTGATCTTCCGTGAGACAAAATAAAATTCTGGATTGGAAAAAGGCCAAAATATACGCTCCCTCCCATTCTTACAAAGTAATATTTTTGAGTGGCTAGCTACTTTTTATAAATAATTGAAAGATTAGATTTTAATTAATAAAATATTAATGCTGGCAACTAGCGACATAAAGGACGCCAATGCTGCTTGAACGTGTGCGTAAATTCAGCAGGTACATTATTTACCGTTTGCCAGCATTCTATTCAAGGCGTTATGTTCGGTGAGCATTCGATTATTTCAAATTTCCCAATGCATTTTCATGAAAGTCATCCCTCTACTTAATTCAGAAATTAGTTTTTTTATCAAGCGATAATTAAATTTTAAATTTTCCTTGCACCTTTCTAAAGAATTTGGACAAATTTATATTGCACGGATCTTTCTATAATGTATAGGTATTCTTTGATTAGGTGGCTCATGACTAGGTTTACCCTACCTACTCAGTTTAGAGGTGTAATGTCCCATTTTCTTAGTTCAATCAATAAACCGCCCCTTTAAAAATATAAGCGGGGTAATGATAAATATAATATGTTTAGTGTTTTGAACATGAAAAAATTTTCTTTTGTTTGGCAATAAATGAATAAATATTGAATATTGTATTTACTATGAGATTACGAGACTACGAGTGAGGTGGTCATTTGCGTCAAGGATAACACGTCAATTTTAATGAGTCAGTAATGACATGATAGCAAGCAAAAGGTGTAATGTATACATACCGACAGAATTTTTGACCAAGTTACGAAAACCAGTTGTT
Organism: Hetaerina americana; assembly: GCF_022747635.1. NCBI lineage: Eukaryota > Metazoa > Arthropoda > Insecta > Odonata > Calopterygidae > Hetaerina > Hetaerina americana. The sequence continues at coordinate 25,689,865 of NW_027287316.1, forward strand.
AATATACTCATTTTTTGAGCCATAAATTCGACAAATATTATTATTGTGAGGTAGTTTACCGGTTAAGGTAGGTCTTGGATGGACACAACTACCAAATAAATATTTTGTGACTCCTAATAAAACACAAAATCCAGTAACCTACTCTACATCAGGTCCCTCTTCATTTCTGAGTACTTCCTCCCTTCAACCCCTCCGAAATCCCCATCTTGTTCCTGCCCTTTTCCCCTTTTGCCCAACATTCTCCCCTCTATTACAGTTTTCAGCATCCCACTGCCGATCAATGCGCACTTTATCCATTTCTCCTGCCTCCTTAGGATTTCTCCCAACAAACCCTTCTCTTCGCCCACCATACCAAGTACTTCCTCATTTAAAGGAGATAACTTCAGGCGTCACTTTGTGGAAACGATACATATTGAAAAAGAAAACTTGGTTTTTCCACATAAAATATTTATTCACATGTGAATAAATATTTTATGTGGAAAAACCAAGTTTTCTTTTTCAATACTTCCTCATTTGTTTTCTTCTCGGTCCATTTCACCTTCTCCATTCAACAAATATAAGCAATAAAATATTTTTAAATAATTGTTCGTTCTTCACAATTTATAGTGCGATTATCAGCTGCTCAAATACTCAAAACCTGAAAAATCTACCCACATGTATGATACCCGAAGTCGCATTTTTTAATCTGATTACTTTAGACGTAACCTAGAAGATTCGTCGAACTTCCTCCCAGAAACCCAATCATTAATAAAAGGTCAATAAGCTCTAGGTCTATATGTAGCTATGTGAAGCACACTGGTACTTTACATAACCGTTGAATCCATATTGCTTGTGAGTGTCCTTATTGGGAACATTCAGACCAATACCTATACCCATTCAGATTTACTCCACCATTCGCAGTCACAACCGCAAGTGAACCTCTCGGATTGTCAAAATTCACCGTCAAACATGATTTCATTGTAACTTAATGAAACACGCTACCCCCTTTATAAACAAGAATCGAACATCTTACCTTCGTACCGTAACTTCACTATAAAATATTATTTATTAGTTATCAAAGTAATTTAACGGTAATCTCACAAGTTATTTGATATTATCCTCTTCCAAGGAAAACTTGAAATCTGACTTTTATACTGCCTCGTATGAAATAGAACTATATGAAAACCTTGCATAGATATGCACTTCTGCAATAGGTGACTTTGCTGAAATCCTCCCAGGAGAGATTCCACTGTCTACTTATGCATGGTTGGTAATGATGATATTCGATTGCGGCATGACTTGAAACAGATAGCGCGAGTGGATCCTGCGTGATCGTTACAAAATGGAGCGCTGTATTAGCATCAGTATCCACGAAAATGATACGAAATTCGTATTCGTGACTCATGGGTTAGACACATAGGATATTTCCGTCTTTCGAAACAATCAAACTAGAGCATCATAAGGAACCACTTTCGCCATTAATTCAGTTCACGATTACAGGCAATTTACTGATTTGATTATCATATATACGAGGACTGTTCAAAAAGTATCACGACTTTTGTGTTTTTTTCAAAAATTATTTATTTATTCATGAATATCTATTTTTTCCTCTTCAAAGTAATCCCCATTAGATATTATACACATGTGCCAACGTTTTTTCCAACCCTCGAAGCACTTCCAATAATCATTTTTTATGATCTTGTTCAGCTCCTCCTTCCATGCAGTCTCTATCTCGTTAATCGTAGCGTAGCGTCGTCCTTTCATGGGCCTCTTCAGTTTCGGGAACAAGAAAAAGTCACTTGGGGCCGGATCTGGGGAATACGGTGGCTGCGGCATAATTAGAGTGTTGATTTTGGCCAAATCTTCGCGCCCAAGTAACGATGTGCTGTGGCGAAACGGGCGTTGTCATGGTGCAAAAGCCAATTTTTGTTCTTCCATAAATCCGAGCGCTTGTGGCGGATTGCTTCGCGCAAATTGCACATAACTTGCAGGTTATATTCCTTATTTACCGTTCTACCCTGTGGCAAGAACTCATGGTGCACCACGCCCCTGCAATCGAAGAAAACTGTAAGCAAACCTTTCACATTTGACCAAACTTGAGCGCTTTTTTTGGTCTTGGCTCGTGCTGCAGCTTCCATTGGGATGGTTGAGCTTTAGTTTGCACGTCATAACCATAAACCACAACATCATTCGTCACCAGTTCTGAACCTCTGGAGCAAATTTGGGTCGTCGCGGAGAGAGTCCCACACCTCATTAGCAATTTAATATGTTTCTGTTTTTTTTCGAAATTGAACAATCTTTGTATGAATTTCGCGGCGACCGGCGTCATGCCCTGATCATTGGTAAAAATCAAATAGTACGAGCCTATCAATATGTTTAAGTCCTCAGCAAATTCTCGAATGGTGATTTGACGATTGGCCAATACTATTTTCTTCACTTCATCAATGTTTTCGTCTATTGTTGACGTGCCCGGACGTCCGGCACGCTCTTCGTCTTTCACGTCTTCTCGGCCCTCTGAGAACATTAGGTACCACCGATAAACGTTGCTTCGGTCCAAGGTAGCTTCTCCATAGTCTCCAGAGTCAACATTCGGAATGCGTCCGCGGACTAATTTTCGCTTTTCACACAAAATTTAAAACATTCTTTGATCCATATTTTGTAACAGACAAAAATTAAAGACAAGCCAAAACAAGTCCAAGCAAAACAGCTGGACAATTAACTAAACATTCAAAATGGCCGAAATTTTCGGCATAAGTGATAGGTTAAAGGACCAATATAAAACCGCAAAAAAAATCGAAAATCCAATTTACGTAATTCGCGATACTTTTTGAACAGATCTCGTATTACGAAATATGTAGAAAGAGCGATTTAATATAAAATTGTCAACGAAATTGCCGGCAAACCGTTCATCAAAGACATAAATCGGAAAGAAAGGATAATTAATAATATTAACCCAAACATGATAAGAAATATTTAGAGATCAAGATGAGGGGATTCGAGGCAGTGGGGGGTTGAACTCGTACTTAATTGCTTAGATGGAATGATAATTTAATAAATTGTAACTAATCATACGATTTTACTAGGCCTTTTAAGCGGCAATTTGAGAGTAATATTGTTATATCATAAAAAAGTACTGAAATAGTCCTTTTGCAGCTCCTAAAAAGCGAGTATTACTTGAAAGCCATCTCCATTTTTACAATTTTTATACTCGTTTCTAATTTCATTACGACTTCTAAGGGTTTTTCTTGTTGGTGAAACACTTGTTCAAATGGCTTATTACTAAAAAATATGCCTCAAGTTACATAGCGGTTAAGTGAGTTTTATTTTATCTTTACGAGAACTCGTAGCTTTTACCGAACTTTTAATTTCCTAATGTTACGCCAACGAAATGTCTGTATAATTTAAGATAACAATTTAGTCACGTCGTGTAAGGGTATTGTGGGTACTTCTAAATTAACATTTAGAAGTACCCACAATAGTTATACGATATTTTTAAGTTGATGTTCTCATAAGATTATAACTGAGGATCTTGGATGGTTATAAAACCCATTGATTATCAAATATCTCCTATCGCCATTGATTAAAATCACGCAAGCCGAAGAGCATGCCTAATGCTATGAATCACAATTTCAGTTACGGCAAAAATGATCAAGTTTCGTCCAACTTATTTCAAAGGAGTTGCTTTTTTTCTGTTGAAACGCTTGTACCTTGGAAGACTGAATGCTTAGACGATGTTATCCACGAGAATGACACCATATGATGGTCGTTTGTCATGATTCCCTATCTTCCACGTGGTCGAATACATTTCGTGGTGGTCTCTGCCCGTGGCGGTTTGATTAGTCAAAGCAAAAAGCTTTCGATGGTCCCGCAGTGTGTATTCCCGTGAAAATAAAAGAGAAAAACTCAAAAATGAAAACAAGGTCTATCAGCCAACCTAATATTGAAGCGGAAGCCTTAGAAAAACAGATGTGACAAAAGGTCAGGGGAGGGAGGTTACTTTTTTTATACCCAGGATTAAAACGGATATCAAATTAATTTATTGCTTCCAGCACAATTACCATTCATAAATATTTATGAGTGGCTGAGGCATGACTAATTTCTTATGTCAACCCTAATGCCGTATAATATCAAACTATTATGATAATGATGGCTTGAGCGTCGAAACGTCAACAATATTCTTGAGTGTCGATTCTTGGTGTTTCTATGTTCAGTGAAGGATGAAACCGAGATATATACACATATATATACAAATGTGTGTGTATGTGTACATATTTATTTATATATATATATATATAGATATATATAGGCCCGGTTTCGATTCCCGAACAAGGCACTCTAGGCACATGCAGCTCCACCCAAGCTCTGTGATTTTTCGGGTACCAAATCTTCCTGGGAAACTGTAATCGGCACAGGGAAAGGAACTGGCCCCCCTACCCTGATGTGTGAATTTCACACGCCGTCGGGCTTAGTACTTGGTGAACTCTACCATCACCTACCAAACCAACCTTCGGGTTGATTACTGTGCTTATGCTAAAATATTTAATATTGATATTCCACCGGTTAAGTTAGATTTTGAATGGACACAGCCTATACGATAATAGAAAAATACATTTACTTACCTCTCGTAGAAGAAAACACTACCCGGCGTCGGACACTACAGTAAGTTGTCTTCAATTCTGCGTTATTCTTTCATCCCTTCGTTCTATCCAACATGCTTATCCCTTCCCTTTCCCTTCCTCGCTTGCCTACCAATCTCCCGTCTACCACAGTCATCAACATCCCATTCTCAATCAAAACGATCTAACCAGTGTCCATTTTTCCTGCCTCCATTGGATTTCTCCCAAAAAACCCCTCCCTTGCCAAGTGCTTCCTCATTTGTCTTCTTCTCGGTCCATTTCACCTTCTCCATTCTTCCCCACACCAACATTTCAAAAGCCTCCAGTCTACGTCTATCCTCCTGCTTCAATGACCACTTTCCCGCGCCGTACATAGCTACGCTCCATATCAAAGCGTTCACGAGTCTTTTCTTAATATCCTTACTCAACTTCCCTGTCATCAACTCCCTCCTCTTTGTGAAAGCCTCTTTACCTAGCTCATCCTATCCTGCCTATCCCATATCAATCACACTGAATTTCCAATTCACTCAGCAATGCTTGCCACCCCTTGCCTGGCTGACAAACTAAAGCTTGGTCATCAGCAACCCTAACTGATTTTACGAATTCCCCGTCCACTTTCATTCCTACCTCCAGTTCTTCCCATGCCTCTTTAATCATTTCCTCCACATTTACGTTGAACAGTGATGGGAGAACGGTGATAATGGGCAACCCTGCCTTACACCTCTTCCTAACACTGCCCATCCTTCAACCCTTCCTAACACTGCCCATCCGAACTCTGCATACAGGTTGAACAGCAACGGTGATAATGGGCACCCCTGCCTTACACCTCTTCCTAATACTGCCCAACCGGACTCCCCGTTCCCCACTCGTACCTGAGCAGTCTGAGACATGTACAGGTTGCGGATTAGCCTCCTTTCCCTCCAACCTATACCTATTTTCTGCAATATACTCATTAGTTTTTCCCAATTCACTCTATCAAACGCTTTTTCAAAATCTACGAAACAGGCAAATACGTCCTGATTGTATTCTATATTCCTCTCGATTAGTGATCTCATTACTGTGATGGCATCACGCGTACCTCTCCCTTTCCTAAACCCAAACTGATGAACCCACTAAGTAATCATTTGACCTATCCTCTATCCTTTTGTTGATGATCCTGAGAACAACTTTAGTTGCGTTGGATATCATAAAAGGCTCAATGATGTGTATAATTATGTACCCCAAGATAGCACTAGCGAACAGAAATACAGAAATAAACACCAATGAAACTCACACTTTTTCCAAATTTTCGGTGGCCAAACCACCTTCCTCAAGGGAGAGAAGAAACTGAGGAATAGGTACCAATAGGAGGGGACGAGGGCGCTGGGTGAAAGGGGATAGCGGAGTAAGTTTTGGTAGGGGAGGAATTGGGAAGGGAGGTGAGATTTATATGGAAGGTTTTGAGAGCGGAGGGGGGATGAAAATATTTATAGATTGTGGTAATCAGTGTCTGATATCAATACCTGGCTCATCTCAGACATTGTTCACTACTGAGCAAATTCTGCGGCAAAATTCTAGAAAACGGAAGGAAATGAATGTATCTAGGCGCTTTTTTAGTGATCTCAGAGACCCTGCGTCGCTTCCAAATTACGTGGCCGAGTTCTGCGAGCGCTCCAGGTAGTTCTCTAAGGGCACTCCCAGAATTCCTCCTTATCGCTCCTTTGATGGTCGGAAAGCCTCCGGGGGAGACATTCAAGACGACGTTACCTTCAAGAGAACGGCATTAATGTCAGAGGCAACGTAAGAGTAAATTTACTCAATATACACATTGAGTACCCAAAAAATTATCATTGGGAAGAATAAATACATTTATGAACGTATACCTTAAAACTAGCTTCAAGGTAAATATAAAGATATGTAATTTGGTAAGAAATACGTATATGCCTGTTAAGGTACGTTCACAATATTTAATAATAGGAAGAGAAAACGAGTGATTATATGCAGATATATACACACGCACACACGCATCTCATTGTAATCACGCTTTTTCATATGTTTATGTGTGGGTATAGATATATTTACAATATTATGTTTTAATTTGTATACAATTTAATACATCTATATAACTGAAAGGGTAAGGAAGTATCTTCTACTAACTTTAAATTTAGCTAACGAATCCAGATCTTTTTTTCCCATGAAATGCCTTTGCGCACTTTATTCCTCAATACCTTATGAGCAATGTTCTTAGCACTTGGGCTACTTATCTAATGTGAAATGAAATATCCTTTTTTTCTATAATGCTATTGCAATTATAGTATTCAGCAAAAAAATAGAATGTTTCAAATAATCACTATACTACTGTTCGAACTAGAAAATCTATTATCGTTTTTAATTTTTTTAATTACATTTTTCTATCCAGTGCATGAAAATTTACACGATATGGCCAATATTGAAATGCAAATGCATTTATTCTTACGTAATATTTTACATAGCATGTAAACAAATATTTTATTTTACCTTGTTAATCATACCACTTCCTATTTTACCATTTTATTTATTTTATTATATTAATATAGAGTTGAATCGTATTTTTTTTATTTTTTTAACTCGACTAATGCTGGGAAACATTGTTTAAACTCACATTCCTGATCCCGGAGGTTCCTTTCCAGTAATGAAACGCCTTTAACGAATCACATTAAGAGCAATTCTAATAATGGCTAATGGCAGCGATGATAGACGGAATTTTCAACCACCTATTATGTCATTCTTTTTATCTCGTCCAGATAACTGCTTATTAAATTTTCGATATGTTTAATATGTATAAACCATAATCACATTTCATAGATATAGAAATCAAAAGGACGCTCTGATAATTAAAGAACTCAGCAATCATAAAAGAGATTGCGGTGAACAATGGATATAGAGAGGTGTTAATTCATAAACTTTCCAACAAGGAACTATCCCGTTTAGCCAAGTTAGCCTTGTATAGTTCTCCCACATCTGCAGAAAACCAGCCACAGTGGCGGAGATTCCCTTTTCTTGGCCACTTGTTATTAAAAGTGCAAAGAATCCTCCCAAAAGAAAAGGTGAGATCGACCTTCTACAATAAAACAAAATTATATTTACCAGATGGTGTTATACCAAAGCGAAACCTAGGTATTTAATAAAAAATATTTCCTTTGTGGGAAAGCAAAGTGATTTAATTTCAAGTTTAATATGAAGATTTTCCACCAAGGCCAGAAACTGTTTTATTTATTTATATTCTTGAAGTGTTTCATTTTAAGGGATGATTCAAGACACATTATTGAAAAACCATATCAAGAATAAATTTTTTCAGCTTAGTACCAATCACCCCAGCATTATTGATCACAGTTAATTTACAAACCGAGAAAACCATGGATACCGTCTTAATTAATACTTCTTGAGTCCTACGTGGTCTCAATTTTATGCATTCAACGCACCAGTACCCAGTGCTAAGCATTCGATTTACTGCGAATCTGCCTTCATTGAGTGTCATCTGCGAAATATGAAACAATATCGTCTAGATTAAACGCCAATTTAGGGGAAAAAATTACCCAGCAGCAGCCGATGTAGCATTGTTCATTCAAAATTTTCACAATTTTGTTTTTTCGCATATTCCTCTATTCAGGTTCCAGAGTTTCAAAGCGAAATGGACAAAATGGTGAAAAAAGATCGGGGAGTGGCATGGTGCGGCATAGGAGAGATCTCTTCCACCGCAATTCGAGAAAAAATGAAAAACAAGGCGGGTGGTAAGGCGGGAATGCCAGACAGGGAGGGAAGTGGAGGGAGGAGGCCGCGACGAAAACGAAAAGGGAATCGTTTTAATTATTTTTATTCTCCGATTATTATCTTTTTTCCCTCTGTGAGCCGTTTTAACCCGCACACACACAGGGACTAACCCCCAGAGGGACCATTTCTGCATGAATGAGCAATATCGAATATTGGCCCCGACGGCATTGCAACGCGGGATCAAGGGTGACCGTGAGTGGCCTCAGATGAAAGGACAGGGGGTGAAAAGGTGAGGGGGGAATAAAGGGGAAGAACAGTGGAAAGAGAGAGGGTGGGGGAGAGAGTGAATGGCGTAAATATAACGGGAAGGTTGGAAAATTAAGAATTGAACGAGAATCAGGCACAAGTAACGGGATCTTTGAAGCAGCTATATATATATATATATATATATATATATATAATTAATTTAAAAAAGTATATATATATATATACTTTTTTTAAGTCTCACGCACGTGAATAATAATGTATAAAATTTAGCACAAGTGCACAAAGATAAAAACACAGAAACACACAAAAAAGAAAAACTCATTAGGTTTCGAATTTTCGGTGGCCACAGCCACCTTTCTCAAGGAAGAGAGGGACAGAACTGTGTGTGTGTATATTTATATATATATATATTATATGTATATTATATAAATATATATATATTATATGTATATTATATATATATATATATATATTATATATATATATACACACATACATACATGCATATATATATACGCATACATGCATAGATATACATATATATGTGTATTTGTGTATTATATATTTTTAGAAATGAGAAATTGAGGAAGAGCGGAGGAAGAGAATGAAGAAGGGTGAAGATAGAAGAATACGTTTTGAACGGGCTATCGAATCCATTTCGAGCGCTGTCGCCCATGAGAAATAGACAAATGGCGAAGCTTTTCTTCAGTGCATTACACCTGGGGATCGTTTCCCCTATTATGTATTCAAGTCACCACCTAACAGTAAATCACCCAACTTCTCAAAGCGCTTTGATTTGGCAATGGCTATAAGGAATTCCCGCACTTAGAAAACCGCGGGAAACAACCTTCTTCCCCAATTTAAAAGGCTTTGAAAAGTCTTGAATCCGACGCCTCAAATTCCTCTCTTACGTGAAGCCACAAGATTTACGATGCATGCATGTGGTGTTACGTATCGGAATAGAACTCCTAGTTCAGGGCAAGGTGTTCCTCATATCATATTTCTCACAAAGTTTTGGAATCACAAATATATATGATATTGTCATGATAGTATTTTTAATCAATTTTTTAATCAATTTAGAATAAAAATTAAACACTTTTCAAAGAGCTGAATCAATTTTTTGACGAAGAGGCAATATTTAATGATAAAAGTAAAGGTGAGAACTCGTGAAACCCTTAATATTGAGTGTTGTTTTGTCTGACAACGAAGCTCAATCATTTAGGCAAAAGCATAAGCGTAGATTGGTATATCTGGATATGGTAGTCCCGAGAAGAATAAACTGAACAAAGAGGAAAACAAGCGAACCTTAAAAAGTCATCGTAGCAGAAAAGAGGGTCACTTTGAGATATTTGTAGAATTGAGGAAATGTGGATGAAGGAGTAATGGAGGGATAAAGGGAACGTTGAAGACCGTGAGAGAAAGAAGTATACTGGGAAAGCAAGTTAGAGAACGAAACATTTAGGAAAGTTGAATGTTTTAAGATGAGGAATAACCCAATGTTAGGTTAATCAATAGTTTAGTGTAAATGAATATAGGAGGAGATAATTTCCTCTTTGTTGGGACTTGGAAAGGTGTCAGCATAGAAATGCTTGAGCCTACGCAAAATCTACCTTCACCGGTAGATTACGGCTGTATATTTTTAGCATGGTCAATATAATCATCCCCTAAGTAATTATTTTTCCATTTTCCATTGCCCATTTTGGAATAGGAACTAACAGTGATCTCACAAAGTCATTCGGCCCCTTAGGTACTACGAATTAGCCCATATAGCCTCTTCCTCCACCATTTTCCTGAACCTTTTAGTAGTTCCGCAGTAATGTTATTCACCCTCATGGCCTTATTTAGCTTCAGCTCCCTTAATGTCCTTTCTATCTCATCGTCGAGTGTGCCTGGACCTAAGCTATCTTCCTCTACGTAATGTTCCTTTTCAAAGTCTAACTTTGTTGGTATAAGTTCTTTACTCTACAATTCTTCTATATATTCATTCCATCTCTCTTGGATCTTTCCTGTGACAACTATTATCTTACCCGCCTTATCTATAACTTTTAGTAGACATCTTCCCTTCGTAATTCCCGTTAGTGAATTAACCTTGCTGTAGATCACACCAACTTCACCCTTCCTCTGCAAACTTTCCATATCCTCGCACTGCGTTTTCCACCATAATATTTTTGCTTTATTTGTTACCCGTCTCAATTTATTGTTTAACTCTTTGTACTTCATTTTGCCAAACTCTGTGTTTACATTCTCCAATTTTATTTCATCATCCATCTTTGCAATCATCTCTTCCATGATCTATGGTTTCCTAGTCCTTTTCGCGCTAAGGGTTCCAATAGTGTCTTTTGCGGCTTTCGATAACCTTTTCCTGATACTTTTCCCATTTTTCTTCGATAGTAGTTAGCTCTTTAGCATCCTCCATGATTTCCTCTACAGCCTGTTGATACGCCTTCCTTCTCAATCCATTTAATGCTTCTACATTCCATTTTCTAACCCGACACCCCTGTCTTATCTTTTTGAAACGGACGCTACATTTCATAGCAACAAAGTTGTGGTCAAAGTCCGCATCCGCTCCCGGAAAGCTGTGCGACTTTATCACACGGTTCCTAAACCTGTTTCTAACCAGAATATAATCTAGCTGATACCTCTCTGAATCACCTGGCATTTTCCATGTATACCTGCATCTTATGTGGTGTCTAAACCAAGTGTTGGTGATGAATAACCCCTGTCTCCTGCAGAACTCAACTGCTTTCTCCCCGCGGTCATTCCTCGTGCCTAAACCGTAGTCCCCGACCTCATCACCATCTCTTCCTTCGTCTATCGTCGCATTCCAATCCCCCATCACTGTCAAATATATCCCTGCAGAAACAAACGCGATTATGTACTCTAATTGATTTTATATCATATCGACCACTTCCTCGCTATGGTTGTTCGGTGGCATGTACAGGGTCGCACCCAAAAGTGGTAGGACTGATTTTCTCTGGCGCGAACGGAGCGGTGGAGGGTGGTCTGCCTGGCAGGGTAAGGTGGAGGGGGCTCTTAGCAACAGACCGACAACAACCTCAGTCACCTGCGGGCGGGAAAAACAAAATGAATCTGAATTTAGAGCAACGTTATTCCATGAAGTTTTGTGCGAAACTCGGGAAGACGGCAACTGAGACAGTCGATATGATCAAGCAGGCTGATGGGGACACTGCCTTAAGCCGTTCCACAGTATTTGAGTGGCGCAAGTCGTTTAAAGAGGGTAGGGAGCTCGTTGAAGACGACCATCGCTCCGGACGGCCGTCGACGGCATGAACCGACACGAATGTGGACAGAGTGAGGACACTGCTGAACACAGACCGACGCTTAACCAGTGAAGAAATTGCAGACCAGTTCGGTCTGTCTACATCCAACGTGCAACGCAGTATTTCACAGGATTTGGCCATGCGCAAGGTGTGCGCCAAGATGGTGCCGAAAATTCTGCAATGGCGCGCTCGTCGTCAGACAGCTCCTGGCCAAATACGGCGTTGCCACGTTGCCGCACCCGCCCTATTCTCCCGATCTGGCACCACCGGACTTCTTCTTCTTCCCCCTGATGAAAAGACAGCTCAAGGGATGACGTTTTGACTCGATAAAGGCCGTTCAAGAGGCTTCGACGAGGGTCATCAACTGCATCCCCAAAGAAAATTTCCAGCGGGCGTACGGGGAATGGGAGCAACGTTATACTAAGTGTGTAGCAGCTCAAGGAGCATACTTTGAAGATTATTAAGTCGATGTAAGTATATCGTCAATAAAATTCTGTAAAAAAATCAGTCCTACCACTTTTGGGTGCGACCCTGTATATCTGAATAATAACCAAGTTCGTCGGTTCTGCTTTTGTCTCTACTAGTAATAATCTATCCATTACCTGTTCTATGTTGACTACGCTTCTTCCTACCTCTTCATTTAATACTATGGCAACCCCTCGTTGGCTCTCGTCCCCACCGCTGTATATTATTCTACACTTATCACTCCAGTAATCCCCGCTATCTTTCCATCTCACCTCGCATAGACCTAAAATATCTATATTTCCCCTTTCCATCTCTCGCTTAACATTCTCCAATTTCCCTGTCCTCATCATTGTCCTAACATTCCATGTTTCTATTCTAACTACTTTGGTCTTCTTCTCCTCTTGCGTCTTCTCTCCTGCTGCTGTCGGCTTTCCCTTGCATGGATTTCGTGGGATGACGACCGTGGAAGCCTTGCCTCCCCTGCTGCCGGGCACGACACACGGCCTATTGGGCCGAGCCCCGTAGTTGTAAGAACTCATATTCTCTCTAGTGAACATCATATTTATCTTGAAAATGAAAATTGAGGTGGTTTCCCGTTGCCTTCCTCAATAGTGTTTTTAACGTGACACCATCGCTCAGTGGCCGCCCAACTGGGGTCAGACGCCTTTGTAGCTGCCTCACTGACGAACTGATGCTGCGTGGACTACCTTTCGCCTGGCTCCTAACCTTCGATCTATCTGGATGGGTGACCCTACCAGGAGCAATTAATATTACTTTCGCCAGCAGAGCTCTAGGGGTCATCGGAACGTACATGCCCTTCCACGGGCATGTGCGTTCCGATGTTGTCAGTTTGTTGTCCATGGGAGGTACATAAATAAGTAATTATATATCACACATATATTGCAATATGTATACCGCCAGTGGATAAATGTTACATGCAAATTTTTATGAATATATATTTTAGAAATAATTCCTATATCTGCTTTAATACGGTCGACATTTCAATGTCATTATTATTTTTTCTGTACCTAAAATTCATGGTCAATGAAATAAATCACCTAAATTGTAATATATTTGCGCATTAAAAATAATGTACAATTTATTCAAATCTATTCTGACCCTTCCTCCACTGCATACTTTCGAACCACATATTTTTGCGACCGCTATTCGACATCTTCTCTATATTAAAACTGAAGTTATTAAAATAAAACTCGCAAGAATAAATCTTCCAACTGATTACACTGGTGATGAGATGGCGAACGATTCTTATATGAGTTTTGTCCACATCCAATTAATGACGACCTGGAGCAGCATAATTCTACATCCCAGCAAATCATTCTTCTGGAAATTTTCAATCCGAAAACCATGCCACCCCGGCACTTCTCCACACCATTCCCTCCTGCTCCCTCTTTTTCTGCCGCCCGAATACCTGGAAGTCCCCCTCCTATCAAAACCTTCTTCATCTCGCGTCTTTGTAATATGTCATCTATCTCCTTTTCCCGTCTTATTCATACATCCTCCAACCCCTTTTTTATCCTATCAATATAATAAGCTTACCTATTCCGTGTTTCTCCATTTTTATCACTCATAAACCTCCAACCTACGGTCATCAACTTCCTCCAGAAATTAATTTTATTACCCCACAGTGATCCGCTCCGTATTTCGGCTTTGACTTATTTACCTTTTTTCCCCCGTCAGCAATTGCCGTATTTTTCGAACATTCTTCCTTTTCCTGCTTGATTCTCTTTAATAATTCTCCTGCTATACTTTGGATAGTAAGGAATTCAAAAAGTTCGAATTGATACCAAAGAAGAATATGACAAGGGGAAAAAATTAATGAGGAAAATATCAAGAGACATAAGCAGTATTGAAGACATCAGGATTTAGTGGGAAATCTTTTTTTTTAATAAGAGAAAGTAGGTAGAATCTCAGATAAGGGTGGAGGGAAAAGGAAAGAGAATTTATATTAAATTGTGTATATGCTTAACGTGAGAGGATGGATTTTTTTTGCGAGATGCAATTCGGCTGAACAGATTTTTATGATCAATGAGAAAAATCGAATAGGCCGCCAAGTAGACGTGGAATCATATATTCACAATTTTGGTGATTCCACCGAAGGGAATAGCCCTTGTAAGTTTGAGTTTTACTCTATAACTGTAAACTCCGAACATCACCGCTCGTGACGTCAGGACTGCCAAAATCCGGAACGCATAACGGTACTATCACAGTTGCAGCAGACAGATACTTTGAAAAGTAAACTGTGCCGTGTTTCAATACTTGTTTAATATTCGTTCATTTAGCGGATAATTCTCAACTGACTCGCGTGAATTCAAGCATCTGGTTAATTGATAGACATTTGATGCCTTTAAACTTCGACACATGCCCTTCACACGTTATCAAAATACTCCCAAAGATATTCCTAAACATAAAAAAACATTTCAGTTGTATCTGGCTCAACCTTGTGAACATTCATCTTGAGTAATAAGACAAACTTTGAAAATTCACAAAAAAATTATTAATACGGTACTATCGGTCATATCTTCAAACCTGAAGATGTCACCAATATTATGACACCGGTAGAACTGTAAAACAATTTGGGAATTTACAAATTTGGTCTTATTCCTCATAAAGAAACATTCATAGATTAGTGGTATTCGAATTAAGACAAATAGCTAGTTACAACCAGGTCAAAAGACAGTTGAAAATTCCGCTTTCCAGGTAATATTTAATTGGTAGAGGCGGCTGTGAAGATATAATTAGTAGAGATGATCAAGACTTTAGGTCTTTTGCGTCATTATGGTGGGTGGTTGGGTTTTCAGTGAATAGGGTGACGGTGGAGAGAAACCCGGCTCCGACACCAGCGTACTCTATCAACGAAAGGCGCATATTCATTGTGCAACGATCAAACTGACAGAGGAAGTACTCTACTATACGTTAATTGCTTTCCGCATGACACCAAAGTAGGATTAGAATGCAGTTGAAAACTTCCATTTCTAACACCGCCGGGAGTCAAATCGGAGGATCTATGAAGCCAGTGAACTAGCCTACCGACCTAGTACCGACCAAGTCCACCAGCTCTCCGATGAGCCTCAGTAGTTTGATGGATAACTATTACTCGTTTTTCCCTAATCATCAGGATTAACTAGTAACCGTCATACAAATTCATTGGTTTTTTTGTCGGAAACAAACCAAGGTCCCAAGATAAGGAAATGATTTGCATTTGAGCAATGATTGGTACTGTCCTGACAGGAAACGCTCAAAACTTGCAGGTAGAAGGGACAATGCTCATGACAGTGTTCATTAGTGTGTATAAAACATTACGCCTTCCTTCTCTGCGAGTACTCATGTCTACGTTTTCGAGGTAGGTATACGAAAGGAGTGAGGGGTAGGATGAGGATAAACCATTTACCATACTCCGCGCGTCAAGCCACCCCGAGGTAAGCGTGAGAGAAAAGTGGATGTGGCAGGTGCAAGACTCCCGGCGCAAACATTTGTAACGTGGGATTAATCGGATGAAAAGGTGCATCCACGGAGTCGTAGAACTCGGAGGACATGGGCCTTAGGAACCCCTCGGGGGTGGAACTTTGACGGCGCGCGGCCGTTTGTTCAAGTCATATCTACGTATGATACGCAACGCCTTCTCCTATTCCCAGTAACATTTTTCATCGATGGTTGTCTTAAAGCCTCACGGGTGAACGATCCGCTCGCTAGATCGAATGGAAACTCAAATAAATATTCGCCCACTGTTTTCCTCATCGCATAGGTGGGAGTGCGCGCATACACCGCAAATATTTATCTTTAAATAGGAATATTCAGATAAGAGATAAGCACCGTTTCGGAAGAGATATTACGTGTTAATTATTACCGAGCTAATGAAAAAACAAACCATTCATGCTAATACCAGCAACAATTTTTGCATGAAGGCCTAGGTTTCGTTTACACGAGCGTCTTTAAATGATTCTCACCAGGAAATCTCCGCTAAATTCTAAAAGTTATGCAAATGTGGGGACTCGAAGACCAACTTCTGGGATTCATTTCTCACTCTTA
Source organism: Hetaerina americana (assembly GCF_022747635.1). Classification (NCBI taxonomy): domain Eukaryota; kingdom Metazoa; phylum Arthropoda; class Insecta; order Odonata; family Calopterygidae; genus Hetaerina; species Hetaerina americana. The sequence continues at coordinate 25,706,249 of NW_027287316.1, forward strand.
GACCATCGGAAAATATGGAGTATCGGTAGGTGTGAATACAGCCATAATCACAGTTTAACCAAAAACGGTTAATTAAATTTCTTTTTTAGTTGAACAAATTATTTTTGATTAGAAGAAACGTTTTTCTCCTACATCGGCATAAATATTCATTAAAAATTTAAAAACGGCAATAAAAGTTTCATATCAAACGCTTTACTAACCTATCGAACTGCGTGGATGCCAGTTTGGTTGTGCGTTGAATTAAAAGACAATTGAGACTGGTCGGTAGACCAAAGCAGTGAAAACGCCTCTGAATACCAGCAGCTATAAACAAGATTCGTGATTTTAAGATTACTCAGGCTTTGCGGGGAACCGTAATCATAACAGGGTAAGAAACTCTCTTTTGTTGGACAAGAATACACCTGAGTATGCATCGACCACCGACAGCCTCACCTGAGGAAAGAATAGGAAAATATCTTGTAGTAATAGCTGAAGAGAAATAAACCCGGACAGTTTTTTTGGTGGACAAAATTATATATTTTTAATGAATGTTTCAGTATCATATTTTTACGTATTAAAGTGGTTAGTGGTGTTTTAGTTGAAAACTAGTAGGATGTGAAGGCATTAAAAAGAAACTCTTAGTTAAATAAAGTTTCACAAAGAGGATTAAAGCTTTAATTGAAGTGTTAAAGAAAAAATTAGTAAAACCCTAAATGTGGTGAGTTTCTTTGTCTGGCTATAAAACTTAGTGACTGAGGCAAGAGGATAAGAGACTTGAGAAAGGGTGTGGGAAATAATAGAAAAATAAAATGGACAGAAAGGAAGACAAACTAAGAAGCTCTAAATGTGGTAGGACTAGAGAAATGGCTGTTTGGAGAATTCTAATAAGACAGGTAAATTGGATCCAGGACAAAATGAATTGCAATGGAACGTTTTAAATATGTAATGAAGGAACAAAAATAATAAGAGCATGTTGGACAGGTGACAGAGAGTGGAATATTACAGTTATTTTGCCTGGAATGTAGAGAAATAAAAGGTGAGTGAAAAGGTGGGTGACAATGGGCTTATTCGTAATACATTGTCCTAAGATGTAAGGCGACGTGTTTACACGTGTTTTTAGATGAATGGTATTTTTTAGTTCATACTATAGATCATGAAATAATCTATTTTCAACGATAGAATAATAAACAAGTTCCAAATAATAAATGCATATGATAAGTGCAGCAAATTAAATGAGGCGTCACAACTATATAGGTTTGGTTAAAACTATATACATTCCAAAAAATGCCATAAAAGGGTAAAATCTTTCGTCTAAAATAAGAAGGCCAAAAAATAATTGTGGCGGCGCTTCAACCTGCAGAAACTGCTGAATTCGCAAAGCATATGACAATATAAAAATAACTAAAAGTCAGCAATGAGAGAACTAATGGTGTCCTATTGAGTACATTTTTGATTTTTCATGGATTCAGTCATCATTGCTGGGAAAACTGATTGCAAACTTAGCTCGAGTCATTCCTTCCAAACTTCCACTATATTTCTCTAGTATGACACCAACGGTTATTTTATACGCATAATTCATAAAATCAGGAGAGACAAAAGTTATTGTGACTGCAAGGAAAATATTTATTTCGTATATTCTTCAGTTCCTATTCTTGGCAAATGAAAAGAACCTGGAAAAGATCAAATAAGTAGAAGACACAGGGGAAAGTGTTCACTTCATGAACACGAATTGCTTACAATATAGATCCATTAAATCGCCGGTTTTTATTATTAGCTCCTGTGGTACTTTAATATGTAAAACTTAGTCTATTTGAACAATAATTCGCGTTTTTATCTTGATTACGATTACAAAACAACTTAATGTATGAATTTATCTCCTAAAACTATTTTCCAACCAATTTATATGAAAAACACGAACATGGCTAATAAACCATTTCCACCTTTTCAATGTTTTTGATCGCAAAAAAGTTCCCAGAACAGGCCCCAATTAATTGAAGATTACGAGAAGAACCAGCGAGACCGTTGAAATGGAAGGAAATTAATTTTCTCCTTCCTAGTTCCAAAAACGCCATGGTCAAATCGGGACCACCTGCGAGCGTGAATCGGGCAGAATTAAATATTCATACACCGCACCACAATCAAATTTTTTATGATATCTGTTCAAATTAGTTAATGATTGATTCTCTCTCATAATTCCAGTTGGTGTTATTTGCAGGTAGATATGCATGTATGCACGCATATGTAATTCATGTATATACATGTACATATATACTTATAAGTGTGTATATATATATATATAAATAGGCATACATGTGCATATATATAGAGTGACTGACAATTTTGATCATTGTTCAGGTGTATATTTCACCAAAACGTCATAGGGAGAAACGGTAATACACTCGAGTGACTCGGGAGAAACAGTACTAGTATTATTTATTTATTTATTATTATTATTAGGTAATCTACCGGTTAAGATAGGTTTTTGAATGGACGTAATTACTAATTAAATAATTTGTGGTCCCTAGCAAAACACAACATCCTACTCTACATCAGGTCCCTCTTCAGCTCTGAGTACTTTCTTCCTCCTTTCATCCCGTCCAACATCCCTATCCTGTTCCTTCCCTTTCCTCGTTTTCCTAACATTCTCCCCTCAATTACAGTCTTCAACATCCCGCTGCCGGTCAACACCCCCTTCATCCACTTTTCCTGCCTCCATAGGATTGCTCCCAACAAACCCCTCTCTTCGCCCACCATACCAAGTACTTCCCCGTTTGTTTTCTTCTCTGTCCATTGCACCTTCTCCATTCTTCTCCACACCCACATTTCAAAAGCCTCCAGTCTACGTCCATCCTCCTTCTTCAATGACCACGTTTCCGCGCCGCACATACTTACGCTCCATATCAAAGTTTTTACGAGTCTTTTCTTAACATCCTTACTCAACGTCCCCGTCATCAACTCCCTCCTCGTTGTGAAAGCCTCTTTGCCTAGCGCAATTCTTCTCCTCACGTCCTTACCACTCTGACCGTGTTGGTCCAAAACACTACCGAGATACATAAACTGTTCTACCTGCTCTAGTTTTTGCCCTCCTATTTTAATGTTAAGCTTGGCCTTTTTCTTTCTAGAAAATCGCATAACCTTGTTTTATTAATGTTGATTCTCATCCCATACCTGTCGCACTGAATTTCCAATTCACTCAGCAATGCTTGCAGCCCCTTGCCTGACTGACAAACTAAAGCTTGGTCATCAGCAAACCTAACTGATTTTACGAATTCCCAACCCACCTTCATTCCTACCTCCAGTTCTTCCCATGCCTCTTTAATCATTTCCCCTGCATACAGGTTGAACAGCAACGGTGATAATGGGCAACCCTGCCTTACACTTCCTACACTGCATTACTCTTCCTAACACTGCCCAACCGGACTCCCCGTTCCCCACTCGTACCTGAGTAGTCCGAGACATGTACAGGTTGCGGATTAGCCTCCAATCTATTCCTATTTTCTGCAATATACTCATTAGTTTTTCCCAATTCACTCTATGAAACGCTTTTTCGAAATCTACGAAACAGGCAAATACCTCCTGGTTGTGCTCTATATTCCTCTCGATTAATATATATATATATATATATATATATATATATATATATATATATATAATATATATATGGGTCGCGCTATTCCAGGGGGTTTAGGTTGGACTAATGGCCGGAGGCTTTGGGTACATGCAGCTCCACCCAAGCTATGTGATTTTTCGGGTACCAGATCTTCCTGGGAAACCATAGCTGGCACAGGAAAAGGAACTGGCCCCCTTATCCTGATGTGTGAATTTCACACGACGTCGGGCTTAGTATTGGGTGAACTCTACCATCACCTACCAAACCGACCTTCGGGTTGATTGCTGTGTTTATGGTACATACTATATGTAAAAACATATATATATATAAAAATATATACATATTTATATATACATATATATACATATATATACATATACATATATATATATATATATATATATATATATATATGATCGAAATAGAACGGTCTTCAGCGGCACGCAAATATATGAAAACACTGATAAAACATCGAAACACAAAGAAAGGACACTCACATGCGAAGTTATACCTGTATGTATATATACCATAAACACAGCAATCAACCCGAAGGTCGGTTTGGTAGGTATATATTTATATATATATATATATATATATATATATACACATACATATATATAAACAAATATATATACACGTACATATATATACATAAATATATATATATATATATATATATATATATATATATATATATATATATATATGTATAGAAAGACATCCACACACTCTCTCTTTGAATTAACGGAACATAGGTGAGAAAATCTTTCGAATTTCCGAGCGAAAGTAATCCGGGGAGGGGTGTCTATTTCCTTTCCGAGTGAAAGCAATGGGGGAAGGGATTTACTTAAAAACCTCCGATTGAAAAGGATCACGAGCCATAATTCACCGAACGGTGGTTCATCTGGCAAAAAAGGACGCCTACTCGATCCCGGTCGAAGGATTGCGGTGGACGGAGATTGGGAGGGGTCGTGGCGCGCCCGCAGCCGGGCTTCGGCAACGCTCGAAATCCAGGTGTGGAGGACCAAGTGTCCGAGGGTGGTAGGTGGGATGGGGGAGGATGAGGAGTCAAGGGGGAAGCATGCCAAGTTTATGATTTTTTCAGGTCGTCATTAACAATGCCGTGTGTGTATGTTTCCATGGGAACCCCTAAAGGATCGAGTGAATCCCGCAGAATTATTGATGCGACCGACGACGCCATTAATACGTCAGCGCACCGGGGCTTTCTCGGAATGCAGAGGAGCTTTATGGTGCTTCCTTTTTTATCACTCCCAGCGCATAGTTTATGTTACCCGGATGTTAATCAATCGATTCATTTCGTTCCGCAGGGCGATTGTGTTCGGTTTGTGCATGCGGTTTGACGTCTCGTTTGCCGTCCCAAAAAAATTAAAATGATGTTATGAAACATTAACATACGGTAGTTTGGTATTCATCCCCCGCCCACACAATAAACCAAATCAAACCAAGTATTACGTAGAGATCAACTAAAATTCGCATTCGAAACGTAAAAATTAGCTCTAATGTTAGGATTAATTTTTCCTATACCATTAGTACTTGCTATTTCGGTATATATATATATATATATATATATATATATATATATATATATACACACATATATATATGTATTTATATAGAGTACTCTTTAATAAATTAGAATGGCCACGCAGAAAGATGAAAGTGCCTCAAAAATTGACAATAAGAGATTGAAGAAAAGCGTTTGCTATATCGACTAAAATCCATAGATTTGATCTCCAAAACCCAGTGAATATGTGATATTCATTAAATTACATTAAGCGCTTCACTATGGTTCTCATTTTTTTACTATGATTCTCGAGTTACTTGCTTGGTTGCTAACAAAATTTAGTCAGTTGTATGTGAAATGTGATTGCAGTAACGTGCTCGGTAATGGAAACCTAATCCTTGAATATGTCTCTAATTTATCATCCAGCTTCCGAAATCTTAACTTTTCCGGGTAAACTAAACCTGAAATGATGAAAATGGATCCATAAATATATGTTGATGTGGTAAGTACAGGTAACCTGGGAAATGACGATATTAAATTCCTTCGTTTGCCTTGAATATTTTATGATACACTCCATATATTTCAGTGAATCAATTACTAATTACTACTTAGGATAGAGGTCAGAAGACCTTTGATCCTCAGATATGTCGGGTAAATAACGTGTAATTTAATTATGAATGTTGAATCAAAATGTTTACCAATATTTTACGGAACCTAATAGTCAACTTGTGGAAATAGATAAGAGTTCCTTGATTATGTATCCTTAAGGAAACATGTTGGTTATTGGTTCAAAACATGTTTTCAGCGTAGTGTGACAACGTGCATCTCTTTAATCGTGTCTCGATAGGATATGGACTTTTGAAAAACTCACCTGAAATGTTACAAAAATACCTTCCTTGTCAATCCAGAACTCCTGAAGCTCTATTTAATTCAAATCCATCTGCAATAACCACTTGCATTACACTAAATCTGGCAATGGTAGGAATATGTATGCATTTTGGCACAGCCTCAGGTGTAGGAAAATGTATTATTCTAATAACCTTCTACTATAAAGACTTCTTTCAGAGTATAAATTCTATTGATAAAATGTGAAATAGGAGGTATATATTAACAAGGGTGGTCTGGAAAGTTTCCGACCAAATAAAATGTCAGAAAAATGTCTTGTATCTTTGTTAGGTCGGAAACTTTTCAGACCACCCATATATGTTTATTATGACACCATAGCATTGGTGTTTACACGACCCCTTACATTTTTACCTCATCTTCCACCGTGTACTTCACCACCTTTACTTAAAATATAGGCGAATATTATTTTTGGCTGAAAACTCTTAGCAATAGGGCCCATGACTAAGTGACTGAGTCAATAACCCTTGGAGTTTGCAAATACCGGATCCAATGAGTGAATCGCATTTGAATAAATAATCTCGTCTCTTTCCGAGAATTTCTTGAATATTTTAAGCACCAAAATATTTCTACCGAGACTTAAGTGCTCCTTTTGGCCAGAGCGGTCTCGGATAAGCAGGTGGATCAGACTTTGGTTTCCTGCCGATAAACACCGATATCGATCCGTGTCCGCCCAACATTAATAAATATTTAAATTATTGAAGGTTTTCATGAGTAAAGCTTTAGATAAATCGATTTATCAATATTTTCCCTCGAGCGATCGACATTTTAAGCCATCAAAGGTTTTATTCAAAGCTGCATTAAACCCGTTTATGCAAATACTCTAAAAGTATTAACATTTCATCTCTCTGATTTCATTGATAAAAATGTAAAGTGCGTTAAGGATGTCAAAGTTTCACTTAAAAGCTAAAAACTATTTTAACTGTAAGATTTGTTATCAATCACACTTGAGTTTTTAGCTCATATCATAAATTAATTGGTTGAATTCCAATTATTAATTTGAAATTGAATTATTGCTATAAAGCATCTAAGAAGCCTTTGCGGGATTCCCAATCCTAATTTCTAGTTTCATCTAAAAAAGATTGTTTCATGTTAATTAATTTAAATCTTTTGAAATTATACTATTTTTTTAGAAATAATAGCTTTGAGAATATTTATCCTTGAGTTCAAGACACCTAAGATACCTTATTTTCTAGTATTTTTCAGTCCTGAGTACATGAATTGTACCACATTCTTTTTTACTTCTATCCTCATATCCTATTCCTCTTCTAGATTAAATGTGCATTCTATTATGGGAAATATTTTTTATCCTCCATTGGAACTAATTTCTCATTTTCATCTTTGAAAATTTCAAATTGCAATCAATGTTGCTGAAATTTAAAAGTCAATTTTTTTTCATGAACGTTGTCTTGGTTTTTTTAAATGATGGTATTTGGCCGAAGATAAAAATCATCTCAAACTAATAAATATTTGAAGTACGTATCAATTTGATCAATTCAACTCAATCATTGGCATCCCTTAAGTAAATCATTTTTCCATATTTAAAATATTTCCACGCGATTAGGTGATAGTGAATAAAATCAACTCATTTAGAGCCAAACTCCGCCATCTATCAACGAAATTTTTATCCAAATTATGGGCCTATAAGTTACATAAAATTGAACCAACTTCCTTCCTTTTATGAATAATTCAGAAGCCATATTTTTGGCCAATAACTTTTAAGTATTACATTTAGCATAAGTAATAATTAAAAGTAACAGTAATTGAAACAATTTACATAAGTAAGTACAATTTAATATTATCTATTAGAATAAGTTTGTAAAAACTCACTATACCAACTTATTTCGTAAATAAGATAAATATTTTTTTAAGTATGTGATAAAGAAGCATTAATAAAGTGGTTCAATTAGAAGCAAAGCCACGAGTCTGGTGAAAATATCTTTAGAGTTAGGGTGAGAAAGGAGTGGAACATGGAAAGTAAGTCGGTTAGGTGAACTCATATGAGACACGTATTATAGAAATCCGCTTCTCTGGTTTATTCATGTTGAGAGAAAGACTGAGGCTCGAAGTAAAACACATATGTCAGTGGAATATTTGAGAGGAATTGGTGGATCAAAAGAAAGTATACATATTAATTTGGCTGAACCGTTACGTCACCCAGTCTATTCAGACTCGGTGAGGATACAAGGAATACTAGAAGTTTCAAGGTCACAAGAAATTAAATGAAGCAATGAATTTATCGGACATAAGCGATGAAAATGTGAAAGGTACAGAAAACTTTGGAATGTATATTAAAGATGGAGTAAGTTTCTAGGAATAAATTAAAATCAGGTTTTTGCAACAGTGACCATCCCGAAAGGGGAAATCATGGAGGGTGAATCAGTACTTTATGCCGTGGGAATATTTTTCTTTGCTAAGATGTTTGTAGATATTTCTTAAGATTACAGTGGCGCACAAATTCCTAGCATTCCTGCATCAACAGGCACGAGAAACAGGTGCGCGCCAATAAGTTTATTTCCTTAGATTAAGGAGTAAATTACACTTGGAATGAATGACATTTGTCATTGTAATAGATAATCTACCATTTTAAAATATGTAATAAACATTAATGTGCTGAAGGATGATCATGTAAATATGGGATGTCTAAGGATGTCTAGATGATAAAAGAGACCCTTAGAAATTTCATACAATAAATCTTTTATAACGGTGAGAACCTAGAAATTTCGTGAATGCTCATGTGCTACTCATATGTGGTGCTTAAGTAGGATGGAAGCAATTATAGCGATCTGATAAAGTGCATAATGGGAGAGCGTGTGGATGTTTTTCCTTTAAGAGCTTAAATGACCGATATACCCAAATTTTTGGGATACTTAAATTTCTCTCGACCGAAGAAAGGGAGTGGATGGTCATAAGTTGGCAAAAACTCGAGATGCAGGATTTAAGTTGGAAGAATGAAAAAATAGGATGTGCGTCACGTAATTGTGATTTTTCCTCTCGAAAACATTCCCGATTGGTGTAATTGGTAAAGGAATGACGTCTGCACCATATCCGGTTTCGGTTACTTCCCTGTCCGCTGTAAAGTGGCGGAAGCACTTATGAGCAATAAGGCAAAGGAGAGTGATCCTTGTGACTCTTTTTTTCCTCCTAAATCATGACCCCAGCGTCCTGACAGTATGGCTTTTAATATTTTGAAGAATCTTTCCTCAAGCGGCAGAGAATACACGAGGCTGTAAAACCAGATGCTTGGCCTGGCCATATAGGAGAAGTAAAAATTGTAAAATTACGTGGATAAGGGATTTTCAACTCCGTCCTGAAGTTTAAAATCAAGACAATGTAAACAAGAAGACCAAAATATGAAGAGTGCTCTACAGCTTCAATTAGCTCGGTATAATCTTAGATTGATGATCAGCAGAAAGACAAGAATCGTGGAAAAATAGGTGTCGAAAATATTTTTCAAAAATTTTCCATCACCTAGACTTGTGGGTTAGCTGTGTGATTCAGAAATGATAGGTTTAATATGAAATGTTAAAATATTTTTCGATAAATTGTTCAAATATACCATTTATATTTAATACGAAAATTTTCTTTTGTTTCACAACTTAATTTAGAAGTTTTCTTGGTATTTATCTTTATTTTGAATTCACTTGCTCTTGAAAACGGCTAATATTAACGATACCCATACGGCGCATATACATCAATCATCTGAGAATAAAGGCTACATGTAATGTATATACCTTGGTGAACGGTAAATACCTTGTAGATAAGAAGTCCAGGACATAATCGTGGTTGGAATTAAAAGTGGAGAATATTTCAAAATGTTACGCACAAAATATTACCACATCAATAAGAACCCTCGATCCTAAATTTTTCTAATTTAAATAAATTTAATTTTTTTCTCAAAGGTTTTTTTAATGTTTATCGTTTACATAGTTTTTGCACTTTTATTTTATGCGTTCAAGAATTAATACAACTGTTGTCGAAATAACAGTACCAACAGGAATAAAAATCTGGCAGGAGTTTTCATTTTTAAATATGGACAAACTCTTTGAACTTCAATGTCTGAATTTGCATCGAGTTTGCATTAATGATCCCAGGGCTCATTCAGGAAGAGGCACTGCCGCTCTTTGCTCCTTTGATTTCCTATGAAAATAAAGATTTCACCTTAATCAACGCTAATGACATCGTCATTTATCGATTAGGCATAAATTACGCCTATAACGCTAGTGATGCATTTTATGGACCTTAACTCACCACCCCATCTCTTCCAGATGGTTAAACTCGTAGTCACTACATTAATTTCGCTTGATTTAAAGCCATTTTTGCTCCCTCCCATCGCTGAATTTCCAGCGTTAAGAGCAATTGCACAAAAAATGTGCTATAAAGAGGTAATACGCGATATTAGAGCTCATCTGTATGCATCATAGTTATGAATCGGAGGGTTTTACTCAAGCGCCATGCAAAGAAATGCTTCGTGTCCCTTCTCAGCCAATTTACCCTCCGTTCTACGAATTCCACTCTTAATTATTCTCCCTAGGTCAACTTCCTCGTATCTTAGAACAACCCCTTTCTTCTTCAACCTTTTCATCACCTACTGGAAAACCTCAAAGGTCAAGAAAGGCCTCAAAGAAAAAGGACTCTTCAGCTGAACTGAATCATATACCCAATGGTAACATACTTGGTGGTAATAAGTCATTACGTCTGCTATTTTTTACAACTTTTTGTTTCGACCTTCCTTACAAGCACACCGTCTAAGGGAATATCTATGCTTAGAGATAGGATTATAGGGGAAGGACACATCACATCACATGAATCACATGCACATGTAATCACATCCAGCTCGATAATTGTATAGGTGTAGATATTGATGAATGGAGTAGAGAACGTAATTAAATACGGCCACCCCAATCACTTTATTTGAATCAATTAACAATCCCATTCTGTGGCATGGCTTATTATTTGCGCTTAACGATGAACTGTCGCCCTCTAATTCCGTGACTTGAACAATTGTATGTCTTAAAACATGCTGATTTTGATGCACCTAAAGAATCTGAGGTAATTATTGAAAAGCTAAGAGTTCTCAGGACGGAGTGTCATTCATATTTAAAATTTACCACGGGGTTTTTATCTCTTCAGGGAGTTTTGGTTATTTCTTAATACTGTCCTGCTGAGAGTCATTGACTTCCGCAGAAACACGCTGAAATTTTCTGAATGCACTAACATCAAATATACCAACAAATAATGATGAAGTTATATTTACCCAATAAATAAATACATTTTACTAGGTGTTCATTAAAATAGGAGCATTATATTGCCTTCTTGGCAGGTGTAGATCGGTCATATTTTTACTAATTGGAGTATTAAGATGGAATCTTTTTAGATTATATTTTAAGCAACAGTTGCTCCTTAAACTTATTAAGAATTATGATGATATTGGTTTGATGCTTTTGTGATTCAGAAAAATGTAATACGGCAATAATTTTCACTTTTTCCAGAAAAAGTTTCCAAAAGTGGGCAGATGTTTTACCTTCATTATCTGTTTGGTAAAATATGCATGTAAAAAGTTGCTAATTTTAATCGCTCAGCTTGTTGTGGAAAAGTATTTTACTTTAATTTTTTCTAATTTATTTTAAAGCAAACACGTTCATAAATTTTCATAAATATCCCCTGAATTTCCTATAAAATAACAAATGGAAATCTTCCTTATTATCATGAAAAATATTAATCATGAAATTTAATATTTGTGAGTTGGCAAATTAAGTTTGTCTTAGGATTAAGAGTAGGTGTCTTGAAGATTAAAAATTTCCCAAAAATTTCTCTCCGCCTTATATTTAATTACTCTTTGAGACCATGGAATATTTTAGTAACCATAAAGAAGATTTAACCTCTAATTTCTTTAAAATCTGATCAGGATGTAAAACCAGAATAATACAAAGCATTTCAACGCTCGCATACTTCTTCACGTGTTCCATTTGTATACCTGTTGATATTTATTTGATACTCAATTCTAAATCGAATATCTTTTGTTTGCGCTTCCCAGTATAGCTAGTATGACTTCTGATTACCCTTAAGCGACAGCTTTTATAGTTTTTAGAGAGAAATCTTTTTATACTTTCTATGTAGAGTTCTGCCAAATATCATTGAGTAATGGTCCATTAGACTATGGGCTAAATAGGATATTTCTTGTTGGTACCAAATATTCCACCCAAAAAAATATCGCTCCCAAGAATAGAACCGAATGTCAGGGAACGTTTCGATTTACACCTACTTCATCACCACTAATCAACTAGTTAAATTAGGGAATGACTACCTTAACTCACTACATATTACTTTTGGTCACATGACCCTTATGTACAGAGCATGTCATTTAAACGTTAAAGTCCCATGAGTAATCAAGTTTCCAAGTTGATGATGTTGCGGTAATTGGACACATTTTCAAGCTTTGGCTCTGTTACGATGATGAAAGAATAAAAAATTGTATTTTCCTTGGAGCCATAACACATATTCGTATGATTTTACAATCTATTCCGAAAAGTAAATGTGTAACACGTTCCATTAAAATGCCTCAATGAAAACGTGCAACTATTTGCAAAAATCAATGTGTTTATTTCTTTCGCTATATTGTGAACATCTGTGTTCTTGCATAACCGCTGACAGCATTTTAGTGTTTTTTATAATATTTATATCTAATCGTTGATATTCCAGCATAATATGATCTTAAATAGTTTCATGTCTCAATTTCGCCTTCTTCCGCTTCCCGATGATAAAGACGAAGTCTACTCCTTCCCTCCTCCGTTCTGAAACTTTTCCTCGCTTACTGATTGTACCCAAAGGAGAACGTCACTCCAACCCGTCATCCGCTTGAAAGGTTCTCTTTTGATTTTGAAACAGGAGCAGTGCGCTTCAGTCGTAATTAAGGAGTCAAACAGAAGAAAGGTGTAGATACAATTCCGAAACCTACTCACTTCCAAGTGAACAAGTTTCTTTTCGGACAAGTAAAATTTTTTTAACAGATGATGGACAAAGAGAGCATTACCTTCATCCGCTTTGTGCATTTTATATTTTTCTCTCTCATATTTACCTTGGGAACCGCCATTAACGACTTCGGTCATAGGAGGCGAGTAGTACACTGTTCGTTGATTTAGAATTTAAAAAAAGATATTTTACGTGCCGTTATGAAAAGAAAGGTGGCAATGATAATGAATTCAAGTTTAGATTATTAAATACTACTCGATCGATAATACGAATTAATTCTGTGCTGGTCAGTTTTACATTCCTTTTCAAATATAACAGTAAACTATTTTAATAGAAAATGATAAATAATATCGGCCATAGCTTGGTTATATTATTCTCTTATATAATCCTCCATATTGACCTCATGTTTCCTATTTAAGGAAATGCATTGAATCAGAATTATTTTAAGGTATTACTAAGGATTAACATCATCTAATTCACAGTGAACGCTCACATATGTATCGCTTGGATGACATTTTGAACCATAACTCTATATTTAACTTTTTACTGGTTAGAAAATTTGGATTTTAGCTTGTGTACTTATTACTAGTTAATCAGCAGAGGAAGTGACTACGGGTTCACTTAAGAGGTATACCGTTCATGTTTACTGTAACACACGGCTTATTTCTTATGGAAGATTCCCCGCAAAAACCGCAAGCAGTGGCGGATCCCATACACCCTCCAAATCTGCTTAGGCAATTTATGAATTCACCCTTAAGAGGCGAACGGAAGTTTTGAGGGGGAGATAAGGCTGGGCACAAAAAGGTTGCAAAAGGGGGCGAGGTTTAAGAGATGGGGATGAGGTCATATGTGGGGGAAATATTTATGAGAGACGCGACAGTATACTCGTAATCTATTCATTTCAGACGTGCAGCACAGGATTTAATTCTGCGCAACGTGAATGGCTTATCCAAGCGAAGGGACACACAAATAAAATAAGGTATTTTTCAAATGCTATATTAAATAAATCTTCCTATGATTAATTTAATTGGTATAAAATATTACGTAAGATGTAATAATATTATAAGGTTCTCATAAATATCACTTCATGAAATTATCTATATCACAGTTTACATGATACCATGACTTAAAGGACCATTCCGTTACAATGCTGATGATTACTTGCAAGAATAAGATTATTACTATTTATAGTAAGTGTAACCTTAAAAAGGTTCTCTAACGCTATGGGACCTGAAGATGGCGTTCAACGTCGAAACCCGGGTCGTAACGTAATAAATATCTTGTGGAATCACAATGTCACTATTTTTTCATTTCCATTGTGAATCGATTCCATTAAGTTTAGCCGGAAACCATCAATTATATCTATGTATTATTTAGGGAAAACTGATTATAGCTGACATCTTATTGTTTTCTATACAATCACTTCAGAAGTGAACTTACTTAAATCTTATTCAAAAAAATGACGGATGAACAATTATTAAAGGTTTATTTATAATAGGGATGATATTCAGTTAGTCTACATTAGAACTAAGAATGAATAATTCAGAAAATTAAGCCAGGAGATACTCAACTATAACCTGGAAAAATGTAATTAGCCATGTTTTTTTCTCTTGGTATATTTTTTTAATTTTCACTTGTGTTTATTCAGACGAAACAGCTCCGATTCCGTGTTTATCAAATCTTTTCCATAGTCACTGAAAACAAGTCCTCCATTTGAAGATAAATTTTACTCATAATACAATGTGCTCAAGTCATCGTCGTACAAATGTCAGTCTGGTCTCATTATCCTCTGATTTTATTGTCGAAGAAAATCAAAAAAAACGCTCAGAAAGAAAACTACATCTCTGAGGACATCATCAGACTACGTATTAATGGAATTAGTGCGAGGATGAGCGAAAGGAATGGGGTTGAGAAGTGAGTGGAGTTAATTAAGAGTCAGTCAACTCGACTTCATTAATCAGCATGAGAAGGAAGACGTTAGGCGCTTCGAGCCAACTTAGCGAAGGAGAGACTAAGTGAAAAAGAGAAAGAAGAAGAAAGAGACGGGAATAGACAGGCAGAGAGAAGGACAGACAGAGTGACAGACAGATTTACAGACAAAGAGAGAAAGAAACCGAAATATTCCTGAAAATCTGAACAAATTCGTCGAAGCGTAGCCGCCACTCACGGCCGGGAGCAATGGAACAGTTTTATCCCATGCCGACATGGAATATCTACCGTCCAACCTGTCCCAGGTGTCCGAACGGAATTTGAAGTCCGCACTGGTGGCTCATTAATTTTGATCCATGGGGCTAGATGCTATCACACCAGCAGTATTGTAAACAGCTCTCCCCCGTCTCTCGCCACCTTCTTCAAGGCATCCATCTGCCTGCCAAGTTACCCGACCGCGTGGAGGGAAAAACTAATAGCCCTCCCACAAAAAGGTTTAACACCAGGCCCACCGAATACCTACACTCTCGCCTGATAGCCATAGGCAACGGCCTCATCAAGCTACTTGACTTTCTAGTCTCCAGAAATTTGTAAGCCCATGTTATCCGCAACGGCATGATGAGTGACGCACAATCCCGGTTCCGCCCCCATTACAGTACGTAAATGACCCCTGCTGAGGTCCTGGACTCTTTACGAGAGACCATCGATTGGAGACGGCTCACGATGGGGGTGACGCTGGACATCCCCCGGGCCTACGACCCCGTTTGACACGACACGTTATAGAGAGAAAAAACAGACGTTCCTTCCATTGTGACGCTCTCCTCTCCAGGTTAGGGTCCTTGAACTTTGAGCAGTAAGTGGTATGTGAGATTACCGCTGGGATCAGTGCAGTTTGTGACGGGTGAGAGAGGTTCCTCCGTCGGGATGTCTACCCGTTTCATCCATGGTGCCAGTTTGTGGCGCTCTCTGTCCCATCCGCTTTTTAGTGTGTCTGTCGACAGAGTGATCCGTTCCATGCAAAGGGCAAAGGTGGCTCTACATGGATGATGACTTTCTATTGCTATTAGACGCACAGGGCTCCTTTCTTGTTAAGTGTTGTGGGTATCAATGAGGACGTGAAATTGGTGAGTGAATGGCGCAAGAGTAGGAGCAAGTCAATAAATGCAGTTAGGAATTCAAATTGATGATGAGCGGTCTTGGTAAAGGCATGTCTCAGTCATTATTTTCAGAGTACATGGTATGTGCAATAAATGCGCGAACTGGTGCATTCTGGCGGCCATGACGCGGACTAGAGCCCCGCCCACTAGCGGTGCTGGTTGCCTGAGACCCAAAGTGCTTGGCGGATCGTCGAGCTGTGCCCATGGTGCCAGTTATGTTAGTTTCTGTTGTTCTTGTTTTTACTGCTTGTCTAAAATGGTAATTGACGAAATCACGGAGAGTTATCAAGAAATTACTGAAATGTTGAAAGCTGTTTATGGTGATAATGCTCTGAAGAAAACATCCGTTTTCAAGTGGATTAAGCTTTCTAAAGCTGGCCGACAAGACGCCACGGATGATGCAAGGCCAGGACGACCTTCAACCACCTGTGTTGACGACAACATTAATCGTGTGCGGTCCCTTGTCCTTACTGATCGTCGAAAACTGTCCGAATGATAGCTGATGAACTGAATTTAGGAAAACCAACATTGCACACTATTTTATCCAAACATGATGCATGGGTGCTTCACCATGACAATTCACCTGCACATTCAGCATTGATTGTTCGCCAGTCTGGCAAAAACGTCCATCACCATCCTTGATCATCATCTTTATTCGCCAGATCTCGCACCATGCGACTTTTTCCTATTCTCTACATGCAAAAATGTGATGAGGGGGGAGGATTTGGACACAATAAAACAAGAACCGACGAGAAATCTAAAAAGCCTAACTGCCGAGAACTTCCAAGGGTGCTTTAAACAGTGGAAAAGGAGATGAAATAAGTGCATAGAAACGCATGGAGAGTAATTTGAAGGGGACAAAATCGATGTAGACGAAATTTTGCAAAATAAAGTTTTAATGGCCTCAGTTCGCGTATTTATTGGACAGAGTACAAATCTGGGGCTGCGAATTCTGAAGGGCATGCATTATCCTCTGCCAGGAGGACAAAGTTCCCAATGACCGAAGTGGTGTTCAGGTATTGATAGACTGCTCGCTCTTTCAATGTAGCGGCTTAACAGGCCGAGATTAGGGTAGATGGAAGGTGGTGCAAAACCCCTATACGTGATATTCTTTCTACACTGGACTGTGAAACCACGTCACGCCAATTAACGTCCGGGAGAAATGGTTGAATATGACATATTACTACCTCATGGTGGGAATATGCATCCGCAATTGCGATATCCATCTGTCATAGGTTTCGAATACTGGAGAACAAACAGCAAGGCCGATATGTATTATTATTATTATTATTATTTGGGATACATTGCTGTTAGGCGATAAGCCGGGTGGCGTATTATTAAAGACAAACGCAATACCTAGCCGGGGGCTACACTGAAAACATGTCATAGTTCGTAATGGACCCCATGGATAACACTGTACATTATGATACCGGCGAAAATATTGGAATTATATATATATATATATATATATATATATATATATATATATATATATATATATACAAATATGTAAAAACACAGATTTAGATTTTTAGAATATAGAAACACAAAGAAAGGACACTCACAATTTGTTATTTGACGTTTCGACAGCACGGCTGTCGTCTTCAGAATTCTGATTCTGAAGACGACAGCCGTGCTGTCGTCTTCAGAATCAGAATGCCGAAATCAGAATCGCCGAATGATGAATCAGAATCGCCGAAATGGAACGCTCTGCGTCGCCGAAGAGCGTTCCATTTCGAAGATATTTTATATATATATATATATCAATGAAAACTAGATAGCCGAGACCGTGAACTTGATTGGCACTAGATTTGTAAAAGGGGAGAAAAGTTAAAACAAAGTTACAAGTGAGGGGAAAGATGAGAACATACATTATGTCACTTGGGTGTGTTTGAGAAACAGTGACCCACGTATACCTCAATCACATACAAAAAGGCAAAATTAGTAATAAAAAATAAAACAAATTTACAACTACTCGATCACTAGGGTGTGTTGAGGAACTTAACGGCCGTAGGTACGTTCATTTTATATTTACATTATTACATATTATATTTACATTATTTTATATTATATATCAATATATTTATGCTTTTAGGAAGGAAAATTATTTTTACAAAGCAAGGACATTTGTAGAACCCCATTCGTTTTTCACAAGTGCTCAAAATAATCACGTATTTTGTGATTTATAGATTCATGGCATGTACTTATTGGTAAGTTGTGGCCATATGTCCATAGACTTTATTACGATAGATTCATTAAGTAGTTTTGAAACATAGTAATTTGTAACCAAGTAATGACACAAAAAATGAAAACTGTGAAAATTCGAGGATTGCAAAATTCCAGAAGTGAATGTGGCAACACATGCATCTCAACCCATCAACGAGGAAAACCAAAGCGATTGGTGTGTTCACTAAATTAATGCACGCGTGGGTGGACCAAACAATGCAATTGGAATCGAGGACACATTACATGTCCCGCGAAGTTCCCTCGAAGATACGGTAGGTTTCTTTGAAATTTTCTAGAGACCCTATACAATACGTCTCCTCCGACCTGCAAAGGTCATTATTTTGTCGTGTGTTCCATCGCTTAGTTCCACTCCGCTATCAACCGAAATAAAAGATTCGTAAAGCGCAACACGTTTCTTGCTTCCCAATAGCTCTTCCCCTCTCACCCTCCCAACCCTCCCGATTCATTTCCCATTCCTTTCCCGCCCTTCTCCCCACTCAGTCACCTTCTCTCTCCCCCATTCTCTATCTCGCATTCAACCTACCTTAACCTCCCCTCTCCTTTCCCCTATTCCAACCACTCGCTCCCCTCCCACTCCCCCACTACCACTCCCCCACTTCTTCCCTCACTCATCCCTTCCGCTTCCTCTTCTCCTTTCCCCCGTTACTCCCTCCCCCGCTCTCTCTCCCACTCTACATCTCCTACACCCTGCCTCCACTCCAGTGCCACTCTCTCCCCCCCTCACGCTCTCCACAAAGCCTCCCTGCTCCCACTTCTATTCTCACTCTGACAGTCCTCCCCTCAACAACTGTCCCCACTCTTACTCCATTTCTCCTTCCCAATTCCTAGCCTCACTCTCCCTAACTCCCTATCTAACTCTCCATACCTCACTTTTCTACCTCCCCTCGCTCTCTACCTTCCTCTATGTCATACCACCACTCCCTCTTCAAAGCCCTTTCTACACCCTTACTCCCTCCCTCCCACCATCCCTCCCTCCCTCTCTCTCTCTCAATGTCTCCGCCTCCATATCTCCCTTTCTTCCTCCAACTATCTCTCTATGTTCATCCCATTCCCACCTGCCCTCCCCACCCTTTATATCACCCTTTCCCCTCCCTCTCTCCCTCTTTATCATCCTCCCACTCTTTTATTCCGCTCCCTCATAACGTTTCCCACTCCTGACAACGCCTCTTTCCCTGTCTGTTTTCCTCCAAAATTCTCCCTGTCTCCCCCTCGGCCACTGGGGAATTTTACGCTCGTTTTCCGGTCTCTCTCATCCTCTCCCTTTCACTCCCTCTCTCCACCCTCCCTAGCTACCTCTCTTTTCTTATCTTCGCCATCCACCCTCTCTTTCATTCCTTAGTTAATCCTATCCCTACGATTCTCTCTCTCTCTCACCCTAGATGCCCCTCTTACTCACCCGCGCATCCAAACACTTCCGTTCCGCATCCCTCCCGATTATTTCCTCGCTCAAGCCCTCTCACCCTCACTTTCGACGCCAGCCTCCCACATCCAACCCACCCCTCCCTCCCCTACGCTACCTTCCTCCCCTTCTGTCGCTACCTCCCTTCTCTCATCGCCTATCGCCCTCTTCCTCGCGCACTCTATTTACCTCCCTCACGTTCTCAATCCCTCTTTTCACCTCTCCACCCTCTTCTGTTCACATCTTTCCATCTCAGCCCCTACCTCTTCCCATGTCAAACGAGTTTAACTATGACACTGAAGGAGTTATAATGACCCCACACTACTTAGGTAGATCAGACCACAAAGACAAAATAAGGTGGTAGATTCCAGTGCAGAGAGATACAAATACTCATTCTTTCCCCGAAAAATCAGAAATCATAGTAGCAAGAAACCGAAGTCACTTTATAAATATTGAAAACATTGAATTTACAAGTCAGAAGAAAATTAAACATTGCAAAGATATCTTGTATATTTGTAGGTGCGTGTGTATGTTAGTTGGTGGTTTGTGTGTTTGCATGTGTGTGGGCTGAAAGGGTTTTTGCATGAATGTGTACCATGTTTTGTTTGTGGAAAATAAATTTGTGGCGTTTGCATGCGGTTTTTTTCTTAATTACATGTGGTGCCCTAACACCCCTCGCCACACGCCCTTGCGGCGGCTTGCGGGTTATTAAGTAGATGCAGATATCATCCCACTCCCATGGACACCCATCTCCTCTATCACTCCCTCTCCACTGTCTGTATCCTCCCCACTACCCTATCCTAATTCATTCCCTTCTACCCCACAGTTCCCTCGTCCCTACTTCCTCTGTATCCCCCTCTACCACACACGCTCCCTCTTCCATTTTACTTCTCCATTTTCTACCTCTTCCATTCTCTCTCCATCTTTTCCCCTCGCTCCCCCTCTACCATCTCCCTTCCTTTTTTCAACTCCTAATTCCTTCCGCCTCACCCCTCTTTATCCCTCTTTCCTCTCAAATTCACACTCTACCTACATTCTTCCATTCCTCTCTCAAAACCACTCCCTCCCTCTCTCTCCCGCTCTCGACCCCTCCCTCTTGCCCTCCCATAACTCTTCCCCTGGCCACTTATTCCTTTCCTCTGACCTCCTTTCTCACTACCCCACCCTATCCCTCACCCCCCTGTCCTCTTCTTTCTTCAGCCCTTCCTTTCGACTTCCGCTCTTTATCTCGCCTCATCTTTAGGGGTTAGGTGGCAGAAGAGACTCCATAGTCTCAATTTCGCCCCAAAATAAGGACGACTTTGTATCTATCTCTATCTTCCCTTCCCCCTCGCAACATTCACCTCAAAACATCTTCTACGTTCCCCCTCTACCTATTACCCACGCTCCCTACTCTGCTTCCCCTAACTCCCTGTTCCCTTTCCTTACTTTCTTTCCTACCCCTTAAACCCCTCCCATGAGATCTACCCTTCCGCATTGCCCTCGCTTGCTCCTTCTGCCTCGCCGTTCTTCTCCCCCACACACCCCCTTCACCTTTCAATCCCTTACGCTCTCCCTTGCTTTTCCCACATACTAAATTCTTTGCTTTGACTTTTCCTATCATATTGTTTTCTATCTCCACTGTAATTTATTTTGTATATGTGTGTATAATTAGGTGCATAATTAATTTATAGATGTATTGTATGTATGTATGGAGATATATATTTTTTTAGATGTGCCTATCTGTGCGTAATGTATGTCTGTCTACATGTATTTCAGCGTATGTGTACACACGTATAGGTATTGTGTATGCTGGTGCTTATAAATTCTACGGCTATTATAATATGTATATGATGATGGGTTATATGGAAGAAGGGATCATTTGGTCTCAATTTCGCCCAAGGAAAGACCTCTATCTATCCATCCCTTCGCATCTTCCATTTCGTCCCCCCCTTGCAAACTCTCTCCCCCTCCTATCCCACTCCCTATCTTCCTCCCTCTACCTCACTCCACCCCCTCCTCCGAACCATTCTGACCCTCCCCTTCTCACCTATCCACCGACTCTCTCTTTCCATCTCATCCTCCCCCATATCACCATCCCCCACTCTCCCTAACTTCCCTTCTCGCCCAGCTCCCCAGCCTATCTCCCGACATTCCTTCCTCCACTCTCGTATTCTCCTCTCTTTCTCGCCTTTTTCCCCTCACCCATTCTCCCAATATTCCCATCCCTCCCCCCAAACCTTTCTCCGCATCCCCTCATTCCTCGTCCCTCTTCCTCTCTCCTTCACCATGACTCCCTATCTCTCCCTCCGCCTCTCCCTCTGTGACTGCCTCTAAAACTTACCACACCCATCCTACTTCTCTCTCCCTCCCTCCTTTTCTCCCTCTCCTACTCTACCTCCTCCTTTCCTCCCTCCCTCTCAACCTCCCTCTTTCCATCGCCTTCCCTCTGCTCCATTCCTCCCTCCCTTAACTCTCCCAACCTCCTCCTTAACCCTTTTCCCCCTCCCGTCCTCATATCTATCCCTCTTAAATTCCCTCTCCCCTTCCCTCTAACCCCTTCCTACCATTCCACCTGCCATTATTTCTTTCCCCCTCAACCCTCCTCCTCCTCTAACTCTCCTGCATTCATGTTCCTCCCTCTCAACCCCTTTATCTCCTCCCTCTCCATCTCTTTCTCTCATCTCTCCCCCACCATTACTCACATCCCATCTCCACTCTCCTACTCTCACCCCAAAGAACATGGGCTCGGATTATGCAACGTGTTGCGAATGTAAGAGAAATGGAAGGAAATGTTGGATATCCGGCATTGTTTGGTTGTCTACCGTTTAAATAAGGATTTGGATAGACACCGAGTCGACATTGCTATATTTGTTAGCTTCGTCTAACTACAAATAACCTGACCCTTCTCACTGCATTAAACTCTTCTTCAATTAATCATATTTCCTTCCTCCCTTCGTTCAAACCTACATGCCAATCCTGTTCCATCCCCTTTCTTGCTGGCTCAACGCTCTCGGTTCTCTGTCACAGTTTTCAAAATTCCATTGCTAATCAAAATAATCTTCATCAACATTGCCTGTCTCCTTTTGGATCTTTAATACTAATTTTCTCTTCTCCGTCAATATGCCGAGGATTTTTTTTAATTTTCCTTTTTACCTATTTTACTTTTATCATTATCCTCCATACCAAGACAGAAATTAAAAGTTAAAAGTAAAAGTTTTGAATACATGTGTAAACACAAACTAAACAGATTAATAACCCTGTTGTTACTGAAGAATGATTAACTCATTTTCCCTTCACCTCAGTACATTCTTCCCCTCTTCCTTCCCCGTCTTAGATATCCATCAACTACATTCACCATGAAGAATTTTAACTGTTGCTTTACTTTTTCTGATGTTGCTGCATTTCCATTTCCTTTCCTCAAGCAATCGCTTGCGGAATTTTCAGTTTCTCCGAATTCCTAGTGATTATATTATTATTATTCGGCTCCATTTAATTGTTTGGCCTTACTTATTTTTTACCTATAATTGTTCTTTCAGTTTACCTCTCCCAATGATTTCCACGCTAATAATGCAGCTTCCTCCGGTGAAATACTCCAACCTTTCTTTTCATTTTCCTTTTTCTGTTGTAAACCTATTTTACTCTCACTAATTTTTTCAATTTAAGCATCAGATTTTACGCCATATCCAGGCCCTGTGTTGGATTCAAACAGCCGGCCTTCAGGTCATCGTTTGAGCACATACCTTTCAAGACGGACAGGGCCAGTGGTTTCGGCATTATGATAGCCAATTTTTTCAACTTAATTCTTCACTCTTGAAGGTTTATGTCTCATCATATTCTTCAATTACCATATTCCTCGGTCATCATACTTCTTGTCCACGCCGATAGTTGAGCTGGTACACTGCCGAACAGGAATTTTTACTGATGGTGTTTTAATTGTCTCCTTACCTCTTCTTATTTCCAAAAATATCACAAAGCAATGTAACTATGAATGTACCAAAATGGTTATAGTCGTAAGAATATGAGAATAAAAATAGCGTTAGGTAAAGACGCCCCCACACGGAGGAGGGCATTGGTGATAGGGACGTTGAGTAAGGATGTTAAGGAACGGCTCGTCAAAACTTTATTATGGAGTGTGGCTTTGTGCGGAGGTATTTTTACAGATATACCGTGGTTGAAGCAAGATGATAGGCGTAGATTTTAGGCTTTTATAATGTGAGTGTGGAGAAGGATGGCAGAGGTGAAATGGACAGAATTGAAAACAAACAAAGATGTGATAGACATGGGGGGGGAGGGGAGGGGACTGCTGAGAGAAATGAAAAGGAGGTAGGAAAGATGGCTGTAGATCTTTTTCATTGGCAATGAGATGTTGAAGAGATGTGATAGAGGAGACGGAATGAAGGAAAGACGGGGGTCGGGATGGTCGGGTAGCTTACTTCCCACCCAGAGGGCTCGAGTTTGAATCCCGGAAGTGGCAGATATTTTTCATAGGTATCCCGATTCCTACTTCTGCTTCGTGGAGGGCACTTAAAGGGAGTACGCCGTCCGTCGGATGGAACATTAAGCTGCGGACCCCTTGGCGCCTTTCGTTAAGGGTAGGCTAATGCCGACGTCGGGTTTTTCTCCACCCTTCAACTTTTCCTGTCTATCCCTAATTACGCATATGAACTCAGCTGTCGGTCGCCTCCCTTAAAACTACTACTACTGAAGGAAGGAAATAATAATAATACGGAATTGAAGATGGGCTTACTTTATTGTCGTCAGGTTGTGTTTTTTGTTATGAGAGGCAAGTAATTGTACCGCTGTTAAATTGTTTAGGATGTGTTCGTCCGTAGCCTGTCCAAACAGAATACTAATAATAATAATAATTCATACTTCACGTTATGCCGAGAACATGACTTGCTCCATTTCTTTTAACACGTTCATCCGTTTTTTTTTTGTTCTGGCGGGGAAATAGTGGTCAACAGTCGATCCAGATCGAATTGGAGCCAGGCGTCTGTCCCAGAAGGGCAATTTACCCACATTTTGTCTTGACCTGCAGGAACCACGAACGAATTTTGCTAGTTAACATCACTTGGAATTCCAACGCCGTCAGCCCTGGATAAATTTTTATCCCGATACGACCCTGTCATTCGATCGTAAGCCGCCTGACTTAGGGTTTGCGAACACTTTAAAGGTTATAAGTGAGATATATTGCTGCCACGGACGCCAAGATTTTCGCACTACCATTAATAGGATTCAATTTCAGCACTGACACGCAAATTCAAACATCACGCTCTACAAAGTAAGCCGAAACGTTCATCATTATAGGATACAGGACTAATTTGTTGCAACAATATACGCTGTGAGGGAACTATACTCATCCCTCATAGTTCCTTTCATAGGACATTTCACATCACGTTTCACGTAGTTCATTCTTAAACTTCCTCCGTAATTATTCCCCTCTCATTGTCTTTAATTAAGATATTCATTAGGTTATTAAGCCCGAGGATGAATTAAATTTATCTCCCTTTTCTCCTTGTACATGTCCATAGGCTTCTCTCTTCACCCAATCTTTGAAATGTGCCCTCATATACTAACCAGTCTATCCGTTTTATTTTCAGCAATACATCGTAATACCACCTTTCCATCGCCTCGAATATTCTTCTCTCTACTGACCCCTTTACCGCTGTTTCACTGCTGTAGACTCCATTTAGAAATTACAAATTATTTTCCTCCTCATAATTGTTCTAGTGCTATTTTTGCTAAAGATATTCTGTCTCATA
Source organism: Hetaerina americana (assembly GCF_022747635.1). Lineage (NCBI taxonomy): Eukaryota > Metazoa > Arthropoda > Insecta > Odonata > Calopterygidae > Hetaerina > Hetaerina americana. The sequence continues at coordinate 25,731,714 of NW_027287316.1, forward strand.
GAAAACGGAAACCTTACCGAACCAAGAAGACCTTGTTAATTAATTATTTGGCCAAATTATCCGCGATTTTAAGTTTTAGTTATTTTCCGTTTAAGTTACCCAAGTGATAAAGGTAACTCACACGGTTTAAGGGAAAACAACAAACACCTTACCTTAATGGAATTCAAATTTGCGGTCTTCATGTTGGCAGTTTGAAATTAAGAGACATCGCTTGTTTCATCATGCTTGCCGAATCAACCGTAGTTGAGGGGAAAGAATTAATAATTATCGAAATTATAATTTCAAAAGTAGCGTAGATGAAATACATATGTGATTATTTTTTCACAGCAGATATCGAAAATGATAATAAATGTGTGGATGAAACTAAAATGGATTGAATTATACCTTCGTCCTTTTAATGAGGTATGGTTGTTCCTTTCGCGGTCGTATATTGTGCATTGTGCCCATAAAAATAAGTTTTTCCTTATTATTTGTAGTTAAGTGTATTATCTGTAAACTTGGGGCACCCTGACGAAAACACGAGGAAGAGAAAGTTACTTAAATGTTGCCATAATTATGCTGAACTTAAATATCACCAAAACCTAAATGATAAGAGTTCTACTAATAGGTATGCAGGAATTACGAAGTAAGTAAGAAAAGAAAAATGAAAATATAGGCAAAATATATATACGTATAGACCGTAATGGTAGGGATCGAAAAAGGGAAAAACAGAAAGGAATCCCAAAGATGGATTACAAGAGGGAATTAATGAAAGGAGTCGCCGATAAGCGCTCGGAATGAATGAAGAGATTAGAACAAGGAAATTAATGGAGACTTTCCATAGCTTTTACGATCCAATCTACGGATTAATGGTAACGATTTTTGCGTTCGATCAGAATCATTTTCAAGAAATCTGATAACTATTCCCTTTAATATTAGCAATACAACCCTCTCCAAAAACGTTTTATTCACTAACAATCATTACCACGCTATTGAAAAAGGTTCAGTCGTGACCGCACGAGTCAATTTATCACCTTAGTTCATGTATAAATTGCTACCACCCATTTATGTGCACTTTCCAAGCACATAGAATGAGGATATAATTCTTAAGCACGCTGAGAATTTATTTAATTTTTTAAACATGCTCTAAAACTTAACTTGTACTAGTTTTGATGTCTCGAAACTGTAAGATTTGAAATTGTTATTTTTGCTGATTTTCCTAAAAAAAATAGCCAATAAAAAAACTTTTTAAAAATTTGGGTTGATGCAATAATCTTAGCTTTATCACCACACTTATAGCATTGCTCACATGGTATAAGTTATTCGTGAGAACAAATATATTTTTGCACCATTAAACCATAATTCTTCTGGGAGTAGTCATCCACTGCCATAAAAGTATGTAGAAAACTTTTTATTATTCATGTCGATTTCTATTAAAACTACCATGACAAGAAACTATTTTATCTTGACCATTTGATATAATGTCTTTAGGGTCATAAATAATGAAAATTTCAATCAAAATAATACGTATGACAGCCCCACGTAACTTCTATACAAACTAGCATATTAACATGGCCCCTCTTAGATAAATAGTTGCACTTGAAGGTGAATAGGAAAATATTTGCAATATCATTTGAGGGACCTTGAATTTCCGTAATCTACTCCCTCACCCCATGAACTTTCTCCCTCCGGTCTCCAGCAAAGGCCACCTTCTCTAAATTTACCCGCTAGGAAATAGAAAACTTTTGAGTGGGGTATGACGTATGGAAGAGAAGATTGAGTGACTGGAAAAGACTGGAAATTGATGTAGAAGAATATCAAATGGACATATAAATTGAAAAATAACAAATTCTATGATACAGTTTAAGAGGAAAAGGCAATATGGAGCTCGAACCAGGTGGATAGGACACACCATACAGCATAATGGATTTTTTTCGCCATTTAAAGGCAGTGGTAGGTCCCACATGGAAGACAAGAGCTGTGTAGAAGTCTGGGCCAGAGTTAGCAAATAAGAACGAATATATATAAGGTTAAAAGAAAATTAGTTTTGAGTCGAAGAGAAAGGATGACTACAGTCAACCAATCCTCAGAATGAAAAATTAACGCTGGCACTCAAGGTGACTTTAGATACGTACCGATCACAACATGCAGGTTGATAAGCTAATAGATCAACTTTGCATGCCTTTGTAAAAATAATGATCATAATGAATGTAATGGTTTGAGGCTCTACTTTGTGAAAATTTATGAACACTGTATAAATAAATTAACTAGGTATTTTTTTCACCGAAAATATTTTTTGATACTACCGGTTTACCGGCGACATCATCAGGTACCAATGCGTCGAACCCGGTAGTGTAATAAAATTTTTGTGCGTGAAAAAATACCAAGTTTATTTATTCATTGAGTGATAATTATTATATTTATTGATGTAATCAAGTACCCAACTTAAGTTTGAATCAGGTGATATAAAATTGTTATACGAATCCACTGAGGTTTCGACATGGAGCTGAAAACCGAAATCAGATCAGTGACAAAACCATAAAAGTATATAATTACAACTACTGCAAAAATAATAATGTGTTTTCAATGCCATATGATTAGACAATATTAAATTAAAACTAGACCTTTTCTTATTGATGATTATAAAAAATTTACTTAAAATTCATTTGATATCCTATTATTTTTATCCTTATTGTTCATCTTTTTATCGCATCCAAATAGTCCTTACGCTGTCTTTATATCCCCTCTTGAGTTTTTAAATCATCCTGCTCGTATAACACCTAAGCAAGACTTTAAAATTCTGTGTAACAATATTATGTCATATCCCTAGACACAAATAGGCCGGTAATAAAGGTATGGAATTCAACGTAACTAATATACATACGTATCTTTCAAATGTACCACTAGGGAACGTTTTGAATATACACAGCCTCTAAAGCCTGTAGCTTTCTTGCCCACGGACTATATTATGGCGTAACTAGTGGGAACAACAGTTGGGCATCGATAAACAAATTTTGGCAATAATTTTGAAATAAATCAGCACTCAACCGTATGGTTTTGGACAATTTTTAGCGTAATGCTTTCACATATTTGATAGGAATGTGCTCCCAAAGGTGACCGTGTAGTATTTTCTTTTTTTTAGAGAGAGAGAGAGAGAGAGAGGATGTGTAATGGGACTCCGAAATATTGGAGTCATGGATTTACGAGGATGTGGAGAGATAGATTTGCCGGGGTCGGTACCCAGAGCGGACAGCAGAGTGGAGGCAGCTTTCCCATGCTGAATTGATGCGATGGCAGTGGAAACGCTGAGTCGTGGCTCCGAGCCCATTGCGCCCATGTGCATACGTGTGTGTGGGTGGTGGAGGCGAGCTATGACGGGGTGGCGGACACAGGGGCGCGGCTTGGCGGGTCGAACGGATTAGCGAGGCGGCGGAGGACGGGAAGGGGCGAGGGAGAGAGGTGCGGAGGCGACTGGAGGGTCTGGATTGCTTCCAAAAAAAAGCGTGTTCGGGATTAGGACCCCAGTGCATTGCAATCCATCTATCTAGTGTGCGAACCCTTTCCTCTCCCCCAAACCCTTGAACTCTTCCTTGCTACCACACTCCCCTAAACCCAACCCCATATCCCTACCCCCTTTTCCCTCTCAATCCCCTCCCACGAGTCTGAAAGCTGCCTCTCGGGTTTTATGGCTCAATCTACTCCCACGAGACTTCGGACTCCCTTGACCCTCCATCCAGTAATCTACATCCTCGGGATAACGTAATGCTCGGTAAGTTTTGGGTTGGAAAAAAAAAGATGCAGAGCGGTGAAAAGTGCACTTCGTCATCGTGCTGTGCAATGTTATCGATTAAATGGACCAGCAAAGATGACTCGGGAGAGAATTAGTGGGAATAAGTCAACGTGTCGCAGATTAACTGTCACTAAGAGTCCCAGATCTTCCATCTGTGAGAGACTGTATTCTTTCAATTTAAGTGCTCTATGAGAGTACAATTTAACGGACGTTGTGATGTGATATATAGTAGATGGTGGTGAGAAATTGCCTTGCAACAGGCCACTCTGCGGCTATCCCTAGGGTTAATGGCCAAAGTAACTTATTTATTCAGTCTCTACAAGGCCTGAAGTAAGTGATGTGATCCTCTCGGGTGAAACTCTCCCAAATCCATCACCCCAGAAGGGGTTAGAGATTAATCGGGAGAGTACATCAGTCAAGTAGCTCAATTGCTTTTTGATGGAAGGTTAAAACCTACCTGAGAGAGTTATGGTTTGGGGAGATTCAGAAATCCTTCAGGCTGTCTCAGATTTTAATTATGATGTCCTTAAGATATTTTTTTAAAATTCACCGATCTCAAATAGTGAGTAGCTGAGAAGAACAAACACATAAGCTTTTTATAGGAATTTTACCTTCTTACTTTTCAAAATTCTAGCTTCCACGTTATTGGATAAATTTTTATTACATTCAAAGACAGATGTGTTTTTAGTTGATGGTGCATGTATTTGTATACGTGTAAGTTGAAAGGGTTTTTGCTGAATGTATACTGTGGTAATAGTTTACATGTATGTGGTTAGTTTGCATATGGTTTTGCTATTTTTACGGGTGGTGACCTAAAACACATTCCCTTGTGGCGGCTTACAAGGTATCATATAGATGTAGATGTTTAGGAAACAACTCAAGTCCTATTAACAAAGAAGTTTAAAAGTTCTAGGATATGTCATGAAGAACATAACTTTGGGCTGGTTTCAATGAAATATTTTCTCCAAGCTTCTTCTATTTTGTATTTTTTTCAAAGTTTCTGTACGACTCCATAACTTTTAGGTATTCATATTTTCATTCCTGTTTTGTTATTTAGTTTTTTATCCACCTACATGGTTTTCGTGATGATTTTCCCCTTTTATTTTCCCCATAGATAATGATAATAATAAAATTTTTTCACTCTCAGTCTGCAAATCACTAAGGAACTCCATTCTCAAATCCATTAAAATTTACCCACTTCATAGTGTCGAGCATTTCCAATCTCTTCTTCTTTCTCCTGTTCTTTTTATTATCAATCTTATCATGATAAACATATTCGTCACATGTGTGACCAAATGCGTTATGTCGAAGGTCAAAGTTTGACTTTCCCAACCGCCAACCCAGCCATAGAACATCGCCTGCACACATCACCATCATTCTCTGAAGTTTGTCTACCAAAAGCTTTGTCACTCACGGTCGCTCAACGTTTCTTCAAGCCACCACCCAGACCGCCACCTTCATCCCCTCCGACACAACCGCCGTCGCCACCAGTCGCCACCAGCCATCAACAAAAACCCTAACTTTATCACCCCCAAAACCACCACCATCTTCGTGTTAGAGCAAGTGCGATATCTAAGTAGACGGAGGAACGAGGGCGCAATTTTCCTAAGGTGATTTGCATCCTATGGCAAGCTTTCCACAACAAAATATGAGAAGAAGAAGAAAAAAGTGACATGCATGCATAATTTTATGTACCTGTATGTCGATTGGAATGAATTATAGAAAAGGACGTGAGAAAAAATGATATTAATAAGGCAGGCCTAAGAATGATAGAAATAATTTCATATTTCAGGCAAAATCTATAGTTTCCATATTTCATGATTCATCTCTACATATATTCATTTCAGATGTTTTTTTTTATTTCAAAATTATCCCCAAGCATACAAGTATATATAGTTGAAAGGGTCTTTGAGATGATGACTATCATAGCGCGATTTACGTTACGGACTACTTCGACGTATACCGCCCCCTATTAACGGAACATTCTCTCTCACTCGCTTGCCAATCTTATCCATCCCGATTCTCCCCCTACCACCCTACCTCTACCGTTTGATTCATAACAAGTTTCGAATAAGCCGCCTATCCATCTTCATTTTATCGTAACTTCTGCCACCCTTCACGCTGTCTAAAAAACCTATTCTCATCCTTCCTCTGTCTCGCTTACCCAACGCTCTCCCGTCTATCACGGCGTTCAAACATGCCATCACCTTTCAATGTTTTTCTCAATCCACTTCCTCTGTCCATTTCGGATTTTCCCCAGTAATATCTTATCCTTCCCATCCTAGCTCATCCTCCTTCCTAAAAGATCAGATCTTACATCCATAAAGCCCTGCGCTCCATATTTAAGTCCTTACTAATCTTTTCGACACATGTTTACTCTAGAGAGCCCATCATCAATTTTTTTATTTGAAAATACTTCTTTGGCTAACCGAATTCTCCTTCTAATAATCCCAGGATTTTCCTCTAAAACACTGCCCAAATATATGAACTGCTCCAGTTTATTTCCTCCTACTTTAATATTCAACTTAGATTTCCTTCTTTTCGAGAATCTCATTGACTTTTATTTTACTGCGGTTAATCTTCATTCTTTAATTCTTGCGTTTTTACTGCAAAGCACTCCGCTTATAAATGTAATTCCTTGGCTGTCAGACTCACTATTTCATAATCATCTGCAAATATGACTGAATCATCCTGCCGACCGCTGTTATTTCTCGGTCAAGCTCTCCTCATGTTTCCTTTAACATTCCCTCAACATATACATTTATGCTGAAAAGTACCTGCGAAAGGAGCCAACTCTTGTTTAACTCACCTACAAACCTCTACCATCCCGATGATATCTAAATTACTCTTAGGCCTATGCCGTTTTACTCATGATTAGTGGCCTATCCCTCAGAATCGCGGACTCCGTCTGCCCACAGACAATACGGGATAGTAACTGAAGTGTTATAGAGAGAATAAATCCCGCTTTCCACCCCAAGCGTCTAAGAAATAATTAGTAATACTCAAATACATTCAATTTCACTGATCATGGGATTTACATTGAATAATCTAGTACTCGCTACTGTATTTCTTACCCTGTTTTGTTTGTTTTCAAGTTTCTTCTTCCATCCTCCGTCTCTCTCTCTCTCTCTCTCTCTCTCTCTCTCTCTCTCTCTCTCTCTCTCTCTCTCTCTCTCTCTCTCTCTGCAAGGGACACGCCTCCGATGCCTGCCTGCTGCGGTGTCTCACATTCCATACCTGTGTCTTTGAGGGCGAAAGCTATAAGTTGCATCCCTTTGATAGTGGTTTCCCCTTCTTGCTTTTCAATTCTTATTTCCAAGTTATTGGATAGATTTTTACTAAATCTGTGTGTGCATGTTTATGTTGGTTGATGGGATATGTGTGCATACGTGTGGGTTGAGAAGGTTTTTCCATGAATATATGCGCCTCTGTGGGTGTAGGTTTGCATGTATACCATGGCCGTATCTTCGGTCATTTGATGAAGTCACTTCTCTTGAGTGTTGTAGATTTAATGGCGATAACGAAAGATATGAGCCATCGAAATGCAACCGATCTTAAAGGAGAGTGAGTATTGGTGAGTTCTTGGAAATACTCAAAGCTATAAAAAGGGTTCAACGACAGATTCCTCAACGCTGGGTCATTTCACGGCCCCGAAGTCCTTTTCTGCCCATGTTATCCGTTGTCTTGCTTACAGGCTCATTATCAGATGAAGATCTAGATATATGTGTATTAAATGCTCAGGATATTACAAAAAACCTGTATCCTCATCTGCGCCATTACCTAAAAGTCACAACGTGGTCGTTAAAACATCAGCTGTTGTGTTTTAATCTCTCCTTAGGGTGATACACATTTAATAGGACTGTCAGGAGTGAGTAATTAAAATACTGCCTTTTTTACCGATAAAAAACTGATTACAACCCGAGTTTCGGCTAAGCCATCATCAGTGAAATAAGAATCGTGTCTTGAGCGAAAACATCGTAATAATCTTATTTATTCGGGTGATAGTGTAACCCTAGTACAAGTAGTGTCTCCTGTTAAATCCTCTCTTGCCTAGATAATTTACTAGTGTATCCAAGCACCTTTCCAACGCCTCCCTCCCCACCCCCTCTCGCCCTCTTACCAATATCCCCTCCGCGTCATCATCCTCGCCATCCGCGCCCATTCCCCCATCTCTTCCCCTCCTCTCCCATTAGCAACCCCGCCACGTCCCTGACCCCCTATTCAAAACCCTCAGCAAGTCCTAAGGGTACCCGTCCCCATCCTCCCCACCCACACCCTGGGGGCTCATTCCCATTAAGCATCCCCTAATCGCCGGCTTTCACTCCCGAAACCCTTTCTTCGACTACTCCTGAACCCCATACCTCCTCATCCTCCCCTACCTTTAGCCACCCACTACTCCCCTCAAGCCAAAATCTCAAATTAATCTACCCCCGTCTGCCCCCTATTTCCGCTGTTCACCCTCCTTCCATCCTCCATTCCCACCCCCGCGCATAAATCCTTTAAGCGGAGTAAAACGATCCCGCCACGCCATCGGGACCAATATCTCCGAGCAAACGCAACGGATCGCCTTGACTCATCTTCTCCTTTTTTTCTTTCCGCTCGAAGAGCTCCTTCTAAAGCACTGATAATTCGGAAGGTTCGTATCTACATCTGCGTGATCTTCTGTAAGGCACCTCTAGGTGGGAGAATTGGCCGCCAAGGGAGAATTAGCCATACCAAGTCTTCCGTGACATTATATACAATTTATTCCGTTCCGAAACTTGTCGAACATTATTCAGCTCCAAAGAAAGCAATTAATATTTAATTGTAAAAGAACACAAATCATCCTGACTTGCCATGTCTTCTCGTCTCATCCGCTCAAATTTGTGGTCAGAATGCCTGCAGGCAAGCATACCTCTTCCGACCCTTCCTCACCTCTTGAACCTCTACCCATCCTAAACCGATCCTGGAATCCACCTCTGACCTTGTCTCTGATAAGGATGCGTAGTTTACTATCACACAGGGATGCGTAAAGGTGCGACAATAGTTTGGATAGATGGGGGCGAGAATGGACGAGAGTCGCACCTCATCCTTTGGAAGAGAGTCCTTTATCTCAACTGACCGTTGGGAGAACTAGGCTTTTATTTCAGAGCCAAATTCGTAGACCAATGATTTATCGTTAGTTATGACCTTGTTTAGAAAACCTGGGTCATCGTCTGCGGTCTGGAGCAAGTCCCACGCAGTCTCAGCAGGAAATTCTTGACGTTGACGAGATAAAAGAGAATACAGCGAGGCAGCTGATGACCAGAAAAAGGACTTTGCCAATTGTTTCGAAAAGTGAAAGAGATTCTGGGATAATATTGTAAGGTCCCAAGGGGAGTACGTCGAGTGGGACTAAGGCCACTTTGTTCAGGGCAGGATATTTTTCTCAATCTTTTCCCAAAAAAGTATCGGAAAGAGTTTTTCCTGACGTGACTGTACGTCGCAGTGTGCTCGCACCGCGCAGGTTCGATGGTGAGGGAGTCTGACCTTCAGCACGTGCCAAGCGTTAATCGCCTTTGAGCGTCCGTTTAGGCTAGATCGTGTTTTTGGTGGAACCCTGTGGAGTGACTTGGAGCAAGCACAAAATGCAGCGAATGATTAAAGAGCTGTATGCAATCAAACTGTGTGTTGGGCTGGGGAAATCGGGTACGGAGACTTAAAGCATGATTTTTCAAGTATTCCTGCATGACAAAATGTCACAAACTGCAGTTTTTAAGTGGCACAAGCTCTTCAAAGATGGCCGAAAGAATGTGGAGGACGAACCCAGGGCTGAAAGGCCGTCGACGTCAAAAACCGACGACATCAACCAACGTGTGTGAGAAGTTCTGAATTCAGACCGCCGGTTAAGTGTTAGAATAATTGCAGATCCTTTTGGCAATGACGAAATGACAGAGCGCACCATTATGACTGAAAATTTGTCGATGTGAAAGATCTCCGCTAAACTCGTCCCTAAGGTCTTGATGGACAACCAAAGACAGAGTCGAGTGTCTGCTTGTAAAAACAGACTCCCATCATCAGGTGATGCTGATGCGCTGCATCAAAGGTCGGCTGAAGTAATCAATCTTAATGTGGAAGTGCAAAGTTACTTTCTCTACCCTCATCATGAAAGAATTCCACAAAGTCAAGCCTGAAATTGTTATTTTTAGAGGTGAGAACTCGCGAATCAACGTAAATATTACCATTCCGATCTTTTAAAATTCCCCAAGTAGTATTACGTGTTTATACGTGTATTATGTATATATATATATATATATATATATATATATATATATATATATATATATATATATATATATTAGGTTTCTATAGAGACAAGACTCCTATTATATCCAACTTGAGGTGCAGTGAGTATTAAATTTATCCGTTCAAGTCCAACTCTGACAATAGATTATTGTGGCCTGGTGTACAATATCGTGTTATAGTTTTAAATTGAACACCAAGTAAACGAGATACATATCTGTAAGAGTCGATCCTCAGAAAGACTCCTTCGTACTGACAGACCATAATGGTTGTACATTCATGCAGTAAATATTATGAATTATACTACCTAGAATGCATCTACAACTACATAATACCCCACAAGCCGCAACAAGGGCTTATAGCGGGGGATCCTAGGTCACCACCCGGAAAAGAGAACAAAATCATATGCAAAATCAACATATTCATTCCAAACCACACCCATAGTGGCGCATACATACTTGCAAAAACCTTTCCAACGAATAAAGAATTATCTGCTATTCTGTCAGTAGATAACCCCTATTGCCTACTATAAGGGTTGAACAATTTATTGAATAAATTTAAAGGTTTTATACAATAAATAAAAAAAACATCATACCCAGTATAAATAAATGTCTGATGCGCTATTATTATCAGAACTGTTTTTATATATATTTAAATGGAACATTTTTAATTATTATTTTTTTTAATTGTCTATCACTCATATTCAAAATCCACCCCGCCGTACCGTAATGTGGTTTGTAAAAGACTTTCAAAATCAACACCAAATAAACATCAAAGGAGACTCGATTCTAATTTTCGCAAGAGGTTCAGCCCGTATCTAAGAGAGTTTAAACGATGGAAGAGGCGTAGGAATCCGCGAATAATCTCGTTCACAGGCCACCGATTCTCAACCGATTATTCTCACATCAACGAAATTTCCGTTTGAAGGCTTACGTAAGCTTAATACGTCTTTAAACCGCATTCTCTTCTTCTTGCAGTCTTCTATTTTGGAAAACCGCGAAAGCAATTCGGTGTTTAATTAGTTCTGGAGAGACTCGCTGCCTTCGTGACCGCATAGGAATTTTTGTCTCCGGTGTTAATAAAAAAATGAAAGCATTTTTAGGGATTTATCTTAATACTTAAATTAACAAAGTACTCCGGAGGATACAACAAAACCGCGAGACGGGTACCTTATGGATTGTGGATACCTTCCTTGAAAATACAAGGGAACAGATCTGTAAAGCCGTAACTTTTCTTATTTTGTTAGTAATTAACCATTGGGTTTTTGTTCACAATTGTTAAATATAAAAATGAACTTTTCCATCAAAATGTGTAGTAACACGTAGTTCATTTTGCAATTCATAATACTGCACTCACACACACACACACACACACATATATATATATATATATATATATATATATATATATATAAAGAGCTATTCCCATAATGGTTAATACACGTAGCAAAAAATAATTGAGGCACAGGGATTCACATTCTATGCGAAAGAAAATTCACCAATGCGGGATCAATCCCTAATCCGTTACCACCAAATAGCATGGGACTGTCAGTCACTCTGTGCCGTAAGTAAAATCTTTCTATTGGCTGCTGCTTCATTGAAAGAAAGGTAATCTGGAGTTTAGGAGAAGTCTATTGTTAATTAAACGTGGTTGAGTACAACCGAAGATGATTTCCTTCCAAAAAGAAAAAAACACTTCGTGCACCCTTTGTACTTGATGTTTACTTGGGTGCTGATAACATTTTCATAATAATCTCTTTATCAAAAGATAATTAACCGGCGATAAACCCACACATGAAATAAACGTATGTGAAGTTAAGCATTTTCGAAAGGAAATTATTACAATGTTATCTGTGAAAAGTACGGGACCCACTTGTGGAATATTTGATTCAGTTGCCATTTCTTGGCGTTTTCTACTTTCTCACGGTGAGATATAAGGACGTTATTAATCATAAATATTATTTTATAGTCGATTTTCTGTAATCCTTTTGCAGAAAATAAGTAGTGTTGAAGTTCTCCTCCGATTACTATATTGGTACATAAATAATATTAATTATCATTTTTAGGTAACCTTACCAAAATTAAATTCTTTTAAACAAGCCCGGTTGGTTTAGAATTTTTTTATGCTTTGATTAATTTATCGGTCTCTTTCCTCGTTGAATCTCCTCAATTTTTCCTTCGACTTGTATCGCACACATTCTAGCTAACGTAGCTTCTGCCACCAAGCCTTATAAAATAAGAATCCCAATCAAAACAAAAAATTTAATAATTAACCCTAAGATAAGGTTAGTGTAGGCGTGATAAGTGGTCGTAGTTAAGTGGTCGTATTCAAAGCTGAGTTTAAAATTCGCACACACAATGAATGTTCTTTTTCCTACACCACATGCAGTTTTGTAGGAAAATGGGGTCCCTAAAATTACCTATCTTAGATGGAGATTGTTTTGTAATGAAGAATTATGGATCCGAACCATGGACCCTCAACTAGTCGAGCACTGTACCAATCGAGCTATCACGCTCCCTTTGTCTACTATATTAAACATTTACGCAACATTATTTGAACATTAATATGCATATATGAAGCTACCAATCACAACGAAGGGCAAATAACACTCTTTGCCCTAATTCATTTTAATTTGTCGGATACTACTTGTAATTTTTCTTCGATTTGAAACAAACTCCTTTGGAAAAATAAAACTCAGCATCTCCTCAATTCTCAGAAACGCCCTTTTGCGTTTCAGCGGCTGCGTCTTCCAATTCAGATCGCAATCAGCTCAAAATAAAAACGGGAGCTAGAAGCACGTCCTGCAAAGTCGGCGATGCAGTCTGCTTACTAAAAGGAAACCCCATCTCACCTTCCCAACCATACCAAAAAATAAATACAAGGGTAATCTTAGCGTTTAAGCCTGCGCGGTACGAGATAGCGTCCTTTACGCTACTCCGTATGTAAAGAAAGGAACGTGGGTGAACTCACACGTCCTGCGCTAGGAGATGGGTGAGATTTCCGCTGACTTGCTCGGGAGGTAGGGTCACGTCGCGACGCTTTCAAAGCCTTTTAACTCGAGAACCTTTGTGAGGCCCCGTTCATGCGGTCCTCGTCTGTAAACAATCCAATCATTAGTTCGCTTCCGGTTGTGTATCTGTGTGTGTGCGTGGAAACGGGCGTTTGCTCTTGGCCGATACATGGCTAAGTCATGCAAATTTTTGCCATCAATTTGCCCGAAAAAAGAGCAACCATTTTACGACGGCGTTGGAGATAGGTCATGCGTTTTTTTTAATTCTTCAGTGTAGGCCAGTATATCCATTTCATTTGATATCGTAGGTGCTGGAACTATCGGTGGAAACAGGCCTGGTGGGGAATGAAACCGGGGAAAGTGGGGAAAATGCATGTTGAAGTTAATGATACGAGTAATTTACGGTCAACGGTTTCTTAAGGCTTACAGGACATTCAGTTTTGATCAAATTCACGACCCTATTGGTCATTCGTCAAATTGAATGATGAACATTCAGAGCATTCAAAGATGGCACCACTAGGATTTTCAAGGAACCTCGTTTCTCAAAGGTGCAAGTCTGTTTACAAGTCCTAGTAATTTACATGAACCGAGTCTACTGGTGAAAAAAAATTGAGTGACAACAATTATAATTTAAAATTAGAAGCGTTTTTATAATATTTGCAAATCTTTTTGTAGCTTTGGAAAATAGATCTCAGTAATTTGTTGAGCCATGAAGGCACTCTCCACAGTAGCAAAATTAATAGATTATTGTTAGTTACTTAAAATATTAATTCATTTATTTCATCAGGGAGTCAAAGTTTTATCGACATCACTAAAAAGTACCAATGAGAAAGCCAAATTAATTATGATATCATGATCGTAAGGTGGCTTTTCAAGGATTTTTCGGTAGTGTATGAGGGTTGCATTAGAATTGAAGAAACCATTTCCGTAAGCGGAATGCAGCAAAACACAAGTGTTGAATTCACCTATACAAAATTGACTAATACGAAAGGCCTTAAGGAGCGTACAGGTTAACGCCTTCCCTGCCAACCAGTGGAGACACTAGAAATGACCTAAGTAAGAGTATGGAAAGGAGGGATGAAGGGAAAAGAGAATCTCGACTTGGGTCCACCCTTCTTCTACTATCAGCAGTTGGAAACCGATGCCGACACGACAAAAGGAAGTATAATAATATCACATCTACCTGAGCATCTACTACAGGTCTCTCCAATCGATATGGGGCGAGTAAAAATGTTCCCTTTGTTGTCAAATGTCTCCACTCGCATCACATGACTTGGGGAGCGGGTTAATGTTCACTTTAAAATGTGACAACAATGGACGTCAGTTGACTCTATTCCTATCGAACGAAAACTAGTTAAATGGACGCCCTGATCCGTTTTAATGACACTAAAACGAAAGAAAGGAGAAGGTAAATGTTCTTGGTGTTGTAATCCACACAATGGCGTCGTTAACTTCAGCCTTGACCTACTATACCCGCAGAAGAAACTCAAATCTTTGATTGCAAAAGCAAATTGTTGTGAAGCGCGTTAACCCCATTTCATTTTCCCAACAGTCCTCGGAACCCTCTCCATCCAAAACCCCCCTCGCCTAAAAACCATTCCCTCCTACACCACCACGATCCTGAATTCTTACCCACATTCACCAAAGCCCCTTCATGAGGACCCCTATCCGGGCAGAAATAGTGGAACGAGGTGGGTTAAAGGATATAGGTAGGCCGAAGGAGGGGATCCCCAAAGGCAAAAAAAATTGGAAGAAAAGAAGCGAGGAGGAAAGGAGGAAGTCTCTTTCATTCGACTCCGAGGGTGGGTCGATGAGAAATTCTGAGCCGCAAGGATTTTCGACCCCGCCTCTTATTCCACCCCATGCTAAAGCCTTTCTCCCCTTCCCCGCCCATATTTTCTTATCTTTCCCTCATCTTTTTTATATCGCGAAAGGGTTCCAACTCCCTTTTTCGCTCTTTCTTCCATTCCCACACTACCCCCCTCTCTCCTTCCCCAACCTCGCCATCCTCCACCGACCGCTCCTGTAAAAAGAAGTGCCGGAAATAATGAGAACAGGTTCTCCCCCCTTCCAACCGAATAAAAGCCGACGTCTTGCTGAGAAATGATTGGATTTTCGCGTGGAATCGTATACGTGTCATCGTCCTTGTCCTTTCGATAATCCCACCCTTCCCCCACCAAAAAATCCCTATCTCTATCTATCTATTCATCTCTCTCTCTCTCTCTACTCTCTCTATATATATATATATATATATATATATATATATATATATATATATATATATATATATATATATATAGGTAGCGGTAGTCCAGGGAGTAGAAAGTTGCACTGCTGACCGGAGGGGCCCGGGTTCAATTCCCAGGCAAGGCACTCTGGGCACCTGCAGCTCCACCCAAGCTATATGATTTTTCGGGTGCCAGATCTTCCTGGGAAACTATAACCGGCACAGGGAAAGGAACTGGCCCCCCTTCCCCGATGTGTGAATTTCACACGCCGTCGGGCTTAGTACTGTGTGAACTCTACCATCAGCAACCAAACCGACCTTCGGGTTGATTACCGTGTTTATGGTATATAATATATATAAACCAGATATATACACACATATATATGTATATATAAACCATATATACACATATGTATGTATATATAAACCATATGTACATACATACATACATATATGTATATATGTATGTATATATGTATGTATATATGGTTTATATATACATACATATGTGTGTGTATATATATATATATATATATATATATATATCCCTCATCTATCTATCATCTATCCTTCATCTATCCCTCAGCTATAGTTCATCCCTCAATTCCCTTATCCGCCTATATCACTCCGATTTCTCCGCATTCCACACTCTTTCCATATTCGCCCAAACCCCCTTCCCCCAAGGGTTCTCTGCCCGGTGGCGGATTTCCTTGAAGGGTAGGGAGGAAGGCGGTGATCGTTGCAACCTAGCCCCTCAACCTTCTCTCCTTGCTCGCCTCCCAGTCCTCGCTATCAATGAATCAATCCGGTTGTTAGGCAAAAATTAATCGCCAAGATTTGTTCTGCATGCTGATGAAGTCTCGCGCGCACTTCCGTTCCGAGTATTCCGACCTTTCGTTAAGTTAATGTAAATCTGGGAGATATCCCGGGTCGGTTAACTTAGTCTCAGCCACGCCCTGGCGTATTCTTAATTACACAGAAAAATACGTCAGAACGAGTGCTCAACCTTCTGCAACAGAACACTGCAGAAAATTATTTAGAAGTATGAATATTCCTACTATGCATAGCATATAAACACAGAAATAAAACCATATAAACACAGAAATCAACCCGAAGGTCGGTTTGGTAGGTCATGGTAGAAATAACCAATTACTTAACCCGACCGCGTTTGAAATTCAGACATTAGAGTAGGGGGCCAGTCCCTTTCCCTGTGCCGATTATGGTTTCCCAGGAAGATCTGGTACCTGAAAAATCACATGGCTTGGGTGGAGCTGTGGGTGCCCATAGAGGCTTGCCCAGGAATCGAACCTTCACCCTCTGGTCAGTATTTCAATGCAGTACCACTTGAATAAGGCGACCCTTTTTATCGTATAGCATATACGACTCGTACATCTATAAAATATTGATTCATTTGAAAGAGTTTACATTCCCGCTATCACATGATTAATACACCGGAATAAAAAATCACTTCTCCATGGGTAACTATAGGTTAACAAAATGACAGTATCACTTGAAAAACTTTGTTATGAAATTATTTAATTAACGGACCCAGGCTGCTAAAAAAATAAGCTCTGCCAAATTTAAATTATGTTTGGCCTCTTTTAGTTCTGTACTCAATGAATGAATTTTTATTCGCAAAAAAATGGATACGATTTTCTGATGTGTTATATTCCTAATGTGGATGATATGTGTTAAATTTCCGATGTGTTCTGCATGACGAGGTCTATTGTATGGCTACTTAGTGACCAATAAAGTTATTACTTTGCCAGAGATTGCTGCTAAAGAGACGACTCAACATGACCGAGACCAAGCCGTGGTGAAGTCAAATGAATTTCTTCCCCCGAAATCGCTCGTGATCCCTTTAAGGCATATGAGTTCGCGGCAACTTTAAACTTTTCCGCGATTACTGACCCATGCTCTGAAATAACTTTACGGTGGAATTAGCAGTAATCAATTGCACTGTACTTCACAGTATGAAGAACACAAATTTAATTACCATTATTTACCTAACAATCCAAAAAAAAAGGATCGCGGCCTTTAAATTTGCTTTTTGAACAGGAAGTAATAATAAGAAAATATCAACAAAAAGCAACAAGACCCTCTCAGGAGAAGGACCCTTCGCCGAAGGACTTAATGTAGGAATTCAATAGGATTTATCATTCAAAGAACTGCAAGAGATACCGCGACAGTTACTTCAACGGAGTCATGGGCTAATGAGCATCGGAGTATAGGAATTTCAGAGTGCAAAAACCTTTCCTTATAAATTCACAATACAAGAGAGCACTTCGATAGTTTGACTGGTTAAAGCATTCGTCCGCAAATCCAGGGACATGATTTTAAAGCACGGTCATGGCGAATAATTTTCACACAGTGAAACTACTGCATTAGGAATAATAGTTATAAATGAGTAGAAGGTGATGCATTACTATTTGAAGACCGATGACATGGTATTAAACACAAAGATTTAAATTCTTGACTTAAACTTTTATAAAGGTAATCACTCAAGTTTTAGCCCTGTCAAAGATGGAATTATCATATCGCTGATTTAAATTGTTGGGTCAAGAACACTGTGAAGATTTAGGAAAATCGGCTGCAGAACCATTCGATTTGAGGGAACATTTTTCCCTCACCCAATTCGAGACCAGAACGGTAGAAAACCTTGCTCATGGAAAATTGAACTTTCTGAATAGAATTGATCATTCATCAGCAAATACTCCAATCTCTGGTGACCTAACGCCCCCTGCCGTAAGATCTCCTGCAAGCTTAACGGGATAAGATGTATGCCTGGAAACCATAGGTGAGAGAAAATCCACCCAACGGAATCAAACCCGCTTTCACTGTTTATTTCTCTGTAGCAACGAGGTTCCGTTTCCATGGAACCTGGAGGAATTAACTCTCTGACGTGTTACTTACAAATAAAATCTTTTTTTATTGACAAAAACACCAATTTCACTACTCATCAACTTATTCTCTACAATCCTTTCCCAATTTTTGAAGACTAGGCGTAGAAATACTATGGGTGATTTCAAATAATCAAGAAGTGGGCATAGTCGTATGTGTTTTCATAAATTTTACGTCATCCAATTGAAATTCGTCACGTCTATTTATCTCTCGGTTAAATTGATATATTTTATTGCATTTGTCTAATGCGCCTCAGGCTTTGGAAATTAAAATGAGTGATTAGCTGCCGTTCACAAAGTTCTAGGTTCAAGTCCGAGTGATGTCTTTCAGAAATGTCAGTAAAACTTAAGTTCTGCCTTTATTCTAGACACCCGTGCTAACCCTAGACAATGTATTGAAGAAGGCTTGGAGAATGGAACGACTCCCGCCAACCCTTAAAGTGCACTTAAACGCGCCGTTGGACAAAACATCATGTCACAAGCTCTTCCCTCGCCCTGTGTGTTAAGTGCACATATGAAAGTCTATATCCGCCTCCCATGTACATTTAGAACTCCCATAGGGCTCTTAGATATGTGCATGAGCATGACTATCACAGAATAAACTACAGGTTCAAGTGATGGAAAACTGGGATATAAGCTGTTCTATGAGTTTATTAAATGATACTTAGTCCCGAACCAATTATTCCCTCCCAGCTCTGGGAGCCTCTTAGGAGTCTTCGGCGTAAAAAATATCATAGGAAATATTAACGCGTACGGTACTCTTTAAGTACTATTTTATTACAAATGCTCTTATTCAGGGCAGTTTTAAACCTCAACATGAACGAGATATTGCCTAACGTTTAAATATTTTAAGTATGCTTAGTCAATCGTCTCCGAAAGATCAGTCACCGAAAGTCACTTATCATCCATTCAAATTTGACCTTTACCCCTATTACTGAACGCGTTTCAATTTGTGAAGGTGCCACTGACAGGGCGCTGTATTTAATTCAATGAAATTTTTACCATTTATGAAACACACATTAGACTGGCAGTATAATATAAAATTACATTTTTGCAACATAAATCATGCGAATAATTAATTTTCAGATCACTCTTATTTGAACAGGTCTCGTATTATATGGTCTTAATAATATCCTTGGAGTCACAAATATACTCCAGTATCCTATTACTTTATGGGAGTCATAATGAATATCTTGCTCCCTTCTTAATTGTAGGGACTCGCGTTTTAACTGCTTCTTATTTAGTTAATTGCACATCCTTGTAATTATTTTTTTCAACCCCAGATCTTCTTTTAATTTCATCAGCTCCCTAATTGAATTTTCAAGTAATTTCCATTCTTAAAGCAAGCAATATAATGCAATTACTGATCTGATAATAATTATACCTTATGATATACATCATATCTTCATATAAAAAATTTTCCCTTGATCATTGACTCAATTGAGTATTTGAATTGCTAGCTGACACACCCGGAAACACTTTGAAAAATGTCATCTCACGGACTTTTGTAACAAAAAAATATATCTCGTAGTAAATTTAATGTAGGGTGTCGGAATATGTAAACCTTGGGACGTAACAGTTTCATCAACGTCAACTATGACGATCTAAAAACATAAAATAAATCCAAGAAACGAAAACTAAATTTTTTACAAGTTTCAAATTCAAGGTCACACCTCATATAATAATTTATATTCTCTTAAAAAAACAATGAAAAGTTTGACAAGATTCCTGAGTTTGCGAAACATAAATTTACGAAAATATTCGTGATGCAGGTTTTATTAGTGATTCTTAAGCAGAACCATTCAAAAATAACGGCTAATTATCAGCGGGGGTAAGGAGATAAATCGATTAACTAGTATGTAGGAACTTTCACTTTTGAAAAAATGCTGACTTATTTGTTGGCCAAGTTATTTCAGCGCTAATTAACCTCGAAAATTATTCCACCTCCCCTGTAAAAGTAAACTTTGCCCTTTTAGCTGAACAGCCGACCAAGTTACAAGGGAGTTTGTAGCATTTTTTTTCCTCGGACGTCAGCAATAACTTGTGTGCAACTGGGATGAGGAAAAGCAACATTCAGCCTTTCATCAGAATTCCCATAGGAACAAAAACCATGGCTGTCCTACACCAATGTCAGAGACAAAACTCTAACCGTACTTGTTAACATTAGTGAAAAATGCTTAGCTTAAATTCATTTTACGGGTAAAACGACTGTTGGTGGCTCTTTAAGTGACTAACAATTATCGTTAAAAGTTTCGTAATTCTTTCTATTCAGGCTTAGAAGTTGCAAAGATATTGTTGATTGTATTCGTGTAACATTCCCTTCAGAATTATGCATTCACAAATTCCCATCATAAAGTAAGTAACTCTAAAGAGTGTAGAGTTATTAAATTAAGGTTTCCTCTTTCATGTTTTAGATTCTGAAGATGGTGGCCTGGCTGTTGACGACCAATACAAATATATTCGTGAGTTCTTTTGCTTTGTTTTTCTGTGTTTAGATAACTTTTTAATCAAAACGTGTGTGTGTATATATATATATATATATATATATATATATATATATATATATGATTTCACTTGGATTGACACAATAGAGCACAAAGACATACCTAGAAAACACGTTAGAGGACACTCGCAGTTAGATGAGTTTCAGCTTTTGGCCTCCTCTTACGCCTTCTTTAGGTTAGGCTATAATGTATACATTTAATACAATCACATATATTTAACTATAATTATATATATATATTAATTTTTTATAACTTTTGAAAGGAACAATAAATTTCAGAATACCTCACCTTGAAAGAATTCCATCTCATGCGATTGGAATTCGGTTAAAAATTTACCATTTGTATAATTAATGGGTTCAAACTTAAATTCGTGGATTCATATTATAGAAAAAAGTAATTTTTAAAGTAAAGTTTTAATTATATGTTCATAAATATTTGTAATAACTCAGCAATTTTCTACATAACCTTATTTTAATCTTTGATAATAAATTCGTGCACCCTCTTAGATGGCTGACTCTGTAACGGGGTCGACGTTGTTTTCTAGGTGATCTACCGCAAATTTGCGGTGACCGAGGGCGTTGCGATTGATATAGGCAGAGCATTAATCTGAGTGAGTACCCGAGCCGGATTCACATTTGCTCCGAGCGACAAGGTGCATCAAGGTGATCCCGACGCCAACGACTGCCGTTAATTCTCCTCGGTCGCAATCCCTCGTTGTTTGCGCGGTCCTTTACAACATTCAGGCCCGTCTCCACACCACCAGTCAGGACAGTGGGTCAAAAGAATGGACAAACTGTGCACCATCAAGGTGGGACGAATGAGAAGCGCAGAAAAATTCCACTGTGAAAGCAGAAAATATTTATCCGCTTCTTCTTATGACAATATGGTACTATGAACCCTTTTTGTCCACCTCTACTGTCCATAGTGAAGTTTACGAGAACATGGCAGGTCATGCATTTTTCCTGTAGACTAATAAAAACTGATTTTTGGGGATATTCTCTGTCCATTGTACTGGCTATATGTGTTGAGAGAGAGTAAAAAATGTATCTTCATCTACACAAATACCCCATCAACAAGGTGTTTGGCAGAGGGTGCAGGCACAAGAATATGGATAAGGGATAAGGGAGGATATTGGAGAGGAAGGGAAACAGTTAAAAACATTCATAAAATACATCCAAATATCGTGCAATTTATACACATGCTGAAAGACTCATTTAAAAAAAGTGTTTATTTCACTCAGTAAAATTGTTTTTTGTTTTGCGAAAAAGAAGGGTAAAAAAATGAACCACAATAATTTTTGCGACAGACCTCCTCCATACCAAGGTATTTCATGCAGAATTTGAAAGAAAGAAGGGGATTTTTTATTAATTCATGGTCATGCAACTCATGGTCCCCGCCCCTACAGTGACAGGTAGCAAATGTGACACCCCGCTGTTGGCAGCGGACGGCGTGAGGCATCTCCCCACAGAGAGAGTGAGAAATGAGGGTTGGGAGGATAAGCTTGAAAACAACAAAGAAAGGTAGGCAATATTGTACCGAGCACTGCATTCATTACATGACAGTCCCATGCGGGGAGGGATTTGCCAACATTACACACGAGACTAGTGAAAATGGATGCATTTAAGTTAAACTAATTATTTCCTAAACGGATTTCCTAAACGCTGTGGGTGGAAAGTGGGATTTTTTGCAACTTCCAACTCTAAAGTTAATATCCCGTGTTGTGCGTAGGAAGGAGGTGTCCTTGAGTCTGCTAGTTCTGGCATATATTTCCCGAATCTTATATTCATGATCGATGCGACCAATTTATGTTAGTGTGCGAATGATTTGCGAGACCTCGGGGTTGAAACATGTGGATCTGAATTTATTTAACAAGCTCAACCTAGCATTAAATTATCTTTGCTTCAATTATTCTCACCCCGACTCTAGAAGCATTTTTGTGACGATTTTCGTTTTGTCGTAAGAGTTTTTAACGAAACGGGCGGTCCGGCGTTGAACCTTCTCAATTTCCCGAGTAAGAACTTTTTCAGTCGGATCCCATGCGCTACATACATATTATAAACGAGGCCTCACAAAAGTATGATAGCAACGCCCTTAACCTTATATTCACTCCTGCTAACAATGTATCTCATGAATCCCAATGTTTTATTTACCGAAGCGCATATTTTACGTCTGTGTGCCCCAAGTTAAGTAGTTAGTTTTTGTAAAAAATAGGAATTTTACCGTATCAACTACTTCCAGGTAAACTCTAGCTAGTTTGTGAACAACTCCCATTGGTCTTTAAAAAAATAACCCGGAGCATTTGAAATAGTTTAATGACTAAACTTATTTCGTACAACATTTTAAAATGCAATCTAGATTCCTTGTTAGTATTAATCGATCCTCTCCCTCAGAAATCTCTCGGTAAGTTACTGTTTCATTCGCTAACATCCTAATCTTACTTTTCGCTTCGAGTTTCAAATCTTTAACGAAAATCAAGAAGAGTAAGGGGCCGAACACATTTCCCTGGAGGTACAACCGAAGTCACTCGCAAGCTGTCAGAACTTCGCCGTCAAGGACTACCCTCTTTCCTCTTGCTGACAGAAAGTCTTCAACCCAATTCATCGCCTTCGTATTTATGCCGGCGAGGTTAAAATTTATACATTAAATTACCATGGGGAACCTTGTCAAATGCTTTATGTAAATCCAAATAACATCGCATCCACTTGCCTACCACTCGCACCCGATTAAATTGAGTCATGTGTAAAGTGGTTCTAATTGAGTCTCACATGAACAGGTTTTCCTGAACCCGTTCTGATCCTTACTTATGAAGTAAATACTGTCAAGATAACCCATTATCGAACCGACATTAATGTCTCCCAACATTTTTCAACAAATTGACGTGAGAGAAATGGGTCTGTAATCACTACGGTCGTCCCTGTCACCACTTTTAAAATAGTCATTATCTGCACGGTTTTCCAATTCTTACGGACTTCACACTCTGTAGGTGATTTGTTAAATATTATTTCGAGATACGGGGGGATATTAAGACCTAACTGTTATAACACCCTATCCGGTATGCTTTCTAGGCCCAAAGATTTGTGGGGTTTAATCTCTTTAAGCAATTTGATAATTCCTTGTCCGTCCGCTGTTATACTTTTCATTAGTTCGTTAAGTAGAATATCTGGGAAATCCTCGGTAACAACATCATTCATGAAAACACTTTGGACATATTTGTTAGGAATACGATTAATTTTTCTCTTGCTATTAGTGTGGATGATATTGTTACAAACCCTTAAGCAGGCCACAGTTTTCTCACCTCCTTATAACCCCATAATATAATACAAGAACGCTTTAGGTTTACTGTCCAAATACCCGTTCTAGCAAGGTACCACGTAATTGTCTTTTATTTTCAATTTTAGAATAACTATACTCGTCCAATGAATGCTTATTCCCAAAGGAAGATATATTCTCGCCTGTTCTCCTCACTTTTTGGGTGTAACATTCTCTTCTCTTCCGAAGCGCTTTATAAACGTCATTAGTACGACCTGGGGTCGCGGTTTGTTATAACGTATTTTGCAGGGATGAAGTCTGTGATGCCCCTTTACATGATACTGATGAACTGTTTTATATAGGTACAAGCAATTAAATGTAGGAATTAATTCCTTGGGCAAATTCCTCAGCACACTTACTACGTTTTTTTGTACGCGAATTTAAAAAATTGCGAGAGTTTTTAAACATTTTAAATAAAAACAGAGGATAAAGAAGTTGCAAGCTCGAGATTATTTTCTGGGTAGCAAAATTTTGCATTAAAGCCATCAACATGGATATTGTAGAAAATTTTAACTAACAAATCTTTCACCCAATCTTGATTTAAATTGAGTATTCAAAACAATGTTGGAATAGTTGTCTTATTTAGGCCAAGTTTTTTTCACCTGTGGCACTCAAATATTTTAAAATAGAAATTCTAGCAGTGCATCATTAAAATTCACGTCATATGCTTCAACTCCCTCCCCGGCCAGTATCTCAGCCACGTGCGTCGGTCAAGATATTCCACCGTGCAGAATCTCAATTTCCTCCGACGTTCGTTAGGGCAGGATTTCCATGTTCCTTTTCCTCGGGAAACAAAAATAATAGTTTACTTCTCAGGCAAAGGCGAAGGTCACTAATCGATTCTTTTTTCCAATTTCTTTTCCCATATCCGTTTCGCGGAATCCGGTCCTTCTACGAAGCCCACTATCGCACATACCTCCCACTTCTCCCATTCGACGCCAGCTCCCTCGTGGGGGCGAGCGACGTCCAGTCGCGTCGCGTTCTTCACGTAATCTCTTTTGTTTCATCAATCTTCGGCGTAAAAATACTTTTTGTATTTCTTCCATACACGTTCGGTGTCATATTGAAATGTTCATGGACTAACCTACATCACTTTGGTGATTAAATGGCGATAAAGGTTATTTCGATGCATATCAATGGGTTAGATCGTAGGAAATTAAAATCCCCACTCAATCAAATCCCCACAAAATCAATTGGCCGATACTGAAAATACACCTATTTGAATGTTTTTAGAGAAAGTTTTTCTCCAGAAAATAAATGCGAATAACATATGGGATCGCTCCACAAAATACTGGAGTGCGTTTCGCGCATGGCAAGAGAATAAATATTACCTAAACGTAGTCCGCTGTTATTTTGAAAACTGAAATTGCAAAATTGGCCTAATGAATCCATTTTTTTATTAATGGCCGATGCAGGCCCAACGATTTCATCAAAATCATCCACCTCGCTTTCATACATGAATGTAAAAAATTATAAAACCTACTCACAATAAAATATAATTAATTACGGTGCCCACATATATAATGGCTTTTATAATGGGACGAGATTGAGACTTTCCAGCATCTACTACCACCTTTCTCAAGATCATAGGTTTTTTATTTTATATTTAGTTAAGAATACAAAATAAATAAACATATATACGCATAAACACACGATTAATTATAGCTAACTATCTACATAAAAAACTTCACACCACCTGGTGGTTTGTTGTCATTCAATCAAAGAATCAGAGTAATAATATTATACCATACTTCGACTGCAGCTTGATATTCATATCAAATATTCATAACACGTTTGATGAACAAATATTTTGGAATTCATCAATATAATAACGATATAAACATACCTTACTGACCTGGAACGCAAAATGGGTTACTACAGTACATGAACTACCTACATTGCTGTTCACAATTTTCTTTGGTCATTGAGAAAAATAAAGGGATTACTTCAATTCTACTCTTATACACTCCTTCAAAATAATGACTGGTTTTGTACCAATTTAGGATAGATTTTCGGTGGATCCTGGCATTACACACCAGTGTATTCATAATCAGTCGCTGACCATGACACAAAATATCCTTAAACCCCACAATACATCGATGTATGTAAAAAAAAACTCATACATTCCTTCTAAGATTCTCGATTTTCAGATGAATGCGTCTCATCCGGATTGTGTGTGCGGTTGTGCATTCAAAGTTCACTTTGAAGACAATAATTTTGACCTTAGTCAATAAACGATTTCACAAGTGCTTTCACTTAGAACTCAAAGCAGCAATGTGGCATTACCCTACGGGTTAAACATCAATATTTTCCATTTTACTGCTCATCAAGTGTCGACTGACCTTACATAATGGTGCAATTAAATTTAAACGAAATGGAATATATATATATATATATATATATATATATATATATATATATATATATAACACTTTTTGAAAGTCTCACGGACGTGAATAATAATGTATAACACTTAGCACTAGTGGACACAAACAAAAACACAGAAACACACAAAAAAGAGACTCACTATTTTTCGAATTTTCGGTGGTCCTGACCACCTTTATCAAGGAAGAGAGGGACAGAACTATATATATATATATATATATATATATATATATATATATATATATATATATATACATACATATATATACATATATATATATACATATATATACATATATATACATATATATATACATATATATATATATATATATATATATATGGCCATTGTGAAATAAGTCCTTTTCTACCATATTTTCTGCACCAATAATGGTGGATTAAATTAAACTCATATAAATCCAGGAAAATATATTTCCCTACCAGTTTCATTGACTGGTAGCTATCAATTACATTAATAGCCAAGCCTAATCTGGTGAACCGCAATGCGTATCTATTATAAAGTTAAAATACCTACCTTGTATGCCAATGGCTACACCACTTTATTCTAGTCAGAGTTTTAATGCAGATGTAAATACTCTAAATAGCTGAGTGAGATATGTTTACAGAGCTTGTTTCTATTCAATCATATTTATTAATAAGCAGTCCACCGTTTAAAGTAGGTTTTGAATGAACAAAGACTAAATAGCGTTGCATTTCTTTTCCTCTACCTACGAATCACAACGTGATATTCGACATTAGAATGTGCACTTCAATTCCTCAGGCGTTCTACCTCCATTCATCTCATCCAACATCCCTGTCCTATTCCCACCCCTTCCTCGTTTGCTTAACATCCTTCCGTCTATCATAGTCTTCAATATTCCATCGATAGCCATAATTATCTGCATCTATCTTTCCTGCCCCCTTTGGATTTCTCCCAGCAATTCCTTCTCTCATCCAATGATGCTTAGGACTTACTCTTTTATTTTCCTTTCTGTCCATTCACCTTCTCCATCCGTCTCCACACCCACATTTCAAAATTCACCAATTTTTACCCATCATTTTGTCTCAATGACCATGCTATCGCATCGTACAAAAGTCCATATCAAAGCCTTAACTATCCGTTTCTTAAAATTCTTACTTAGCGTCCCAGCCATCAATTTCCTCCTCTTTGTGAAAACTTCTACCTATGCCTAATGTATTTTTTCTTCTGGTGCGTCTACTACTTACACCTAATACCGCCAAGATAGGTATTACCAATGAAGTCAAAATATCCAAACCAGGAAAAAAATATGGTAGGAAACAACAAATTATGAGTATTTATAACTAATATCTGATGCAAGATCCTTGTCTTAGTGGTCCAAAGATTTACGGGGCGCGTTCCAAAATTAATGCAATTAAATTTCCCGCGCTGCTCCTGTTGGTCGAATTACTTATGCATAATAATCGCATTACTTTTGGAACGCACCCTGTATGTCATTATTAGGTAGCAAAATATATAGCGTTTAAACGCTTGATTGGAACTTGTAGTGCGGTTTGAAGTTTTTTGAGTTCTTAATCGGGTCAATCATTCATAACAGCAGTAATAATTTCTCAATACTACTTCCTTTCTTTATTGCAGTATCGCAATATTGAGGTTATTAAGATATTTCCCCACTGCTCGATAACCTGAAGAGCATATCACATAATCTTTACCGCCTCCGTGGCATTGCCTCGACCGTATTATGAGCCTCGTTTGTATCGAATTTTCGTGAGAACGTTAATGACAGACGGAGAGCATACATCATCGCCCTTCCGTCGGATGTTACTTGAACAGTCAGGCTGCGGGCGGTACCAATACTGGTAGCGGGGGGATGACACAAGGCTGGATGCATTATCAACAAAGAAGAAACCACGCGATAGAGCGGGAGTGAAGGCGGAAGTAGCACAGGGCGTCGAGGGAAATTCAGAGGGCAAGATAAAATGAAGGGCTTGGATGAAGGTTTGAGTGGCACTCTTGCCAACCACCCCAGAAACGCCCGTACCTCACCAGAAGGGCGAGAAACGGGTGCAAAATGATGGACCGTATGATTGGCAAGCAGGCTGAGGAAGGGTTCACGAAGTCAACGACTGTCGACACGAATCGAAATTCCCATGCTAAATGACGCCTATCAGTCAAAGGGTTCATTCAGTCAGAAATTCGGTGGGAATTTCTTTCCCGGGGAGGACTTGGAGGAGGCCAATAGACAGACGGAAGTCTATCCTTAGCCCGTTCGTGTCAAGCGGCATCAGTAGTTAAACAGTAGTCACGCAAATCGCGAAGCCTATACATCGAAAAACAGTGGAGTATCTTTAGTGTTGAGTAATATGAAATTTTAGAGGTCGCTCTTAACCATATATTCGCATTTATTTATTGAATTAAATATTGAATCCATTTCAGAACTCCCTGAGCTGAGCAGATTTAATATTGGTGGAAAAAATGTTGGTGTAAGGCAGCGTAGTTCTTCATAGGAAGTTGTTCCGAAAGTTAAGAAGCAACGGGATAGATAAGTTTGTAACAGATAGATTTGTAGATGTAATAGACTGGATTCATTAATTTTAAACAGACCGTAAGAGCAAAAGAAGTTATGATTCATAATAAGAATACTTGGGAAATATAATGATAGGGTTAAAGGGCTTTGTTATTCTACGTTAGCTAGGCCCCATCTAGAGTATGCTGCGGGTGTTTAGGAATGGGGTAGGGTTGCGGGTGTAAGGGCATGAGGTAGGCTTAGTTTTGGATCAAAATCGGGTGCAAAAGAGCAGCTAGGTTTATTAAAATTTTTTATGGCCAAGATAGCTGGCAGTGTTACGACACAATTGGAGAAATTAGGATGGGAGGTACTAGTTGACGGTAGATTGAAATACAGGTTGATTTACTGAATAAATTTGAGGCAGATCATTTATTGGAAGATTTTATTGGAAGAGACATACGAGGATTACAGATCCCGACTTACTACGGTAGATCAGATCACATCAGGGAGATGGACAGTTGAACGGATATATTTAAAATGTCGTTTTTTTCCTCGTACGATTAGAGATCAAAATAGATATGACGGCAGGCGCTAAGGAGATAATGTGAATGTTCAAACTGATGTTTTTGTCATGTTATAGGTCTCTGATATAGGCGTCATGATTGTGAATGTGTACTCATGGCTGGTAACCTAACACCCCCGCCATATGCAATTGTGGTGGCTTGTAGAGAATTATGTAAATGTTGGTGAAGATGCGCTAGAAGGAAAGAACAATCATCTGGAATCGAGGGTTTTAGGCATTACGGGGAAACATGTTTTAGCCGAGAGTTTCAAGAAGTGTCACCCGACTTTGAACCTGAAATCTCCGATCGCCTGCCGTTTACTCAAACCACTTATTAGTCGCTTCCTGCTCCACTACGCAATGGAACAGTAATCTAGTTTCAAACTTTCGGTATTAAAACTTAGATACTAATTAGAAGAGTATTCATGCGTTATATCCATTAGTTTCTTGTATTTTACCTGATAAAAACCGTCCATGCTAAACAGGAAATCGAACCGGTTCTTATAAAAACTTCCACGCATAAATGATGACTAGAAGTAAAAGCAGTGACATTATAATTCAAGTTTATTGCTTACTGCGGTTTGAAAACTATTCATAGCACCTTTCACTGGCATTCTAAGTAGCATTAATTAATTAGTCAAAACCTACTACAACAAACCAACTTTAAGGCAAAAAAATTAATTTGTGCTTAAAATTTACTTACACTTACCTTGAAATGAAAAATTAATGAACTCTTTGATCTTACCACCTCATTTCATGTAACACGTCGAAGGGCTAAGCATGAAGTGAGTTTATGAACCGAAACTTAGGAAGGGAAACACTATTTATTTTAGTTTTTAAGGCTGAAATTTAAGAGTTTAAGTTTGATTGCTGGGTTTATTTCACACCGTCAACGCATATATTGTACCCTATGTATAATAACACACGGCAATCGTTGCATAGTCGAATCTGACGAAACTAGGAAAACTACTGTCCTTAGGTGAAGAACAGAGTAAGACGTAAGAAAACCTTTGGAAATAATAGGACAGCTTAGTGTAGTATTTGTTCTAAAACGAGGTAATAGTTTATTGTATGAATTATATCGAAAAAAAATCAATCTAATATTTTTCAGAAATGAATTAGATTGCAGGCCTTTCAGAGGTGGATGTGGAGAAGAATGGTAGGGGACAGAAGACGGTTGTTGGGAGAAATTCAAATAAGGCAGAACAATTGATACGGGAGATACTGAGAGATTGTGGGATACTGAAGACGGTAATAAAGGAGAATTCTAGGAAAGTAAGGTAGAGGGAGGAAAAGAGTAGGCAATATGGATGTGCTTAAGTAAAGTAAAAAGTATGCAGAATTAAAGTAGGGCCTTTAGTACAGTAGAGTGTTTTGCCAACGTCCATTAAAAATTATCATAATCCGGTCGATTACAAGTGGTAAAAAGTAATAAATAAAACAAAAGAGACCTATTTGAAGAATTATCTTCATGTCATTGATTGTCCACCCCTCTTAATCACCAGATTTAGCTCCCTGTGACTTCTTTTTGTTCCCCAGACTCAAAAGGGACATGAAAGGAAAACGTTTTGACACTGTGGAGGAGGTAAAACAAAAATCGGTGGAAGGCCTAAAGGACATCCCGATAAATTAATTTCAGAAATGTTTCGAACAATGGCATCCCGATAAATTAATTTCAGAAATGTTTCGAACAATGGAAGCATCGTTTGGAGAAGTGCATCGTGGTCAATGGGGAATACTTTGAAGGTGAACAAAATTTAATGTAAATATATTGTGACGCGGTATTTAATTTATAGATAAATTTTCCCCGATACCGCGAGACAAGGGAGGCCGTGACTCTACTTGTTTTGAGGGCGCCAGGCTAGCCGCATGGCTAGCCGCAGAGTCACGCCGCTGGCTGTCACCTGGCCCATCACACTCCTCGTCCCAGGGGAGGGCTCGCTCACCTTTGATGTGCCCCGGGGTGGGCAGCGGCTCTTCAGCTGAAATCACGAGGGACGCAAGGAGGCGCATAAAAATGGACTCCGACGAGTAAACTTCATAAGAACTATTTATTATCACAAGAAAAGGTGTGGGCGCTCCCAAGCAAACATGACGCGCGGTGCCGACGCCTGCTGGGCCACGATGTTGGGTGGCCGCTCGGCGGCAGCCGAAGATGGCCGCCTCGCTGTCGACTGCTGGGTCCCGATGTTCCGGTCGGGGCCTGCGGGGGGCCCACACGGCGAGGTCGGTTGCTGGCACGCGCACCCCCGGTGTTCGCAGGCTGTCGGTGACTCGACGATGATAGCACACGACCTTCTCTCTCGGACATCTCACAACGAACTCTCCTTACCACGTGTTGGCCGGCACTCTCCGCGCGCGGCGCGCTCCGCTCTTCTTTTTTTCTTACATACATTGTCGGCGCCCACAGATAGCGCCCCGCCGTTCTACGGCTCGCGAGAGGGGCGCGCGTATTCGAACTGGGCAAGTGACGCTGCGCCAAGCACAACGTCACATACCCCCTCCCTAAGCCGGACACTCGTCCGAGTGGACCGCTTACAAACGAGCCTGCAACTGAAACCTATGAACACAATATAACAACAACAATTTCACAGATTTCTACCAGTAGTTCACTCAGTTTTGAGATTCTGTCTTCAGCTATTGGATAGAAAATGGATAGCACAACTTTTTCTAATTTTAACCACATTCTCTATGAACATCAAGTAATACATTTGGTATGAACAAACTTTTGGCATGAATCTTTCATACATTCCAAGGGAATTTCTCACAAAATTTCAACAAAAGCATCACTCGCTCAGATAATTCACTCTATAAAAGGCAGTACGTCCTCAGCTCAAACACATCACACCTCGTTTGCAAACTTTCATTCACCACAATTCAAGGGCTATGTGCCATAACAACAATAATGTCCGACAGAGATTTTCACATCATTGAAAAATAAATCGCTCACTTTGACACACAGACAAGATAACATGAGGCAAACACACAATGCTGACCTATTACATAATACCAAAATTCATAAGGAACTTTTTTTGAGAGTGTGCTCCGTGGGCTTGGCGCTCGGAGGACTCACCACTTTGACGAGTGGATCTTGGTGCTATATATCTTTTCAAGTCACCAATATCTACTTTCGCGTTTTGCTTATTGGAACGCGTTTCTACTATATAGACTGTTGGAGACAGTTTTTTTAGTATCGCGATTGGTCCTTCAAATTTAGGGGCTAGCTTGGCTGAAAACCTATCAATCCCACTGGACAGATGGTGGGTCCTACGCATTACTAGGTCTCCTACATTAAATTCGAGGTTTCTTCTACCCTAATTATACGCTTGCGCCTGTTTTTTCTGAGCTTTCTCTATATTCTCGGCTACTAAATCTCGTAATAAGCCTAACCTATCGGCCCTCTTTTTCCACGCTTGTGGATCCAATCTGCTCTCTATGCCTTCCCCCTTCTCAAGCTCGCGCCGCAAACTCTTCACTGGTAGTGGATGCCTTCCGAAGTTCAAGTAGGCTGGCGAGATCTTAGTCGAGGCCTGCTTCGCGGTGTTGACTGCATGCCTTAGTTCGTGTAAATGCTGATCCCAGTCTCTATGGTCTTTTTCTACAAACATCGCGATGGCCGTCTTCAGCGTTCGATTGGATCTTTCCACTGGGTTTGCCTGAGCATGGTATGGAGGCGTTGTTGTATGCGTTATTCCATACTCTGCCAATGCTTCTCTTACGCATTTGTTATCAAACTCTTTTCCATTATCTGTCAAGAGATACTCCGGCGTTCCCCAGCGAAATAGGACAAGCTCCTCAAGTGCTTTAACCACGTTGGCCCCCGTAGCAGCTCTGACCGCCTTTAGCTCCACCCATCTTGAAAATAAGTCCTGAAAGATTATTAAGTACTTGTTCTTGGCTTTGCTAAGCGGAAACTCCATGAGATCTGCTGCTACGACGCTCCATGGTCTCTCTACCGTTCTTTTACCCAATAGTCCCTGAGGCGCTTGCTGCGACGTTTTGAACTGTTGACATTCCTGACATTGCCTCACAAAGTTGTGAATGTCGTGATAGGCCCCTCTCCAATAGTAATCTCGTACGACTCGATCGAACGTCTTTTCCACTCCGAGGTGGCCCGATGAAGGTTCACAATGGGCATCCCTTATGACCCGCTCTCGACATTCTTTTGGAACCACGAGTTTCCAGCCCTCTTCACAATCAGCGATTGGATCGAGCAGCTCATCGTACTTGTAACGATACAAGTGGCCCGCTTCGACCTTCCAATTTTTATACCTCTCCGGATATTTGGTGACTTCCTCGACTCTGCGTTGGTGGTCCTCATCCTTTACTTCCGTAATTTCAGCGATCTTCTCTTCGCCAGATAGTTGCTCGTACATACGACATAGTGCATCAGGCAAATCATGGATTTTACCTCTACGATGCACCACCTCGAAGTCCCACTGCTGCAACTCCAGCGCCCATCTCGCGAGCCTACCCGTAGGTTCCTTGAGATTTCGCAGGTATTGGAGTGCGGAGTGGTCTGTGATCACGAGGAACTTGTAGCCCTCTAAATAAGGCCTTAGTTTTTTTATGGCCCATAGAATAGCTAATAACTCTCTCTCTGTCGTCGTATAGTTTTTCTCAGCTGATGTGAGAACTCGGCTGACATAAACGATTGGATGTTCTCCGTCCTCATTCACTTGAGAAAGAACACCTCCAATTGCTTCACTGCTCGCATCAGTTTGTACGATGAAGGGTTTAGAGAAGTCCGGCCTTGCCAAGACCGGGGCTTCTGTAATGGCCCTTTTGTATGTCTCAAACGCTTTCTGCTGTTCCTCTGTCCATTCCCACTCTTGACCTTTGTGCAATAACTTGACCAATGGAAGCTTGATTTCCGAATCGTCCTTTATGAACCGAGCGTACCATCCAATCATACCAAGAAATCGTCTTAGTTGTTTGAGGTTAGATGGTGCTGGATAATTCACGACTGGAGCTATCTTTTCCGGATCTGGTCTAAGTCCCTCTGCGTCTAACAGATATCCAAGATATGCAGCCCTGGTACAACAAAACTCGCTCTTCTCCTTATTGATTACTAGCCCTGCCGTCACACTCGCTAAACTCACTCTAGGCGTGGACTCCACGCCGACTCCCCCTCCCTGAACCGGAAACAGCCCATCAGGTTTGTCCTCAATGGTTACAGGGTATATCACACTCTCACTCGACTCATTCCGGCCCGTCCCTTTGTCGGAACACAACCGATCCAGAGTGAACAGTACTTGAGGCAATTTCTCATAATCGCTCTCCTGTTCTGATTTCCGGCCCGCGCGAAGCGACTGGGCAGAATCTACATTCCACGCATGTCTCGGCGGGCTTTGTGGCACCGACGAGATGCTCTGAGGCCTCTCACTCATTCTCTCACTCTCTGCTTGCTTTGGTGGCTGGAGACAGGCTGGCCTGTTCGATCCTACCAAAGACTTGACCCTTTCGCTTTCTTCCGACCTAACGGATTGGCAGAGCGGAGCTGACTCCGTCGACCAATGCGCCTTTTGCCCCATATGCGGTTGATTTGGTGGGCGGAGACGGGCTGACCCGCTCGGCTCGGCGAAATCAACGGCTGGACAGCAAATATCAGCTTTGCAGTGGAGGTCGGCCGTCCGTCTCGACTGCTCAGCTGGAGAGCTTTTCCTGATAGCTCCATTGCATTGGCCAGATCGATAGAGGTTGGCTGTCCACCTCGATCTGTAGATTTCTTCATCCTTGATCTTTGCCAACGCCTCAGATGGGTGGTGGATGTTGGCTGTCCAACTCGACCCAGGAGCAGATGTTTCATCTGGCCCATCTGAGTTTATCTCCCTTCCTTTCCCTATACAATCCTTTATTCCACTATTTACATCTCCCTTGATCGAATTTGGTTCGCAGAATTTGGCTGTCCAACTCGGCTTTTCCAAAATCGAATCACCATTTCCTAACCTAATCGACTTATTCCTATGATTATCTAAATCTAATTCAGCCGATTTATGTTCGACGGATTGGTTTGCGGGGAAGCCGCTTGGGCTAGGCGACTCCCCGCTTGTCCGTTTTCCTGCCGAGTAAACAGGTGTTTGCAATTAGGGCAATTAATTGCCAATAAGCCGACCTTGCCGCAAAGTTGGCACTTTTCTTGTGTCCTTCCAGGTCGACTGGGGCAATTGACACTGATATGCCCTCTTGCGCCACAGCTGAAACACTGGACTCTCGGGCACGCATTTGCCCTATGTCCCGACTCTCCGCAGGAATAACAAGCTCCGTCAAAGCCCGGTCCCTGGTCTCTCGCCTGTGAAGGCCTAGACCACGTAGGTCTCGTTATGGCCCTTCCTAACTCATAGCTGATGCTCTGTCTATGTCCATCGTCCCCTGATGCATCGTCCGAGTCATCACTACTGTCAGTAGATAACGACCCGCTCGTTACCTCCGACTCTGAAGAAGATGACGAAGTGGATGTTATTTCCCTCCGATACTTTTTCCTGGAACCCTTTCTCAAGTTCACTTCCTTATCGTTCTTCTCACTGCCCAATTTTTGTAAAATTCGGCTAAGTCCATCCGTTAGGTTGTTGATCATCTCTTTCTGCTGTTGCAATTGACTCTGCAACTCCTTTATTTCCTCAGAGTGGCGGTCGCTCTGTGCTGGTATTTCTTTCTGATTTGATTTCGCTTCCGAAGGCCGAATGCCCAGTTTTTCCTTTTCTCTGGTCAAATCTGACGCTTCTTTCCTTTCCCCTAACGGCGGAAAATCATATGAGTCCATCAGCGGCAGTTTGGGCTGAGGGCCTCCCGCTGCGTTTGCTGTAATGGTCTGAATGGGGTTCAGTTCCTCATTAATTTCTCCGTCGCTTGCGGCAACTTTCTCCGTCTCGATGTGCTTCTTTTTATGCCCCTTACTGCATGCTCGTTTCATTTTCCGCCCTGCATCTAGGTCTTCGTCCCAGTTTAAGGCGTATAAAGCTCCTGAGAGGGTTACATCGTCAGGCTGCACATCCTCGTCCAATTCTTTGACCATGGTGTCCCTAACCGTGGTTGTGCCAAAAGAAGCTTAGCCCGCAATAATCGCTCTTTGCGCACTAAGAGTGGCCCTACCAAGGAGTGTCCTTTACTTGACCACTCATTTTCCACCTCTTCTTCACTCATTTGCTTAATTATTTCAAATTCTGCCTTTACCGCTGAATGCCGTAGCAGTGCCCTCATATCTCTCTGATATCTCGCCAAAAATCCAGTGTCACCCTCCATTGTAAATTAGGAAGAAGAAAATTCTTAACCTATTGAATAATTAAAGGATTTGCCCCACCTAACCTAAAATACGCTTACTGCAAAAATTTAATCCTAATCTAAAGATATTTCCCTGTTCTACAGTTATTATAACAAATAGGGTAGAATAAATCAGAATTCTATATTAAAAGCATAACCTAACCTCAAAATTCAAAAATTACAAACTCCACTTCCTCTTTTCAAAGGATCCTCTGCCACTCTGGGGATACGTGGCCACGCACGGAGCTTCCCTCACGCCATTAATAGTAGTTAATCTTAGAAACCGATCGTCCCTCCGCAACTTAACTGGAAACAAGTCGCCTCGGGAATGTTCACAGCTTTCATCCCACCCTCAACGCCAAGCAACCACTCAAAGCAACCGCACAAACCACATTCAAGTACAAGAGATTGAGTAGAAATTATAATCTCTTATTTACTGCTTCCCTCACAAAGAATTTTAAATTTTTTATTTCATGAAAATGTATAGCGAAAAAAAAAGGACTAATTTATAAATCAAATAGAAAAATTGTATACCGCTCGCGAAAGAGCTGTACGTAATAACTGGCGCTCGCGCGATGTTAATCACGCATTGTTCCCACTCACACACACGCTATGCACACCATGCCGGTATCACTCCGCTCGCTCTCCTTCACACCATTGTTGCCTCGTCAAGGCCGACGCGACGCCATTTTACACTCGCGCCTCATGCGCACTCTCGAAATATAATTGTCACTTTTCTCGCACAACAATAGAAAGGCTGCCCCACGTTGGGCGCCATTTTGTGACGCGGTATTTAATTTATAGATAAATTTTCCCCGATACCGCGAGACAAGGGAGGCCGTGACTCTACTTGTTTTGAGGGCGCCAGGCTAGCCGCATGGCTAGCCGCAGAGTCACGCCGCTGGCTGTCACCTGGCCCATCACACTCCTCGTCCCAGGGGAGGGCTCGCTCACCTTTGATGTGCCCCGGGGTGGGCAGCGGCTCTTCAGCTGAAATCACGAGGGACGCAAGGAGGCGCATAAAAATGGACTCCGACGAGTAAACTTCATAAGAACTATTTATTATCACAAGAAAAGGTGTGGGCGCTCCCAAGCAAACATGACGCGCGGTGCCGACGCCTGCTGGGCCACGATGTTGGGTGGCCGCTCGGCGGCAGCCGAAGATGGCCGCCTCGCTGTCGACTGCTGGGTCCCGATGTTCCGGTCGGGGCCTGCGGGGGGCCCACACGGCGAGGTCGGTTGCTGGCACGCGCACCCCCGGTGTTCGCAGGCTGTCGGTGACTCGACGATGATAGCACACGACCTTCTCTCTCGGACATCTCACAACGAACTCTCCTTACCACGTGTTGGCCGGCACTCTCCGCGCGCGGCGCGCTCCGCTCTTCTTTTTTTCTTACATACATTGTCGGCGCCCACAAATAGCGCCCCGCCGTTCTACGGCTCGCGAGAGGGGCGCGCGTATTCGAACTGGGCAAGTGACGCTGCGCCAAGCACAACGTCACAATATTGAGAACTAAAGAATCTATAACAGCCTTTATTCCCTTTATTTTTGAGTTCCCCCTCGTAAGCCCAACGGCGTGTGAAATTCACACATCAGGGTAGTGGGGCCAGTTCCTTTCCCTGTGCCGGTTATGGTTTCCCAGTAAGATCTGGTAACCGAAAATTCACATAGCTTGGGTGGAGCTGCAGGTGGCCAGAGATTTGCCCGGGAATGGAACCCGGGAACCTTCGGTCAGTAGTCCAACGCTCTACCCTACATCATATATATATATATATATATATATATATATATATATATATATATATATATATATATATATATATATATATATATATATATATATATATATATATATATAATCAATTAATGGAGTACCAAACCAACCTAAATACTACCTATGACTTGAGGTTAATATTTTTTTAAAGAAGTTATTTGTAGAAACGTTGGGATGAGATAATGGAACTTTGTTCTCGTTTTAGTGAATAGGAAATCATATCTTTTTGCCTTACGGGAAAGGTTGAATTATTCGTAGACTCTGTTCGACGTGAGGGTAAGTATCGGATGTTAGTTGACTCTAGAAAGGTTCATTATTCAGGTGATTTTATTTGTGAGTAAAGGTCCGCATCCGACAGGCCCTGTGGTTTCGCGTCAGGCTTTCCCTTCTTTTTGTACACGCCGAGTCCTCAACACACAAACATGTAGCCCATATCTGAGTTCCATCATCCTCAGCTAAGCCAAAGAGTTATCCCTTCAGTAGTATTTAGGGTACTCACAACGCTTCTCTATGCTTCTCTCTCGCCATTATTCTGGGCTGATATAATTATTTGTGTGCTTAAATAAGTGAAAAAATAAAAATATATGGCTATTCAATTGGAAGCAAAAACTAATCTATGTGGTAACGTTGATCTAACACCATAATAATAAAAAAACTGAAACTCCCCGTCAATACATGAGATAAGCTCCTGTTATTGTTGCCACAAAGACTCGGCTTCGTTTCTTTTATAACGATAGGAGGTCAAATACGAGAACAAAAATTATGGTAAGACTACTTCCGACGACCCTATAATACAGTAGCTTTTTTCAAAGCTCCTTTTATTAAAGTTGAGCTTGCTCTTGCGAAAATATCTGCATGGTGGTTTGTATATGGCCTCTAATAAAGCAGGACGTTATTGTAAGACCCGCGAAGTTAGAAAAGCCTTTCCAATAGTATACCGCGGCCTACGCCGGTAGCCTTAAGAATGGGGTGATATACAGGGTTCGTCCGGGAAATAAGTGTACTGAGCTCAGGAAAAAAAATGTATTACACTTTTACATATCTTAAGCTAATATTCCTCAAAATAGGACCCTTGTGAGTCGATACACTTGTTCCAGCGGCGTTCCCATTCCTGGAACGCTCCCGCGAAGGCATCATCGGGAACCTCTCGAATACTCGTCGTCGACCTCTTCTATGCCCTCCACGAACATCTTGTGCCACCGAAAGATCATGTTTCTGGACATGGCTGACTCCCCGTAAGCCTGGTTAATCATACCGACAGTTTCGGTAGACGATTTCCCAAGCTTTACCGCAAATTTGATGGAATAACGCTGCTCCTAAAACTTCGGCATCGCGTTCCGTGACGTGGGTCGATCGCGGAGGTTCGCGTTAACAGAGCTCCTCACTACACCACAGCTCAGAGCCGACTGCCTTTTTCAGCGTCGCTTGCCAACATACCCCCCTCCAATCGCAGCCCGTCAGAGCGGTGCTGGGCGCGCCTGGAGCGGCGCGCCCAGCCCAGGAGTCAGTACACTTATTTTCCGGACGAACCCTGTATTATCCGTAAACCTTGCGCCTGAATTAGAGCATTTACGTATTCCTTCATTTTTATTACTCTTTCCTCTTCGAATGAATTTTAACGTGGGCACCTAAACCTTTCTTTCGATGTTTGCCCTTATATATTAAATATCAAGATCTCCATCAATGTGACTTAATTTAACAGAAGGTCAATTTTTCTTTTGCTCTGGACTTTGGTTCAAAAGAATTTGTAGTAACGCCTTTCGTTTTACTCGTTTTGGCTTTTAGGCACATATTTTCCGAGTGGCTTGCGCGCGGTCTCTGAGTACCAATTGTTTGGTTTCGATTTGCGAAGGCAAAAATATATTGTTTAGCATAATTGCGCAGCCTACTTATGACTATCGATATATTTCTTGGTTCTCTACCGCGATGTAAGTAACATATCATACTAAAATCCTCTTTTAAGTGATCCAACAATATTAGTATTTGATAACAGGAATGGGTTCCGTCGAATCAAATGAGAAAATAAAAAAAAGATGCAGAAATAAGATAACCGGAACAATTATAATAACTTGGATTCGCCATTATCATCAGTTTTACAACGATTACGAAATCTGTCGAGCAAAATTAAGGAAATAAGGGATCGTCTAAAGAATAGAGAAGACACATTCGAATTAAAACGTGAGAATAAGTTGTTTTGGGGATCGGAATGTTTCTGTGGCTTAAGTACTGGCTTCCCACAAAGAGGGCCCGGGATCGAATCCTAGAGGCGACAGATAGTTTGCAGTGGTATCCCGATCCCTACTTGAGGTGCTTTGTGGAGAGCACTTTGAGTGAATACGACTTCCGTCGTGAGGGACGTTAAACTGCGGACTCCTTGGCGCCTTTCAATATAGAGTAGTCTAATGCCGACGCCGGGTTTCTCTCCACCCTTACTTTCCCACTCATTCCTTATAGCGCATATATCCTTAGCTGTTGGTCACCTCCCCTAAAACTAATACTACTGAAAGTTGTTTTTTCAAGTCCGTAGACGTCACCTTGAATAATCTTTGAGTGTCTAGGGCCCTTCTTCGGAGTACTTGATAGCAGAATCGAACAGGATACAAATAAAAGCGACACCTTTCGTACATAACCGCTTTTTGTAAATAATTAGGATTGATCAAAAACCGTCACATTACCAATTGAAAAGTATCAGTTGGGAGGCATTGGAAACGCGAATATAATAGGCGCGGCTCACAATTAAACTTTTGTGAAAGTAAAAATCAGTTGCGTTTAACGCCGACGCAGAGAGCTCGGTTGCCATGAACGGGTGAATAAATTTAATGCCGTTGGTGCAGGTGAGACCACAGTGAAAAGTTATGGAAAATTATTGCAGTAACTATGCTATAAGGAATCAATTTCCTCCAGCACAAATCGAGACAGAAAAAATAAGAAATACAATTTATGACAAATTAATCAATAACTACGCTAGTAGCCATGAAATTGAAAATGTGAGCTATTGAAATTGAAAAAGTGACCAAGATCACCTGTGCTCGGTCCGTACTGCGTGACAGTTGTCTTTTTCATGATCGCTTTCATTTTGACACATCCTGCCTCCCCATTGATATCTGCCGTGTCGGCCAAAATATGGGAATTGGATGTGTTTTTATTCAATTTCAACGCATAGGCTTTCCTTATAGAAAATGCTAATAGCCCTACATATCCTTTAATACTACCAACATGGCGACTTCTACATGTCTTCTACCGTATCTTGAGATGCAGATTTAGATGGGATATAGGGTTTGGGTGGGTTATGGGCATGTTATCCGGCAACCATGCCCCTGAGCTACAACATAATACTTACACGTGCAATCGTCTTAATTGAATTTCTTTCTTCAACTGATTTTTACGACGAAAAACATGTCGCCTGTATCGGTTTGTTTGTCGTCGCGAAATATCCACGTCTCCATTTTCTTGTGAAAAAATTAGCGACGATCTATTTGCGAATCCATACCGAAACGATGCGAAGAGAGATTTTTTTTTCTTTTGCACCGGCACTCAAGCATTTCAAGGGACAGCTTCCCAAGGTCAAACGCGCGAGTTATTTCCCGTGCGACTAACCGATTTGCACGGACGTCAAAAGATTCGCGATCTCCGGTCCGCGCTTCATTTTTACTCTCTTGTTCGATCTCCCGAGGCGGAAATTGATAGCGGTCACATTCGTCGAGCGCGCGTAACCTCTCCCCCTTCCAAGAAGAAGATACGCTGGGCGATTGGATCGTCGGCTGGGACCTTGACGTTCAGCGTCAGCGTGCCCACCCTTCGAGCTGGTTGCTCGCGAGTGGTCAGATTGTGTGGAGGGAACAGTCCATGACAAAAGGGGGAAATGGAGCAAGCGTGTGCGTGCGTGGGGAGGGAATAGGAGTCGATATCCCATTTGCGTCGAAACTGCCCTCCCGAGATGGGTTTCCGTTTTTTCCCTCCGGTCGTCATGGGCAAATGGCGCGCGCTTATACGGTCGTGTCATTTCCTCCACCATTCCTCAAACTCCTTCCTCCCTCCCGTCCACAGTGTCCCTCCTACCCTTTCGCCGTTTGCATGACAAAAATCTCCTGTAGACGAGGTTAATCCTCAATCTGCCCACGGATGAAAAAAAGAGGATAACACCCTTTGCGGCAGTGTTCTCTCGAACGAAAGTATAGAAACAAAAACGACCGCGGAAATTAAATGCGTGGCTCCACAGGCAAAAGCGTTTCGCGTCGCATTTGGTTTTTTTTTCATCTCCTTATTTTTCATTTCCTTTCGCGTTTTTTTTTCTCTTCGATGTTGACGAGACGAATTTTGGACGGCATTAAAAAATGCAAGCAAATACTTTTTGCACTTTCGACCATTTTACAGCATTAGTTTTTCCAGTCCTTGGGATTTGAGCGCTGTAAAATTCTTGTAATCTCCACGTCGGTATAATCTTCCTGTAATTGAAAACTTTCTCTTTCACATGCATTGTACAATTTTATTTTGAAATTATAAATGCATTTGAGGGAAAAAATTATGAAGAAAATGTAGTTTTATTTTTAAATGGAAACACAATACAAAGCCGGTGTTATACTCAGGAGTTAACTGAATTAAACTAAGGGAAAAGAAATTTTAGAATCAAAAATGAAATATTGATATAGTTTTAATTTTTAAGGGCTGTATTTACAAGTGTATTTAGTTGACCGTTTTTTAGTAGCAATATGTAATGCGTCGATCATTATACTGAATAGATACTCCATACAATAATAAATACCTACATCGTTCAATACCTGAGGGCAGAACCTAGGTTAACCAAAGCGCTACGGGGCGTGTAATTCAAATGTCAATATTGGGATGAAAATATCCTTTTTCTGTGCATTCTGGGGTTTACCAGGATAATCTAGCTCCCAAACATGTAGGAATTGCAATGGTGAAATTCCTACGTCACCATTGGATATGTTTTCATTTAGTGAGTTTCCAAAGCATTAGTGACTCCAAGAAACCTCTAGTGGTGGGGTTGACATTTTCTCATATTAGTGAAATTTTTTTTTCAATTTTTTCTTCAAAGAAAATTGAAAATCGCGAAAAACTGGAACATAGTCCCACTAATTTAGAAATCGCAAGGAACCCTCCGGTGGAACATTTTTTTGCAGGATAGCAGATATTCTAAATTAATGTCGAGCGCATGGGTATTAGTTACTTTGAGTTTTATGAAAAGCCAAAAATGTTCCCTTGGACCAATGACCTTCCATTGGATTCGCCTCTGATTCAGAGACACCAAAGTTTCAATCTGGGCGCTTGTTAGTCAAGAAACAGCTGTATTCACTAAGCTATTTCGTCCCAAGAATTCCTATCCAGTACTTATAATCTTTTCTCGATGAATCAAATGGACAAATAAATCATTGCACCTAATTCAATACCTAAATAGGTTAGTGTCGATCCTCTGCGGCGATGCCACGATCTTCTGCGGCGATGGCTAGTGGTTATTCGGAGGGTCGCACCTCGTGACCGTCCTAATCCAACCCGTCGCTCGAATTCCCACGAGTCCCAACTCTCATTAACGACTGACCCACGCTGCGGGAGAGACCCAAGAGAACTTGACCTTTTACATTGGAATTTACACGTTAAATGCTACAGAAGTCCTCCAAAAATTGTATTTCCCATCTCGTATCTAGCTAAGAGTCGATTGTGTTTTTCATGGAGCATCTGCGATAAAAAAACGCTTTTATCTTTCATGCAAAACAGATGTCACAAGGGCGGAAGCATGGTAAAAGAGCCGTTCAAAGAGCCGCGTTTGACTGTTTCTGGAGGGTGACCCCTGAACCTTAACGAAACGCGCAAACTTTGTCCGTGATTTTCGCGATTTTCCACTATTTCTCGTTGTTATGTCGTTTCGTGATTATCGTGCTGGGTATGTCGTTAATGAGACTTGGGACTCGAGGGTGTTCGAGCGATGAGTCGGATTAGGGTAGAAACCTCGTGAGGTTCGACCCCTCGAATGACCACCGACCATCGGCATGGCCGCAGAAGATCAAAAATGACCCTTAAATTTATTAATCATGAAAGTAAATATTTGAAGCTTTCGGAAATATATAATTCAATGACACAACTCCGAATTAATTTGTTTTAACGTATTTGTAAACGATATTTCAGGAGCCTATTATCGGAGATGGGCAAAGAAGCCGTGGGCTCAATCACAGAAATTCTCATGGGTTATGGAAATAGTTCATGGAAACATTTTCCAGGATACCGGTATGTTTTAGGACTTATGGGGAATTAGGCGCTCAAAAGATAACTGGATTATATGAGCCTTGGATGTATGAATGTAAAAAACCCTGGATTATCAATTTCGTAGTTTCATTTCGTACTCTGGATGTGGAGTTGGTGTGATATTAATTA
Source organism: Hetaerina americana (assembly GCF_022747635.1). Taxonomy (NCBI): domain Eukaryota; kingdom Metazoa; phylum Arthropoda; class Insecta; order Odonata; family Calopterygidae; genus Hetaerina; species Hetaerina americana. The sequence goes on from NW_027287316.1 coordinate 25,776,552, forward strand.
AGTACTGGCTTCAACCCAGAGTCCCAGGTTCGAATCCCGGCAATGGAGGAATTTTTAAGGAGGCCTTCATGCCGACGCCTTGTTTTCTCCGTCCTTCCCTGATTCCCAGAATATCCTACCCCTTTGCACACCTTTCTCGAATGTCACAAGTGACCTTAGATAACCACGGTCGCCTGCTGCAATAACTACTACCAACCTCACCCTCTTTCATATTACGAATGAATAAAACTATTTGCGCTTATACTTAGTGGTGTAAACGCATACATGTCGATCATTTAATTTCTTATACATTAGAATGAATCCTCGCCCTGGGATATCCTATTTGACTCTTGCGTTTGAATAGACGTCGTATTACTTCCAATCTCACCAATGCCTTTTGGAAAGTTGGCTTCCTGCAAACGCAGTTACACTGAACTATGTACAGTATGCATTACTTTGCTTACTCTACAGGTAAATATTTAGAAAATGAGTGCCACAGAAAGAATGAAGATGTGTGAAGAACCGTAAGGGCAATTAGATGCTGCCCTTATCAGTAATATGCATCTCATAGATTGAGATACATAAACCATACATATTATGTATGAATGGAAAATTTAATAGTGATTGAGATGTTTTATGAATTTAACTATGAATGTAACTGAGGTTTCAAATAGCTACTCCGTTTAATTTGTGACGTTTTGATACACATTTGCGGATGACTCTGTTAAAAGTTACTGTCGCGGCATGTCCCACAGTCCTTTGACTCTGTTTAAAGTAAAATGCATATTATGCATGAAAGAACTACATACGCACATCTTGTATGAAAGACGGGCTTCTTCTCTGGCGATGTTTATCATATAATAAGACCTAATACTAAAATGGCACAAAATTAGGTTATCTAGTCAAATAAATTAATATATTTTGAAGAAAGATATGTGGCCCCATTTTATCCGCAAATAAAATAAATTTAAAAAGGTACATATTTCATGGCTTTCCGTTCTCCCATTCATCTTGTTGAATTTCGTGTCATAACCTATCCTGCCTGCGTATGACGGGATTTATAATATGCGCGTCTCTCATCTTATGTTTTTCGAATATTTCATCCTCCAGAGCGCTTTTGTGCGAAAAGTGCTTGACAGATGAGCCTCTGGAATTATCTGCTATTATCTAGCGTTGTAATAAACGTCATGGAGAGGAAATTTGTTTAAAAATTAATAGATTTAAAAACTGTATCTCCTCGTTTCTTCGTCTAATTTTGACTCGACACAGGCTCCTAAAGTCAAAATACGTGCGTGAGCAGATAAAATACAATAATGAATTAGAAAAATATTTTACCTCCGGAAATAAAAAGTATTTGACTGATAGCCTTTGAGTTTATTACAAATAATAAGAGTTTGAAATTTTTAGATTCACAAAAAAACACTACGATATTAATACTAAAAACCGTGTTTAGGTATCTTCCACGCGCTTCCTGCGTTCGGCTACTACAAAGGTCATTAGGAAATACGTATTCGGTAGGTCATCAAGTCCAAATTAAGGTTTTATAGGTCCTTATGACGAAATTAGGTTTTTGCAGTGGTGAACGCAGGTTCTCAAAGTGATGATGATGACTGGTATTGGTAGTCATCAGAGGTTTGCAACGTCGTAATTAGGAAGGTTTCCGTACGAGCTTTTGCGTCTGCTGCAGGTCGCATCATCAGAAACGCTCTTTTTCCCTGATGAAGTGGCCTGCACTGGACGCAAAGGCTCGGGAAAAAAAACTTCCTAATTACGACGTAAAAGCTCTCAAATGTCACGAACAGGTTTTTATCGGATAGACAAAAATGAACCTATGTTATCCCTAAGCAAAAATAAGGAACAGTCAAGATGAGCAGGAAGTAAATTGCATTTGTTTGGACATGATTGACGTAGGAGTGAAGACTACGTGGGGTACATCGTGCAACATTTGAAAATAACTGGAAAGAGAATCGGGATACCCTAGCTTAAGGGAGAAGATAAAATGGGAGTTCTCTCAGGGGAGAACTCAGAGAAAATGATGGCTGATAGGGTAAGCTCTAAATAGAGAGAAATGGTGGAAAAGAATGCAGAATGAAAATACCGATCACGCGCAGGAGTAGGATAAGGCTTAGATTTATCGGCAATTTAAAGGCGTTGTGACCACAATAATTTTGGATTCAAGCCAAGAAAAATTTAAAAAAACAACTATTTTGAAATTTTATTTGTAATAATTAGTCATTCTTAAAAGAGAGTGCAGAAAGGTGGAGATATGTTTATTTAAAAGAGCATTCAACATACGAGTTAATCAATAGAGATAATAGTCGGTTAATAAAGAGAGATAATTTTCTAGTTATCGATCCTCTGATTCATATGAATATCCAAGATGATGTGAAAAAATATATCTTTTCAGAAAATATCAGACCTGTTTGCGTAAAAGTTATTATTTTTAATCCATGAGATTATGACAATGGAAAAAAATGTAAAACTGTTATGCAAAAATTCGATAGAAACTAGCCCTATTGTATTAGGATGAAAAATGTAAGAAGATATTGGTCCACAATTAAACCAAATACGGTTTACTAGCATTTACCTAAGTTAGTGCTACGTCATTTAGCTCAGTTAAATTAATATTCATCCAACTTTAATAAAATGAATACTGTCTAGTTCTCCTTTGGGAACGTTTAATTATGAAACTTTTCTTATTTCTTCCCATCCTTAAACAAGATCTGTCAAAAAAAAGTTGAGACTGTTAGAATAAAAACTTTATTTTATAAGTAACCCTTTAATCATGCTTTTCGCCTTTGAAACACAGCCATTGGCTGGCAATACAACGTTCCCAACGTTTTTTCCAGCTTTCGAATGCCCCCTGGAACACTTCTTTCGGGATAGCCTTGAAATCTGCGGTACAATTTTGTTGAATGTCTTAAATAGTTTAAAACGGCATTCTTACAAGGTAAATTTCAACTTATAAATTAGTAAAAAGCCCGCTGGACCAAGTTCGGAGAGAAGGATGGCGGAAAGATCACATGTGTGCTCTTTTTGACCAAAAACTCGTTAACAATCAATGATGTGTGCGCCGGTGCGTTGTCGAGATGAAAGCACAAAGACTTGTTTTCCCACATTTGTGGTCTCTTTCGTAACATGGCGAGCCTTTTCATAACCTCTATATTGAGCTATCCATTCGCTGTTTGTTCTTTGGAGACATATTCATAATGAATAACCACTTCCCAGTCGAAGAAAACAATATGTATCACCTTCAGGTTCATTCCCGATATCCGAGCTTTTTTGGGTCGCAGTGAAGACAGCCTCTTCCCCACCCCCCATTCCCCGACACTATGCCAGACTCATTGATTAATTGCCAAATTCCTCTTCAATCATTGCATAACTTTCAATTGCACTTTTCCCGGGAATAAAACATTATTTAATGCACACACGCAACACCTTTATTCTCACTAGCACAAAACTCCGTACAGCAAGCGTGTGCAAGCTCAAGTAAGAATCGCTGTTATGCGGAGACAAGTCCAGATAGGGCCACAAGAAAGACGGAATTTACTAAGCACAAATGCCGCTATAAAGCGACATCTTATTGGTTGTGATCCGTTAAGTAGTTTACGCATGGAAAGACCAGTCTAATCTTTATTGGTACAGACCTTGTAGTTTATGATCAGGGAAGCATTTGTTCATCTGTTTCTATTAGTTATAATTTTGATAACTGGAATATAATATAGAGAATATACGAATATGACACGCTTTATCTTAAAACTATTTCACGGCCCTCTATAACTATAAAACGATGCTACAAAGTTACACCTTATTGACCTATTTAAATGATAAACATAGTAGCGTATGTAGCATGATAGAGGGAGTATGTGTGTGTTCAAACTACTCACGGGACGAAGGGTAAATAATAAATTAAATCTATTGTATATGGTATTAGTAAGTCATTTTAGCAATGATGGTGAAAATGTATTATTAACCCACTGTTGGAGAGACCATGAGAATAAATTATCAAGATCAAACTAACCCCGACAGTAAGATGTCATTTTTCTCGGAAACAAGAAGGAATCGGAATGACTGTATTCAATCGCTCTAAGGGGAAGAAATAATTTTCTTTTTTCATTCTAAATAGCCTAGCTTAGTGCCATAATTTCATTTGGTCTAAGATTACTGTCATATTTGATACTTAGAGCTTCTCTGTCGCGCCTAGAAGAAGAAGTAGAGTACCTGTAATATCATAATCTATATTATGTAAATTGTTTTGCATATAATCCTACATACATCGTGACGAAAACCAAAACTGAGAAAAGTTTAATGTTTGGTGTTTCATGCCTGGTGTTGAATCCCATTCGGCTACAAACACTAGAAATGGCGTGCAGGTTACAATGTTAGTCATACATGTTATCAGACAAGATTAGTCATAACCACTAGCCAAATTTACGGCCACATAATCCATAATCTTTTCGTTATTAGCAGAAAAGTTGGTAGCTGCTCTAGTAGATTTTTCCTCTGGCATTTTGTGTTTATATTAATGTAAAAATGCAAAATTTGGATTTACTTCATTCTCAAATCAAACAGTCTTACTGATATTGGCATTCAATCAGTAGAGCATGATCCTGTAATCTGTGGATATATTATCTCATATGAATGATGGGTTAGTTTTGACTGGTTGAACGAGATGACTACCTTGTGAATATGTTGGCAGTAAAATTTGAGTATAATGTGGTAGGTTTCGCAGATGTCAAAATGCAGATCCTAGTACGTTGGGAAGTTGATATATTTGTATTTTTTTTAAATACTGCTAAATTTCAAATGTAAATCATCTATATCAGCAGTTGAATTCGATATTTCATATTTTAGAGTTTTAACATCACGCCATAATTTATTGAAAAAAAAACTATGTTTTCATGTCAGTAATAACCTACTTAGCATGTAAATCAGAACTTTGTAATTACATGGGATCGCGACGATCTTTCTTGAGAGGTACATAATGCATTTAAGTACATGAGTCACAAATGTATGTAGGTAAATGACCAGACGTAATCGGACTCGCTAGAAATACTTTGATCTATTTGTTAGTTCCATCTATTTCTCGTTTATGTGCAATTCCAACCGTCTACTCTAAAATCGAGCGGAAAAAAGGAGGTAATTTTATGATTCCACGAAGCACTTCCATGCAGTAGGATGTGTATCCATGATGTTTATATGAAATGATGTTCTCTTGTTTTGCCTTGCTTTACCAATATTACATGCCCCGGAGATCTAAGGAATAGGAACGAGTGTTCCTTGGGACTAATGGGAACTTCTGCTGGATGTACATTGCGTATTTATGTACACAAAGGAGATATTCTAAATCAACTCCTTTCGTTTCAACTCGATTTCCATGGTTAACAGGCCATTGCTTCGGTTGACAAAGCGCACGCTTGCCAAAACTATTCCGTGTACCTCATAACGAGGGTGTTGTGAAATCATTCGGAGATAAATGTGTATTATATGTTTCAAAGTTAAATGCACCAGTTTAGACTAGTCCTGATGAAATAAAAATGACATTATTGAACCGCTAGACGGAACGCATGAACGACAGTTCGAAAATGCACCTCCTAATGCACGCCTAATACTATAATTAAAATTTGTAGATTCCATAGTATATTATTATTATTATTATTAAAAATACACATGTGCTGATAGACATTGTCAGGTGGCACACAAGTCCCAAAAAATCGTAAAAGATAATACATAAAACCAGCCTTCAAAACACAAATCTCTTTAACAAAACAAGTGAATCCCCATCCCATTTACAACCATTAATCAGCAAGAAAAAAAAGATAAATTTAAAAAAAAAATTTAATGAAAAAAAAATAAAAAAAATTATAAACCCTGCAGTAAAAATGAAGAGTGTACACCTGAAGAGCTACATTTTAAGTATGTCGCAGTTTTAACAGTTTGTAACGGTATTTAATTGCATTCAACAAATTATTTTTTCCAGTATGCCAAAATAAGGTTTTCCGCATATACACTAAGTGTAAATGCTAGGTTAATTAAAAAAATCTACCCAAAGCATGAAATACAAATATTTTATTTCTCAAAAATAAAACTTTTGATTTCGGTGGATGTCATTTCAAACGGAAAGCTTGTTCAACAATTTGTGAGAACACCTGCAACTGCCTTTGTTGAATCGACTCTTACTGCACGCAGCAGAAATGAGACAAAACTCGACGGCACGCGAAATGCATGGAAACGACCCTCTCCCGGAAATTTGCAGAATAATTCGGTACTCCCCTAGCTTCCCCGGGGTCAGGGAAAGCGAGAATCCAGTGTGCTTGCGTGAGGCAAGTGAAAGGGGCGAACGGAAGGGTGAATGGGGGTGAAAAGGGGCGAATAGGAGTGGGCATTGTGCAGTGTGACCGAAGGGTCTAAGCGCAACGTAGCCATGGAGAGCCTAAAACTCAATTCACAAGGGTGGAGGTATTTTTCAGGAGTATCAGCACACAACAGCAACAATTGGTAATTTGAACACGGGGATGAGAGGCGCGTAACTACGGAAAGATGGAGTGGAGTAGACGATTCGGTGGAGGAAGAGATTTTAGGGAAAGAGAGGAAAAGAGGGATAAAGCCGAGGGGAAGGGAAATCCGTGAATGCATCCATTACTTTTTATCACTGCATTCAACTCCGTATGGTGTACGTATGAGTGTTTATTTGGAAATACAGACAAATCTAAGTAATTGTTTAAAATATTATTTCCAATGAGGAGAGTGGCAATGATTAATGGTAAATTATGTATTAGTTCATGCAAGTATTGCGTATTATTTATTACAAACATTATGCATTACTTATTCATATCTATTTAATTAGTTTTATTTTTTTGACAAATATATATTTGCGTGCGTCAACATATGAAACGCAAATAACATACTCTTCTTGCAAAAAAGGCAAAATAAATTAACACACTTGAAAATTGCTGCTAAAATAGAGAACTAAAACTGGTGTCGTGACACTCACGGTGTTAAATGTGTTGGGGCCAGGAGGTGGCCATTTGTCAGTAGGTGCTTTCTGCTGACGAAAGGGCGGCATCCTTTATATCAAGCGTACACCATCCGCGACTATCATTTACACGCATACATATATATAATATATATATATATATATATATATATATATACATGTGTGTTTATAATTATAAATCTTTATATAATTACATAAATGCATATGTACAAGATAATAGATATAAAGAAAGGAATAGGTACACATACGAGTATAAAAGACAAACACAGGAATGGTGGGCAAAGTGGAATCGAGCTGATCACATGCGTAACATGTTTTCTTGACTATATATATATATATATATATATATATATATATATATTCCAAGGGTCGCGGGTTCGATTCCCGCCTGGGTGAGTTTCCCTCCATCTAGGGCTTGGGTGTTTGTAAATGTGACCATTGTTATCGTTGTTAACAGTTCGATGTAAAGGCCAAAATGCGCTGTTTTCGGACTAATACTGAATAAAATAAAAAAATAAAATATATATATATATATTTATTTATATTTATATATATATATATACATATATAATTTATATATACATACATATATACATATTTATATATTAAACTTGTGTGAAAGTCTGACGGATGTGAATAACGTGTATCAAGATTGCAGTAGCAAACAAAAACACAGAAACACACAAAAAAAGAAGAAACTCACTGGTTTCCGAATGAAGGAACATGTTCCTTCCTTCTCTCCCTTAACAAAGGTAGCTTGACCACCGAAAATTCGGAAACCTGTGAGTTTCTTCTCTTAAACCTTTTAATCCAGTGGCGGGTTTGAAAAATTGATTACTAATGAGTACATAGTACTACTGAGATCGATACAATAATATTGAAGAGCATCGGTACTATGTCGCGAATATTTCTTTTTAATTTGAAAGCACACAAAATATTTCCATTTGCATTAGTTTATCTTAAGGATATAAATATCAGGAAATTAATTTTTTTTAGTGACGCATCACGCCAAGACTGCAAAGGGCTTCCAATATTTTGGATAAATATAGTAAAAATACACATAATAAATATTTTTAACACACTGACGCCATCACTTGTTTCGCTCAGAATTAAAATTTCAATTCATTCCCTTTAATTAGAAGTGGCAATAAAATTGTCGAATTTTTTCTATAGCTACTATAGGAAAACAAACATTCATATACGAATATTATGATTCATACCAACAGATGAGCTTTGTTAACTCGTGCAGTGCATCAGTTTAGTTTTTCGAATTCACTTTAAGCCTGGCAAAATAAAATCGCATTTTTCCAAAGCACCTGTAAAATCGCGTGCCGACAGACGATGCTGTGAAGAAGAAACTGCCTCCGTGCATTAAAAGTCGTACAAGTATGATACGAATTAAGTGCAATTACGAATACGGATAAAATGGTCTGAAAAAACCGGGCATAGCCCCTAGTATACATATATGATGCATACAAGTGAATATTCTAATCGTCAACTAAAATGTTTAGCATATATTGCGAATCATGATAACTTCTCTTTATATTTTAAAGCAAACTTACAACTTCAACTAGGGAAACTTTCGTCGGTATGGATGGTCCGTCGAGCTGGTAAGTTAACTTCAAGATCCAAGTTTTCAATCACACGTAGGAGTCGGATGCAATGACGTAATGGATTTTCTCGAACCGTGTTAACGGTGCGAAGCGATCTGGGGCGTCGGAGGAGCAATAACCCAATTGCTGCCACCACCACCCACCCTCTCGTCAATCATAAAACTCGTTCAAATGGAATTTTATTTCTTTCCTCTGGCAGGGATGCTCTTAACGCAGTTACTCCGGGATGGATGCAAACCCCAACCTCGCGCTGCTCCCCACGCTCCGACTTCCTCGCACTACCGTAGGATCTTTTTTTGCCTGGAAACTGTGTCTCCACTTCATTCGAAATCCTTGAAATATTTTGAAAATACCCAATAATTACTAAGCAACAACTTTACGTCTTTTACTAATTTTCTTTTGATTTCTTAATTTTTATCTCAACGAAAGTAAAATTCATTGGGTAGATAGTCTGCAATATTTGTGTGTGGCATAATTTACCCTTTAATACATTTATTGCCAAAACCTATTTTAAAACTAACAAACGGTGTAACTAATCAACTCATTTATCTCTCGTTCTTTTGCTTAAATGTTCGCATTTGTCAGAGCCAACTATTTCTCTTCCTGTGCAAGTAGGTGATGATTAAAGACAATCGTCCCTAGACGACGTTTTCGATTATCGCAATGATGTTTTCCTAATATCCACACGTACCAACTAGTACATCCAAGATGGCATGGAAAATATTCCATTGAATTGATTTCACTATCCTCAATTGTGACCATCGTTAAGCCGTCCGTTTTCTTCGCATTTTCCGGAGGAGATTTTTTTACAATTATTGGAAATGAGAGAAGATGTTCAGATAAATGTGTGCAGAAAATGATAGATTCAGAAATAAAGGTAACCCCTGCAGCTTTGACTTGGCTTTTCGTCGAGCTGGTCTCTCAACCAACCCTTCGACTTGTTTTCTTTTAGGCGAGTAAAAATGCAAGCCACACATTTAAACTATACTTGATGGTCGTCATAAATTTACAGTGGGGGAAAATGTTTCATTTATATGTTAAAATTCAACTCGCTGGAAATAATTTTTCTAATTTAAATCCTTAAAAATATATTTATCTTGTTTATTTGTTGTCCAAAGAACGTTTATTTAGTTTAATCTTTACGAAATTTCTCTCACGTTAGACAGTAGTCACATTAACCTTTGTTTGTTCTTTCAAATTTCCTTACCTATTTGGATACCCTTGCTGATTCAGTCATCATTTATTCTGTGGAATTCAAGTTGACGAACTTCAAAGATTTTTACTGCTCAGCGCTATAACGAGATATTTTTCAGTGCCTCTCGTCAGAGAATAGACATGGCTTTCATCTGACAAGAGACAGCTCGTGAAGAGCCTCGATTCTAAGCGCTATGAAATTACCATGCATTTCGAATATACGAGTAGACGGGTCACGATAGAGATATCAAAAACATTCAAACGCAAAGATACCAAAATCCTTTCTGGTGTTACTAGAAATATTTTTAAATGCGAAATACATAATCATCAAATGCAATCCTCTCTTGAATTATGAAAAACTGGTATTATTTACCAGTTCGCCACTCGTTTGGTTCCTCTTAAGGGCACATTCATTGAAGCAGGTATCATCTCTTATTACACATAATTAAATTCAGAGGTTGATAAAATTAAGGATAAATTATTTATACAAGGCGTGGTGTATGGTTTATGAGAGAATGCTATATTGTACAATTTTCACTCAAAATCCAAAGCAGCGGCTTCATATGCCTATACTTACCTGTATTTGTAAAAATTACTTTGCCTCTTTCTAATTTTATGGAAATAAAAAGGCGAATTCTTCAATCGATGATCAATACTATACCTTTTACAATTTAGACGTGCTTGTATATTTATTATTTTATCTGTAATTCATGATTTTTGCTACATGAAAATGATAACACCAGGTATCTTCAATCTTCTATCGCATTTCATTTCATACGAAATGTCTTACAAGATAACACCATTGACCAGAAGAATCTAAAAGAAGAAAATAAGAATTGCTTCATATGCATCCTTCTGATTCAAGTACAGACCTTAATTTGCCGGGTTCATATTTCTACATCAACATAATACCCCGGAAGCCGCCGCAAGGGCGTGTGGCGGGGGGTGTTAGGTCACCACCCGAAAAAAGAACAATACCACATGCAAAAACAACAGCATGGAAAACTACACCCACGGCGCACACAATCATGCAAAATCCCTTCATCCGACACTCATGCCAACACCATATACCATACCAACAAACCAAGCAAATACCATAAACCAACAAACAACTGCACCCCAGGATGCAGCACGAAAGCCATCCCACAACACGCAAGCCAGGACACAACAAGCAAGAAGGCGAAACACCACCACCACATGAACATGCAACACGAAATGCTCTCCCCCCAAAGGAGACTGCGAAAGGCAGGGAATGTGAGCCAACGTTGCAGGTAGCGGGCGCGTCCCCCCGTGGAGAGGGCCGAGGGCATGAAGATATATATATATATATATATATATATATATATATATATATATATATATATATACATTTTTATACATATATATATTTATGTATATATATATATCCTCGCCCATTAGCGGCATTAGTTGCCTGAGACCAACTGAGCCGTCTTAGCTTAGCGTGTCGTCGAGCTGTACGTATGGTGCCAGTTATGTTAGTTTCTGTTGTCCTTGTTTTTACTTACTTTTGTCCATTTCTTAAGCAAGTTAATGTGTATTATCTGGAATTGAATCTGAGACTTTAGATGTGCAAAAGGTAGCTTAAACCTGCGGACAGGCGTCATTTTATAATGTGCAGAGTTTGAAAGATGATCAACTCCCAGCTCTTGACAAATACTCGTGGCTCAGTCTTGCAGAAAAACGTTGCGGTTTAAAGCTGTTCATATAGGAAAGAGTTAATCATGGGTGTTAAGAGTGAGTAATATCGCTTTTTATATTGGGATATTAGATGAATACTATGCAATAAACTAAAGAGAAGAATATTAAAACCACTTGGGTGGAGGTTAAGAGACTAGTGGAGAGTGGTCGGTAACACTCCCCCTACATTCCCGAGGAGGAAGTGAGGCCATTTTCACTCTGGGGAGGAGCGCGGGACCCTCGCAGCGAGAAAAAACCATGGATAGGATGAGTCGTCAGCCTAATGACCTAATTGTGGAGATTCTATGCCGGCTTAATTCGCAATTTTAACACCATAAATATTCTTGAAAATGTCCTTTCTCCATGCCCTTTTGGATTCGGGCTCGTGTCGCCAGAACTTTACTCAACCCCTGTGGCACGGCCAACCCCATTTAGCTCCAAAATTTGACAATTAGGTCCCGGGGCTTAGGGATTCCTGCCCTCCGACATCAGTCCCGAGAACAGTGACAAGGTGGAAAGTGGAAAAGGGAATGGAGAATTGGGTATCCGCGAGTCTAGGAACACAAAATGGAAATGTTTGTCGACAGACTTGATACGAGAAAGTGAGCGGACGACAAAATGAAGGAACAAGACAGCTAGAAATGTTCAAACCGAGGGTACATAATTTTCTCTGGAATGAATAAATAAATGAAATCTCGTAGCACACATATTTTGGAAATATACGTAGTGCAGGATCACATGAACGTATTCCAGCAAATGCCGACGAACGTTGGTTGTTCAATATTTTAGTCTAAATATTTTAACGCGAGTTTAAGTTTTCGTCGATACAGTGAACATGACGTACATAGAGAGGTAAAGGTATGTTCCGTGCAGAATTCTACGGAATATTAACAAAATTATAAGTGATGGATCGTCGGATAATAATGCTGTAGGAAGCCACCGCAAGGAGATATTGCCTGGATCTTAAATGTTTAGGGGGTATATTAAATATTGTTAATTCACAGCACATGGATAATTTATATGGAATTATCATTTGGACGTTAGTGTTTTATTGCATTTAAAAACATTCGACCAAGGTTATCTGCCTATTTAAATGTAGATTTGAACAATTTCCAACTATTATTTACTTCCGAGTATCTCAAGGACTTCCTCTTTCTTTAATCTACATTATTTCTTCGTAAATTTCTTTGTAAATTAGGATTTGTGTAAGCCATTATACTGTCTATAAAGCCTACACTCTTTTCCTTTTAGCCCGATTACACAACGCTTTCCCTACAATGGCGACCTTCAACATAACATTTCCTTTCAATATTTTCTCCGTTCACTTTCTCTGCCCTTGGGTTGAGATATTTCTAATCCAATAGAATTGAATTGTTGGGTACAATAGAAGAAAAACTAAAGTAAGCTGGATTAACCATAGTAAGCCCACGCTCCAACGCGAAGATAAAATCGAGAGATTCGGAATGAAAAAAGTTGGAATTGACGGGAATATAAACCTGGGTTCAAGGGTTTCAGCCAATTTGCTCGAAATATTTTTTACTAGATTTCCATTGAATTTGCTCTGAATGCTTTGACTACCAAGGATTCATCGTAGTCCTATGGAAACGAATGCTAGTCTCTACATAAAAATAAACAATCACCGCAATTTGTATCCTGAAAACAGGTTGAAGGATATAGAAGACACCATGTGAACCTATTCTTTTCGGGTGAGAGAAAGCAATTAACTATGTCTCAAATGCAGGAAGACTTATCAAAGGGAATTTTGGGGATCACTGAAAGAATCACTGTATTGTTTAATTAAATAAATAATAGGTGACCGATGAACAAGGCAGAAAAGGTGAATGGAGGAAATATTGAGAGATAGTGTGATTTTGAAAGTTGAAATGAGAGGGAAAATGTTGGGAAAGCGAGGTGAAGAAAAGAATAAAATTTAGACAAAGATCGACGGCTTTAGACAAGAAGTATAGTGGACTTTTTAGAGAGCATGAACGCAATCAGAAGGTTTAAATAAATGAAGAAAGAAATAATTTAGGGCCAAATGATTGAAGTCCACGCGGTAGGCAACACGAAATAATAGATCTTTGGAACCGTCTTTAACAATAGATTGCCTAAGAATAAATGAATATATTATTACACATTAATTACGGTTTTAAAATGAATGAAAGTATTGTCGGCATTATTTAGACGTAAACCCAACCAGCTGCCAACTCGGCTCGAGTTCCGCCCCAGGGATCTGTCGACTCCAGTGGTATGGCCCATGGGGAACCTCATGGCAAGCAAGTTATTAAGAGCCAAGGGAAAAACGGATAATCCAAGAAATTATTGACATCTGTTAATATCCTTTTTGCTCAAATTATTTTGGAAATCTTTTTAGGAATTTTGGATAAATATTTTAGTGCGTTTGAAATATACATGATTCCTCGTATTTAAAATGTTCTCAAATGCTAAATTCTCAAGCTACTTAATTAGTGATCATGCATGTCTACCTGATATCTGTTTGTTTCTTTTTGTAACTAACATTAATTTTCATTATCGGAATAGTATTTACAGAAGTACATAAGTGTGTTAGTCACGCACTTTTCCCTATCCCTTGAAAATTTATCAACGGAAGCTCGACACGATCACCTATTCCATAAGTAAATTAACTCTCTTTGTAATGTACGTAACGAAGACAATAGACATTAATTAAAGTATACGAAACTCACATTTATCATCCTTGTATGCGCATGACTTGGAAAATGGTCTGTTAAATTATCTTCGTCGACATTCGAAGTTAACCACAATGACCATAATCCTAAAAAAACGAAAGCACTGTCAAAAGTGTCATCACCAAAATCACCCATAATCAAGAACAGCGATAAATGATAAATGACTGAATAAACTTCCCCCATTCACTAATTAATAACTTAAAAATGGAATTAATCGCTTGGTCACGCATACGATAAATATTATCCTAATGAACATTAGGTTGAGTCTATTAATGTCGAGCATATGTTCGACTCTCGAAAATGCGTGTCGCCAATACTCTTTTCTTGCCATTCATCTTTTTGGTACAGTCTGCAGTTTTCAAAACTGTCTTAGGAGGAATTTTGATCCAACTTGCTGGAGTTTGAAACTGCAGTAGAAACTTCATTGTGGAGCCTATGGATTTTTTCTCTTACTTCGTCACTTTTCCCGATAAATTTCCGTTGGCGGTCAGGATGCCTGTGTAAGGCACTGCAGTCGATATACTAGTATTGGATAAGGATAAACGCAGCTTACAAAAAGCTGACTGAAGCTTAGTCATGATTTCACTAGGATTCCCGATTGCCTGATAAAATCAGCTTCCCAACCAAACCCATTCCAATCACACGTCTCCAGCAATCACTAGTACTGATAATTATAGACGGAGTAAATCGATGATCACACCAGATCCGTTTTGTTGCATAGTTTTAAAGAGGTTAGTTGGTAGAACATTCATGAAACTATTAGTTTATTTAAATATTCACACTTTGGAATTAAGCAAAGCTGAAGTTGCATTTTATGATATAACTGTACATCACTCGCGTGAACTTCGATATGAGATTCTGCAAATTAACCACAAAAAATTTATTTGATAATATAATGTTGCCTGCAGTTATAAGTTAGTGCTTATTTTTTATTCGTAACTGCTTGCATTCCTATTAACTAATTAATTTTTCCGCTGGTTTAAGTATTTTGGCATAACTTTATTTTTAGCCTCGCCGAGAGAAATTGTTAATATTCTACTTTTTAATGTTTAAACAAGCTTAGACATAGAAAGGGAATATGACGTAGAGGAAGATAGATTAGGTCCAGGCATACTCGACGATGAGATAGAAAGGGCATTAAGATAATTGAAATCAAATAAGGCCGTGGGGGTAAACAACATTCCTGCGGAACTACTAAAAGCTTAGGAAAATATAGGAGGCAGAGTCTATATGGACTGATTCGTAGTATCTATGAGGATGGAATCTGGCCGGAAGACTTTGTGAGATCAGTGTTAGTTCCTATTCCTAAAAAGGTAAAGGCTACATCATGTGAGGACAACTGGACAATAAGTTTGATATCCCACGCAGCTAAAGTTGTTCTCAGGATCATAAACAAAAGGATAGAGATTAAGGAAAATGATTACTTAGGGGATGATCAGTTTGGGTTTTGGAAGTGTAGAAGCTTTTGCAGTAACGAGATCACTAATTCAGAGGAATAGAGAATACAATCAGGACGTATTTGCCTGTTTCGTAGACTTCTAAAAGACGTTTGATGGAGTGAGCTAGGAAAAACTAATAAGTATATTTCAGACAATAGGAATAGATAGTACAGGAGGCAAAAATAAGTCCAACTTCGTACAAGATGAAAACTTCAGGAATTCATTGGCGTTCCATAAAAGTGAGGAAACCGTCCGACTCAGGGTTATAGCATGTTATGAATAAGCAAAAAATATGCTTCCAGAAACAGTCGCAGTAGTCCTGTTTTCAGCATTGCAGAGCGCCGGTATCCTATGCGATGTTTTTTCTCGTGCTGTTCTTCCTTTTGGAGGACTAATACCTGTTTCCTTTGTAAACTAGTCGTACTAGTTACTAAACATTTGTGCGAATGTACCTACAGAAAAAAAATGAAATCCTTCGTATAACTACATAACCCCTGTAACCCCATAAAAATATATCAATTGATTTTAAAATCTGGTAATACAAAGATTGCCCCAAACATACGAAGAATAATTTTTCCCGCCGACACGGACGGCTGGATTGGGACAATTTTTCCCGGGAAATATGGTGGGAGGTCTTTATAAAGCAACGTGATCTGCTTTAGTTGCCTGCTTGCTGTTACAAGGAGCGGATTGCTACTAGACTGTATGAGGGTCTCGTCACGAATTCATGATGGAGCATTGTTCCATGGAGTAGTAATATGCGATCAAATCTTGTGTTATGCTCGGAAAATTAGGTTCGGAGTTCATAAAAATATTGAAGTATGCTCACGGAAATAAATTTTCCCAAGGAATGGTCTTCCACTGTCACAAGATGTTCCGAGAAGGTAGAGATGATGAGGAACGCCCTGGACGTCCGTCAACGAAACAGTGCAACAAAAATGTGAATCAACGTACACACATGGCCAATTACCATCGCGGCCTGAGCGTCTGAATATTAGCAGCAAAGTGTAACATTCCGAAAATCACAGTACTTCGCATTCTCACAGTGGATTTAGCCATGAGAAAGGTGATTGCAAAAATGATTCCAAAGGTGATGTCCGAAGATCAGAACGCTGCTCTTGTGACAATGTCGTGTAATCTATTGAATTGCTTTGAAGTTGATGTACAGAAATGATGTGGCCACGCTGGACTTCTTTTTGTTACCAAGAATGAAAAGGTACATGAAAGCCAACCACTTGGAATCGCGGGAAAACGTCCAAGAGGCCTGGAAAGCGTCGACGAGGTTCCCGTCGACGCTTTCCAAAAAGCGTACCGCAACTGGCAGCGGTGCGATAAATGTTTTCTCGGATTTATTCTACTTATTTTTGGGACAGACTCGATAGATAGTTCTCTTAAAAGATCCCTAGCAAGTAACTGTTTATGTATAGATGTACATTACAGCCTTCAAATTGTTCCCTGTCAGCGTAGACAAAGTAAAAAAAAAGATTCATTTTAAGGTATTTCTTACTCCCTTTATCTAATAACCTCCATGTTACTTCTTTCAAATATCACATCTACGGAACCAAACCATATTGTTTAACCCAAAGGTCCATTTGAGGGTAGCGCTAACTTAGTACTGATCCCAAGGGTGTGCAAAATCCTCACATCAAAGTAGGGGGGCCGTATCCTTTCCCTGTGCCACCTATGATTTTCTCTGGAAGATCTGGCCCCCGCAAAATGAGGGAGCTTGGGTGAAGCTGAGGGTGCCCAGAGGCATCCCCAATGATCGAACCCGGATCCTTCGGTCAGTATTCCCACGCTTTACTCACTGACCTACCATGTAAACATACCACATCTACACATTTTTGCTGCTACACGAGCACTGCCTTTTCTGAATCCCATAACGTTTTTAGTTTTTGTAGGTAGAGAGTCTCTTTGAAATTCACTCACGACATTCACGGCCTCCCCTTATCTCTCAGATAATTCACGCTACCCTCACGCGCGTCTCAATTTGACTCATCCATTTTCATGGTTTGAGGAAACCAGAGTGGCACACTTCAAACGTCTTTCATGCTTTCCTCTTACATCACTCGTGTATCCAATCCACATTCTCTCAAATTTCACCATTTCTACATATGTTTCTCCCACTTTTACCGCAAACACTCCTAAATAACTCGTTGCATTTATTCTAAATTGATATTTATCCTTACATATTCAAGTTTACAGAGTTCTGGCCTCAATTGACTAATTTGGAGTATAATTTTATGCCCCATTGTTTTTGCTACCAAAGAAGACAGATATTCATTTATCGATGTCCTACTACACCAACATTCTTTCCCTCAAAATACCCATGTCTTTCAATCTCTCATCCATTTTCCCATATTACGCATACACTCCTTCAAAATGTACAAAATCATTCTTCGTTGGAAAGGCATTTCAGTTAGCGGACGCAACAGTTATCACAGAATACACCCCTCAATAAAAGTTGAGGATGTTTTAACTTTTTCGCAAATTTCCTCAAAGGCCTCAGGGCCAAATTCCAAGGAATTGAGCCCTCATTCCTTTAGCGCTTCAATCCCAAATGCTCCACATAATGCTTAACGAACTAAAGGGGCAGCATTTTGCAAAATTAGAGGAACAATTGAAATCGCTGAAAGTCCATCCAGGAAATTCCAAATGATGATTTCCCTTGAATTCCAGTTAATTTTGATTGAAATGTTAAAATTAGTACCCTAAATGGTCATAATTTCTACCAAATTTCCACAATCTCCGACCTCAACTGTAACTTCATCTATTCTTATTAGCTCGGGCAGAGCACAAGAAAAAAGTTCGAATTAACAAGATTATATTAAATTTTAAAACTCATTGAGAAGAATAGCTTTAATATAAATGTTAGCCGCCTCTAATCCAAGGTCCGAGATTTACAATGATTAGTTTTATTAATTTTAGAATAAGATTAACACCTTTGAAAAAGCTGAATGGTTTTCTTCTTAGTCAGATTTTAACATCGTCCAGTGAATAAACTATCTTACCTTTATGATACAGTTCAAACGTAAACTCACAAAGCTTATTAAGTATAAATAGAATTGTAAACTAAAATTAGCCATAATTATTTCCTTACTATTCATAATTAGCTACGAATCGAATTTCCTTTATATACATCGGTAAAATTAACATGAGGATTGTTGATGACAAGGACGTTGAGTGAATACATAAAGAAAATATATGGAGCATAGTTTTTTACTGCCCCAAACCTTAGCCGTTAAGACAAAGGAGAAATCGCAAATCGTTGGATTTTGATATAGCAAAGTATAGAAGACAGTAAAAAATGAAATGACTGGGAGGGAAAAATAAACAAGAAATTGCATGGTGTAGGAAGAGAAAAGATAGCCGAGTGAAATTCGAAGAGGGCAGGAAAATCGAATAAAGGATATCATACCGTGGAAGCAACAAGGGGGGAGAATGTTGGGTAAGCAAGGAAGAGTAAATACAATATGACGCATGTCGGATAGAATTAATGAAGTCAGAAAAGATTTGGCGCTGATAAGTGGTGTATTGTAATATAGGGTGTGTTAGGGTACATAAGAGTCGTATTTAGGCGGTCCTCATAATTATTAAAGTACTTAAGCCGTTATGCGCATCAAACATCTCCCTCTAACAGTAAACATCCCTGAAAAGTGTGAAATCCTAATGGATTGAAGATACTGAAACAAATTTAAACTCAATTTTAGTCTACTTTCTCATGATATTCTCTCATTTGTAAAAACATTTTTCAACATTAGTAGCATATGCAATATGATAGCTTCATCCAAATAAGATATACGCGAATTATTCTTTATGAAAAAAAATATTAAAAGTAATCCATATCAGAAGAACAATCATCCATCACCCAACTATCATCATTGTTTCAACCACTCGAGTAAACGTGTTGTTTAATCGAACAAAATAGGCCCGGTTATCGATTATTTTAAATGAATTAAAAAAGATGAGATAAAAATCAATTG
The DNA here is from genome assembly GCF_022747635.1 of Hetaerina americana. Classification (NCBI taxonomy): domain Eukaryota; kingdom Metazoa; phylum Arthropoda; class Insecta; order Odonata; family Calopterygidae; genus Hetaerina; species Hetaerina americana. Next base: position 25,796,163 of record NW_027287316.1, read on the forward strand.
ATACACGCTAATTTTTGCACAAATCTGTACCCCGATTTCTTTAATTTGTTATATTTTCTATATTTATCTTTCATATAAGTTCATTGGTGAATGAAATTAAAGCAACTTCAAAATTAGATCAAAATGCATGTGTTTATTTAAAATTTTACTCCGAAGGTTTACTTCTAATACTCATGTACTTAGGGTATCTGATTGAGCATAAATGAAACTTCATAATCAAGAATATTTTAATTTGACACGCTATAGTAGAGAAGCATACGATTCCTAGACATTATCCGAATTTTGAACGGGATTCGAACCCGTATCTCTTGATGTCCGGCCGAGTGCTTTCGCCAGTCAAGCTATTGAGGTGGCCTCTAAAACTCCGAAATTTTGGGGACGAATGATTTTTACCTTCTGAAATGTTTGCATTTAAATGCATATTAACGGATGACTCCGTTAAAAGTTACTGCTATGGTATCTCCCGCATTTTTTTGGAATTATCCGAAATGCTTTTTAATTTTTAATAAAGAGACTGAAAGTAACTCAAAATATTTATAACTCGACCGCGTTCGAAAGTGGGGAAACACAAATAAAAAACGACAGCAAAAAAGTATCAAATATAAATAAATTTACCAAATGTGCGGATGGTATCATAAATAATTTCTTTTAAGAAAAATACTTATCTTACACACAAAAATTTACAATTTATTTAATGTTAATTTTGGTAACTAATTGTCAAAAATTAAATTGTAGTTGATTTAGACAAAATTAGTCGATTATTTGATGACGATTAATCAGTAAAATCGTTTTTTAACGTTTTGTTTTTAATCAATTACCTATTATGGATGAATAAGGTCTTAAGTGGCATTCCAAATGCAAGAGGACTAATAAATCCGAAGCAGCAAGTACACGATTTATTTTTTATGCATAGATGTTTATTTTAAACTCTAAATTTGAGTCATAATAAAGTGTATTTTCATTTGGAATTGCCATATTTCATCTTGTGCTATTATCTGAGGACTAACAAAGACTTTCATACTTTCTCAACTTTATCTCATGTAAGAAGAATATAAAGGGTCCGTAAAAATAAGTATCGTGACTGGTTCGCTGTAGCCTCAAGGAGCGATGGATGGGGGTCCGATCTGTTGGCTCGGTAGAAGGGTCCCCCACCACTCAGGCGCACTGTAGTTCAGTCGCCTCCGGGCATGTGTTGAGACAGGAGGTGGATTTTTGTGACGTGTGATTGTTTGTGGTGTCGTCCTACCAGCATGGAGCGCATCGTCGAGCAACGCTACACTGTGAAGGTTTGCGTTTAACTCAGGAAATCCGCGTCGGAGACCATTGAACTCATCAAAGAGGCTTATGGGGATGATGCCTTAAGCCGCACAAGAGTTTTTGAGTGACACAACATGTTTAAGGAAGGCCGGGAGCTCGTCGAAGACGAGCACCGCGTCGGACGCCCAACGACTACTCGAACCGATGCTCAGGTGGCCAAAGTGAAAAACGTTTTGGACTCTGACAGGCGTTTAGCCATTGCCCTTATCATTGAGGAGACCGGCCTTTCAGTCGGAACCGTCCACACCATTGTAACGGAGGATCTTGCGATGAGAAAGTGTGCGCGAAGCTGGTGCCGAAAGCCTTGAGCGAGGGACAAAAACTGTCGCGGGTGGAAATTTCGTAAGAAGCTTTAGACTGCGTCCAGGAAGATGAAGATTTCCTCAACAACGTGGATAGCTCAAAAGGAGCTCATAGGATATCGGTTTGACTCCATCGAGGCGGCTCAAGCGGCGACGACAAAGGCTCTCGACAGTATTCCGGAAACCGACTTCCAGCGGGCTTTTGAAGAGTGGCAGACGCGCCGAACTAAGTGTATCGATGCAGTAGGGATGTATTTTGAAGATTATTAAGTAGTTGTAATGAAACCTGCAATACATTTTGGTTTTTGAAACCAGTCCTGATACTTATTGTACGGACCCGGACCCTTATTGTATGCGTCCAGAAGACATAATTACTGAGCTGGAAAATCAAAAAAGAATAATTATGATACAATATATTTTCCACAATCAGAAAAAATTATCCCATAAACCTTTTAATCATTGAAAAAGAAATCATAAAAGTTGGTGAGATATTTGCGAAAGTAAAATTTCTCAGTTACAAAAACTAATATCGTGATTTTTTTGCAATTAATTCATTAAATAAACAATATAGTTCCGTTCACCGGTGAGTGAATCAGTTTTACTTGGTAAATGAAGCTACGCTCAAGTATCCGTTTATCGCTAGGCTGCGCATTGTGTATGGGATCATATATTTCGTATAAGGATAAAAACCCCTATTTTAAAGTCAAAAACTTTGAAAATGTGAATGGAGGGACCTTTTATGGCATTGCACTCTTTGATTACCTACAACTATGGTCCAAACTTTTTCTTTTTACCCATTTTAGTTAACAGGTGTTCGGTGAAATATTCAAGCCAATATTTACCAAGTTTTCCATAAAATATTCAGAAACTACGTTGTTTCATTTGTTCACCTCGGGTATTCAGGGGCTTAATCATCATTTACATGACTCGCCTTTTCATCCCAACTCTTTCTTCAAATACTGAATCATTAGGCAGCGGCGGCAAACTTTACTTTGTAAAAGTTGAAAAACTTTTACCTGATATTACGTTTTTCATATTGGGTAAAAAATTGGAAAAGTAAAGAGTCCGATATATTTGAACTTCACGCGGGAAAGAGGAAATATTCTAATGAAATCCTTTCGGAAAACCATCAAAATCTTTTCTCCATTTCACTTTTTAGAGAAAATTTGATGATTGGCAGCGAATATACTTGCAACAAAACTCGTAGAAAGAGATAAACTTAATTTCCATTTGATTTATCATTAATATAAAGTCAAATATTGTACCGCACGTATATAAATACACGAAGAACTTGAAAGGGCTTTAAAAAATCTTAGACAAATAACTCTCTCTCTTGGTTGCCTAATCAATGAAATAAGTCGAAAAATCAATTTTATTAATCAAGAGACCATCATTAATTTATATTTCCTAGAAACATTTTGAACCACTCTTGTAGCATATCAGTAGACTAATTTAATCATGAATTTACTCGTTATCTCAATGCAAAAGGATCTTATTTTCTTCGATTCTTACAATGGCATTCATTTTCATTTCATCAATTATTAGGAGTAATTTCAAATCTTTTTAGGAATGATCCATTCGATATTTATTCTATCCGATTTAATCATTATGTAAATAGGATCCCTATTCAAATAACACAGCAGAGAAGTTTGCTGTAGGTTCACCTATTCATCACATCGGTAACGATATGGTTTTCACGTATTCCATCTTATAATTAATTATAGAGCGATCGATGTTGGTTCGAGAATTTCCATGAGTTCACTCACCTGGTGAAAAGACCAAGCGAATTGGGATTCAGATCTTAGCAGGCATTTAAATATCTTAAAGAATAATCTCCATGACTAATGTCTATGAAAATTTTTTCCAGATTCTCCTGGAAATGTATGAACGCATAAGACTGTATTAATAAAAACTAGAGATGAGCTGTTATATGCTCAGTCAGTCACTCAGTTCATGCTAAAATTGATTATTTTCATACGATTTCAGGCTATTCTAATGATAACATATGGAGTAGCTTCAGGCGTGGTGTGGTAAAAGTCGAATATAATAAATAACTGATCATAGCACTTTTCCACTTAATAAAATTTTCAAGTGGAAAAGTGCTACGATCAGTTATTTATTATTCTAATGATAATTAGCATCCGATTTATTTCCCTAAGACAGCCGATGCAACAGAAAAATTAAACATTTTTCTTTTTGTCGGTCTCCATTTTGAAACGATTTATAAAAATGTTAAAGCTGAGGCACGTGAAATCATTTTTTTAATGCCCTTCTTAGTGAATCGATTCTTGTGAATTCGATTAAAATCGATTTTTGACTTTAAATTCGCCCTCACTGTTAGAAAGTCGGAGATGTAGGAAGTCAAAATGGCGACCGGAAACCAATGGAAGTGTGAGGATTTTTAGGTAGAGAGAGAGAGGACTAGAGGAGAGGGACGCATTGCGAAAATAAATGGAGCGATCCCTCGCAAATGTTTCCGACGGATACCCTCACTCCACCCGGAGAGGGAGGTATGAGGGATGGAATTCCGCGTCTCCTCCCGGCTCACCCCACATGAAAGGGCGCGTCTGGAAGAAGAGAGAGAGAGAGATAGACTGGGAAAAGGAGAGAAAAAAAAGGAAGACGGGAGAGAGATAAATAAACGAATCCATGGAAACGAGAGGTCGTGATTGTGTTTGTTCGTACGAACGTGTGCCCGTGCGTTCGATACCTTTTCCTGAAGCGTAAACTCGATCTCATATCCAATCGGGAGGGCAAATCGGGACGAGAGGAGTGCCGGATTGAAGGAAAAAGGGACTCTCCTCCTCAAAGGTTTGAATTGCTTGGGAGATTGGAAAGGACACGCGAACGGTTCTACGGCGGGGTAACCGCGCTGCGAGAGAGAGAGTGCGTCGAAATTCTCGGCAGGCAAGACCCCTTGGTGATCGCGGAGCTCGGAAACTCCCGGGAAGGTTGTCAATATTTTTCATCATTCCCCCCCCCCCCCCCCCGATCTATCAGCAAAGAGCACATGCGCTCCATAACCATCTGCAGCAGGAAATTGGGAGAACGGTGATGGTTCCATCTTAGATAGGTTAACTGCCGATTATATGGAATAAAAACAAAACTATTTTCAAACAGAAGATGGCTCTTTTTCGCGTCCAAAGCTCGCTAAAGAAGACAAAACCGAAAAAAATCTCACCTGCTCTTTCAAAGGACTTGGTCGAGTGCATAATAAAATACCGTTGGGCGCTGAATATTACACGAGCGTAAAAATGGGAGAAATGCAACATCATGTGGTCTAGATGATCGGGTGGCAAACGAGCAGAAAATATGTGCGATTGATTGTGGTCCTTGATAAGTCTCTCAAGATGAGGAATAATAGAAGTCTCATGAGCACACGAGTCACACCTGTGACGGAATGTATTAATGTAGCGAAGGCGAATATTGTTTTCGCGTGGAAAAAAAAGATGCATATATTAACAAAAGTCTATTTCAGTGTGAGAAAGGTACCTGCAAGAAAAGCATGTTTATGACTTACAATAGCAAAATAGCTCCTTTTCACTTGATTCTCCCAAGCCACCCTATCTTAACGTACTTCCTCGCCTCTGTCACAATCTTGTACCGCTAGATTCCGTGCAACGTGGAGGAGGTACATTTGTAAAACGTTATTCTGATGAACTGAGTAGGGTATCAACATTGTTAGAGGAACTAGGTTAGGGTTCACTCACGGGGAGAAGGTTAAATTACAGATTAAATCTCTTGCATACATTGGAAGGAAGTCTCTTTAGTGATGATTTCGAAAATATACCATAAACGCCATCGTACCACGGTAGGAGAGATCAGGCCAGTAAAATTTCGGAGAAAAGGAGTAGAAAGGATAGATTTAAGATTCAATTTATCCCATGAACGATAAAGAATTAGAATAAGGTATCCTACCGCGCTACAGGGGTAAGTTTCTTCTTTTTTTCATTTTAAGTAGCCTAGTATGCTGGCGGTATTCCATCGGCTAAGTGTGCGCGTGATCGCAGATTGTATTGGCATCGATAAGTTGACAGTGCACACCGTTATCACTGAAAATTTGGCGATGCGAAAGATCTACGCTAAACTCGTCCCGAAGCTCTTGACGGACGACAAAGAGTAGAGGCAGATGTCTGCTTACAAAGACCTGAAACGTGACGTGACTATTCCCAACCCCCTTATAGTCCCAGCTCGGCACCAGCAGACTATTTCCTATTCCTAAAAGTGTAATTCTTCTTCAAATTACACCACCATGGGACCCTTAGTGCTGTGAAAGCTGCTTGCACAAGTACACTTAAAGACAATCCGGAATCCGCCTACCAGGGAGCCTTTGATTTGTGGAAAAGCCGCTGGCAAAAGTGTGTCGACACTCGAGGAACGTATTTTGAAGAATTTTGAGGAATTGTAGCAATGTGTGAGATGAATCTACTTTTCCGAGACCTTTCCCGATACATTTTATACAAACCATGTATACCTGTATTTGAATGAATACATGTTATATACAGGAATTTTGTTTTCCTATATCATGATCTGCGTTGTTTGAATTATATATTGTGACTGAAAACTAAGAAAATTTAATTTTTGATGTTGCATGCCTGGTATTGAATCACATCATGCCATGAGTCCTAGAAGCGGATTTCAGAGTATCAAGTAGAAAAAAGAAATAGACATTCGAGATTCACTTTTCACTTCCACACCATATTGTGGGAAATACTAAACTTTCGCAAGCTACAAATATCGCCGCAAGCGACGAATATTTATTCATTTATGCGCACCATACACCAACATCTGACCTTTCCACCAGAATTTGCACGCATTTTGAATTCCATCACTCTAACCGTCGTTCACAAACATTCAACCGAAGTAACACCCGAAAAAATCAACTCCAACCTCCAACACAAAAATATAAATAAATGTGAGATACTACTCTTTTTGTCTTCACTACGTGAACATATCCAATATTAAGAGATATGGGAATAAAAAACTGCTTGAATGTTCAAAAGTATTTGCGAAATTTAAACGACGATGGTTTTTTATATCTGGATAATGAAAATATTGGCCTAAAAAACCGTCGGTTAATTTTTTTAAACACTGTGTACGAACCCTCCATTACTTTTTCTACTATCACTGATATTCATAGATATTCTTTCGCCACGTGGCGCGCAGGCATTATGTTCGCTAGAAATGGCACATTTAAAGGATGGTTATCTAGCATCTGCTGTCCGACAAATTTTTTGACATTTTGAGACTTACCTTGCAGGACTGGTCAACTTCGTACACTCTCGAGAATACATGAACTTTAAACACATTCATTTAAGTTTGGCAGCAACTATAAGAGCCACGAAAGGCCACGTCTCGTATGGTAAATAATTACCTCGATCTCAAATTTCCGATTAAGGTAGCGATTCTCGTATTCTTTATGATCTTCATGTTGTGGTCGGAAACTTTTCAGATAATCCTCTTAAGCCATCATTTGCATCATTTTTCAGAAAAAACTTCCTGAAATATGATGGAAATAACTATGAATTATGCAATTTCATTAATTGGCAATCTTATAAACACACTAGTGCAAATCTTAGAGATAGCAAATAAATTTTTATGTCGTGTCTTCAAAAGTCAATAAAAATATTCTTAAAACCCTAAAGCGATATGAATAAAATTCTGAATCTACTTAAGAGTATAGTTTCGTCTTGCTTCCTGTAACGCACCGATAGCAAACGCCTCCTTCCCCTCACGTCACGTTGCGTTACTGTGGCTTAACCCCTCATTTTCTCAAATTTCGTGACGCAGTTTAAAGACGAAGCACTTCCGGAAACTTTCCCTTTAAGAACCTTTAAGCACGTCATCTTCCCGGTCCGGTGTGCAGATTCGTGCAGGAAAGATTTGAATAACATGAGGTTTTCCGCCACACTTCACCAAATCCCTTCCCCCAATCCCACCTCCCCTACCCTCTCTTTGGGAGTGACGCATTGAATGGACACCCTCGTGAGATGAAAAAGGAAGGAAGAGAGCGAGGGGGGAATCTCTCAAGGAGGTAGGAGAAGGAAAAGGGGGATAAAAGAGCGGGAAGAGGACTCGGGAGGTTAAGGAGGAGGAGGAGGCGAGGGATGTGGGGAGGGAAAAATGAAAGAAAGAAGACGAAAGCCGATCTGTCCTCCGGAGCGAATAAAACGGCGCGTAGTATGAGGCATTGGATTTCTATTAAGGACTAAGGGATTTGGGCGAGGGATTGGCACGGGTGAGGAGCCGACAGAGCAAGGGAGGTCGGCGCACGGGATTGCGGGGTTGGGATAGAGGGTACGCGACCCATTTGGCGAGGCGAAGACAGTCCCATGCACAGAAGATCCGTCCACCTAAGACCCTAGTCACTCGTGAACGACCCGTTCACGACAGAACTGATCGTATCATAACTTCAGCTCATTTTTAGCTTCAATCACTTGATCAACAATAATACTTAAAATAAGTCATAAAAGTCACTCATAGTCATTGATTGTTCGCTTGAAGGTTATTTATTTATCCTTAATTCTCACAAACAACCGCAGATAAGTCAGAAAAATTATGAACTGGAACGAGGAAGATTCAGGAGAGATGGAATGAATATATAGAGCAACTATATGGTGAAGACATTAGGTCAGCAAACCTAGACATTGAAAGAGAATGGACCTAAGCTATCCTCATCTACATCTTGCAGATGAGGAAACGTAGGTCCAGACTTACTCGATGGCGATATAGAAAGTACATAAGAGATATGAAATCAAATAAGGGTGTGGAGTTAGATAATATTCGCGCGGGACTACTTAAAAGTTTACGAAGACGTGGTCGGAACGGTTCCTCTAATATGTCAATTTTATCATTATAAGGGTAGGGATTCAGACGGAAGACTTCATTAGATAATTGTTAGTTCTTAACCCAAAAATAGGAAAAGCAGCCATGCGTAAGGGCTATAGAACAACATGTTCGATTTTGCACGCAGCTAAAGTGGTACTTTCAGGAGAATTATAAATAAGATAATGGTGGGGAGGTAAAATGATTAATTTGGGTATGATCAGCTTGGATTCGAAGAGCAAGAGACACGCGCAATGCCAAAGCAGAAATGGCGTCAATAATAGAAGAACAGAGAATAAAATCAGTAACATTTTCCATAGATTCCAACAAGGCAATTAATAGAGTGAAAAGAGTTAAGTTAATGAATGTATTGCAGAAAATAGGAGTAGGTTGGAAGGACTAGAGACTTATGCACCACTAGTACAAGTCTCAGACTGTTAAGGTTCGAGTGGGAGGCTCCGGAGAGTCCGGATAGGGAGTGTTAGGAAAAGAGGTGAGACGTAGGTATTCATTATTACCCAAGCTTTCCAACTTTTTTGGTTCAAATACATGGGAAGAACTGGAGAGAGGACTGAAACTTACTGGAGAATTTACTAAATCATTAAGATTTGCGGATGATCAAGCTTTCGTTATTCATGAGAGTAAAAAATAAATTTTACACTTCCACAAAATATCTTTATTGTGGAAGTGTAAAGTTTCTTTTTTTCCCACATAATGAAGGAATTCTACAAAGTTAAGCCTTCAACTGTTATTTTTAGTTTTTCAGTCTACTAAGGGTTTGTAAACTCTGATGACTGCATTGGATGATCAGTTTTATAGGCATGGTATGAGAATTAGGGTTAATAAAAGACAAATATTATGCGGTTTTTAAGAAATAGAAAAGCTAAATTAAATATTGCTCGAGGAGTTCATGAACTAGAGCAGGTGGAGCAGTTTACCTATCTGGGAAGTGTTTTGGACCAAAACGGTCAACGTAGTGGGGACATAAAAAGAAGAATTGAGTTAAGCAAAGAAGCTTTACAAAGTGGAGGCAATTTATAACAGGGACGTTGAGTAAGGATGTTAAGAAACCGCTCGACAAAACTTTGATATATGAAGCGTGGTTTTGTATGGTAAGGAAACGTGGTCATTGAAGCAAGATGATAGGCTTAAATTGGAGGCTTTTGAAATGGAAGTGAGAAGAAGCATGGAAAAGGTGAAATGGACAGGAAGGAAAACAAACGAGGAAGAGTTAATCATGGCGAGGGAGGAACGAGTGTCTTGGGAATAAATCCAAAGGAGGCAGGAAAGATGGATGCAAAGGCGTTTGGATTGACGATGGGATGTTGAAGGCTGTAATACAGGGGAGAGTTAGGTAAACGAGGAAGGTGCAGAAATAGGATAGAAATGCTGGAAGAGTTGAATGATGAATCCGGAACTATAGAAGAATTTACTATAATGTCTGTAGTCGGGTAGTATTTCATTAGGAGAGGCAAGGAAATTTACCGTCCCGTTTTATTAGCTGTCTCCATTTAAGACCTATTTTAACAGGTAGAATACCAATAATTATAATTTCACATTTTCACCACTGATTTTAATTAATACCGTCAGTGGGAATCAAAGGATGACCATAATAAATAATTGTTCTTGTGCTGTTTTGCAAGAGGATTTAGTTGATAGCGTTTTACCGACGCAAGGCAGCAATGATCGAGGATAAAGAGCGATTTAAATTACAATAAAACAATATGGCGGATAACGCTTTGCCATTTGTTGACGAAAAAAGGAGTCGCAATGTATTGCTATATATTAAGAAATCAAAACTGAATCGTTAGAACACGTCTTTAATTAATACACATGAACAAATTAGGTCATATCTACGCAGTTTAATGCTGATTTCGTAGAGGAAGGAATTAAAACTGAACTAAAAGAACAGAATAACTGTAATAACTTAGTAACTTAGATGAATCAAATTATTGGTATTCCCACGGTGTTTTAAAATGAAGAATTCCGGTAAATTCCTAAACGTTCAGCCAATATGCATATAAGACTATCGGATACTTTAATAATGAGAGTTACGGGTCTCAAGACTTAAAATCTTGACCTCCGATCCTTATGATAATTAAACTGAAGCAAAGATAATGAGTAATCGTAAAGCAACCTATAACTTTCCTCTTTGCGTGAAATCAGGAAGTTTCAGCCGCAGGATCTTTGATATTTTTGCTCTAAATAAAAAAGTATGGATAATTCATTATACGTAGTCATATGCTAAGTATCTACCAAATAAATCATATAAAAAATCATAAGAAGATAAAATGGAATTGTACCCAAATGCAACATTGGAATTTTTTCCCTGAAGTAATGTAGCATGTTTTTTTGCATTGTTTATACGATATAGTATTATGTTTCACACATATGATTGTATACTTTTGAAAATAATGGCTAATTTGAGGCATAGTTAACGGGACAAAACAAATGAACAATTTTGCAGAAGATAGGAGTGAACTGGAGAAGGAGACAACTTATCCGGAACCTCGAAATGTTGGCACTGGCATGGCCAGGCACTATTTTTCTCTAAGTTTGCAATAACGGGAAGACCGTCAGAGTATAAAACATCAGCTGTGCTCATCATGAAAAGAATTTTTAATCACCATTCCTGTTACTTTATAAACAAATGGTCATCATCCACCGATATATGAGCGTGCGTTTTATGAAGAATTCGATGATAATCATTGTCAAAATTGTGTATTTTGTTTTGATTTAATTCGTCAAAATTTATTTCCGATAATTGTTTTTATAATTGACATTGGTAACAAAAGTAAAGTATGAAAAAAGAGCTAAAAAGAATTCCCAATTAAACCATTTTCCCGTTCTCCTTTAAGAACTTCTTTTCAACCCTATGGCCTAATAACATTTTCAAGGTATTTTTCTTATTTAAATGTGCGATTTGAACTGTCTCTATTTACTTTTACGCATCGCAAGGAATTCTTCTTTCTTTTCCTTATATCATTTCTTCATTAATTTCTTCGTGACTCCTCCCTGCCGTCATGCTGTCTTAAAACCCTCCCTCTACCCTGCTTACCCAACGTTCTTCCTTCTTTCACGGCCTGCAACTTATCACAACCTTACAGTATTCCTTCCATCCACTTTCTCTACCTTCATCAGATTTTCCCAACAGTAACCTTCTCTCTTCGCCCACCCTTTCTAAATCATTAGCGTGTGTCTCCCTCTCAGACTAAAATATTTTTTTCGATTCTCCGTAACGCCTAAGTCTCAAAAACCTCCAATCTATTTTCACCCTGTAGCTTCAAACGCCAGGTCTCAAATCCATAAAGCACCATGCAACAAATTACCCGTAATCAGTTCTCTTATTCTTGCAAATGTCTCTTTGGCTCTAATACATTTCTCCTTGTAGTGCCCCCGCTACCATGCTACTTTTTTTCTCGTAAACACTGTCGAGCTGATAGCATTAACATCAATTGTTTTACATTATAAAACAGTCTTCTGATAGTAATTTCCCATTTCCTAGTATAGCTATAGGAATATTACACACCGATAAATTATTTCTCTCGCAATGAATATAATTTACCTATATGTGTCGTGACATGGATTTAGAGCAGGAGTAACTGCAGTCACAACTACGCTACACTTAATCAGAGAATTGAGTAACTACAGTGGAATTTCCCCGGTAATACGATACCCAGAACATTAGTTTCTGATGAGCTTAGTGTGTCTCGAATCGCCTAGATTTCGAGTAACAGCAATAACATGGTTTAAGATACCCGTACGACTGGGGTTGTTCCGTGCAAAAGCAATAAATCCCGTTCCGAACAACAATTTCACCCGAAAACATTATCCATTACCTAGACGGATGCGATCTGTTAGCTCAGCGTGGAATGCCTCCAATGGCTTACAACCGGTTAAAGGGCCTTTATCCGTCTCTGCTCGTGGAAATGGATGCCGCGTTGGCCTATAAAAATTCCCTTGAGATCAGTTTACAGTGCGGAAATTCAAAGAAGAGATAACCACATCAGCCCTATTTTCAAACAACGTAGTCTTTTGGAGACGGGATGTTAAGTGAAGGGGAATGAATATGTACTAAACCACTAGAGAGGATCGGAATGGACATCAAGTAACATGCAACGGTAGGTCGAAAAACTTAAGGAATACAAAAATTTTAAGATAAAACAGATCAGAAGAAAAAAGAGCTGCTACATAAAAATCCTAGGATTGCTGGCAGCTGATTGATGGTCGAAACCATTAAAGTAGCGTAAAACCCAACTCTATACTTCCACCCAAGTTTAATCCGCAATCGCTGCCTGATACTAGACTAAACTAAATTTTTGATTATTTTTGTTTTTTTTTCTTCATTAAAACGCGCTCAAATAATGTGGTTATTAAGATCTTCTCGCAAAGTTATCAAAGCACCAACGGATTGAAATATTTTGGGGGAATTTGGATCGAAAATCATCATTCACTTTCTCATAAATCAATAACCCCGGACACTTTTTCCAAGAATGTCAAAGGACGCCATTATCTATCATCACATATCTAAAATCCGTCGGAATACAAAAGACTGAGACTTCAAAAAATCACCCTCAACGTGAAATTTATTAACGAGGAAAAATTCTAGGAGGGACATAATGGCTAACCCCTTTATCTAAATCCTTATCCAGCTGAAAATATTTCTAATGGACATGTTCTCCTTTTGTGTAATCACAACGATTTGGCATAAATTAATTACTCGCATTATTTTTCCACGCCATGAAAAAATTTTAACCACTTTAGCGAAGGACGCAATTAATTTCACATTAATTCAAATGATCTTAAAATCCGTCTCAGCCTGTTAGCGGATAATAATGGAAAGCAAGCGATGGGTAAAACATCTCTCGAAATTTTTTCTCGCGAGAATTTTCAAAATATTTTTGCACGCGACAACAAATCTGAGCTTACGAAAGAAAATCAGGATACTTCTTACAAGTGCTCTTTCATACAGGGAGTTTTTTTTTGAGGAAATTAGACTTCTGGAAGAAATAAAGAACTCGATATAATTATTCTGAAAGTTGGATTTTTTTGAATAATTGTTGAGAAATAGGATATAATGACTTGTTTTTGCGATTATTTCTCGTTTTGTCATACGAAACGTATACAACAGATATTATTTAGAAGAAAAATAGGGGAATTATATTTGTGCATTGCTTCAAATTTCAAAAAATTAATCGTTTTCATGTGTTACATGCTTCGTGAAAGTCATCTTTCGAGCCTTTTCTCACGATTAAATGAGAAAACGTTCCTCAAACTTAACACTTAGCTTCAGCAGTTAGCAGATTACAGTTTGCTAACGTAATTGCCACAATCCGAGTGGAGTTTCGACGGGCCTATTTGCCCAGGTGCTCTCTGCTCAAAATAGCAATCTCAGGGCAATCAGGAGGGAGCGAGGTAATAGCAGCTGAAAAAGAGGACTACGGGAAGAATTTTAACTCAACCTCGATTTCTGTCACACAACGATTTATTCTTCCTAGAGAGGAGCAACCATTCTGTGAGATTTTCGGTGTTCTATGATCAGGAAACACCTTTAACGCAATGTGACACAGAAGACTCTATACGAAGAGCCTTTAAAAATGTTTAATCGAATCCATCTACCATTGGGGTATGATCGAATCATGATCGATCGAGTTTAAAGAGAAAAATTTAAATACGACACGTTCTAAAATCACCTGCTTCAGGGATCACTTTGAATACTCAATACAACTCTCTGGATAACAGTTTGCACAACGCGTTTCGCCTTGACACATAACAACCAGTTCTAAGTATGAATATTTCGCAGCCAGGCTAGAGTTTAATCTCCACTGAGGCGGTAGGTGGATTGTGCGGATAAACATAAGTGATAGGAAATATAACAGCAAGACGCTGGTTAATACTGACTGGAGAGAGTTGAAGATTTAATTGGAAGACATACTTGTACTCATGTAACTAACCTACAATTTCCACTCTTTCGATCCCAATTGCAAATGCCCTTGTAATTGTACGCCCGTTAGTGAACATTCGCCCATGATATTATGTTAACAGCCAATCATTAGTGGGTGTATATCTTAAACATTATCCTAAGGATAACTGCTGGGGTAAGGGGATTACCCTTTTCTTCTACCTTAAGGATGTCGAAAAAATAGCTAAGTATGTTTTTTGTGTGTCTATTTCTCATTATTTTATGCTCAGCACATATTTGCAACGTACTATTACAGGCTTTTAATTAAGACTTAAATTCCGAAAATGCCTTTGTCTTCCTCTGCTCTTTCCTTGCCTCTGGTGTAATGTGATAATAAGTTTTCAAGGCGAAAATGTTTCAGAATTAAGCTACGTAATGGCAACCTCGAGTTATATATTTTTTTTAAAAAGGACATTTTTTTTGGGCCAAACACGTGACATTTCAGGCGATGATTTTTTTTATGCGAGTCTTTGAAACTTTTTTTCTCGCTCTCCAGATAAATGTAATTAAAATCCGAATGGATTTTTTTCACCCGCTTTGAAACAAGCGTCCATCCCGTGCGACACGCACTTAATGGCGGTGACACAAGCGGGCGGCTTGGGCGTCGGGAAGCGGTCCAGAGAAGTCTGAGAGAGAGAGAGGGACGGAGGGAAGTATAAGAGGATTAACCCGAGCCCATAAAATTCCCACTATGAATCTCTTCTCTTTGAAATAAAATGCCGCCCTTCGACAAGAGCCAAGGCTTTCCAAAAATCTCTTCGACATGTATCGATTCGAGACACCTAAATGCAGTAAATCTCACCGAGGATAATTTCCGATAAAATAAAAAGGAAAATCCTACCGATCGCCGGGAGCTGAGTGACATAAATCGACGCAAGCGCTCTATCGATTTTTAATCGGACCGCGCATCTTCATCGTCAACATCTTTCCGTGGCAGGCCATCGATCACGGATGGGGTTTTGATGAATCCAGCAAAAAACTCGCAGGCAATTTAATGGTACCATAGGAATGTGGTACTCTTGAGAACTTTTTAGCATTAAATGACCCGCATGAGCATGTCAAAATCGCCAAGCAACCAAGGTCCAGTTGGAAAAATAGTTAAAAAATGTCAACAAACTACTTTTGACCCTTGGAAAATTTTTCCAAAAAGAAATTCAATGCGATGGGGTGACCGAAGAAATTTCACGATAGGACCTTTAAAAAAAGGAGGGAAGACGTTAGACCAAAGCCGGCAAAATATTATCTACTACCCTTATATATGAGTACATGTATTAAATACTATCACTCTAAATACGTCTGATAATTTATTAATTAGCACTGATAAATTTGCATAGTTATATTCAGGAACGATTAACCTTAACGCCAGGTTAGAAAGAAAATTACTGCATCTGAAATGTAAAGATTATGAAAAGTTAGTTCTTCGGGCTTCGCCTTCTGCGAAGTTTTTTAAATTAATTCATCTAAATCAATGACAGATGATTTTTCATCCTTCACAAACGTCACTCCTAGACTTGAAAGTTATTCTTGAGCGATTGAATTTTTTTAAGAGTTCGAATTTTGAAAAAGATAAAACCCTTTCTGAACTTAATTCTGTAATGATTCTGAGGTCAATAAAGGAATTTAGAATATTTTTTCAAAACTAAATTTTTCACCAGCAATAAAGGACTTCTAATGAAGAATTATTTTCTTGAATTCGTCTCGCAATTATTATGAATGGATTTTATGAATCCGCTCCACCTCTAGCTTTAGAAATACCATTCGTTCTGTTCAAAATTGTGTGTGTGGCACACCTCAGAGATATTTTCCACATCTGTTAAATCTTTTTCCAAATCAATATTTCAGATCTTGATTAAGACATATTTTTCAACAGTTTTACATTTGACCACAAGTTTTTTAATTGCATAGTTTATTTCAATAGGGAAAATTTTATCGCACTTCTAAGAGCGAGATAAATTTGCACTTTGCACCTTGGAGCCCCAAACCGATCGCTTAGGTTGGACAAATGGTGAAAATGGAACCGAACTAGACACATGATTTTAGCAAGTTACAGGAAACTCCAGTGTACTCGTGACACCGAAAGAATCATTAGGGCCCCGCATATAGGATATCTTAGTACTCGAATGAAATAAGAGATACAGACTGGGTATATGCATGTATATGTTTGATTCATATTTTTTCTTCTCCAACGGCATTCGCTGTCGCAATTAAATTAAAATTAAGTTTCCCAAAAACAGTAACCTGAAAAACTAAATCATCTCATAATTAGATAATAAGACAACTAAGAAGCTGGTAGCGTCAGATGGAAGCCAGTATTTATCATCAAGATGGAAGGAAAATATGGCAGAAATAAGAAAATGGTAATGTGCAGGGATGAGTGCAGAATTCACGCGATGCTACGCAGAGTCCTTTATCATATAAACGTAGCCAAATAAGAAATGTGCATGCTATAAAATACAATAATACTACAATATTGTATAAAATGTAACTCATGTTCCAAGGAGCCCGAAACTCAAAGAGGTACAGAGTAAGTTTAAAGGACAAATAGAGACTGCTTATGTTCAGAAATGTGAAATAAAATATCATTAAATTTGGTAATCACACAAAGTTATGACAAAATGAGAACGATGTAGTTTTGGGCAACAAAGCCTGAATAAAAAAATATATCCATTATAAATGATTTAAAGTAATACGTACTCATTTAGAACATACTAATTTATTTGGTCCAGATATTATATTTTGAATGCTTTTTTGTCAAATTAAAAGTTAATTTACCAATATAACTCGGTAATGAGTTCCGCTGAGGTCAGATGCGAGGGTTTCTACAAAAAAAAGATCTTTTAAAGGCAAAATTTTTCGTCACCCCTTTCCACCATGGCGGGAATGCACTATCCCTGAATATTTTTTAACTGCTGGATTTTTGCGGTGAATTTAAACGCTCTATATGTAAGTATCTGAAAAATAATGAGCAGGGCAGAGCGAAGAGAGAGAGAGAGAGAGAGAGAGGGAGGGATTGGTGAAAGAATTAGGTGCGTAGTCGTCTGGCGAGGACTTCTCTCTGACGGCAACCCAAAAAACCCAACTCCGCGGTACTTACAAACGAGGAACAAGGAATTTAATAATGTAGAATGAACATTAATTAACCCGGCCCTTACACCCTGGATAGAACGGATGCTCGAGGGCACTTGGCACTGTTCCGGAATTCGACGAATGCCATTTTTTTCGGGACGAAAGTTAGTTTGCCCGGGCAACTGGATATCGAGGGACCCAACTCGGGACAGTTAATAAAAAGAAGCAAAACACTACGACAACCACGACTCCCACATATTCCAAACATTACTCGGAGTGTTTTCAAATTATTGTGATATTCCGTCCTTTACAATGGAACTGATAATCGATGGGTGTATTTTTAAAGCCTCTCTGAGTGTTTACCAAGTGTTTTTGATGAATGGAGCAGGAGACACGGAACATTATTTACGCGTTCGTATTGATTATTAAATTTCAATTTTACACCCTTGATTTACATGTTACAGATAGATAAATATATTTTTTATGAATACCTTATAGTAATACGTTAATTTTTGTGGATAACGTCGTCGAGTGATCTTCCAAAAAAAATTGCTGGGAGTCAAGGTGTCATCATTCTCCAACGAGAGTAATGCCATTCTAGACGGGAAACGACGTTTTTTCATGTTGTCGCTTATAGCGACCTGAGCTCTCTCAATATTTTTTTCAATTAACGGAGAAGAGCTCAACTAATGTCACCTGTTGAAACTGGGAAATTTTTCCAAATTAACTTTTCCAAATTAAAAGGAGCTCTACCATTAAATCTTGTCTTCCTTAAACTCATAGTTAATCAATCCTTTTCACCCTCATAGTCAAATTTAAGTTAAAATTAATCGGGAGAAGAATAAATTAGGTGTAATTTAGACTTCATAATCGAAACTCAGTGTTTTTTTGTAATTTAATGTAATTTGAGAGTTGAAAATACGAATTATTTCTTTTACTATAACATATATTATATACCACGTGTATTCAAAAGTTAGCAACCGATGATTGTAGAATTATTGCGATTTGTTGAATATCTGCTTCTAATTTTACCTTATAGTTTTTAATGACAACACTTTCGTCCTTCCAATGTATACAGTTAGTTGCTGTGGATAAACTGCAGTGGGTGAGATGAGGCAGTATTCCATGTTTGATTACTTAAAATTAAAACAACCATTTCCCGTGAGCAATGACAATGTGACACTTTTCGTTCAATTGAGTGAAGAAATAAAAACTGAAAAGGACCCTCTAATGCGTGGAAAAAATATGTAGTCATCAGATACATTTCCGAGGAAGAACAAGAAGGGTTTGTGATAGCACCTGAATTTATGGATAGTATTTAGAGATGGAAATTAAGGGTTCAAACTAGGAAAGGGTATTGAGCGCTTATTCTGAATAAAAATACTCTGGGGAAAAACGTTTTGATGATCAACCTGAAACAAATATTATTTGGGAATTATATTTATGAATTGTCCTTCTTCTGTTAACACTTCTTCCTATCCTGGCCCTTAAATGTTCATCGTCCGTGAGTTTTACGACATTATTTTTTTCTAATATTTGGTGTTTCTGCTTAGGTAAACTGTGTGTATGTGCGCACACACATATACATATAAAATATATATATATATATATATATATATATATATATATATATATATATATATATATATATAATGTATATATTGTTTATTATGAAACTAAGGCGCATGATTTTAGTGTGACACGACTATCCATGGCAGCGCAATAAAACTGATCGTAAAACGTGGTGGCGGGCCTGCTCTTGCAACGCAGTTAGTTGCCAGTTTGCTCCGAGCAGTTTGAGCGGAAAGACGTGCCTCCGCGTGAAGTGTGTTTTTCGAATTTTTAACACGGCGCGATGGAGCGCCCAGCCACACGCCCCAAGCCACACGTCCCTAATCGTTACGAACTTCCTGGTCCTGAGCACCTTGTGGTCCCCGAGCCCCCTTAAAGTCCCGACTTGGCTCCGTGCTACTTTTTTTTCGTTTCCCCGCCTGAGGAGAGAGCTGAAAGGAAAGTATTAGAAGACCGTGGAAAACATCCAAAAACATATTACAACGTTCCCGAGGGACATTCCCGTCGAGGAGTATCAGGTTGCCTTCCAGGTGTGGTATATACGTCTCCGCAATTTGATTCATGGGAAGAGTATTTTGAAGAATTTTAAATTTTAAGCATTTGTACTGGTACGATCATTAAATCTATTTTTCCCAGAGAATGTGTGCATTTCTTTCATAGTGACCCTGTGTGTGTGTTTGTGTGTATATATATCTACATATTGTGTGTGTGTGTATATATATATATATATATATATATATATATATATATATATATATATATATTAATATATGTATATATATATACACATATATATATATTTAAATACATATATACATACATACATAAGTAGACACACACTTTGACAAATGGCAACATTTTGCTTTTGGCAGCCTCTCGTTCTTCCTCTCGCATATTCATTTAATTTTTCCGACACAAAAATGACTAATTCTTTGAGATCAATTATTATTTTAAATTTATTTCGACTGACTTTAATAAACCAAAATCATGCTCCGGTGAATTAATTAATTACTCATTAAATTATCGGCCAGTTGTGGCCATGTAATGGTCACTTCGGTCTTAATGGCCACTAAGTGACTCATTTGTTGAAAATGGCAGATCGTGGTCGAATATTCTCCGCAAACACTCCAAAGTACAAAAAACCCTGGATGAACTTGAATTTTTTAAATGGTGAGACCAAATAATGGGTTAATGTGCGAAATTTCATCTTCTATTCCTGCATTTCCATGTGAAACATCGTATACTCGAGGGGAGGATTTTATGCAAACTGTAAATATGTACAGTAATTCAAATAATGTAGATATAATGATCAAAGGTACATTCACAACGATAGCTAAGCGTGTAATACTTTTCTACATGTAGATACGAGCGGCCACTAACGAGGGTGATAAACTAAGGTTAGATAAAGCATCGACCAATTACTAGACTACTTTTATGGTATCCTATAAGCAGAAATAGAAACGATTAGGAGTAAACTATCGAAAGGGAATAATTTTTCTAAACAAACTAAAATTCTACTTTTCGACTATGCCCACCTCGAGAGGGAACATGTAAAGTGTATCTATGGCATGTTGTATGCAATGGTGTATGGCGTAACTTGGTGGTACTCCTTCATGATGCGTAAAAAGGTAACAATGTGCTATTCCACAAAATATAACTTTATCGAAACCGGTCACAATAAAGTTATATTTTGCGTGATAGCAAATTGTTACCTTTTCTACGTATCTATGACATAAAAACTGTTGCGAAACTATACGACATAAAAATAGTCGACACTACCAATTCAGACTGGAATTTGGACCGCCTAAGAGAAAGGTCTTGATATCGATCACATTGCCGGAGACACGGAAATTAAATGGACTCGTATAACTATTCGACCTCAAATAATCACCCGGCTTTCCAAAAACAGGACTTAAAAGGAATCATCATCAGTGTTTCAATGCCAACATTGGTTTACTGTAGTCCTCCTCTCTTTTCTCCTCATGGTTAATTCCATCTCACCCCTTGATAGTTTTTCTGTTAAACGTCCTTTTTAATTTATCCCATGAAAGTTGTAAAACAGAAAAGCCATTAGGGGACGAGAGAATTAACAATGTATTGAAAAATAACAAGAAATATCACCCTGAAAAAAGTCTCCATTTCGATGGCCTTACTCAAGGAAAACAAGACACCGAGAAGAAAAATGGGAAACGTTCAAAGCTCCTCTTCCGCTCGACGGTTTTTGAGAGAAGTCATTTTCCTTCCCCAAAAGCATCCTTCCACGTTGGACACGACCTGGAGATTCAGATAATACACAGTCGCCGAAAGTAACGGAATGGAGGGAGGGGATGGAGCAGAGAAGGAAAGATTAAATGTAAACATACAAGTCTCGGGAGTGAGAGGAAAGTGGGACGACTCACACTCGCTTTCGACTTCTTCGTCCTTCCCACTTGATCGACGGAATCGCCGAGGGAATTCGGCGCGATGTCCCCTCGTCCATTAATATTTATTCACTCACATCCCCGTACCTTTTTCCGGACTCCTCACCTCGTCCACCTCCAACCGGACTCCGAGAGCTCTGGCTACGGCCTCCGGGTTCCTTTCCCCACTCCTCCTGTCGCGTGCCATTCAGAGCATAAAATGGGAATAAAAAATAGGGCGATAAGAAATCGGACCTCTAACATGGGGAGAGCACGTTAGGAACATCAGCGAATCTTGGGCTCATCCAATTAAAAGTGGGTAAATATTCGAAAAGGTAAGTTAGTCATAATTTCACCTTGGGTTAAGTCTTTTTCTTGAACACGCATGGAATATTTTGAAACCCTTCCTGAAAGAACTAATTACGAAATTAAACAGGATACGGAGAAGCCGTCTAGCCCATGAAGAATTGGTGTGGACGACAGGAATCAAAAAATTATCATTCGATATCATAGTTTGGGAAACCATGAAAGCTCAAGTATTATACGCTCGGCATAAACCGCTAGATTTATGTACAAATCATTCGAGTTTAACTCTGACAAAAAAGGAATAATTTTAAACCCGAATCAACACTGTTAGGTGAAACCAGAGAGAGAATTCAAGAGAAATTGCATCCCAAATCGATCGATGTAAGGAATACATTTTCGCTCACACATTTTGTGTACCGCAGTAGGGGACATAATTCACGCACGACAACACCAAATTACCGAATAAATAAAGAATAAAGTGCTACCGAATGCCATTAATCACCAATTACCTAATACATAGCCCAATAATGGTCAATGGCTGCGAAGGCCGTAATATTGTTTACTACCGATCGTGAACATGGGTTGGAGGGGAACTAAAACACCGTTCTACGGGGTGATTTATGGGGAAAGGCTTCCACGCTAGGGATAAGCTCTCGTAAGAACCAGACACACAAGAAATACACACGGTAAGGAACGCTAAGTCCTTGTA
Organism: Hetaerina americana; assembly: GCF_022747635.1. Classification (NCBI taxonomy): domain Eukaryota; kingdom Metazoa; phylum Arthropoda; class Insecta; order Odonata; family Calopterygidae; genus Hetaerina; species Hetaerina americana. The sequence continues at coordinate 25,818,621 of NW_027287316.1, forward strand.
TTTGTTCACGGGAATCCATTTCCATGCCAGGGGCAACCACAGGCCACAATCACCCTACTCATTCGTGGTTCCTTACATGAGTGTCCCAGAGAACCCTCTTTAATGTCCACTGCCAGATCACAAACGATCAAAATGGTTTTCGGAGAAATTCAACCTCTCGCCAGGGACCAACTTAACACCGTCACACTGACGTCATCGAAGTGGTTTGCGATGATTGTAAACCAATTTAGTTTTAAGGGGGAAGTGAAAGACAGACAAAGGTCATTTGCGCCATAGGGGATGGATGAACAGGAAAGGATGAAGGGTGAAGAGAAACCCAGCGTCGGCATTTGCCTACTCTTGTCGAAAGGCGCCAAAGGGGTCCTCAGCTTTACGTCCCATCCGACGGACGGTGTACTCACTCAAAGGGCCCTCCACAAAGCACCTCAAGTAGGGATGGAGATATCACTGAAAAATATTTGTTGTCTCCATGATTTGAACCTGAGCCCTCTTGGTGGGAAGCCTGCACGTAAGCTACCGCACTATCTCGATCCCTTATAAACCAATTGCCTAGGACCAACAATGAGGAGTTCTAACACACTCAGGAAGGAACGCCAACTCTGTCGTTTGCTAGCATGAGTGGGTGTCCCTCGTTTAACCCATGGCTTTCTCCTTTCACCCTTCCCTCTCAAGCAGCTTAAACTTCTCTCTTGTGGTAATTCTTGTCGATTAGTCTGTCACCCATTCTCTTGATTTGACTAAACCAGCGTGCAGACGATGCATAGGCCAAGGCATAGTTTGTGGCACTGGCTCACCAGACCCGAATCAAAAGTAGGATCCTAAGTTCTTCAAATGGGAGAAAGCACAATTTGTTTGTGCGGATCCCTTGTCCGGAAAGGTATCCTATGTTACCAACTGTTTAGTGCGTATGGTCTAACCCATAGAGTGTAAATTATTTACACATCACGTTCTTACCCATGAATGAAGGAGCTCTCTCTGTGCTCACAGTCTCACTCTAGCGTCGGAAAAGGATAAAGTGCGCGTCCATTGCTCAGAGGGAAACCAGGATATTCACGTGGCTTTGGCCAATTTTTTGCGCGACGGTTCACTAATTGGTTACGCTTAAAAGAGATTGGACCCAAAATTACGATGAAAAGTCAACTGAATCGTTGCGAAAAGGATTATATCTTTATCGAATCATTGCATTCCCGAATAAAACATGCCCAAAGGCTAATATGATCAGAATACTGTAATGAAATACGTGTTAAGTTGCACGCAGCGGGTCGTAACATTTATATTTAATTATTTTGGATTAGTCCGAAACCAGCACTTCGACCTTTGCATCGGACTTTTAACTTTGATACGACAATTTGACAATCACATACGACCAAGCACCACAAGGGAGAAAAACCACCAAGGCGGGAATCGAAACCGCGACCTCTTGTTTAGTAGACGAGGGCATTATCCCACCGCCACCGGGGCCGGCCGGTTTTGAGCATCTAACGCTTAGGCACTAGCATCGGAACCTAAAAGATCTTAAGCATAGTCGATTGTGCCATTCTCTTACTATTGTAAAAACTGCACTTGTAATCAAAGTGCCATGCAATCATATAAGGGAATTATTGAATTCTAAATATTTTCAGATTTGCCTACGTCCGGACCATACCAATTACTGTATGACAGTTGACATGGATACTCTTCAACACCTGCGTTGTTGCGCCGCGTGTGACGCCATGAGCACTCTCTTATCTTAACCCTATGAGCCTCAGCGGGAAACTCAAATTCCACAAAAATATGGACTGGAATCCATATTTAAATATTCGTACTATTTATTATTTAATATTGTGCGATATGTACACTCTGTGCGTGAATATCGTGACGCGCGAAGCGGATAAATACAACAGTTCGGTATTAGTACGTAGTCCGCTTGTCTTTCTCTTCCTTTATCTTCAACTCATTCACCCTTTCTGTACCCAGTTTCACCTACTTTCCCCATTCCTTGGCGCATCTCAGGGCCGCGAGCAATGGTTCTGGTAGGGTGGACGGAGACTCCTAACATAAGGCCAATTACCCGACACCGAATCCGCATTGTTGCATAAATAACTGGTCTGTCGCTCCATCTCTCCCATTTTTACCACAATCTTCCCTCAAGTATCCTATAGCTAGATGGCTAGATGTAGGTAGATGGGTCGCCCATAAACAAAAATTTGTAATTAGGGAGAGAGGAAGACTGGGATGATAGGAAAGTAGGGATTACAGGGGGGGAAATGATAATTCACGGGAGTCAATGGCTTGCTAGTGAAATCCTCGACGATTGGCGTCTGCAGGATGTTGATGGCACTTATGTCTGAGCGCGTTGAGGTAATGGAGACTCTCAAGGGTAGAGATATGGTGAAATGGAAGCCAAGGGTAGGCTGTGGGGAATACAAAATATTAAAGGAAAGGATAAGGAGAGAGAAAAATAGGAAGCTCAGAAACTACATGACCAATACAAGCTTTATTTAGTACTTCTGTTCTTTTATTGGGGGTCATCATGCCTAAGTTCTTTGGTAATTTGTTGAGAAAAGTACGAGGGCGATTGGAAAAGTAAGGTCTCCTATTTTTTTCATGAAAAATCAAATTTATTCTCAACTTTGTGTGCATCATAGGAAAGGCTGAGCATTTAGCCATCTTTCTACATAGTTACTTTGATGATCAATCACTTTTTAAATCCTGGTAACCAGCTTTTTAATACCGGTTTCGTACCTTTCTCCCGCCGCATCACTCCCTGTGGAGTTTCTCTCACTTTTCACTGTTCCATTTTCCTCTACATGGAAAGTGGGCCTTCAAGGGTAATAGAGAGGTTTACTTAATTCTATGATGGGCTGGCATTGGAATGCCAGTCATGGTTTCTATTACTCTATATTGCAGTGAGAATAACATTAAAGATATAAATGAATTGATCCTCAACTGAATTACTGTCATACAATGGTATAACCAAAATACATTATTTTGAATAGTATTAAAATAGCAGTAAGTTGTCGTTTTTTTATTATTCTAGTTTATGGTGCAACATTTTATTTTTGCTTGAATATGCTCTTCTTTTCAAAATACCTTACAATTCAGGAGGATTGATGGAATAGTGACTCTGGTGTCTCCAATATAGGCAACCAGAAAGAATAGACCACTTTATATAGAACCGCATGAAACATTTTTGCCAGTATTAAACTTTAAACCTTTTGTGGGTTAGCATTGGGTCATTTTTTCACATCACACATGTGTGTGGACCCAGGAAAGATATATTATGGCATGAGGAATGAGAAGGATTTGCAGGCACAGTTTAAGGGATAGTTTTGTAACATATACATGTATGAAAAATAGAGGTAATTTAGAATGGAATCTTTTTCTTTTACTTTATTATTTAGGATGGTACCATATCATTAGTCCCTCTCTCCTGGCTTTTATATCCTTATCTGCACTCCAAACATTTCCTCCCATTCCTTTCCTAACCACAGTAATTCCCACACTTCTGTAATCATTTCCTCAGCATTGAATGGCACTGTTGATAATGGACGATTCTACCTCACTGCTCTTACTAACATTGCCGACTTGGACTCTCGGCTTCTCACTCGTACCTGAGCAGTATGAGACATGAACAGGTCGCAGATTAGTCTCCTATCCCTCCAATTTATTTCTATTTTCTGCAATATACTCATTAGTTATTCCCAATTCACTTTATCAAAAGCCTTTTCTATATCACCCAAACAGGTAAATACATCCTGATTGTATTTTTAGTTCCTCTTGATTCGTGATCTCATTACTGCAATTACATGACCCAAACTGATTATTCTCTAAATAATCATTTGCCCTGCTGTCTATTCTCTTGTTTATGACCCTGAGAGCCACTTAAGCTGCATGCAATATCAAACTTATGGTTCTGTAGTCCTCACATAACATAGCCTTTACCTCTTTTCAAATAGGAAATAACACTGATCTCACAGGGTCTTTCAGACATATTCTTATCTCATCAATGCTACAAATTAGCCCATAAAAACTCTTCCTCCCAAATTTTCCTAAATATTTTAGTAGTTCCGCTTGAATGTTGTCCACCCCCACTGCGGGAAAACAATGCCATTTTTAGTAATTATCATGCAGTGGTCGGGTGAGCATCAAGGCTTTGTTGTAGAAACATTCTTTAAAAACGATTATAGTATGGTAGAAACACAGAGAGCACCACGGTCTAGCTATGAAGAGCATATTCATATCTCCAGCTTAGTAAATGAGCAAAATTTTTGTTACTGGGCAGCTGACAAAGTTTGCAAACTTCTCCCAAGACCTCTTCATAGCCCCAAAGTGACAGTTTGATGCAATGTGCCCTCTGCATATAGGCATTATCAGGCCTTACTTTTTTGAATCTCAAGGTTCAAATGTTACTGTGAACTCTGTGCACTATTGTGAGATGCTGGAGAACTTTATACTCCCCAAAATGGAAGAGTACGGTGAGAAATATGATACCTAAGCCTTTTGGTTTCAACAGGATGGTGCCATGGCTCATCCCCCCGTAATTCACACCAAATCCCACAAGAACAATTTCCCGGCCGCCTGATTTTATGTACAAGGGGATGTTCCATGACCCCTCACTCCTAAGATTTGAGCCCATGAGATTTTTTCTTTGGGGATATCTCAAAGCCAAGGCTTACAAAGTTCGACCAAGGGCATTGGAAGCTCTTTAGGAGGCAAATACATGGGTCAATGTTGGAATAACATGGGATATTCTGAGAAGAGTTATCTGAAACATTTTTGAATGGCTCAACATGTGCATTGCTCACCAAGGTCATCACCTGGATTAAATAATTTCAAAACCTAATGAAAAAAATGGCATCAAATGAAGTTTTCAGAAATTAAAAAAAAAACATTTTTAATTATCTTGGTTGGTTTTTTACAAATTAGCCATAAAATCATGGAGTTCATTCTAACTCGCCCTGTATATTTCTTCTTTCCATTTCTTGCTTTATATTCTCAAATACTCCTGTCCTCAGCATCAACCCTAACATTCCAAGTTCATATCCTAACTAATTCGGTCTTCTTCTCCTGCATCCTCTGTCCTGCTCCTATCAGTCTTGCTTTGCAAGGCTTTTGTGTGTTGATGGCCACAATAGCCTTGCCTCTCCCACAGTTGGGCACAACACAAAGTCAACTGGGTTGATTCCCATACTTGCCAGCACTAATTTTCTCTATATTATCGATCATAAAAGTTTTGGGTTTAATAACTGAGGTGGTTTCCCGTTGTCTTCCTCAGTAGAGTTTTTGTCCTTAAACAATCTCTCAATGGCTGTCCCACTAGAGTCAGATGCCTTTGCAGCTGTCTCATTGAGGAACAGATGCTGTATGGACAACATTTTGTCTGGATCCTATCCTTTGACCTACCTGGAATAGGTGTCCCTACCAGGAGCTCATTGCTCCTGCCAGCACAGCTCTAGGGGTTATCGGGATGCTCAAGCCCTCCCAACACATCAAAGTTTTAGTCCATAGGAGGGCAGCCTCATTATTTTATGTAACATAAAAAAATTATGACCTCTTGACAAGATCTAATGTTTGTAAATGTGAAAAAAAGAAACAGGTAAATGATAAAATACAACATGTTTTCATTTGGCTAAGGTGCATGACACTGTAATCTTCATGGGCAGCATTAATAAACTTCAAAAATTTCAACAGTCAACACCAAATGGTATTATGAGTATGGTATCATCCAAAGCCTTTTTACTCTTGGAAAAATGTCTTAGGTTGCCACTAGAGACTTGAATTTCAAGAAATATGTACATAAATTTCTCTACAGGTACTATTTCTTGTTGTTAAATAAATTTAGCCAATATCTTATGTGGTATTTAATGCAATTATTTATAAATAAAGATTATTCTGGTGACTTATTAACACTGTAATGATCATCAGATTGACAGATGGTTATTTCCTGACATGACTTTGTGGCTATTTCTTATTCTTTTCAGTTAATTTAATCATCCCATTCATGACTTTTAATTCTTTTCACAATTCTTTTGATAATATAAGCAACTGAAACCATGGAGTTCAGTAGAATTTTGCAATTAGATAAGAAATGCCTGACCCAAACAACTTCGCAGGTTAACATTTTCCCCATTTGCATTTATCAATGTCAACATCTGTGGATCATTGTTTTACAATAGCTTACTGCTTTCCATATGCTGCCAATGAATTAGATGGATCTGAATTCGAACTCAATTTTATCTTAACATATCACATGTTTGTGGAATCGAGATAAAAATTTGGGCAAAATTAATAAATGAAGTGTAAGTGAAGAGTGGATCTCTTTAGATACTGAGGGTTAGTGGAATAATAATGATAATAACTTTATTTGTTTTGAAAAATGATACCACCATATTAAATCTCATCAAACTAAATATTACTTAATATATAACCATAAGTTTTTAAATATGATGAAGTTGTCACATAAGAATTCATCAAATGAGTAAAGTGGCTGAGCAAGTAACCATGTATATATCCTATTCTTGAAACTCAGGATACAGTTCAATTCCAACAGAGTAAGCGGATAGTTATACAGTCATATGTTCACATTATGAAATGAGTTGTAACTTGATAAAAATTTACAATATGCAGTATTTAGATTAGCTTTAGTCCTATTGGTGTAGTTATGGCTGTGAGATCTTAATTGGTAAGTTTCTAGATTAACTTTCACATGAATCAGAGCCTCAATTAGCAAGAGAGAGAATAGCTCTCTTTTGTAATAGCAAGATTTGTTTAACATGTGTGGAATGACCCCATAACTCAACACCATAATTCAAATGACTCTGAAAGAAGGCATGGTCAACTGTTAGACAATTCTCATTTGAAATGAGAAAGTTGAGCTTTCTTAACATATAATAATAATAATAATAATCTTTATTTGCCCAGAAGACACTGACACAGTGTAATAGATACATCAGATAAGTGTATAGGACACGTCATATGTACATATAGATGTTAAACAATGATGAAATTCAGAAAAGCATGACACAATAATAATTTTTTGCATAAAATATATTCCATATTCAGTATGGTTATTTTTTCTCCATGAATTCTATTACAGAATAAAACTGTTCTTTCCTTAAAAATGATATTAATTTCTTTTTGAACAGGACTGGATCCTTTACGTACTTAAAATCGTAAGGGAGCCTGTTCAGTGCAAGGAGGCCCATTGATTTAGGCCCCAGGGATGTATTTAAAGTCCTGCAATAAGTTTGATGCAGGTCTCTGCAGGCTCTGGTTTGGTGGCAATGAACATTGTCATTTGTCATATAATTGGATATATTACTTTTAGCGAAAATGCATACGACATAAATGTAAATACATGGAACAGTCAGAATATTTAACCTTTTGAAGAAGGAAAGACAAGGTGCATTGTAGGGAGCATTGCATATTAATCGTATTAAACATTTTTGAGCTTTAAAAATTGAATCAGAATGAGGGGAAGAACCCCAGAACAGAATACTATAGATAATTAAAGAATAAAATTCTCCGTAATAAATTGAAAGTAAGATATCAAGGCTTACAGATTTCCTAATACTTCTAATAAGAAAGCAAATGGAATTTAACCTGCTACGAAGATTGCATATGTGTTCATCCCATGATACATTTTTATTTATAACAACTCCCAAAAACTTGGATCTAGAAATTTGGGGTACACACGTTCCCCCTAGGTCAATGGCCAATGAAGCAGGGGCTTTATTTTTATTAGAGAAGTATATGAGTCCAGACTTGTCAGGGTTGAGTTTCAGAGAATTTTGTGAACACCATTCACAAAGAAGTTCGGAAACTCTAGCGGCTGTCAAGGTCAAGTTGTTTAACAATGGTGCTGATACAATTACGTTAGTGTCATCAGCATATGAAATTGGCTCGGCTCCTGGAACTGACTGCAGAACTTTTGGTAAGTCATTAATGTAAAGTAAAAATAGGATAGGGCCCAAGACTGAGCCTTGGGGTACACCTAATGTAACTTCTTTACTAGGAGAAGTAAAATTAGTACCGTTCTTTAACAAAATAACCTGTTGGTGCCTTGCGCTGAGGTAAGATTTGATCCAGTTATAAGGGATACCTCTGATGCCATAGTGTCCTAATTTGGACAAGAGTAACTGATGATTAACTAGGTCAAAAGCCTTGGAAAAATCGAAGAATAGTCCCAAGGTTTCAATTCTATTATCAAGATTTGAAAGTATTAGGTTTACGAGGTGATAGGTAGCTGTAGATGTAGATCTGCATTTCCTAAAACCATTCTGTGAGCCAGACAAGAGATTAAAAGATTCAAGAAATGATGTAAGTCGATTATGGAAGACCTTTTCAAATAGTTTCCCTATCTGGTTTAATAAAGATATTGGATGGTAAGAATTCTTAACAGTTAACTTAAGAATTATAAACAGCATTACTCAGTGTATTTAATATCTGACTGATATGGGTCTCCCAGTTAAGTTTTGTATCAATATAAAGTCCTAGTATTTTAGCAGTTTCAATTTCAGTTAATTTTGATTTAATGCTTCATGCAGTATGCTGGGCTTTTTAGTATTTGAATGTAAATGATTAATATCAACCCATTCATTAGCCTCTCTTAGAGTAGCGCTAGATCCTACCTTTGTATCTTCTTGATGTTGAAATTTTTGTTCAAAAGTGGTGTCATCAGAATATAACAGATTTAGATTTCATATTACAGGGAAAATCATTATTCATATTGATGATTATTACTGGGCCAAGCACAGAGCTCTGTGGGACATCACATTTCACTTTAAGAGCTGCAGATTGACAGCCATCAAGTTCAACCAATTAGTGGCGATCATCCATATATGACTTCATTAGTTTCAGTTAAACACCCTTAACAACATAATATTTTAGCTTTGTTTATAACATTGAATGGTTAACATGGTTGAAAGCCTTACTAAGATCACATAGTGCCACAGAGACTGATTCCTTCTCTTCAAAAGTTTTAATGACATAATTAAGTATGGATTCTTAAACCCTGGTTGTAGATTTCCCCAATTGAAAGCCATACTACTATTTGGAAAACAAATTATTTGGCTCAATAAAATCACATATATGATCTTTCATTATAGTTTCAAAAATTTTACCAAAAATAGGGACTATGGAAATGGGAAGGTAGTTAGTTAAATCATCTTTATCACCTTCCTTATAGACAGGTACTGTTTTCGAATGCAGGAGACCATAATAGAGCAGTGCATAAGCATGAAGGCAGGGAGGGAATGATAGGCAATTGAAACAGCAATAAGTATGAGGTCATAAGAGCACCAAATTAAACATACATGTGTATCTAAGTACATGACAATGAGGCATTACTTTTTTGGAGCTGTCAAAAATGGCTTAACTGGGAGAATACTCATTGATGGCCTGACACTTCCACATGCACGTACACAATGTATACAATTCAACAAATTGAGTAGCTTCAGGCGTGATGTGGTGGAAGTTGAACATAATGAATAACTGATCATAGTACTTTTCCACTTGATAAAATTTTATTTTTTGACCGGGTTTCGATGCATTACATCATCATCAGGTAACAAAATGAAATTGTGTGCTGTCTGATATACATTTAAGATTCCGGAAGGAGGGGAGAGGACGTGGCTGGAAATGAGGGGGTGAGGGAGAGAGGGGGGAAAAGGGGGGGGAAGGGGGGGAAGGGGGGGGGAGACAAGGCAGATGTCAACAAAGGCTAGTGGAAAAACAGCATTTTGACCTTGTTGAAAACACATAGTCTTAGGGTGCGAAGAGGTCCACTTGGGTGAATGGTGGCAGTCACCAATAACCCATCGGCAGCCGGGACAAAGCCAGTAGGCGGGCCAAGGGTTAAAGTCCAGGCCAAGGGGATTAAGCCCTTCTGGAAGGGTGGTGATGGAATACCCCACACTAAACTCACACACTGGGGGGGAGGGGGAACACTCAAGGAAGGAGGCGGTTGTGTGTCACACGTGGTCAATGTCAATGGGTCAATCATTGATTTAAAAAATAATTGAACATTAGCCTCAGTAGTGAAATCATAAATGTAACTTCAATTGAATGGAGTAAAGATACACATTTCTTAATATCTACTACAATTTGTTGGATTAATGGTACATACTGAGGGTAAAAGATTCACAAGAGCTACATTAGCTCACTCAAACAGCAATGAAAAACTACTGGAAATATATTAACTAATACTTTAGCAGAACTAATAATACTGAACACAAAAATATCAAACAGTCTTTCTTTTTAGATTCTCCACCTTTCTGTTGCTGTAGCCATCCCCTTGACCTTAATAAAAATTCTATTAAACAAGTTCTGTTAGTCCATCTGTTTTGTTGTAATTAAAATTTTTCTTAGATCTTTCACCTCTTTCCCTTTATAAATCTCCTGAATTTCAAATTACATTTCATGATTACTAAATTGTATTTCCCATCCTCTCTTGGGAAATGAAGAATTGGTGCTATTCCTAAATCTATGCAATAATACATTGTAATATAATAGATATCTCATAATATATTTCAAGTGCACCAATTGCTAAGTGGGTTAACCAGATTTCAATTATAATTTAGGAATTTCCCTCGCAAAACTCCATTGCTTTCCTCTCACCATCATTCCTTGTTCCCAAAGCATAATTCCTCTCCATCTTTCCTTTCACCCACCATTACATGCAAGCCACGGAGTGTCTATTCCAACACCTTCAGCGGTATTTATAAAGGCAGTCGACCAACAGCTGAGGACGTTTGCACCACTACAGATAGATGGGTAATTTGATAGGGGTAGGATGATGAGGGAATGGGATAAGGGTGGATATAAACCCAATCATATCACCATCGGCCTACTTTTAACCAAAAGTATCATCAGTTTAATGCCCCACCCAATGGATAGCGTACTCATTTTGAAGAACCCTCAAATTAACATCTAAGTAAGGATCAGAATACCAACTAAAGATTTTTTGACCACTAGCGTTAGAACCCCGGTTCAATGAAGTGGGGAGTCAATAAACTAGCCCTTGACTTATACTCAGGAGGGCTTTTCCATGTCACCATATTATTGGCTTTGTCAGACATTGAAATTCTGGGAGTAGGGATCAACTCAAATTAGATTGGATTTTGCATTGTAATCAGAAAAAGTGCATCAAGATTCCAGTCAATTGAGGATGCAACAAGTGAGTTAAATATCAATCACAAGATTGAATGCAACAGACAGATCAAGTTAAATAGAAGCCTGTAAATATAACCCAAGGCTACAAGTGAGCAGAGCTGGGAGAAACAAATCCTGGAATCAAGGACAAGCTGACATGAAAGATTTGTTCAGGTGTCTCATCTTTCTGGGGAGGAATAAGTAGAAAAAGGAGAATAACTGACCCTCCTACCATCATCGAAGAGGAAAGGAGATACGAGGGTAGGCTGAAAAGTAATGTGCACATGCTTATAGAGCTTGAAAGAAATTAGCTTCAGAAGCACACCAGGTGGCACGTGGAAGTGTTTTGAGATGCTCATCGAGTTTAGCTGACCAATTTTCTGGAACAATATGACAGATATTTTTGTTTAATTCAGCAAACAACCCATATTTTTGGAGGCAGCCTCTACCTGAACATAGTATTTTTTTTTGGAGCAAATGGCCAATAATCCTGTAGCCAGTCTTGTTTATTGGACTATTCGTGATTTTTCTTTACTTGGCCAAGGATATATGTAACCGAATTGACCCTCTGTATCATGTGGAATTTCAGAATTGCCTCTTTGTTTCAACGTTTTCATGAGACACAGCGCAATGAAAGGCATTTTTATTATGAGATACAATGATGATTCAGATAACTTCTGTAACATTGTCCAAAACAAATCAGTTTAATGACCAACTCGGATTACAGTTACTTACAATGGTGGTTATCAGGCATTATAAGTCAAGGGGGAGGGAGAATACGAAAGAGACAGCGCAAAAAAAGCTGACAACTCAGGGAGATAATCCTTTATGACATCACTCCCAACTTCAAGGAAAACAGAGTGTACGCTGGTAGACCCTCCCCCTTTCTTCGGCGATCCATTACAAGGTCACGCATGCACCAATTTAATTATTTTGCGAATAGCTACCTCCCTGGAATCCTATTCAACCTGCCTGCTTGAACTACCCTTCACCGAATCTTTATCCTTCAACCCTCTTCCCTCGCCACCCGAATGACTCTTCCTCGATATCCTCCTCCTCCCCATTCCCCTTCTTCCTCCATTTCTCGACCCCCTCCATTCTACTCCGACGCGTGAGCGCCCCCGTCGTTGTCTACCGACACTCAGATTCATTCTTCGTTTAGCCATCGGTGTGATCAGTCGGGTAGAGTTGTTAGCATAAAGTTGCTGCCGTGTAATGAACTACAGAAACTTTTTTACGGCGTAAATAGCACCAGCAGAGAGGATCGTCCGCTTCATTCAAGAAGTTCAGGTGATGTAAAACTTTTTCATTTATAGTTAGCGAAGTGTTTAGCTAATTTTATCTAGTTCTCGTATTTGAAATTCCGGGCTTCTGTGCTTAGTAAGATTTTTTGTGCGAACCCTCGGGGGTGATGAATGTTGTACTAAGAAATTGATGGCAGTCATAAAAATTAGTTATTATACGTTTATTATAGTTTCAGGAAGCGATCTCTAAAAATGTTCATTTTATGGGCTGCTTACATATAGGAATGTGTTTTCATAATTCGTGAAACGGTAGTTTTTTTATCAATTATTGCGTGAAAATTCTAGTTTTTTCGCGGTTTGTACGTGGTGAACCAATTAAGCCTCTGAAAGATAATAGAGGAAAAAGAAATGGCAAAACTGGGCTTCTCTTATTTGCGGTAGGGTCAAATTGCAGAGTCTATCACATTCATTCCGAAGAGCTGTGTTTTTTTATTTGAATCTCTTGGCAATGTTATAGGCGTGACTGTTAAAATTAATACTTTCTCTTCACTTGACCTCTGCTATTTTCCGGGTTCTCGCCGTGATAGTTGGCTTCAATGAAATTAGTTAGAAATCCTTTTGAGAGTCTAATGGTTATAGTAGCGAGTACACTTGGCCAAATGACCCTAGGAGAATTGCTAGCGAAACTGTCAACTGCAGCGAGAATCAAAAAATGTGCAGGAATCGACGCTGTTGAAATGAATAGTTCCCCCCACAAATTCTTTTAAGTAGCCTCCCTCACTTATCGAAAAATCGGTTGTCCTGTACAGTCTTCTCATTCGTGGACTTCACGAACAGCTGTTTTCCGGTTAGGATATTATATTTTAAAGTCTTAATTTTCTACGGTTAACAATTTACTTTGTATGCTCATTTGATGTTCACTAATTAAATTTTTGTTGATAATATAAATTTGTCACTATTTTCTTTTTTCCATCGTAATCGGAGAGCTCTGAATCTGAAGACGGTAAAACTCGCCATCGGCTGAGATCGGGGAGATGGTTAGCGTTTTGCAGCATTGCTGATGCTGTGAACAGTTTTCTACTTTGCCGCCCGCACTTCTTTCATCATGAATGGGGTAAATGTTACTAAAAAAGTAGTCCTCTGGTCGAGGTAGTTGAATCCACTACCTATCAAGGTATAATTCTAAGCCAAACTAGTATGTAATAGGTATTTACTCTAAACATGCACTACAGTAAATCCACATACCATTCTTTCTTAATTCAGTGCTGCTCTATTTCCAGAGTTCACCTCTTTTATACCCGAAATTCTCTCAGCTCTATGGTTCTTCAGAATACGTGAACCATTCTACTATGTCAAAGGTAGTCCATAGATAGCTTGGTTAATAATTTATAATAATTCATGATGTAGACAGTGTTTTACGTTTTCACCGCACCTGCTTTATAGCATGAGATAATTAATTTCATTTGGTAATTGGTGTAAATATTGTCATGCATTTTTAATACAATGTAGGAAAAATATTGTCTTCCACCATTACTGCATTCAATTTTGTTAACGTATATGCCTTTGAAAATATACCTGCATAGTTGTTCTTATTGTTGATGAAAAGCTCTTTGTTGAGTCAAAACTATGAATTATGTATTCAACCATTTTTAGTTCCTTTATGTGGTGCAGTGGCTGCGTTGGAAGAGCAAACACCCCCCCCCCCCCCCTTCCATGCAATTTCCCGACCGATTTTACCGTGCTGTCATGGATATTCGCACACAATAAAATCATGCGCATTGCTTTCATAATAGTCTACATGTGTGCTGGATTGGATGCCACCATCCTCTTGGCAATTAATGGTCCTATCAATGCCTGATGCATGATCCAATGGAGATATTAAAATGCTTATTGTGATTGTATTGGGTCATCTATGCACAGAGGTGTGACATTTTTGTTTCAAACTTTGAAAGATGATAGCAAACATGTATGTGGTGTAATATCTGTCAATGTGTTCAGCACAGCTTGTTCTAAAGTTATTTGTGAAATATGGTGATATTCATTTAACATAAGGCACTTAAGGTTTAAGTTTTGTAATTTTTCTGGGGAAATAGCGAATGCAATAATATCATAATAATGTAGAGTGATTAGTCACCATTGGTAATGGCAATGGAGAGCAGTTTCCCCTATACTCTACAAAGCAGGCCCATGTATATTACCAAGTACTGCTGAATTCCAATATTAATTTTTGGTTGGGTGACATATTTCTTAGTCTGGTGAGTGTCTAGAGGACAACCATCACTTGACAGTGAACTTTCATTGTGTAACAAGCAAATTTTCTTGCTATTCTTGGTTAGTTAACATCTATTGTGAAATTCTTATTTGACACTAGTGCTGCATGGCAAATGAATGTGAATATAGGGAAACAAGTTTGAATTTGAAAGGTCTGAAAGTTCACAGAAAGTGATCACTGATGGTTTTAACTGTTATGGAAATCTGTTAATCCTTGATTAATTCTTAACCATAAAGGGAAATCTCATTTGAAAATAGTACACTCAGAACAATCTAAGTTGAAAGGATCTTCAAAATCTGCTTCTGTGTGCCTTGTTTCCTCAACAGTGCTGTATGCTCAGTTGTCACCTTGGAGGCAGTGTTAAAGTTGTAATACTTCCTCATAGATTGAAAATGTTAAATATTTCCTTAAGCCATAATTAATTGTCCATGGCAATAGGATTGATTTTCTTGTAAACCTATTATGGAAACACCCCCGTGTAATGTGATCATTCTAATATTTTGAATGTGTCTGATCATTGGCGAGGGATTGACCTTCTCCAAAAATCACCACACCTACTTTCACAGTAGTTTAAAAAAACCTTATGAGGCTTGAAGTATTATTTAATATAATGAGTTTAAAAAGAGGCTGTAAGAAGCTTAATTTATCCTTTCAGTTAAACATTTCTTGATGTAAAATGCAAAAGATGGTTACTCCTTACAAATCTCGGTAGCACTATTTATATGGGTTCCTCTTTCCATTTACACTTGAACGGTAACCTAGGCTGCACTGCCAAGCATCATGTGACTGAAATTCTTTTTTCCGAGAGCCATCTCAGCCACAAACCTTGTCATACATGCATCCCTTTGAATTAAAAATTGAGCTAAGCTTTAACTTTCGAAATCATTCCATGGTACGGAAACAAAACACCACCTGGTATTTTTCCAATTTGTTACAGTGCCAACCAGTTTAGTTAACTGTCGTTGAGGTACAAGATTTATGTGCTCTCCTGCATAAAAGTCTGACTTGTCAGTGAAAAATGGAAGGGACAGGGAGGGTGAAAGGCTAAAAAAAGTGAGATGTGGGAAGGAGGCCTCAGGAATGATCATTTCCCAGATAAAGGGGAGATAATTTGGCCGTGTGGGGAAAAGTGGTTAGAAATGGGGAGCCATGGAGTAAGGAATTGTGATACCAGAAGGATTACTCTATATTTTGCTCAGGAAGGGGGATAGCAGTAGGAATAGAATTCCTAAATGTGTTCATCAACAAATTAGTCATTTATTTGTGGAATGGGTAAGAAATTGACAGTGGCAGATGTAAGTTTTGTTTTTGGAAAAAGGTGACGTCCTTTAATTTTGTCAGACATCTTTTGCAGGGTAAATATTGGAAAGATTTTAAACGCAATGTTTTGTATTTGAAAGGTAAAGGCATTAAATTGGTTTTATTCATAAATATGAAAGATGGAAATAGTTGTTAAATAACCATGTTCATCAATTTCATTTATGGCTGCTGTCCATTTCCATTCCTGCTCAAAAGTACAAGCCTTGACTCTGGGCTCACATTAACTTAATTCCCTCCACATTTTCAACCACTCTTCCTCATGCTGCCACATCAACTCTCCTTTATTTGTGAGGAGATGGTTATTCTGGCTTCACATCTCAAATACTTTTCTCATCCTTCTGCATAGTCCCTCCCCCTCCTATCCTACCTCCTCACCCCTCTTTGCCTCACTGACCAGTGAGGCTTATGTATACATGAGCACTTGGGAGGATGTCAGCAATAAGGTAGCACAACTAGAGAGATAATAGATGGCCATTGATAGTTCACGTTTACCAGTTGTTGAAGGAATAGGCGTAGTCTTCTCTCATTACCCCTAGGGAAAGAGGAGCAGATTCGTGCATGGAAATTAGCATATTCCAGGAAATCTGAAAAGGATTTTAAACTGTACCAAACCGGAGACTGGAATGTGAGAAATTTGTCCCTCATAGTCTAAAGCCTCTAGTTTAGGATCAATTACAGTCACTTCTGAACATGTCATGTAAACCAGATTCATTTGGATTGATTTTCGGGCACAAGATCATCCTGGGAAACTGTTGGCAGCACAGGGAAAGGAGCTGGCCCCATCCACCCATACAGGACTTTCACACACCATTGGGCTTAGTACTAGGTAGGCTCTATCCTGACCTATCAAAACAACCTTCAGGTTGATTACTGTGGTATTTAGTGCATTCATAATAAAAAAATTAACTTAACTGAAGGTTTATATTATGAAATCCAAGTACCAAATTTAAATTTATATTAGCATAAATATTTACTGGCATTAGACAGTTTACATCTGTCAAGCATTTTGGCATGGAGAGGAATAAATGTAGGTGTATGCATACAAGTATCTAATTTGCAATTTCATTTCATTCTAGGTACACAGAGGTCCTCTGGAATCATCTGATTGAATCTGCTTCAGCTAGCCATTTTTTCCAATTGTTCTGATTCCAGCGGAGTAAATTGAAGTGAATGATGAGCCTGCAACTGTTTTTGGAGGATGGTCAATTAGATTCAACAGATTTAAACTCATTTAAGGACTTTGTTTTTTGTGGAAAATATCTTGAAAGGTCCTTTTCTCAATAGAAAAGGGTGAAGTGTTTCCAGATATACCACCTCCTGCATCAAAAAATGTATCATTTCAATGGTGGCATGAATCTTACCTTGAAGTTCATTCTGCTCTTCAATCTGACAAAGCTACACTATGAATATTTTTCCAAAACTTAGTTTATACTCTGATTGGTAGATGGGGTATTTGAATCTTATTTTGGTGAGCTGTCTCTACTTAGAATAAAAATGAATGCATCAAATGGTTTTGAAAATTGATATATTCTTTTGGAATCGTGTTAATGATTATAAGGTAGTCATTTATATAGCATGGTAATCATAAACTGACCCATACTACACACACTGAGATCATATTCTTCTTTATTTCTTAAGAGTAGAATAATTTTTCCATTATTTCAATAGAAGTTTCTGGCGTCACTTGGTGGAAAATCTTCATATTGAAATTAAAATGAAACCACTTGGCTTTCCCATGTAGAAAAATTTTTTATTTAATACCTAGATTTTGTCATGATATACTATCCTTAATTTAATCATCATTTTTTATCTTTGTCATTTTTTAAACCGAAATTAATTTATTGTTGTGTTAAATTGATCTCTCCCAGAAGTTATTTTGCTCACCTCTCATTAAAGTGATATCAATAGGACTCTATTCCTTATGAAAATAACTGCATAGTTAAACTACATAATGATATGACATAATGCCATTTCATTGTTCACTTGATGATTTTTCTAGATTTCATTAATTTCAGTACATCAACCAGGAAATGTAAAGCAATAATGACTGTTCAATTTCATTGTCATTAAATGTTTATTAAAAGTCTTTATTTGGGTGTGGATGATGTAGAAGTTTGCTTTTTAATGCATGTAAATTTAGGAAAAAAAGACATTTAAAGGATGGCATAGTAGCATACAGCATGCTGCATTAGAGTTAATATAATGAAGTTGGGAAAAGGATGATTGTATGAAAGTGCTTTTGATCTGAGAACTATAAAGACTTCCTCTCATTTTTCAAATTTACTTTACACTAAATGATGTTTTGAAGCTGCTAGTCTAAAGCTCCCCTGTTACCATTTCATTGATTAACTTCATAGACTTCATTTAATGGGCTATTATGCTTAATTGTGACATAACATAGTTGTACTTTCATGCAAAAATATGGATGTAATTAATGAAAAAGAAAGACTGTTCCAATCCACCACTTTATTTCAAGTACGACTAGTTTCAACACTACGGTATGGACGACTAGTACGATGCTAGGATTGGAACAAAGTTTTTCTTTATCATTTATTAAAATGAACTTCCACAAAGTTGAGGCTGAAACTATATAGAGATAATGGATGTAATTTATGAAATACTATTTTAGCAGTTTTGCAAAAGTATTAAGAATTAAGTTTTGGTATGCTCCACGCATAAGCATTAAGGTTCTGGCCATCTTTTGGCAAAAACTTAGTTTGTTCATCTATCACAGGGCAGAGCATTCAGACAGCATCCTGTTTTGTCAAAGTTCACTTAAACCTGCAATTATTTTTTAACATAATCTAATGGGTAAGGGTATAATTTAGATCAACCTTGGTACTAATTACTGCTGCATTCCTTATACCTGACTATCATGATACAAGGTATTTATACCCTAAGCAATATATTACTGTAACTTAGGTCTAATAACTTTAGTCCAACTCTGCCTCCAAGTCCCTTCATGTCTATTTTCCTCCACTTACCTAGCTTTTCCAATATTCTCTCTGTTACTGCCTCTAGCATCCTACTGCCTTCTTCAAATGTCTCCCAAGCATCTCTCCATGGCTGGAACTTCATTGCACTTAATTTCCTTCCATTTATTTTTCATTGTTTTCCCCACCCATATATCTCGATAGCCTCATTGCCATCCTATTACCTGAATAGCTGTGTCAAAGCCAAACAAAACTACCATCCATATCAAAGTTTTCAACTTTACATCTTCATTTCCAGTGTCCGCCAAAAACTTCTCTTTGTAGGAGTATCTTCGACTCAAATCATTTTCTTTTGATCTCCCAACCATTTTGCCTATCTTCTTTTAATACAGAGTGTGATGGCATACTTTGCCGATATGATTTGAAATTTTCTTCAAATTAGCAAGTTTTGCTGCCATATCCTGCTTATTGCCTAAGTAGCCAAACTGCATATTCAAAAAAATTAGTATTTCCCACAAAATACTCTTATCCATCTTCTAATAAGAAAAAAACCAATGTAATCAAAGTATATATGAACAGAAAAAATAGAGAGCCATGGCTGAAAGTTAAGTTCTTTATGGGATTAGTGTTTCCTCCATTGACTTTTGATGTAATAGTCAAAGTACAAGCCTGATTGAGGATATTTTTCCATATGAAGATATCTCTCGCAGTCAACAGCAATGTGATGGTCACAGGAAACAGTGTAAACTTAGTGTAGATAGTCCTGTCGCCTTTGTGATTTATTGATTATACATACGTAACCTGTAGAAATATATATGAACAAAAAAGTGGGGAGCCACTCCTGAAAGTTAATTTGTTCCTGGGCTTAGTGTTTTCTCAACAAATTACAGATGTAATTCTCCAAGTACCAGCCTAATTTAAGGAATTGCACCATACGAAGGGCTCTCTTGAAGGCCCATATATATGATGGTCACAGTAATAGCTTTAAACTTTGTGTAGATTGTCCTCCCATTTCCATGAACTATTGTCCGTATATATGTAATGTTCAGACAGAAAATGAGTTCTGAAGGAGACAGGGACCAATCACAAACACTTGGTTTTGATACCACAGAAGGCATAAGTGTACTTGGGAAATGCTAAGTACTCGGAAAGGTATCAAGGAACAGCATGAACACTTTTCCAAGCATCACTTATTTTTTTGAAAAATTTATTTCACTTGTGGTGTGCTGTATCTAGTTAACCCTAAAGAATTTATTCATATCTAGATCTTTTTCTTGTAGTTCCTTGGATTTTAATCTCATTTACTCAAACTCTTTATTGCTTGGAGATCCTGAGGATCCTATTTTTTGTGAATGCATATAGGCCAGTTCCATTTTCAGTACCACTCCATGTTCTTGCCTTCTTCAATAATACTTATTCTAAATCCAAAAAAAACAAATATAATTGCATGATCCTGTCATTGGTTCAATTTCTGTCAAAATTAAATTCATAATTGTGGTTTCAACCATGTATGTGAAAAGAAAAATCCCTTTTCAATTGGGGATATTAATTATTATAGGTATGAGAGTTCCTGTTTAAATTTGTTGAACCGAGTTTAAAAAGCAACAAAGATCACCTGCAAAGTGTATTAAGGTAAAAATAGTCACTTCTAGGGAGTAGTTCCTTGCAATGTGATCAAAACATTGATTTTATTAGGCCACCTAGCATATTTTATTACTCTGTATTTCATTGACCTACTTATCAGAACGTTTAACTAATATTTAGACCCTATTCTGTTCATAACAGCCATAGATTTGAACAGTCAACCTGTTTTTTTTAATAACTTGCTTTTATCACAATGACCTTGATTCCAAAAGAATCCAGCCAGAGTTGCCTGTATTTGTTGCAATGTATTTATTTGATAATTTTTAGCATATTCAATTTTGTCCTTCTAATCTTCCTGTACTATGTATATCTTACCTGATTGTAAAATAAATTTTTTATGCAGTATAAATGAGAAATATTTTGTTTCTGACAAGTTAACACAATTTATTTCCAGGGAAGAAGAAATGGCTATAAAAGGTTGGTACATTTTAGATTTTTTTAAAATGTATTTTGCTCATTAACCAGGGGCTAGATGATTACTGTCATATGAAAAATTAGATCACGGCATTAATGAAGGACCATGGCCAGTTGTTGCAATAGTGGAAATTGAAGTGAAACAGAGCAAAATAATATATAGTATACATTTTAAATAGTTCTAAAATATAAGAAAAAAGGAGTACTGGGTAGTCAAAGGAACATGTAATCATATTGAGTTAATTAGTTTTAAATTCCTATGTCGGGAGTGATTATACCATGAGAAGTGCAGTAGTAAAAGAGGAGAATAAGAAATGGGAAGGATACAGATTCGATTGTAATGGAAAAATGAAGCTCAAAAGATGTCTTAACATTGATAGGAGCAACAAGCATATGCTTTTGAGAGTGAAGAGAGCAACAGCAAAAATTGCAATATATTTCCATTTAAGTGAAAAGTGAAGTTGAAATAAGAAAGAAAAACAAGTAGGAATAGTTAAGCCTGAATCAATGGAAGGGAGACAAAAGTGGCTAGTCCCAGGGTGATGATCAACATAGATGTGAAAAAATGTTGCTGCTTTGTTTCTTTAAATCAAAGGTGCATCCTAAGAAATTTTAATTTCAATGTAGTAATAATATTTTAAGCAGGTAAAAAAGGGAAGAATATTTAAACCCTTTGTAGAAAACTGTATTAATATGAGTCCACATTTTTGAATAGGGGAAAGGTGAAATTTACCGAAGGGAGAGGTGGACAAAGATAGGGAAAAATTTTAGTCCAGAAAATATTCAATGCTATTTTATGGGGAGAGTGAGGAAAGAGGATAATCGAAGTCCTATGAAGGAGACATCAAAATAATTATGGGTCCAGGGGAAAGAAAGTATATTCTAATTCCAAAGAGATCAAAGTGGTGATGTTCAAAGAATGATAGTGGGCAGAAGGAAGAAAATATAAAAGTCCAGAGATTTCATGGGGAACAGAAATGCAAAAATATTCCAAGTCCAGAATTGAGTTGGGAATGTGTAGGAATCAGGAACGGCAAAAATATTCAAAGTCGAGAAGAACCATATGGTCAGCATAGAGAAGTGGAGAGTTATCACCATTTTTGCAATAATTCTGCATTCCATTAAAGTATTTATAAAATTTGAGATAATAGTTTAATGGAGAAAATAACTTCCTATCCAATAGTTTGAGTTTTTATTGAGTTTATTTGTCAATTAAGGCAGAAAGAGAAAATTTAAAAATAATTTCCACTTTGTAGAAGTTCCAAGTTAAGAATCAAGCACTTGGCCTGGGGTCTAAGGGTGGAGGGGGGGCTTGGTAACCCACTCTGTGGTTTGCCTCAGACGAACGGGCCCACAAAGGTCCCTCCTACTGTCTTAATTTGTGGGAACCTATGTCAAATTTTTTCTTGAATACTTCAAGGTCGATCAAAGTCCATCTGTGCCTTATGAATCATGGTATCATGGGCAAGCTTACTGAAGTGCTTCCAAGATAATGGTAGGGTTCTCGAGGGTTGCCTATGCTTCAAGGACGAGTGATTTGAGTGAAGTCCAAACCCTTATCCTTGAACTGTAGGCAATTCCCAAGACACCCTTATAACTTCATGGAAGCACTCAAGCAAGTGATGGTATCACTAGAAATAAATTCAACATTGCATTAGAGTTCAATTAATTTATTTCACCCTTGACTTAAATACATTATGAAAATGCTCATCAAGTTTAACTACAGCCAATTCACTTCAATTCAACAGAAATTTTTAACACAAAACTTTATCTCTCCAAGCTCCTACACAGGAAGAGTGAGAGTCTTCTGCAAACGGCACATGTAGAAGATGTCTTTTGTATTCAATGTCCATGTTATTCCAGGTTCTCTTCTGAACAAGGCCAATGGGCACCGCACGGTATCTCCTGAGTGTGGCAGCGTATCAGCTGAGTTCTAGTGGTAGGGAGAAGTCGGCTGGCCTTCCCAAGTGCATCTGAAGTCCTTCCTGCACCCCCCTTCTTGCTTCTGCATCAGAGGGCAGGGGCGCTGATCCCATCCACCCATTGCCCCCAATGCCCATAGTCCCATGGAGGGGGGGCATTACACCTGCTGGTGGAGGAGAAAAGTGATTAGTGGCAGTTTAGTCATTCCTTTCTAAGTTATCTAGTTTATTAATTAGTGACAATGTAAATGGAAGAAGTAAAAGTTTATGGCCTCACATTGTTCATTGATGGTTTAGATTATGACACAATTCAGAGGTTATTTTCTTTTAAGTGCATAGCATATGATAGGATAAGTGTATAGTATTGCCAACCTACAATGGTAACATATTATGGACTAATAAAAGTGTTGTGAAACTGAGACTTCTGCTCATACCCTATTTATTTTCCCAAACCAATTTATGTTATCAAATTCCTTACCAGTTAAAAATGGCAAATCACCCATCTGAGTATGATAAGGGAAGGATACCTAAGGATTAGCAATTACAGTCAGCAAGATATAAAATTGACTACCTGCAATGAAAGAGTC
Source organism: Hetaerina americana (assembly GCF_022747635.1). NCBI lineage: Eukaryota > Metazoa > Arthropoda > Insecta > Odonata > Calopterygidae > Hetaerina > Hetaerina americana. Next base: position 25,842,090 of record NW_027287316.1, read on the forward strand.
CTATGTCATTGCAAAAGATAATTTACACATCAATGCAACCTAATGACTGGGGAAAAGTGCATGGACAGATAGTTTTTTTTATTTTTTCTGCAAGTTGGCTAAGTATTTTGGCTAGAATAATTTAAGATGAATTATATTTCATAATTGAGTAGTTGTGTGCAGGAAAGAGGTAAAAATGTATCATTTGGGCAGTGATTCCATATAATGGTTTTGGAAGTATTTAGTATTCAATTTAGGGTCCTCAATTCAAAAGAACCTATGTATGGTCACTTAAAAAGCCACCAGATGACAAGAGTTAATTCAATACTAGAAGTAAGAAATTAATTGGTTCTCATCCAAAGACAATGAATAAGACATAAAAATTGGTCAAGATTTCAATATCACTTCTATTAATTGACAAATATTTAGTTTTAAAACAGGGGGTAGAGACAAAGATAACTGTAAGTTGCTATCACAGTCATTATAGTTGAACACCATGCATCCAACTTGTTACTTCACCAACTAGGGGTGATGATATTCTTGATTGGCTAGCCACAAATATAACTAAAAGTCTTCACCATAGAAACATTTAAGAATTAGTGACCACGGAGCAGTAAATACTAAGTATTCTCAGAATAGGCTAAAAAAAACCAAACCAGAAATTTATTGTTTTAAAAGGGGGACTGCAATGGCTCACAGAGCATGAAACAAAGTCCCTTGGCAAATTTTATGAAAGCTTCTAAACCTTACAATACTGAGGATGCAGGTATATGAATTCACTTTTTGGACTGATGAAGTAATTTTGGAAAGCGTTAAGTTAATTGAAATAAAGAGACAGGTGGAAACTTTCAATGAGTATCCTAAACCATTTTGGTCCGAAATCAGAGAAGTTCAAGAAAATAAATCTACAGTTTAATCACTCAAAAATGATTAAGGCAAAAGTGTAACCAGCACTTTATAAAAGGCCAACCTAATTTATTCTTTCTTTTAAAGTATTTTCCCCAAGATCTCTCGGCATTTCTGCCAACTGAAACCCTAATTCTGTTCAATTGAGACCACTCAACTCAAATGATGGGCAATAGAGCTTGTTGCGGGACACTTTCTTCACTTGGCCATTCCAGATCATTTGGCTGGTGATTCCAATAAAAATTGCATTATATTTTTTTATATGTGTAGGAGTCACAGATGGGCCATTCCTCGTGAAGACAACCTGGTTAAGACGGTGGATGCGAGTCGCGATCAAAAGGAAAGGGAGTGAAAAATATTTCCAACACTCCATTTTAGGAGGTGGTTTATAATCCCCCAGTTTCACTCCCAGGGGGAGCAAACTTCTTCCCCCACCAGATCCCTAAGATTTTGAGGGAGGGGACTTCTAAAAAAACAGATGGCGGTCGGGGGTCGGTGCCCTTCAGCAATAGAAACTCGGATTTCTGGTAATTGAGGAAGAGACCGTCATGCTCATATGATATTAAATTGTTATACATGAGCTAATTTATAAAATCAAACGCTTAAAATCGGTCCAGGAAAGTCGAGATGAGTAATTTGTAATTGGACATCAAATGAAATGGCATTATGTCTTATGTCTCGGTCTATCGTTGTAAACATATTTCCAGGCAAATGTTATGGTAGTTTATTTCATCAGATAGCCAACCCTTAGTGCCCATAACAATATCTGCGCAAGTACTGAAAGTGGATGTCCTCGACGTTCATGTGTAAGCCTTCTCATTTCGCATAGATTGAGGAGTGTATGGCCCAACATTAATACATCGACAATCGACTTTAACTTACCCAACAGCTGACCCACGCCATAATCTATAATATATGCTACAAATTTATAATATATCCGCGTATTCTCAAAGAACTGCGAATAATCCATCTTTATCTTCGCAGAAGGGAGAAGGAGCGTTTCAATCAGGAACAAGTGGTGACAGTACACTCGATATACTATATTTGCGACTACTACGCCTGAAATTATCACAAAATGAAATGATGGGCGTCTAATCAGCGACCATTACGCTATTCTTGTCATTCAAACAAAGTTCGCGAGAGGTCTCAAGGAATAGCGTAATGGGTAATAAGCGTAATTATTAAATTATGCATACTTTTATAAAGTGTGTTAAAATAAAAGTTCCTAAATTCCAAGAAAAAAACGCAGCCCACCGATAAACAGAGCACTTGGAAGTATTCTCCAAATATGTTACGTGAGGCAAGGGAGACATATATAAATTTGAACATAATGTGACAGAAAGGAACCGATATGTTATCACGAAGAAGTCAAAGTGGGGTTAAGAAAGTAATGAAGCCTACTGTCAGAATTTTAAGAGATTTTTAAGAGTAATGGCGGTGCTTTTGTGTGCTTGTGTGTGCGCTGAGCTTTACTCACCTTCAAAACTAAAATTTTACAAGAATGTCAAAAGGAAAACCAAAAGGCATTTGGCCCTAACGTAAGTTGAATACAACGTAAACGTTCATTCTCACAATATTTAAAGAGAGAACTCATCAAAACTGTCCCAAATATCCAAAGCGTGGATTATTAAGATATTAGATCAACAAATTATATTCAAAGGTATCTCGATCCCTACTTGAGATGCTCTGTGGAAGGCATTCTGGGTGAGTATGACGTAAAATATAGGCTAATACCGAGCCCGGGATTCTATCAACCCATTTTCCTTTCCTGCACGTCCATAATAGCGCAAATGACCTCAGCTGTCAGTCGCTCCCCCTAAATACTACTGCTACTAGTAATACTAGGAATAGAACAACTGCTCCGTAGAATCAAAGTCAACAAAGCAAAGGGACCAATTAATGAACCTACTGAAACATCGAAGGAATTAACCGCGCTTTTTAATTTTCTTCCAGAGTCGATATAAGACGGCTCAGCACCTGGCGACTAGAAGCTCGGAAACATCCTTTGCCAAAAGGCAGAAATAATAAGTATCATTTACATCCATTATTTTTGTCATTGATTTCAAAATATGTATTAAAACACGTCATTTCAAGTAACGTTATGAGCTTCCTCGACAGCCGGAAGGCAATAATCTATAATCGAAAAAATATAAATATATATCCTTTGCTTTTTCACAAGTTTCTACTCATACGATTAGAGAATTGGGAATAAAATATATTTATATTAAAAAATCATTTGTTTCATATTGTAAGATGATTCGATGAAATGTGATGGATCTGCTCTCTATGCATTGAAAAAAATGGTATCTTTCGATTTGACCTCTTAACATCGTATTACTATACTATAATTATTTATACCTATGATATTGACCAGTATGAGTCAGGAAAGAATGTCTGCTCCCTTCAATATCCGTTATAATGACATTCTTATAAGTATTCCTCCAGATAATGACACAATAAATCCAGCCGACATTCGCCAATGGCGAACGTCAACAAATATAAAATCACATGCGTTAGGAATATAAAAAAATTCATAATTGAATCAATCTTGTGGAAATATTAAAACAAAAAGAAAAAATGAGACGCTCAATCATCGCGGGTAATATAGTACCCTTGTTTATGGTTGATTGGGATGGCCGTAAACATTTTATGTGACATGATCTTCAAGATATTTTGATGAATTATCATTTGAATATTGAAGAAGAATTGCATGTATTTTCATCAAACAATAAAAAGCACTGCAGTCTTAAAAATATAGTTTGGAATTCCCATATCGCCTGCGCCATATCTATTAGACGGACGAACCCATTGTTGCGCTGCCAAGCAACGATTTCAGAATATTTCCCTTCGTTCGACGACTGTGGATGCGATATTTGTTCACTGCGAAAGAGATAAGCTCGAAAAACGTATTACATTTGTGTGTGGCACGTGTTTTTCGTATTTCCGAGAAAAAATGGACAACACATCAGACAACAAGGTAAGTTTGTAGTATCCATCAGTCCTTTTCGGTAATGAATAATGGATAAAACCACCATTTTACACCAAATTTATTTGAGTTTAAAATAATTCACACCTATTATGTGTACACTGAAATCTAATCATTACTAAGTCAATTAAAAAACCACGTAAGATGAGTAATACCAACTTGTTCGTGAAAGGGTTTTGTTTCGTTTGCTTACCTACCACTTACAGTTCCAATTGAAAAACATTGCCATGAGAATTTACTTGATTAAACATGACAGTATTACCGAAAAGAAAAGAAAAATTAATATGAATTTATTATTAAATTAATTCGGACTTAAGTTCATGTAAAATCACGTGTGCTCCGAAATGAAGTGTGTGTGCAAAAGTTTTAAAATAGGACGTGTATTAATTCTCAAATTGAATAAATGAAAAATGAATTAGAAATACGTCGCTGACATTTAATAATTTCGATGAAAGAAAGCGACTGAATTCAATCATTTATTCCAACTTAATTATTTCAATTATGTAACATTGATTAACCAGTTGATAATACGCTTAGAATGTCACAAATTCTATTTCATCGAACTCTTGGCGCCCATACCAGCGTGATAAGTAGTGCTATGAAAACTATTCAATTCTTGGCATGGGTTGAAACAGCACACGCTATTGCATCTCCAATACATTGCACAATGCTAGGTCAAAGGTATGTTACATGGTTATACATAATAATAACAGAGTTTAAAATTAATCGGCATTTGTGATAATCAAGGTCAATCTGCCACACAAACCATATTGGAAAAGGGTAACTAGGAAGAGTTTAGGAATTGTATTCATTACTGGCAATCTAAATAGAAATCTTACTCGGGAAAATGTTTTTTTTAGTTTACTTATTGAAGGAAAAGGTGAAAATTTTGATGGAAACTGTTTAGGGAATAATTTTATGGAAATGTAGCTCGCATTTTGCGTGCGCCAGATAAAGAATTGCAATCAAGGCAATTAAGAAATCAACCCGCCAGGTAAGAGGTAGAAATCATTTTTCAGAAAACGGACGTGGTGAGATATTGAAAACTCAAACTATCACATACATCATCATTAAGCATTCGTTTTCAGGAAGTGTACAGATTATTTAGAACTGTTTTGGAAACATTGCATCAGATATATACTTTTAAGAAAGTGAAAAATGATCAAGGCGAAGACTATAAATAATGATGGTTAAAAAAACTAGGGAAGGCATAAGCATGCAAATTAGATATTATATATAAAGAAGGTCGGAAGTATATTCTTTCAGACATAAAGGGAGTATTTATAGAAGTGAGTTCGTAGGACTGGGGTAAATGTGCCGTGACCTCAAGCAAATCGAGCAAACATAAGATGCCAAATATTGTAGGGAATGAGAGGATATTCATTGGCTGTCTTCAAGAAAGGTAGGGAAGGTGTTGACACGATGAACATTGAGGTATTTGAATACTTATAGAATACGCATCAATTTTAATATTATAATCGTTTAAGAAGACCCAGGATTCATGTCCCTGACACTGACGATGTTAATTTAATTACACACTAATTGAACAATTCTAGGATTTAAGGATTTTCATAGTTCGATGGTTGATCATAAATATTCTATTCACAATACTTGCATACCTTTGTCGAAATATTATTCATTGTACGATTGATTACTAATACGTCATCGCATTGCGGTGTTCAGTGTTATCAAAGACTTGATTAGATTCATGAAATAGTACTTTATAGGGTGACATGTGGTTAAGAAATAAAGACGCTTTTAATTCTTGGTAATTATGCGACTTCTTAATTCAAGTAGCTTGCCATTTCCCTTGCATGGGCTCTAACCACCAAAATATAAATAAACACAATTTACGGGTTTTTTTTATCACACATGCTACAAAAAAAACTCTTATGGATAGACCTAATTCTAACTAGTATTCCTTTGATATACAGATGAAGACAGGCGTTTTTTCGTCTTTCCTGGCCGGGGCTACATCGTCCGCCGTCGCCAAAACGGCTGTGGCTCCATTAGAATTGGCCAAAATAAACTTCCAGGTATGAATTATCACTTTTTAGCTTTTTTATTTATTCTTATTGAGATTTGATTATCCCGCCGGCACTGCGAGATCTGTTACCGATCATCTGCCATGAGAAAGAGAATATTGTCACTTGCCTAAAAAATACGTAAATACATTCAAATAGATCAATATATTTAAATATTTCTGCTTGATGGTTACATCTTGGTAGAGACTTTTTAGCTTTGGTTGTTTAATGGCATCATTCAAATATTAACACTGGATTTTCCGTGAACCGACACGTTTTCGTCCTTGAAACAGGTGTCCGACAGCAGTTTCAGCAGGAAGAACGTGGTGGCGTTTCTGTTGAAGACCGCCAGGGAACACGGACTCAGAGGTCTTTGGCGGGGGAATACGGCGACCATGGCGAGGATCGTCCCTTCATCGGGGATTGCGTTCGCCGCAAATGACGTGTTTAAACACTTGTTGAAGGTGGACCGGAAGGAGGACGAAGAGTAAGCCCACTACCCCGCTTTGCAAAGAAAACATAAATGTACCCATAAATCCCCGTTACTTCACTGCTTCTACCGGAATATATTTCCAGCGCAGAATGCATAGAACTCAAACCACTACTCCTTACTAATGGACCATTATGGATTCAAGGAATATGAAAAAGGTTACCCATGAAACAAATTCAATGCGGAAAAATTAGCAGGGGGGGGAAGAAAAGACCGCCAGGAGGATGTGCATATTTTCAGATACATTCATTTACAAGGCATTGATAAAATTAAGGCGTGCGAATAAATTTCGGTAATGGTTTTGGACCAATTTGGGTTAAAGTAGTTTTTCCGTAGAACAGAAAGATGAAAACACTGGAACAGTCAAAGGGCGCTACGATTAGATTAACCGGAACATGTTCGTTCGACAGTTGTTTTGAGCGGTGCAGAAACTTATTTCATTTTTTTGGGAAGACGACTATTGGCACTTTAATCAAAGACAGAATTTTAAAAAGTAGACACTGGATTAGAGATCAGATCAAGCATTGACATCATTTGGAAATTTCGCAGACGTGAATGTGAGAAAATTGTATTTTTTGTGCCGGTTGTTGCCTGGATCCAGAAAGATTAGATGTCAGTACTGTTCAGCTTTTGTCCATTCGCAAACTACATAGAAGGTAGATTTCGAAATATTAATAAACAAAATCTACACTTAAGATAATATATTTACGTCCTTGAGAAGAACAGCATTATCTTTTTAATTTCGTGATCAAAAATGAAGAAATGATTTTCATTAATCCTTTAAATCAAGGTCTTGCTTTCACGTCACGAGTCGTGGACTTAATGATACACCTTCTCATTTATTGAATTCCCAAGATTATTTTATTATTCCCTTTTATACTCCTACATTTAACGATAAATTGAAATATTTAAAATCTAATCTCCTGACTGGACGATTCAGTCCAAAGGGTTTATTGGTTAATTTGAAAAAGGGACTACCACAGACCCAACCACACTCAAATTATAGCCGCATGATGTTTTTTATTAAGGTCCAAGCCGGCCCGTGGATTCCTGGCGGGCGCAATGGCTGGTCTGCTGGGCCACACAGCAACCTACCCGCTTGATGTGGCCAGGACCACCATGGCAGTCTCCAGCCCCAAGGAGTACAGAAATCTCTCTGAGGTAACCAGAAATGTTTCAGGGCTTCAGAAATAATATATGGTGTGAACGAAATTCGAAAAATAAATTCATTCGGCAATAAAAAATCATAGACTAAAGAAACGTAATACTTATGCGGTGGAATGACGTTGAAGAAAACACACGCCCACATCTTCTTAATTTATAATTTTAAAATTCATTTATTTTCTATTGCATCAGACCATTCGAGGAACCATTAAGAAAGAAGGAATACGCGGCCTCTACGCCGGGTATTCCGCATCGCTCATTGGTGTAGTCCCCAATGCAGCAATACGCTTCGGAATGTATGGCCTGCTTAAAGAGGTGTATGCCGGTAAGATATTTATGAAAGAAAAATCTTTTTCTTAGGATTAATTATTCGACAAACCTATGCTTAATATTTCTTCTTTTCAAACACTTATCTTACTTAAGCGATCAAAGATTTTTTAGAGTATGGAAGAACGCTCTTTGATGATGTAGTTTCAATTCAAAAACGTTATAAAAGTAGAACTGGAAATAGAGAAGCATGATCCCAACCATGTGCACGATTCAGCCTGGAGATTGTTAGGGTAGCAAGTAGTGATGGAGATAAGGAAGTGCGGATACGTGGCGAACGCAGGGCAAATAGGGGGAGTAGTTAGACTTGACATAACAGTTCACATTATTGACGCTAAACATTTATTGGGCAAGTCGTCCAAAGGAATGCAATCTCTACTAAAAAAAACATTTTGATTTGGATAGGAACAAATAGAATCAATTTAATTAAAGTAATTCATTTAAATACTGAAACAGCATGCTGAAGAAGTTGAAATCATTGCTTGGGAAATACATTCACACGCAATCAGAGAATTCAAGACCTACGAAAGAAAATCATCCTAAAGAATAAAAAAAATTAATTAGAAAGGTGGAACTTGCAACCAACCCATCCAGCTGCTCGTTCTTTCTGCCACATTACAATCAGTAAAAACAAAATGGAAGACAATCACATAAATTAGTTTTCATAAAGACCAATCGTTATTGAACAATCAAACAAAAGAAGTACCTTATTTGCTGTAAGAAGGCGAGTTTCTGTGTACATGTAAGATTCGAAAACAAACTTTCAATGCAGGAGTGCATGCGTGTTCGTTGTTATAGCACCTTATGCCGGAGGTTCGATCAAATACCTTCTGTAATTAAATAATTAGATACGGATAATATTTTAGAATAATCACGCGTGATATTGGTTTGTGACGCACGGTTATTATTAACCGTAGTGTACATTGAAGAATCGCGTTTGCAAACTTACGGAAGTTAACGTTGGATTTCGTTTATGGGCAAAAAAAATGTGTGAGTACCACTATGAACCCCCAACTGTCACCACAACCTCCCCACCGCACATCCAAGATAATGGTGCACAGTGCCACCACTGATCTGTCAGGTTCATTTCATTCGGTTCATTTCTAAACTCTTGTGCCTTTAAAGAAATTATCTTCAGTAGATGCCTGGCGCAATAATATATCGTGGTTCCATTTCAACAGAGCGCAAGGGTACTGAGTTAAACCCCTTAGAGCAAGGTGTTTGCGGTGCCGTGTCCGGAGCGACGGCTATGCTGCTCACCTACCCTCTGGAGGTAGTCCGAAGACACCAACAAATGGCTGCTCTTACGGACGGAAAGAAGAAAAGCTTCCTTGATACAATCAAGACGATACGTATGTAAGTGACATAATTTTTTAAGTATTGCTCTGACGAATCTCCACCTATGCCTTACCACAGACGTGTACATCACTCTATGCACAATAAAACTACCATTTTTCGAGTCTTTGATTAGACATCATGCCATTGCAAGCTTTTGAAAATAATCACCCATAATTTATTTCGAGCACAACCCTACAGAATCAATTCAGTAATCCCATGTTACCTTACTCCTTTCTTCGCCCTGCAGGAAGGGGGGGACCTGGAGAGGCCTCTATAAAGGGGTCTCGATAAGCTGTCTGATTGGGCCTCTGCAGGCAGGCCTAGCCTTCGCGGGGTTCGAGATTGCTAAAAAATTCATGCAACCAAGAGTACCCTGAGGTAAAGTAACTTATCTAAACTTATTGTAATATGCTGGTTCGATCCTATTAAATATATTGTGTTTTACCGATAATAAATAAAAATTCAAGAAAATTCCATCCATGAAACAAAATGGCAGTCTCTTTAGAAAATAAGTCCAAAAATCACTGACACTGTCTTCATGCTATTTTTGAATAACGGTTATGTAGTTTCCTTGTGCTCACAACAATTTTTATAAAGTCGAACTATGCTCAACAAGCCTCAAGTGCCTTACAATAACACTATTTCTACTCTCAAATAGTATCGAAGGCCGCCCACGCTCAGTTTTTTCTAGTGATGACCATTCTTGGGAAGTTTATGGCCATCTTTCCTGTCCTTTCTTCGAAAAGAACCAGACTAATGAGGACCTCGTTTCTTTCTGCTTTGACCAACATATTTTTCATATCATAGCTATTTTAATATGAACTTCGAGTACCATTATTATACGCGTCATTGCTCCTGCCCTCAAATATTTCAATCTCTAGAACTTCTAAATTACTTTTCACGCATTCACTCAAAGTCCACCTGTATGCCGAATAAGCCCCTTTGCTCTCGATCAATATATGCAGGATTGTCTAATTCTAATCCTCAGACTTTACTTCTTTTACAAATAATCCCAAACCTGAAACACTGCTGTAGTTTAAGTCGCATTCACGCTATATACAATTGTGAATAACGGACGCCAACCACTAAGATATTATTCCTGCCTCATTTACTCCTTGAGGAATCGTTTATATCCTGCCATAATCCCCAATCCATTCCTGATATTAGCCTTTTTTAAAATTACCTGTATCTTCCTCCTACGAAGATATGCTGTTACCATTTTATCGAGATTTGATTATCCCGCTGGCGCTGCGAGATCTGTTACTGAACATCTGCAATGAGAAAGAGAATATTGTCACTTGCCTAAAAAATACGTAAATACCTCCAAATAGATCAAGTTATTAAATAATTCTGCATGATGGTTACATTTTGATAGTATTTTTTTAACTTTGGTTGTTTAATGGCATCATTCAAATATTAACACTGGTTTTTCCGTGAACCGACACGTTTTCGTCCTTGAAACATGTGTCCGAAACAGCTTCAGCAGGAAGGACGTGGTGGCGTTTCTGTTGAAGACCGCCCGGGAACACGGACTCAGAGGTCTATGGCGGGGGAATACGAAAACCATTGCGAGGATCGTCCCTTCATCGGGGATTGCGTTCGCCGCAAATGACTTGTTTAAACACTTGTTGAAGGTGGACCGGAAGGAGGACGAAGAGTAAGTGAACTACCTCCCTTTTCAAAGAAAACATGAAAGTACTCATATATCCTCGTAACTTCACTTGTCACTTGAAACAAATTCAAAGTGGAAAAATTAGCCAGAGGGGAAAGGAAAGACTGCCAGGAGACTGTGTACATTTTCCGATACATTCATTTAGCAGATATAGATAAAAGAAAGACATTCGAATGATTTTAGGTAATGGTTTTGGACCAATTTGTGTTTAGGTAATTTTTCCCAAGAACAGAAAGATAATAACACAGGAACAAATTAAAGTCGCTAAGTTAAGAATAATAAAAACATGATCGTTCGACAGTTGTTTTGAGCGGTGCAGAAACTTACTTCATTTTTTTGGGAAGGCGACTGCATTTAACATTGTACTCCTGGAACTTTGATCGAAAACGGAATTTTGAAAGAAAACAAATGAGAACTCATATCAAGCATTGAGATCAGTTGGAAATTTGGCAGAGATGAATGTCGGCGAGTTGTACTTATAGGTCCGACCACATGGTGCCTGGATACAGAAGGAATTACAGAGTTGTATTTATAGTGCCGGTTTGTACCTCAATACGGAAAGATTAGAAGTCAGTACAGTTTAGCTTTTGCCCATTCCAAAAAAACATTAAAAGGTTGATTTGAAAATGAAAATCATTGAATACTACACCCAAAATAAAGTATGTTACTCCTTAAGAAAAACAGCATTTTATTTTTAATTCGGTCATCATAAATTTAAAATATTTTGAAAAATCCTTAAAATCCATGGCCTTACTTTCACGTCACAATTCATGGACATAATGATACACAATCTGTTTTATTTATATCAGAGGATAATCGAATTTCAATGCATGATTATTGATCATGTCCTACTATTTATACTCTAACATTTCATGATAATTTGAAAGATTATAATAAAGCCTTTGAATGGAAAAAGTAACACCCACGCTCCCAATATCGCCCGAATTAAAGCCGAATTATAATTATAATATAGTTCCAAGCCAGCCCGTGGATTCCTGGCAAGCGCAATGGCGCGTATGCTGGCCCACACAGCAACCCACCCACTTGATGTGGCCAGGACCAGGATGGTAGTGTCCAGCCACAAACGTTTTGGAAACCTCTCACAGGTAACAGATATCATTAGGACCTTCAAAAATAACGGAAATTACTAAAGGAATTTGTGATATCAATGAATTTGGAAAAACTTCCTTGAAGCATATATTTATTCAAATAATGGGTATTCTACACAGTAACACTTTGAATAAAAAGAATTCTTTGAAAACCCTTCGCCCTCACGAGTAAATTTAGTTGTAAAAATACTTGATCACAAAATTCCTCTTGATGATATATCAGCAAATGAAAAGGTAGCCAAGCCATTGAATAAAATTAGTTGAGCCAATGCACAAACAATCATCCAAATATTGAAGCAAAGCCAATTTCAACGCAACAGTCTCGTGAGCCGCCTTTTATCATTAATTACATTTCAGGAAATTACATTTATGATTCATAATGACAAAATAGGAGCCAAAGAAATATTATTTCACCCTCAACTGACTAGACCAGTATTATAAATCGCTTAAATCGAGAGGAGCTTATTTCGCCGCCGAGTGTTTGGTTTATCTTTAAAAAACGGTAAACGTGCATGTGCCGACCGAGGACAAAAACTCCCTACGCGCCATTTTCGAATTCGCGCTCGCTTATTATATGTATTGCATTTGTACCATATATGAAAACTACAAATTTTATATAAAAAATGAATAGTATTAATATTTTCAGTTGACTGAAATAAAAGTACTACATATTACACTTACAAGTAAAAATATTTTGTTTTAATGTTCTTCATATTGTTAATAGTAATTTTGTTTTAAAAAAGCAATTACTCAAAGATCGAATCCACGTCTTAACATTGACTCATATGCGTTCAATTTATTCAATGTGTATTACATTTTAATATGGCAATATTTAATATTTAAACCTTCATTGTCGAAACAGAATGCCATTAAATGGCTCATCAAAGAAGATATGTGGACAGTAGCAGTTCTTCTGCGACGGACGGAGCTTCGTCAATGAACTGAATTTACAATTTCGTGGAAATGACGCTAACGTTATAAGGGCAGAATCTGTGATGACTGTGTTTATTTCCAAGTCGATTGCATTGACGCGCAACATAGGTCGCCGTGATATTCATTACTTAATTCTCTGCATAAGCTAGAGGAGCAAGGTGGTATGGGTAATGAAGATCTCAGAGTCCTTCGTGACCACAGAGCCACCATGCATAAAAATAGGACGCAGCGACTTGAAGGATCTTCCATTTTTTGGGAATTCCTGACTGGGAGATAAATCCGTTTGCAGACATTGAGGAAGTTGATGTATTTGAGGAAGAATCGATTGGACTAAAAAATGACGTTGAATTGATTCCCAAGTTTAAGATTGAATATCAAGAGTTATGTTAACAGATGGATGTCTCCGATTGTTATCCTGCATTATGGATAGTGGTCAAAAGACTGTATCTTGCGTTCGCGACTTAATATTTGTTGGAACGTGGTTTTAGTGCAGTCATTAAGCTTATTTCCAAGGAGAGATAAAGAATTCAGTTTTGTGAACGCGGTGAAACCCATCTAAGTTTTCTTTTTTCATTAGTTGAAAATGTTCATCATATATATCCGCTTGATTCAACTACAAAAATGGCTTGTAACCTTGTAAAAAAGGATTTCTTAAAATTATTCGTTTTGATAATTTATATTTATGTGAAAAGTATATTTTCACCTAATTTCCTATCATTGCGAAATAATTGTATTGCATTAATATGATGTGAAACCCATAAATCTATTGGATTCTTGATAAACATTTCATTTGTACTTTTTTCAATGTTCCTCATTTGATGCCTGCCGTGAGTCACAGTCACAAAACCTGCAGTGAGTTCAGCTATAAATTCAGAGAAGCGCTGAGAATGTTAAAAAAAGGTTGCAGTCCGATTTGAAAAAGAGTTCGAAGGGCAAAGACGTAATTTCCAAAGATGCATTTCAACGGAAACTATAACAATGACGCGTTAAAACATTAATAATTGTGCTAAAAGACTAACACTACTTCAAAACTAAAATATCTCGAGTTTACCTACAGATATATCCCAAGACATTCCAGTCTACCATAAGAAATACACATGGTAAACGCCTGACTGAATATTCGTTAAAGGGATGATTAGGCGAATTAGTCACAGACAGATTAAATGAGCAAATATTTTCAGCTAGTTTTCCCAAAGCGTCGATTAATTAGATATATTGCAGCAAGCAACAATTATCCTAAACCACTCGGTGAACATGAGAATCGTTTACATTCCATATCTCTACCATCGATTTCATCAGAAGTATTAAAACATTACTGTAAATAATCTTATGAACTTTCTTGAGGGCAAAAAAGGCAATAATCTATCAACGAAACATTATAAATTGTTAGCCTTTGATTCCTCCCATCGTTCTATTTACGAATATTCATTGTTAACGTAGTCATAGAAGAAAACGAAGCCGAATGTTTGATATAAATATGCTATTCTGAAAACCATTAGGGTATACTAATGATATCCGAGGAAACGTGGCAGTGCTCGACATTTTAAATTAAAACTGTTTTTTCTCGCAAGAAGGGTAAAGAGCTAGATGACGGTACACACGCGAAACTAGCCTCTCTTGAACAAGAAAGGGTACGAAATACAATAATTACCGTAAATGACAAGCAAGAGTTGAAAGTCAACCAGTGTAAAAGAAAAGAATGCGAATTATATGCATTCGTGTAATTATTTATTAAAATTATTCAGAACTCATCTCTATACGAAAAAATTGGTCGAAATAGAGGACTGACCCTCCATATTTAGGGTGGTAAGCTTCCTTATCAATGCTACCAAATACGAATAAAGAAAAATCAGAAACCATTTGGAGACATTGAACGTTTGTTTTGTGTCTCACTCGAGTTGCTTCTTTCACCTTGGAATCCAAATAAACTAATTCCAAGTAAATGTAATCGTGTATAGATTTCAACCTTGAGGTATTGAGAATCGAAAAAACATTTGCGTTTCCTTAAAAGACACGAGATCCTGTACCGCTAATTTGAATTTCATACTCCGGAGGTTCGGTTCTCTGCGTTTGCGGTCAAGCCACCCTTGGAACGAGGCAAGAGTCTATTCCCGACTGGAACGTTAACGGTATTCACTTGATTTGTCAATCAATTACTTATAGATCCCGTTAAATTACTTTGCCTTGTATACTGACTGCGTTTAAATATTACAATTGTTTTTCTTCAAAAACTACAGGACAGGCGTTGGCGCGATTTTCATTGAGGTAGGTCTATACTTATGAAGTAAACATGATATTTAATACCATAAGTTTTAATGAAGGAGGAAGATTTATTTTCCTCACTGAAACACTGACAATTTTGATCAAATTTTGAACTGACTGAACGATGCTAGGATTTGAGAACTTTCATAGTTTGACGGTTAATCACACATATTCTTACATACGCCAACAATGAGTTAAACAAATTATTCATTGTGCTAATATGTCAGTGTTAAGTGTTACCAATCATTTTGAATTGGCTAGTGTAACAACGTTTTGATGCAGAATGTGGTTATGTCAATTGCTTGCTTTTAATTGCTGGTAATTATTCGAATCCTCAATTCAAGTGGTTGACCATCACATTTCAATACACCCTTTCCACCAAAATAAAAATAACACATACCAAGAAGCTGCGGCAAATGCCACGACATTAACTTTAACTTTAACTGAAATTGTTACATTATAAGTATATAAGTTGGCAGAGGGTGTTATTCATTGTCATAGGCTACACAAAGCATAAATATGCATAGTCTTAATTCCTAATATATTGAATAGTCCTAATATATTTCTAACTTATAATGCATATAATTCAAACCGCCACTTCTTACTAATGCACCATGACCGACTCAGGGAATTCAATTTGGGTAACCTATTCATCAAATTCGATGGAAAAAAGGTAGCGGAGAGGAAAACAAAAGAGTGCCAGGAGGCAGTGCAAATTTTCAGATCCATTCAATCAGAAGCTATAGATATAATTGAGGCGTGTGAATGAGTTTCGGTAATGATTTTGGACCAGTTTGTGTCCGAGGCGTTTGTCCGAGGAAAGAGAAAGTTGACAACACGGGAACAATTCAAGGGCACTACCGTTATATTAACCACGACATGTTCGTTGGACAGTTATTTTGATCCATGCAGACTCATACCACATATTTATGGAAGAAGACTGCATGTATCATTGTACTCTTGGCACTTTGATCGTCGAGGGAATTTTGAAAGAAGAATAGCAGAGAACAAATGGGAAAAATACGCCTTATGGAAACATTGAGGTGAGTTGGGAATTTCGCAGAGATGAATGTTAGCGAGTTTTTCTTATAGGTCCGTCCACTTGGTGCCTGGATACTGAAAGATAAGAAGTCAGTACAGTTCAGCTTTTGCCCATTCGGAAACTACATTAAACTGTAGATTTCAAAATAAAAATACATACAATCTACACCCAAATTAAAATACTTAAGAAAAATTAATCTGAGGTACAATATCAAACATATTTTGATGTCAGTATGTAACGTGTAAGCTTCTTAAGAAGATCAGAATTTCATTTTTACTTCCATGATAAATAAATAATCTCCCATGGACTAAAACCTTGTCATTGTGGAAAGTATTGTCTTCCGATGACCCCTAGAGCTATGCTGGCAACATTAATAATAATTACTCCTGGTAGGGTCACCCATGCCGGATAGGTCGAAGGTTAAAAGCCAGACAAAAGGAAGTCCACTTAGCGTCTGTTTTTCAGTGAGGCAGCTGTAAAGGTGTCTGAACCAAGTGAGGCGGCCTTTGAGTGATGGTGTCAGTTTAGGAACACTTTTGAGGAAGTTATCGGGAAGCAACCTTAATTTTAATTCCCATGAACAAATTAATGGGAATGTATGGAAATATGATTTGCCCAATCGGTCGCGTGTCGTGCCAGGCAGCGGGAGAAAGAAGGCTTCCGCGGTCGTCATCTCACGAAACCCTTGCAAAGGAAAAGCGACAGCAGTAGGACAAGGGATGCAGAAGAAGAAGACCAATAATTACTTAGGAAATGATAAGTTTAAATTTGGGAAGGGGCGAAGCACGCGTGATGCCATTGCAGTACTGATATCACAGGTCTAGAGAAGTACAGAATACAATCAGTACGTTTTTGCCTGATCCGTAGATATTGAGAAGGCGTTTAATAGAGTGATTTGGGAATAAATCTTCAGTAAATTGCAAAAAACAGGCACAGGTTGGAGCGAAAGGAGGCTAATCAACAACATGCACATGTGGATACCTGGCGGGCGCAATGGCTAGTCTGCTGTCTAACACAGCAACCTATCCAATTGACGTTGCTAGGACCAGGATGGCAGTCTCCAGCCCCAAGGAGTACAGAAATCTCTCTTAGGCAACCAGAAATACTACCTTGATCAAAAAGTTCCCGGAATAACCACCGTGTGGCGCTCCCATCGTTCCGATTTGAGTTCTGTTTTTTTTGTTAAATTGGTACATCTGTTGTTGATATTCCCTTTAAATCTTAGTGTCATAACTTGACATTTGCAAAAGTTACGGTCGGTTTTCGGTATGTCCATCAGTGCTTCCTGCGATTTTTCCATTACTTCCTCTCGGCTGCTAAAACGCGTTCCCCGTAATGGTTTTTTAACTCGATTGAACAGAAAGAAGTCACAGGGAGCCAAATCAGGTGAATTCGGTGGCTGTTGGATGGTATTTGTTGCATTTTTCGTCAAAAAATTACGAATAATGATAGCACTGTGCGACGGTGCGTTATCATGGTGCAAAATCCACGAGTTTTCTGCCCACATTTCTGGTCTCTTTCGGCGAATTGCTTCACGCAAACGTCTCATAACGCCCAAATAATACTCTTTGTTTACTGTCTGGCCTTCTGGCAAAAATTCATGATGCACTACACCGTTGTAATCCATGAAAACCGTCAGCATTGCCTTCTTTTTTGACTGAAAACGACGTGGTTTTTTTGGTCTCGGCTCATTTGGTGAACGCCATTCACTTGCCTGATGTCTGGATTGCGTGTCGTACTCATAAACCCACGTCTCGTCTCCAGTAATGATCCTTTTGATGAATGTGGGATCGGATTCAGCCTCGCAAATCATGTCTTTTGCGACGTCAACACGGTCTCTTTTTTGCATGAAATTGAGGTCTTTTGGCATGCTACACGACGGAAACCCAAATCATTAACCACAATGTCTTGGGTGGATCCATAGGCAATGTTCAAGTCCTCCGCTATTTCTCTGATGGTTAATTTGCGGTTATTGACCAACATTTCTTTTACTTTATCAATTGTTTCACCGACTTTCGATGTCGATGGTCTGTTCATCATCTTCGATTGACTCACGACCACTTCTGAACCGCTCGTGCCACTGGTAAACGACCGTTTTTTTTAGAGAATCGTTGCCGAAACACTTTTCCAACATTTCCAACGTCCGTGCGCCACTAAATCCGTTTTTTACGCAAAATTTAATACAAGTTCGTTGTTGCAAATTTAAATCCATTTCTGAAATTGTAAAAAATCGCCAACACACACAGAGATAGATGTACTCTTGGCTACGTAACTTTTGCAAATGTCAAGTTATGACACTAAGATTTAAAGGGAATATCAACAACAGATGTACCAATTTAACAAAAAAAAACAGAACTCAAATCGGAACGATGGGAGCGCCACACGGTGGTTATTCCGGGAACTTTTTGATCAAGGTAGTATTTCATGCCGTCAAATATAATTTATGGTATAAAAAGAATTTGTAAATCAATGCATTTCTTTATATAAATGCATAGACTTAAAAATCGTAATCATAACAATGTAGAATGAAACTAACAGAAAACACACAACCATATCTTTTTAATTCATTAGTTTAATATGTACTTATTTTCTATTACACCAGGCCGTTTGAGGAAGTATTAAAATTGAAGGATTCCGGGGCCTCTAACCAGGGTATTATGCATCGCTCATCGGTGTTGTTCCCAAAGCAACAATCCGTTTTGGAATTTATGACCTGCTTAAAGAGGTGTAAGCTGGTATGATATTTCCATAAGAGACATCTTTTTCTTACGATTATTATTCAACACCTATGCCTAATATTTCTTTTTTTCAAACACTTATTTTATTAAAACCGTCAAAGGATTTGAGGTTTATGGAATCGTATATAGATTTGTAGTTAAAGCAATAGTTTCAAAGTGCGGAAAAAAGGTAAACGCATGGCAAATAGGGGGGAGCTGTTAGACGGGACCTATCATACCACTTATATTTACTAACGTTCAACATTAAATGGGGTAGTCGCGCAATGGAATGCTATCCCTGCTGAAAAAAACGAGTTTTAGGCATAATTATTTTAGGGATATTATTAAAACAAGAATCAATTATAGACCATAAGAAACACGATAATGATCCATGAATTAAGGAGGCAAACACTGAATGAAGTCAAAAGGTACTGCTATTTGAATTTGTTTGAAAAAGAGCCAAAATATTACGAGGACTCTTAAAAAATTAATGAAATAGTTTTTTAAATAACATACTTTTACTATGATTAAACATTTTATGGGCCTTCTCAATGCAGACCCCTTTCAATGGAAGGCAAATGTCCACATTTGATCAAAGTTTCAATACATAGGTTAAACATAATTATTTATGGGAACTGAATGCAAACGAAATGGTTTAACAACCTACACCAGAATTCCAAAGAAGATTCGCTCCTTTCAAAAGGTGGTCTCTTCATGTCGATCCTGTTATGTTTGCACGTGAATCATCGTATTGAAACATTCAGCCTATCCAGATGAGGTTTGGCGATTGAATTGTTTTGAGTTATTATGTTATTTCCTCTACTTTACTTCATTCAGAGGTGTCCGACTTCACTTGTTTAATTCCACCGGATTGAAAAATGAAACCCAAGGTTACTTTTCTTTATTGCCTACCTTCTCTCAATCTAAACGTTGCAAAATGAATGAGTAGACTATCAGAAGACGAAGGAAAGTATCATTTAGGTAGAAAAGGGACTGAGAATCTCATAACAATACTGGTGATATTTACGTAGAAATATATAATAAGGAATAAACTACCGGGTATTCGATTAATTATAGGACATAATAACAGACTCTCCTTAAAAGAAATATTTGATAAAAAAAGATGATTTAATTGAAAGAATAGCATTAAGATACATCTACAATATAACTGCCAAGCCACCACAATGGCGTGTGGCGGGGGGTGTTTGGTCACCAGCCTTCAAAGGCAACAAAACCAAATTCAAAACCAACACATATGTAACCTAATAAATAATTTCACCTTAGTATGCAGTAAGAAATTCATCCAATAACGTGCCAGCTAGAATTTGAAAAGCAAGAAGGCAAAATTCCACTACCACATGAACATGCAGCATTCAACCGCCTCCACCCCAAGGAAACATGCAGGGAATGTGATCCAACGCTGCAGGTAGCGGGAGGGTGTCCCAACAGAGTGAGACGAGGGATGGAAGGGGAATCTTAAAAACAGAAAAGGCAGAGCAAATAATACTGTAAAGAGCCCTACATTGTGTAATGGCATTCTAATGCATTGTTGCGGAAAGAAAGAGTTTCGACAAAAAAATAAACGAATTTGGTGAAAGTTCATGCAATTGAGTAGAACTAATTATTCCCTAGCCGCTGAGGGTGGCAAGTTGAGTATTCAAATATATATAGTATAACCCTATAGTTACTATCCCATATTGTCTTTGAAAAGAAGGAGTCCTTGGGTCTGCTAGTTCTGGCGTCTATTTCCCGACTACCCACTACCTCTAGGGCTTCTCCAGCTAATTTTAAAAAAAAATCCCGTTGATTTACCACCGTACATTTATTTAGATTTAATGAAAATCCCCATTTTGAAAACCATTTAGTAATGCTACTTGGATCACGTGCTAGAATTAAACGATCCCCATCTCCAGATATCTCTCGAATATTCACCGTGTCATCCGCGAACGTCCTAAATTGACTTTTCACTGCGCGGTTCAAATCGTCAACAAATATCAAGGAAAGCAACGGAACGCTTCACTGAATTACCCCCGAAGTCACTTCCTTCGCCGTCGAAACTAGCGCGGTCAAGGACTGCTCTCTGTTCCCTCTCTGAAAGAGTCTTCAACCATATTTATTGCGCCCTTGCTTATGCCTGCAACCTTCAATTCATGAATAAGTTTACGATAGGGAACCTCATCAAATGCCTTTTGAAAATCTAAAAAGATCGCATCCCCATAACTACAACTTCTACCCCATAAAAGTAAGTCATGAGTGATTTAACGTAACAGTTTCAGGTTTAACTTTGTAGAAATACTGCATTACAAGGGTTAAAACAAACTTAGTATTTCCATGATGATGACGCGCGGCATCGCAACCATTGTCGTGAAATATTAAATCCTTTTGGTGGAAATGTTATGCTTCTATTTAACCTCATAATGAGTGAAAAACCCTAATTCGGTCTCAAGGAGCAGGTTTTTCTGAATCAGTGTTGCCATTAAAAAGTTAATTTTATCAAAGTATCTCGTCATGAAACTGATAATCATATGCTTCAAAATTTTGCAACATACAGAAGTGGGAGAAATGGGTTTGTAATAATTGAAGAAATGGAATTTAAGGATCCTTCCTGTCAAAACAAGCGTTATTCACGCGGCCTTCCAATTCTGAGGGACTTTGCACTCTGTGTGGGATTTATTATATATCGTATAACTTCAAGGTACGTGGCAATGTTAGGAGATAAATGTTTTATCACCTTAGCTGGTATATGTTCAGTACACGCGGATTTTTTGGCTATTATCTCAAAGAGTAATTTCGCAATTCCATGTTTGTCCGCTGTTATTTTTGCCATTCGTTCAGTATGTATTGTTTATATGCGATACACGGTAGCAACTTCGTTCGTGAAAACCCATAGGAATAATACATTTTTAATGTTAGCTTTTCCCCCAAAATCGGTATAATGAAATTGTTACACTTGCATAAGCAAGCAACGGTTTGGGTACCTCCGTTTACTTGTAGTAGTTTTTTGAGGGGAGGCGACCGACAGCCAAGGTCATTTGCGCCATAGGGGATGGACAGGAAAGGATGAAGGGTGGAGAGAAACCCGGCGTCGGCATTAGCCTACTCTTTACATAAGGCGCCAAGGGGTCCGCAGTTTAACGTCCCATCCGACGGACGGCGTACTCCCTCAAAGTGCCCTCCACAAAGCACCTCAAGTAGGGATCGAGATACCTCTGAAAAATATTCAACACCGCCGCACCCCCCGTATACAGTCCATCCTGCTCCCTTTGACTTTTTCTTATTCCCTGACATGAAGAAATGGCTGGCAGGAAAAAAATGTACATCAAACGAGGAATTTGTCGCCGTGACGGAGGCGTATTTTGGAGAGTTCGACAAATCCTATTTTTCGGAGGTGTTAAAAAAATGGTCCGAACGGTGGGAGAAATGCATCTTTCTAAAAGGGGACTATGTTGAAAAATAAAAAATAAAATATTTTTGAAAAAATGGTTCCTACATTTCTAACAGGGGTACTTATTGTACCGCCCTCGTATATACATAAATCCCGTGCATCTTTTCTTAAAAGTACGCTGCACTACCTTGTTCCCATGGTGTTAAATCCGTAATATAGAGGCGTCAAGATTCGGGAAGCAAAAAATCTCCCTGCTCAATAAACGGATCCTCATGCTTGGGCATTTTTTTGTGTTTGGATCCCCATGCCAAAGAACAAGTAATTACATTTACTGTAAACTTTACTCAATTTATGACAGTGCATAAATTCATTTCCATTTAATCGTAAAGAATCCCAACTTTGTAACTTTACCGTAACTAGCAATTTTTTATTGTTTACAATTCAGCACAAAGTCCCATAAAATAATTCCTAGTGCCAAAGGCTTTATCATGCCAACAATTTTAGGATTTTAGCAATGCGAAGAGATTAAGTAGGTGGTGCATGGACATTTTCACATATTAGCTACCGTGAGAGGCTAATGAAAAGTAAATGGCCGGATAAGATATCAATTTCATGGAGTGAAAGCGTTTTTGAAGGCAAAAGAAAAAGAATTTCACTTCTCTCACAACATTTCGGCCAGCAAACGAGGCAAATCCATCACTTTGCGTTGAGTAACTAACGACTCTAAGAACTCTTAAGTCATTTCAATGCAACAATTTCAGAGTGTAAAAATCATTCGCCTTGACTGGGATTCGAACCCAGATCCCTCAATATCCTGTCGTTTCTTTGGAACTCTTAAGTCTTCAATCTAACCAAGGATATTATTACCTTCCTGCCCTTCTTTTGCTGTTCCATCTCGTTCACTTTATAAGCAAATCAGGGTCGAAACACTCCCGTTTTCAGGATTCGCGTCATTTGCAGGACCTCACACTACGTCACTTGAGCCTCAATACTAAAGACCCATTATAGAAGGACATTTCTGTACATACCGTTTCCGTGATTGAATTCGTCGACGTGAACCCCTGGTGCAATTTCTTTCGCCATCACGCGATTTCATAGCCGATAACTGCAAAAGCCGAACACTAGAACTTCGATGCAAGCTTCAGTATACTTTTTCCGGTTTCGCGATGGCCCTTGGTCGCCCACTATGGAAGCAAATCCAATAAACGCCATCGCAGAAAAACAACAGTATACACAATTGCGGTGATGTATAATAGACTCACGATAATCCAATCGTTTCACACACGTCTTCGAAAATGAACTTCTTAACAACAACACTGTCTGTGAGCAGAAGACCGACTGAGCGGGGCGAAGAACTATGAAAAAATGGCCTTTCTCTCTCGGGTCAAAATGAGCCTCATGCCCATATGAATTGGTCGTAAGGTTACACTTGATCGTTGTCTACGGTGGACAACTTCCCTTCGAATCCAATGCACCCAGACTTAACCGTTTCCAAGAAACATGGCGTCATGATGCTACACACTCGTATCTCTGCAAAGAGGCATCGAACATGGTGGAACACTTTCAACACCAACTCTCAAAGATAGATAGATTGAGACCAATTGACATCCGGCATTGAAAAAAATGGTATCTTTCGATTTGACCTCTTAACATCGCATTACTATACTATAATTATGTATACCTATATTATTGAGCATTATGAACAGGAAGGAATGTCATCTCCCTTTAATATCAATCATGATTACCTTCTTACAAATATTCCTCCCGATAATTAAACAATAAATCCAGCCGACATTGGCCAATGGCGAACGTCAAAATATAATATCATATGCGTTAGGAATATAAAAAAATTCATAATTCAATTAATCTCGTGGAAATATTAAAAAAAAATAGAAAAAATGAGACGCTCAATCATCACGGGTAATATAGTACGCTTGTATATGGTTGATTGGGATGACCGTAAACATTTAATGTGACATGATCTTTAAGATGTTTTGATGATTTGTCAATTGACTATTGAAGAAGGATTGCATGTATTTTCATCAAACAATATAAAGCACTGCAGTCTTAAAAATATAGTTTGAAATTCCCATATCGCCTGCGCCATATCTATTAGACGGACGAACCCATTGTTGCGCTGCCAAGCAACGATTTCAGAATATTTCCCTTCGTTCGACGACTGTGGATGCGATATTTGTTCACTGCGAAAGAGATAAGCTCGAAAAACGTATTACATTTGTGTGTGGCACGTGTTTTTCGTATTTCCGAGAAAAAATGGACAACACATCAGACAACAAGGTAAGTTTGTAGTATCCATCAGTCCTTTTCGGTAGTGAATAATGGATAAAACCACCATTTTACACCAAGATTTATTTGAGTTTAAAATAATTCGCACCTATTATGTGTTCACTGAAACCTAATCATTACTAAGGCCATTACCTTTTGAATTTGACCATTTGCTTACCTGCCACTTACAGTTCCAATTGAAAAACATTGCCATGAGAATTTACTTGATTAAACATGACAGTATTATCGAAAAGAAAGGAAAAATTAATATGAATTTATTATTATATAATTCGGACTTAAGTTCATGTAAAATCACGTGTGCTTCGAAATGAAGTGTGTCTGCAAAAGTTTTAAAATAGGACGTGGATTAATTCTCAAATTGAATAAATGAAAAATGAATTAGAAATACGTCGCTGACATTTGATAATTTCGATAAAAGAAAGCGACTGAATTCAATCATTTATTCCAACTTAATTATTTCAATTATGTAACATTGATTAACCAGTTGATAATACGCTTAGAATGTCACAAATTCTATTTCATCGAACTCTTGGCGCCCATACCAGCGTGATAAGTAGTGCTATGAAAACTATTCAATTCTTGGCATGGGTTGAAACAGCACACGCTATTGCATCTCCAATACATTGCACAATGCTAGGTCAAAGGTATGTTACATGGTTATACATAATAATAACAGAGTTTAAAATTAATCGGCATTTGTGATAATCAAGGTCAATCTGCCACACAAACCATATTGGAAAAGGGTAACTAGGAAGAGTTTAGGAATTGTATTCATTAAAGGCAATCTAAATAGGAATCTTATTCTGGAAAATGTTATTTTTAGTTTACTTATTGAAGGAAAATGTGACAATTTTGATGGAAACTGTTCAGGGAATAGATTTATGGAAATGTAGCTCGCATTTCGCGTGCGTCACATAAAGAATTGCAATCAAGGCAATCACGAAATCAACCCGCCAGGTAAGAGGTAGAAATCATTTATAAGAAAACGGACGTGGTGAGATATTGAAAACTCAAACTATCACATACATCATCGTCAAGCATTCGTTTTAAGGAAGAGTACAGATTTAGAAATGATTTAGAAGCATTGCATCAGATATATACTTTTAAGAAAGTGAAAAATGATCAAGGCGAGGACTATGAATAATGATGGTTAAAAACACTAGGGAAGGCATAAGCATGCAAATTAGATATTATATATAAAGAAGGTCGGAAGTATATTCTTTCAGACATAATGGGAGTATTTATAGAAGTGAGTTCGTAGGACTGGGGTAAATGTGCCGTGACCTCACGCAAATCGAGCGAACATAAGATGCCAAATATTGTAAGGAATGAGAGGATATTCATTGGCTGTCTTCAAGAAAGGTAGGGAAGGTGTTGACACGTTGAACATTGAGGTATTTGAATACTTATAGAATACGCATCAATTTTAATATTATAATCGTTTAAGAAGACCCAGGATTCATGTCCCTGACACTGACGATGTAAATTTAATTATACACTAATTGAACAATTCTAGGATTTAAGGATTTTCATAGTTCGATGGTTGATCATAAATATTCTATTCACAATACTTGCATACCTTTGTTCAACAATTATTCATGGTACGATTGATTACTAATACGTCATCGTATTGCGGTTTTCAGTGTTAACATTGACTTGATTAGATTCATGAAATAGTACTTTATAGGGTGACATGTAGTTAAGAAATAAAGACGCTTTTAATTCTTGGTAATTATGCGACTTCTTAATTCAAGTAGCTCGCCATTTCCCTTGCATGGGCTCTAACCACCAAAATATAAATAAACACAATTTACGGGGGGTTTTTTTTATCATACATGCTACAAAAAAAACTCTAAAATTCTAACTAGTATTCCTTTGATATACAGATGAAGACAGGCGTTTTTTCGTCTTTCCTGGCCGGGGCTACATCGTCCGCCGTCGCCAAAACGGCTGTGGCTCCATTAGAATTGGCCAAAATAAACTTCCAGGTATGAATTATCACTTTTTATCTTTTTTATTTATTCTTATTGAGATTTGATTATCCCGCCGGCACTGCGAGATCTGTTACCGATCATCTGCCATGAGAAAGAGAATATTGTCACTTGCCTAAAAAATACGTTAATACATTCAAATAGATCAATATATTTAAATAATCAGCATGATGGTTACATCTTGGTAGAGACTTTTTAGCTTTGGTTGTTTAATGGCATCATTCAAATATTAACACTGGATTTTCCGTGAACCGACACGTTTTCGTCCTTGAAACAGGTGTCCGACAGCAGTTTCAGCAGGAAGAACGTGGTGGCGTTTCTGTTGAAGACCGCCAGGGAACACGGACTCAGAGGTCTTTGGCGGGGGAATACGGCGACCATGGCGAGGATCGTCCCTTCATCGGGGATTGCGTTCGCCGCAAATGACGTGTTTAAACACTTGTTGAAGGTGGACCGGAAGGAGGACGAAGAGTAAGCCCACTACCCCGCTTTGCAAAGAAAACATAAATGTACCCATAAATCCCCGTTACTTCACTGCTTCTACCGGAATATATTTCCAGCGCAGAATGCATAGAACTCAAACCACTACTCCTTACTAATGGACCATTATGGATTCAAGGAATATGAAAAAGGTTACCCATGAAACAAATTCAATGCGGAAAAATTAGCAGGGGGGGAAGAAAAGACCGCCAGGAGGATGTGCATATTTTCAGATACATTCATTTACAAGGCATTGATAAAATTAAGGCGTGCGAATGATTATCGGAAATGGTTTTGGACAAATTGTTTTAAAAGTAGTTTTTCCCAAGAACATAAAGATTATAATACTGGAACAATTCAAGGGCGCTACGATTAGATTAACCGGAACATGGTCGTTTGACAGTTGTTTTGAGCATTGCAGAAACTCATTTCATTTTTTTGGGAAGACGACTATTGGCACTTTAATCAAAGACAGAATTTTAAAAAGTAGACACTGGATTAGAGATCAGATCAAGCATTGACACCATTTGGAAATTTCGCAGACGTGAATGTGAGAAAATTGTATTTTTTGTGCCGGTTGTTGCCTGGATCCAGAAAGATTAGATGTCAGTACTGTTCAGCTTTTTTCCATTCGCAAACTACATAGAAGGTAGATTTCGAAATATTAATAAACAAAATCTACACTTAAGATAATATATTTACGTCCTTGAGAAGAACAGCATTATATTTTTAATTTCGTGATCAAAAATGAAGAAATGATTTTCATTAATCCTTTAAATCAAGGCCTTACTTTCTAGTCACGAGTCGTAGACTTAATGATCCACCTTCTCATTTATTGAATTCCCAAGACTATTTTATTATTCCCTTTTATACTCCTACATTTAACGATAAATTGAAATATTTAAAATCTAATCTCCTGACTGGACGATTCAGTCCAAAGGGTTTATTGGTTAATTTGAAAAAGGGACTACCACAGACCCAACCACACTCAAATTATAGCCGCACGATGTTTTTTATTAAGGTCCAAGCCGGCCCGTGGATTCCTGGCGGGCGCAATGGCTGGTCTGCTGGGCCACACAGCAACCTACCCGCTTGATGTGGCCAGGACCACCATGGCAGTCTCCAGCCCCAAGGAGTACAGAAATCTCTCTGAGGTAACCAGAAATGTTTCAGGGCTTCAGAAATAATATATGGTGTGAACGAAATTCGAAAAATAAATTCATTCGGTAATAAAAAATCATAGACTAAAGAAACGTAATACTTATGCGGTGGAATGACGTTAAGGAAAACACACGCCCACATCTTCTTAATTTATAATTTTAAAATTCATTTATTTTCTATTGCAACAGACCATTCGAGGAACCATTAAGAAAGAAGGAATACGCGGCCTCTACGCCGGGTATTCCGCATCGCTCATTGGTGTAGTCCCCAATGCAGCAATACGCTTCGGAATGTATGGCCTGCTTAAAGAGGTGTATGCCGGTAAGATATTTATGAAAGAAAAATCTTTTTCTTAGGATTAATTATTCGACAAACCTATGCTTAATATTTCTTCTTTTCAAACACTTATCTTACTTAAGCGATCAAAGATTTTTTAGAGTATGGAAGAACGCTCTTTGATGATGTAGTTTCAATTCAAAAACATTATTAAAGTAGAACTGGAAATAGAGAAGCCTGATCCCAACCATGTGCACGATTCAGCCTGGAGATTGTTAGGGTAGCAAGTAGTGATGGAGATAAGGAAGTGCGGATACGTGGCGAACGCAGGGCAAATAGGGGGAGTAGTTAGACTTGACATAACAGTTCACATTATTGACGCTAAACATTTATTGGGCAAGTCGTCCAAAGGAATGCAATCCCTACTAAAAAAACATTTTGATTTGGATAGGAACAAATAGAATCAATTTAATTAAAGTAATTCATTTAAATACTGAAACAGCATGCTGAAGAAGTTGAAATCATTGCTTGGGAAATACATTCACACGCAATCAGAGAATTCAAGACCTACGAAGGAAAATCATCCTAAAGAATAAAAAAAATTAATTAGAAAGGTGGAACTTGCAACCAACCCATCCAGCTGCTCGTTCTTTCTGCCACATTACAATCAGTAAAAACAAAATGGAAGACAATCACATAAATTAGTTTTCATAAAGACCAATCGTTATTGAACAATCAAACAAAAGAAGTACCTTATTTGCTGTAAGAAGGCGAGTTTCTGTGTACATGTAAGATTCGAAAACAAACTTTCAATGCAGGAGTGCATGCGTGTTCGTTGTTATAGCACCTTATGCCGGAGGTTCGATCAAATACCTTCTGTAATTAAATAATTAGATACGGATAATATTTTAGAATAATCACGCGTGATATTGGTTTGTGACGCACGGTTATTATTAACCGTAGTGTACATTGAAGAATCGCGTTTGCAAACTTACGGAAGTTACGTTGGATTTCGTTTATGGGCAAAAAAACTGTGTGACTACCACTATGAACCCCCAACTGTCACCACAACCTCCCCACCGCACATCCAAGATAATGGTGCACAGTGCCACCACTGATCTGTCAGGTTAATTTCATTCGGTTCATTTCTAAACTCTTGTGCCTTTAAAGAAATTATCTTCAGTAGATGCCTGGCGCATTAATATATCGTGGTTCCATTTCAACAGAGCGCAAGGGTACTGAGTTAAACCCCTTAGAGCAAGGTGTTTGCGGTGCCGTGTCCGGAGCGACGGCTATGCTGCTCACCTACCCTCTGGAGGTAGTCCGAAGACACCAACAAATGGCTGCTCTTACGGACGGAAAGAAGAAAAGCTTCCTTGATACAATCAAGACGATACGTATGTAAGTGACATAATTTTTTAAGTATTGCTCTGACGAATCTCCACCTATGCCTTACCACAGACGTGTACATCACTCTATGCACAATAAAACTACCATTTTTCGAGTCTTTGATTAGACATCATGCCATTGCAAGCTTTTGAAAATAATCACCCATAATTTATTTCGAGCACAACCCTACAGAATCAATTCAGTAATCCCATGTTACCTTACTCCTTTCTTCGCCCTGCAGGAAGGGGGGGACCTGGAGAGGCCTCTATAAAGGGGTCTCGATAAGCTGTCTGATTGGGCCTCTGCAGGCAGGCCTAGCCTTCGCGGGGTTCGAGATTGCTAAAAAATTCATGCAACCAAGAGTACCCTGAGGTAAAGTAACTTATCTAAACTTATTGTAATATGCTGGTTCGATCCTATTAAATATATTGTGTTTTACCGATAATAAATAAAAATTCAAGAAAATTCCATCCATGAAACAAAATGGCAGTCTCTTTAGAAAATAAGTCCAAAAATCACTGACACTGTCTTCATGCTATTTTTGAATAACGGTTATGTAGTTTCCTTGTGCTCACAACAATTTTTATAAAGTCGAACTATGCTCAACAAGCCTCAAGTGCCTTACAATAACACTATTTCTACTCTCAAATAGTATCGAAGGCCGCCCACGCTCAGTTTTTTCTAGTGATGACCATTCTTGGGAAGTTTATGGCCATCTTTCCTGTCCTTTCTTCGAAAAGAACCAGACTAATGAGGACCTCGTTTCTTTCTGCTTTGACCAACATATTTTTCATATCATAGCTATTTTAATATGAACTTCGAGTACCATTATTATACGCGTCATTGCTCCTGTCCTCAAATATTTCAATCTCTAGAACTTCTAAATTACTTTTCACGCATTCACTCAAAGTCCACCTGTATGCCGAATAAGCCCCTTTGCTCTCGATCAATATATGCAGGATTGTCTAATTCTAATCCTCAGACTTTACTTCTTTCACAAATAATCCCAAACCTGAAACACTGCTGTAGTTTAAGTCGCATTCACGCTATATACAATTGTGAATAACGGACGCCAACCACTAAGATATTATTCCTGCCTCATTTACTCCTTGAGGAATCGTTTATATCCTGCCATAATCCCCAATCCATTCCTGATATTAGCCTTTTTTAAAATTACCTGTATCTTCCTCCTACGAAGATATGCTGTTACCATTTTATCGAGATTTGATTATCCCGCTGGCGCTGCGAGATCTGTTACTGAACATCTGCAACGAGAAAGAGAATATTGTCACTTGCCTAAAAAATACGTAAATACCTCCAAATAGATCAAGTTATTAAATAATTCTGCATGATGGTTACATTTTGATAGTATTTTTTTAACTTTGGTTGTTTAATGGCATCATTCAAATATTAACACTGGTTTTTCCGTGAACCGACACGTTTTCGTCCTTGAAACATGTGTCCGAAACAGCTTCAGCAGGAAGGACGTGGTGGCGTTTCTGTTGAAGACCGCCCGGGAACACGGACTCAGAGGTCTATGGCGGGGGAATACGAAAACCATTGCGAGGATCGTCCCTTCATCGGGGATTGCGTTCGCCGCAAATGACTTGTTTAAACACTTGTTGAAGGTGGACCGGAAGGAGGACGAAGAGTAAGTGAACTACCTCCCTTTTCAAAGAAAACATGAAAGTACTCATATATCCTCGTAACTTCACTTGTCACTTGAAACAAATTCAAAGTGGAAAAATTAGCCAGAGGGGAAAGGAAAGACTGCCAGGAGACTGTGTACATTTTCCGATACATTCATTTAGCAGATATAGATAAAAGAAAGACATTCGAATGATTTTAGGTAATGGTTTTGGACCAATTTGTGTTTAGGTAATTTTTCCCAAGAACAGAAAGATAATAACACAGGAACAAATTAAAGTCGCTAAGTTAAGAATAATAAAAACATGATCGTTCGACAGTTGTTTTGAGCGGTGCAGAAACTTACTTCATTTTTTTGGGAAGGCGACTGCATTTAACATTGTACTCCTGGAACTTTGATCGAAAACGGAATTTTGAAAGAAAACAAATGAGAACTCATATCAAGCATTGAGATCAGTTGGAAATTTGGCAGAGATGAATGTCGGCGAGTTGTACTTATAGGTCCGACCACATGGTGCCTGGATACAGAAGGAATTACAGAGTTGTATTTATAGTGCCGGTTTGTACCTCAATACGGAAAGATTAGAAGTCAGTACAGTTTAGCTTTTGCCCATTCCAAAAAAACATTAAAAGGTTGATTTGAAAATGAAAATCATTGAATACTACACCCAAAATAAAGTATGTTACTCCTTAAGAAGAACAGCATTTTATTTTTAATTCGGTCATCATAAATTTAAAATATTTTGAAAAATCCTTAAAATCCATGGCCTTACTTTCACGTCACAATTCATGGACATAATGATACACAATCTGTTTTATTTATATCAGAGGATAATCGAATTTCAATGCATGATTATTGATCATGTCCTACTATTTATACTCTAACATTTCATGATAATTTGAAAGATTATAATAAAGCCTTTGAATGGAAAAAGTAACACCCACGCTCCCAATATCGCCCGAATTAAAGCCGAATTATAATTATAATATAGTTCCAAGCCAGCCCGTGGATTCCTGGCAAGCGCAATGGCGCGTATGCTGGCCCACACAGCAACCCACCCACTTGATGTGGCCAGGACCAGGATGGTAGTGTCCAGCCACAAACGTTTTGGAAACCTCTCACAGGTAACAGATATAATTAGGACCTTCAAAAATAACGGAAATTACTAAAGGAATTTGTGATATCAATGAATTTGGAAAAACTTCCTTGAAGCATATATTTATTCAAATAATGGGTATTCTACACAGTAACACTTTGAATAAAAAGAATTCTTTGAAAACCCTTCGCCCTCACGAGTAAATTTAGTTGTAAAAATACTTGATCACAAAATTCCTCTTGATGATATATCAGCAAATGAAAAGGTAGCCAAGCCATTGAATAAAATTAGTTGAGCCAATGCACAAACAATCATCCAAATATTGAAGCAAAGCCAATTTCAACGCAACAGTCTCGTGAGCCGCCTTTTATCATTAATTACATTTCAGGAAATTACATTTATGATTCATAATGACAAAATAGGAGCCAAAGAAATATTATTTCACCCTCAACTGACTAGACCAGTATTATAAATCGCTTAAATCGAGAGGAGCTTATTTCGCCGCCGAGTGTTTGGTTTATCTTTAAAAAACGGTAAACGTGCATGTGCCGACCGAGGACAAAAACTCCCTACGCGCCATTTTCGAATTCGCGCTCGCTTATTATATGTATTGCATTTGTACCATATATGAAAACTACAAATTTTATATAAAAAATGAATAGTATTAATATTTTCAGTTGACTGAAATAAAAGTACTACATATTACACTTACAAGTAAAAATATTTTGTTTTAATGTTCTTCATATTGTTAATAGTAATTTTGTTTTAAAAAAGCAATTACTCAAAGATCGAATCCACGTCTTAACATTGACTCATATGCGTTCAATTTATTCAATGTGTATTACATTTTAATATGGCAATATTTAATATTTAAACCTTCATTGTCGAAACAGAATGCCATTAAATGGCTCATCAAAGAAGATATGTGGACAGTAGCAGTTCTTCTGCGACGGACGGAGCTTCGTCAATGAACTGATTTTACAATTTCGTGGAAATGACGCTAACGTTATAAGGGCAGAATCTGTGATGACTGTGTTTATTTCCAAGTCGATTGCATTGACGCGCAACATAGGTCGCCGTGATATTCATTACTTAATTCTCTGCATAAGCTAGAGGAGCAAGGTGGTATGGGTAATGAAGATCTCAGAGTCCTTCGTGACCACAGAGCCACCATGCATAAAAATAGGACGCAGCGACTTGAAGGATCTTCCATTTTTTGGGAATTCCTGACTGGGAGATAAATCCGTTTGCAGACATTGAGGAAGTTGATGTATTTGAGGAAGAATCGATTGGACTAAAAAATGACGTTGAATTGATTCCCAAGTTTAAGATTGAATATCAAGAGTTATGTTTACAGATGGATGTCTCCGATTGTTATCCTGCATTATGGATAGTGGTCAAAAGACTGTATCTTGCGTTCGCAACTTAATATTTGTTGGAACGTGGTTTTAGTGCAGTCATTAAGCTTATTTCCAAGGAGAGATAAAGAATTCAGTTTTGTGAACGCGGTGAAACCCATCTAAGTTTTCTTTTTTCATTAGTTGAAAATGTTCATCATATATATCCGCTTGATTCAACTATAAAAATGGCTTGTAACCTTGTAAAAAAGGATTTCTTAAAATTATTCGTTTTGATAATTTATATTTATCTGAAAAGTATATTTTCACCTAATTTCCTATCATTGCGAAATAATTGTATTGCATTAATATGATGTGAAACCCATAAATCTATTGGATTCTTGATAAACATTTCATTTGTACTTTTTTCAATGTTCCTCATTTGATGCCTGCCGTGAGTCACAGTCACAAAACCTGCAGTGAGTTCAGCTATAAATTCAGAGAAGCGCTGAGAATGTTAAAAAAAGGTTGCAGTCCGATTTGAAAAAGAGTTCGAAGGGCAAAGACGTAATTTCCAAAGATGCATTTCAACGGAAACTATAACAATGACGCGTTAAAACATCAATAATTGTGCTAAAAGACTAACACTACTTCAAAACTAAAATATCTCGAGTTTACCTACAGATATATCCCAAGACATTCCAGTCTACCATAAGAAATACACATGGTAAACGCCTGACTGAATATTCGTTAAAGGGATGATTAGGCGAATTAGTCACAGACAGATTAAATGAGCAAATATTTTCAGCTAGTTTTCCCAAAGCGTCGATTAATTAGATATATTGCAGCAAGCAACAATTATCCTAAACCACTCGGTGAACATGAGAATCGTTTACATTCCATATCTCTACCATCGATTTCATCAGAAGTATTAAAACATTACTGTAAATAATCTTATGAACTTTCTTGAGGGCAAAAAAGGCAATAATCTATCAACGAAACATTATAAATTGTTAGCCTTTGATTCCTCCCATCGTTCTATTTACGAATATTCATTGTTAACGTAGTCATAGAAGAAAACGAAGCCGAATGTTTGATATAAATATGCTATTCTGAAAACCATTAGGGTATACTAATGATATCCGAGGAAACGTGGCAGTGCTCGACATTTTAAATTAAAACTGTTTTTTCTCGCAAGAAGGGTAAAGAGCTAGATAACGGTACACACGCGAAACTAGCCTCTCTTGAACAAGAAAGGGTACGAAATACAATAATTACCGTAAATGACAAGCAAGAGTTGAAAGTCAACCAGTGTAAAAGAAAAGAATGCGAATTATATGCATTCGTGTAATTATTTATTAAAATTATTCAGAACTCATCTCCATACGAAAAAATTGGTCGAAATAGAGGACTGACCCTCCATATTTAGGGTGGTAAGCTTCCTTATCAATGCTACCAAATACGAATAAAGAAAAATCAGAAACCATTTGGAGACATTGAACGTTTGTTTTGTGTCTCACTCGAGTTGCTTCTTTCACCTTGGAATCCAAATAAACTAATTCCAAGTAAATGTAATCGTGTATAGATTTCAACCTTGAGGTATTGAGAATCGAAAAAACATTTGCGTTTCCTTAAAAGACACGAGATCCTGTACCGCTAATTTGAATTTCATACTCCGGAGGTTCGGTTCTCTGCGTTTGCGGTCAAGCCACCCTTGGAACGAGGCAAGAGACTATTCCCGACTGGAACGTTAACGGTATTCACTTGATTTGTCAATCAATTACTTATAGATCCCGTTAAATTACTTTGCCTTGTATACTGACTGCGTTTAAATATTACAATTGTTTTTCTTCAAAAACTACAGGACAGGCGTTGGCGCGATTTTCATTGAGGTAGGTCTATACTTATGAAGTAAACATGATATTTAATATCATAAGTTTTAATGAAGGAGGAAGATTTATTTTCCTCACTGAAACACTGACAATTTTGATCAAATTTTGAACTGACTGAACGATGCTAGGATTTGAGAACTTTCATAGTTTGACGGTTAATCACACATATTGTTACATACGCCAACAATGAGTTAAACAAATTATTCATTGTGCTAATATGTCAGTGTTAAGTGTTACCAATCATTTTGAATTGGCTAGTGTAACAACGTTTTGATGCAGAATGTGGTTATGTCAATTGCTTGCTTTTAATTGCTGGTAATTATTCGAATCCTCAATTCAAGTGGTTGACCATCACATTTCAATACACCCTTTCCACCAAAATAAAAATAGCACATACCAAGAAGCTGCGGCAAATGCCACGACATTAACTTTAACTTTAACTGAAATTGTTACATTATAAGTATATAAGTTGGCAGAGGGTGTTATTCATTGTCATAGGCTACACAAAGCATAAATATGCATAGTCTTAATTCCTAATATATTGAATAGTCCTAATATATTTCTAACTTATAATGCATATAATTCAAACCGCCACTTCTTACTAATGCACCATGACCGACTCAGGGAATTCAATTTGAGTAACCTATTCATCAAATTCGATGGAAAAAAGGTAGCGGAGAGGAAAACAAAAGAGTGCCAGGAGGCAGTGCAAATTTTCAGATCCATTCAATCAGAAGCTATAGATATAATTGAGGCGTGTGAATGAGTTTCGGTAATGATTTTGGACCAGTTTGTGTCCGAGGCGTTTGTCCGAGGAAAGAGAAAGTTGACAACACGGGAACAATTCAAGGGCACTACCGTTATATTAACCACGACATGTTCGTTGGACAGTTATTTTGATCCATGCAGACTCATACCACATATTTATGGAAGAAGACTGCATGTATCATTGTACTCTTGGCACTTTGATCGTCGAGGGAATTTTGAAAGAAGAATAGCAGAGAACAAATGGGAAAAATACGCCTTATGGAAACATTTAGGTGAGTTGGGAATTT
This sequence comes from Hetaerina americana, assembly GCF_022747635.1. NCBI lineage: Eukaryota > Metazoa > Arthropoda > Insecta > Odonata > Calopterygidae > Hetaerina > Hetaerina americana. Next base: position 25,879,056 of record NW_027287316.1, read on the forward strand.
CGCAGAGATGAATGTGAGCGAGTTTTTCTTATAGGTCCGTCCACTTGGTGCCTGGATACTGAAAGATAAGAAGTCAGTACAGTTCAGCTTTTGCCCATTCGGAAACTACATTAAACTGTAGATTTCAAAATAAAAATACATACAATCTACACCCAAATTAAAATACTTAAGAAAAATTAATCTGAGGTACAATATCAAACATATTTTGATGTCAGTATGTAACGTGTAAGCTTCTTAAGAAGATCAGAATTTCATTTTTACTTCCATGATAAATAAATAATCTCCCATGGACTAAAACCTTGTCATTGTGGAAAGTATTGTCTTCCGATGACCCCTAGAGCTATGCTGGCAACATTAATAATAATTACTCCTGGTAGGGTCACCCATGCCGGATAGGTCGAAGGTTAAAAGCCAGACAAAAGGAAGTCCACTTAGCGTCTGTTTTTCAGTGAGGCAGCTGTAAAGGTGTCTGAACCAAGTGAGGCGGCCTTTGAGTGATGGTGTCAGTTTAGGAACACTTTTGAGGAAGTTACCGGGAAGCAACCTTAATTTTAATTCCCATGAACAAATTAATGGGAATGTATGGAAATATGATTCGGCCCAATCGGTCGTGTGTCGTGCCAGGCAGCGGGAGAAAGAAGGCTTCCGCGGTCGTCATCTCACGAAACCCTTGCAAAGGAAAAGCGACAGCAGTAGGACAAGGGATGCAGAAGAAGAAGACCAATAATTACTTAGGAAATGATAAGTTTAAATTTGGGAAGGGGCGAAGCACGCGTGATGCCATTGCAGTACTGATATCACAGGTCTAGAGAAGTACAGAATACAATCAGTACGTTTTTGCCTGATCCGTAGATATTGAGAAGGCGTTTAATAGAGTGATTTGGGAATAAATCTTCAGTAAATTGCAAAAAACAGGCACAGGTTGGAGCGAAAGGAGGCTAATCAACAACATGCACATGTGGATACCTGGCGGGCGCAATGGCTAGTCTGCTGTCTAACACAGCAACCTATCCAATTGACGTTGCTAGGACCAGGATGGCAGTCTCCAGCCCCAAGGAGTACAGAAATCTCTCTTAGGCAACCAGAAATATTTCATGCCGTCAAATATAATTTATGGTATAAAAAGAATTTGTAAATCAATGCATTTCTTTATATAAATGCATAGACTTAAAAATCGTAATCATAACAATGTAGAATGAAACTAACAGAAAACACACAACCATATCTTTTTAATTCATTAGTTTAATATGTACTTATTTTCTATTACACCAGGCCGTTTGAGGAAGTATTAAAATTGAAGGATTCCGGGGCCTCTAACCAGGGTATTATGCATCGCTCATCGGTGTTGTTCCCAAAGCAACAATCCGTTTTGGAATTTATGACCTGCTTAAAGAGGCGTAAGCTGGTATGATATTTCCATAAGAGACATCTTTTTCTTACGATTATTATTCAACACCTATGCCTAATATTTCTTTTTTTCAAACACTTATTTTATTAAAACCGTCAAAGGAATTGAGGTTTATGGAATGGTATATAGATTTGTAGTTAAAGCAATAGTTTCAAAGTGCGGAAAAAAGGTAAACGCATGGCAAATAGGGGGGAGCTCCTTAGACGGGACCTATCATACCACTTATATTTACTAACGTTCAACATTAAATGGGGTAGTCGCGCAATGGAATGCTATCCCTGCTGAAAAAAACGAGTTTTAGGCATAATTATTTTAGGGATATTATTAAAACAAGAATCAATTATAGACCATAAGAAACACGATAATGATCCATGAATTAAGGAGGCAAACACTGAATGAAGTCAAAAGGTACTGCTATTTGAATTTGTTTGAAAAAGAGCCAAAATATTACGAGGACTCTTAAAAAATTAATGAAATAGTTTTTTAAATAACATACTTTTACTATGATTAAACATTTTATGGGCCTTCTCAATGCAGACCCCTTTCAATGGAAGGCAAATGTCCACATTTGATCAAAGTTTCAATACATAGGTTAAACATAATTATTTATGGGAACTGAATGCAAACGAAATGGTTTAACAACCTACACCAGAATTCCAAAGAAGATTCGCTCCTTTCAAAAGGTGGTCTCTTCATGTCGATCCTGTTATGTTTGCACGTGAATCATCGTATTGAAACATTCAGCCTATCCAGATGAGGTTTGGCGATTGAATTGTTTTGAGTTATTATGTTATTTCCTCTACTTTACTTCATTCAGAGGTGTCCGACTTCACTTGTTTAATTCCACCGGATTGAAAAATGAAACCCAAGGTTACTTTTCTTTATTGCCTACCTTCTCTCAATCTAAACGTTGCAAAATGAATGAGTAGACTATCAGAAGACGAAGGAAAGTATCATTTAGGTAGAAAAGGGACTGAGAATCTCATAACAATACTGGTGATATTTACGTAGAAATATATAATAAGGAATAAACTACCGGGTATTCGATTAATTATAGGACATAATAACAGACTCTCCTTAAAAGAAATATTTGATAAAAAAAGATGATTTAATTGAAAGAATAGCATTAAGATACATCTACAATATAACTGCCAAGCCACCACAATGGCGTGTGGCGGGGGGTGTTTGGTCACCAGCCTTCAAAGGCAACAAAACCAAATTCAAAACCAACACATATGTAACCTAATAAATAATTTCACCTTAGTATGCAGTAAGAAATTCATCCAATAACGTGCCAGCTAGAATTTGAAAAGCAAGAAGGCAAAATTCCACTACCACATGAACATGCAGCATTCAACCGCCTCCACCCCAAGGAAACTTGCAGGGAATGTGATCCAACGCTGCAGGTAGCGGGAGGGTGTCCCAACAGAGCGAGACGAGGGATGGAAGGGGAATCTTAAAAACAGAAAAGGCAGAGCAAATAATACTGTAAAGAGCCCTACATTGTGTAATGGCATTCTAATGCATTGTTGCGGAAAGAAAGAGTTTCGACAAAAAACAGACGAGGTTGGTGAAAGTTCATGCAATTGAGTAGAACTAATTATTCCCTAGCCGCTGAGGGTGGCAAGTTGAGTATTCAAATATATATAACCCTATAGTTACTATCCCATATTGTCTTTGAAAAGAAGGAGTCCTTGGGTCTGCTAGTTCTGGCGTCTATTTCCCGACTACCCACTACCTCTAGGGCTTCTCCAGCTAATTTTAAAAATAAATCCTGTTGATTTACCACCGTACATTTATTTAGATTTAATGAAAATCCCCATTTTGAAAACCATTTAGTAATGCTACTTGGATCACGTGCTAGAATTAAACGATCCCCATCTCCAGATATCTCTCGAATATTCACCGTGTCATCCGCGAACGTCCTAAATTGACTTTTCACTGCGCGGTTCAAATCGTCAACAAATATCAAGGAAAGCAACGGAACGCTTCACTGAATTACCCCCGAAGTCACTTCCTTCGCCGTCGAAACTAGCGCCGTCAAGGACTGCTCTCTGTTCCCACTCTGATCGAGTCTTCAACCATATTTATTGCGCCCTTGCTTATGCCTGCAACCTTCAATTCATGAATAAGTTTACGATAGGGAACCTCATCAAATGCCTTTTGAAAATCTAAAAAGATCGCATCCCCATAACTACAACTTCTACCCCATAAAAGTAAGTCATGAGTGATTTAACGTAACAGTTTCAGATATCCCTCAACCTTCCGTTTTTTGATCCCCCCTCAGTGATTCATGACTTCAGCTCCGACCATCTACCTATCCTATTCTCCATCCCCCTTAATCCCATTCTTGACATCCTTCCAAAAAAACAACTGACTGATTGGCCCAGACTTCCTGACACCCTCTCCACTCTACTAGATCCCCTGACCCCCCTACTAAACCCAACTTACGAAGACTTGAACTCCCGAGCCGTTCTCCTGACTAGCACGCTCCATGACGCCCTCAGCAAAATAACGAAAATTGTCCCCAACAATCATTCATCCAAATTCTCCCTTCCGCAACACATTAAAAATATCATCCTTGCCAGAAATGCTGCGCGCCGACGCTGGCAGCAATCCCGAATCCCCTGTTACAAACACGAATACTCCCGCTTAAGCAACCTTACAAAATCTGAAATATCCAAATTTAAATCCAAATCCTGGGAAACCCACCTATCCAAATTAAACTTTAACGACAACTCCACTTGGTCCATTTCACGTTCCCTCAGAAAACGCAACAAAATTTTCTCCCCGCCATTAAAACATGACAATGCATACATATTTGACCCAAAAGCTAAAGTGGAAATTCAAGCTGACATCCTGCAGACGGTTATGACTTTGGACAATTCCCCTTCCTTAACTGAAGACAAAATTGACGAATCACTGAGCTTCCTCCCATATAACCCACCCGACCTTCCCCCCATCACCGATGCATCTGAAATCCAATCCATCATCAATACCCTACCTCTTCATACTGCTCCTGGCCTTGATAAAATCCCTAATAAATTGCTCAAATCTGCCTCTTCAGTCCCCAAATTCTCCCTTATTCTCTCTGACCTATTCAACCACTGCTACCTTCAATCCTACTATCCCGACACCTGGAAAACTGGCAAAGTCCTTCTCATCCCCAAACCCGGTAAAGACCCTACAATCCCTGGCAACAGCAGACCTATCACCCTTCTATCTAACCTATCCAAAATTTTCGAAAAAATAATCCTTACCCGCCTTCTCAACCATGCAACTTCCAATAATGTCCTTCGCCCCGAACAATTCGGCTTTCGATCTAACACCTCTGCAACCCACCAAGTGCTACGCCTTGTCGAAGCCATCAGTCGTGGCTTCATGCTTCGCCGCCCCACCGACGCAATATTTTTGGACATCGCTCGGGCTTTCGACAAGGTGTGGCACAAAGGCCTCATATTTAAACTCTTTCAAAATGATTTCCCCCCTCCTCTCATCCGACTCCTCCGCAACTACCTGAACCGACGTAAATTCACTGTCGCCGACGGACAGACTCTCTCTTCGGTGCGCCCAACCTCTGCTGGCGTCCCACAAGGCTCCCTGCTCAGCCCCTTCCTATTCAACATATTTGTAAACGACCTACCTAAATCCCCGCACACACAATTACACATGTACGCAGACGACACAGCCATCTCCGCCACTTCTCGATCCTCCGACGCGAACATTAGAAAACTCAACAGCCACTTAACACTAATTCACCGCTGGACACAAACATGGAAAATACAAATCAACGCCACAAAAAGCACTCACGTACACTTCGAACGAGGACGCAAACACGACAGATACAACCCCGCACGAATTAAACACACACCCATCCCAAGAGCCTCTAGCCACCGATTCCTAGGCGTGATTCTGGATCGCAGGCTTTCTTACCGACCTCACCTAAAAGACCGCCTCTGTGCTGCCCATGTTGCAAAGAACAGCATGGCAGGCCTCTTTATAGGGAACTCTCCTCTGTCTCACCCCGCCCGTATCCGCCTCTATAAGGGTATTATCCGTCCCAAGCTGCTTTACGGTGGAGAAATATTTGCCAACAACAAAAAGATTAGGTCCCAACTTGAGATATTTCAAAATAAAACCATCCGCTTTCTATTAAAAATCCCTAGACTTACCAATATGCAACATGTGCGCTCGGCCCTTAAACTTCCCACCATAGCTTCCTTCCTTCAGAAACTAGTAAAAAATTTCCAGTCTCGTCTCCCACGCACAAACAACCCCCTGTTAACTGATATATGGAACTATGACATCCCATCCAATTCCACAATTACACTGCCTAAACATATTACTCGCCTGTGAGTCTTTCCTATCTCTCTTTTATATATTACTGGTATTAAGAAATAATATATTATTATATACTCACATTTATAGATAGATTAGTAATCCCGCTGTATAGACCTTTGCAATATTCCATTACCTTAAGTTGTTAAATCTAATATACCTGTGTGTTATTATATTGCAAACGCTGTCATTGTTTACCATTCTATAGTTAACTCTACAATTGTATGTAATTGAATTTATCTTTTCAAAAATGTCAGAATTTATTTTTAAAAAAAAATATAAATATATATATATATATATATATATATATATATATATATATATATAATAATAACAACTATTATTATTATATTTAAAAAAAAAATAATAAGAGAAAAAAAATAATAAAATAATAATAATAATACTAAATAAAGAAAGAAAGAAAAAGAAAAAAAAATCCAGAAAAAAAATATATAATATACAAAAATCTACTTTAAGAAAAAAGATAAAAAATCCTACTTATTAAAAAATTATAGTTATCAAATTCAATACATGTAATAATCTGCTGTTTGTCTATTGTATCTCACTCAATTATGTTTGTCACTATTGTCTTTTGTAAATAGTTCTTAGTATAGTCTGTAAGTTTCATCTTCTCGCAAACAACATAAACACACGTCCCAATATCTCACAAGTCACTTCCTTGTCGGCTGTTATAACTACCGGTAATGGTGGGTACTCCCACCGGTACGGATATTCTTGTCGGCACTTAGCTGCTGCATCAGACTGAGGTTCGGTTTAACTTTGTAGAAATACTGCATTACAAGGGTTAAAACAAACTTAGTATTTCCATGATGATGACGCGCGGCATCGAAACCATTGTCGTGAAGTATTAAATCCTTTTGGTGGAAATGTTATGCTTCTTTTTAACCTCATAATGAGTAAAAAACCCTAATTCGGTCTCAAGGAGCAGGTTTTTCTGAATCAGTGTTGCCATTTAAAAAGTTAATTTTATCAAAGTATCTCGTCATGAAACTGATAATCATATGCTTCAAAATTTTGCAACATACAGAAGTGGGAGAAATGGGTTTGTAATAATTGAAGAAATGGCATTTAAGGATCCTTCCTGTCAAAACAAGCGTTATTCACGCGGCCTTCCAATTCTGAGGGACTTTGCACTCTGTGTGGGATTTATTATATATAACTTCAAGGTACGTGGCAATGTTAGGAGATAAATGTTTTATCACCTTAGCTGGTATATGTTCGGTACACGCGGATTTTTTGGCTATTATCTCAAAGAGTAATTTCGCAATTCCATGTTTGTCCGCTGTTATTTTTGCCATTCGTTCAGTATGTATTGTTTATATGCGATACACGGTAGCAACTTCGTTCGTGAAAACCCATAGGAATAATGCATTTTTAATGTTAGCTTTTCCCCCAAAATCGGTATAATGAAATTGTTACACTTGCATAAGCAAGCAACGGTTTGGGTACCTCCGTTTACTTTCCTAACATTTGACCAGAACACTTTGTGGTCATTTCAAAATACTCGCAAATTACTGAACGTTTAAAGTCTTGTAAGGCGCTACGTAATTGTGTTTTTGTTTCAATTATAGAAAATCGAGAATTGCTCCATATTTAATTACCATATGGAACCTAATGGATATGGGAATAGGAACGGCCATTGCAGTGTCCACATGGGGCTCGAGGTAGGTTCTCGATCGCCCAGCCACTTTTACCATTTGGACAAATCTGTGTTGCCCTATTGGCGTGGCGGACTCCTCTAGTTCCAAAAGATAAAATATCTAGCCAATACGAGTATTCGTTCTAATTCCCCAATTACGTAGATATCCCTCGACAATGTCCGAATTTTAAGAAGATTAATTCGAGTTCGCTAAGATCAGGCAATAATTTAACAATTGCAAGTTTGATGAGAGCCGTTTCTCGAGAGTGGGAGAGGTTGGGTTAAAAACAAAAATAGAACTGAAGAAATTAACCACCTATTTCAAATGGATTAAAAAGTGAAATCGATTGTAGAAATGGAGAAGAAAACCATGAAGCATACGACAACATAGCGGGGATCAATAGTTTGAGAGAATAATATAATAGAGGAAACGGAGTTGGATTCAAAAACATAATAATTACACTTTATAAAAAAACACAAATCAATCGGAACAGCAAAAGATAGAAAAATGAAGACCATGGGTTGAGGATGAGAAAATCAGGAATGTGGAAAAAACGGTCCATAGTTGAACAAATAAATAAGCAAGAAGAAAGAATTAAGCTTACCTAAAAAAGTAAAAAGATAATCCATTTAAGATGAGATAAAGGAAGTACGAATTACATGGATCGATAAAATGGATTTTAGATGAATTGTAAAATCAATTGAGATCCTTTTGCCAGAGATTCAATCAAAAACCTTCCGGAAATGAATAATTAGAATTGTTTGATATCTAAGGATCATCCCACGTGATATTGGTTTGTGACACACGGTTATTACAAACCGTACAAAACACTGAAAAATCCTATTTCTAGGTTTACGAAAGCTAAGGTTATAATTAAATTAAACGAGACCTCTATAAAGGGGTTTCCATAAACTGTCTATTTGGGCATGAGATGCCCAACCAACAGTTGGCTGCTCTTAAGAAGGAGAGGAAGAAAAGTTTTGTTGGTACAACCAAAACCATTTGCATATAGGCTTTACAATTGAATATTGTTTAATATATATCTCAATGCTCATGGCTGTAAGCACATAAAATTACCATTTTTACAGTAAAAGGGCGGTTCAATATGTACCCGTGGTTGACGACAAAGGGCATTCCTGAGGAAAGTTGATGTTATCATTGTGTGCTGCCATCTATTAAATGACAGTGAAACAAAATTCAGACTGATTTATAGGCTAATTTGGATTTGGCAGGCGTTCGAGTAAGACGTGTTTCGTTATTTTCGCTATGATTGAAAAAGAACAGTATCGTTCGGTAATTTGATGTTTGTATTCGGGTGGGAAGAAATGCTAGGAGATAAAAGCAAAGTTGGATGCTCTTTATGGGGACACTTCGCCATCTATGACAACAGGTAGACATTGTTTCAACGAATTTAAGCATGGGCTAGCATCTGTTTTTGATGAGTATGGACCAAGACGCCCGGCAGACGTGGTACCGAGGAAATCATTCAAAAAGTCCACGTAGCAGAGGCTGTGGATTGGTCGATCGGAACGGTAATTAATATTTCACATGATAAGTTGGCGATGAAAAAATTGCGATTGCTCACGGTGGACAACAAGCAGATCCGGCTGTCAACTTCGAAAACTGCATGAACTACGTAATGAATTGCTGCCGCACCCCCCGTATACAGTCCATCCTGCTCCCTTTGACTTTTTCTTATTCCCTGACATGAAGAAATGGCTGGCAGGAAAAAAATGTACATCAAACGAGGAATTTGTCGCCGTGACGGAGGCGTATTTTGGAGAGTTCGACAAATCCTATTTTTCGGAGGTGTTAAAAAAATGGTCCGAACGGTGGGAGAAATGCATCTTTCTAAAAGGGGACTATGTTGAAAAATAAAAAATAAAATATTTTTGAAAAAATGGTTCCTACATTTCTAACAGGGGTACTTATTGTACCGCCCTCGTATATACATAAATCCCGTGCATCTTTTCTTAAAAGTACGCTGCACTACCTTGTTCCCATGGTGTTAAATCCGTAATATAGAGGCGTCAAGATTCGGGAAGCAAAAAATCTCCCTGCTCAATAAACGGATCCTCATGCTTGGGCATTTTTTTGTGTTTGGATCCCCATGCCAAAGAACAAGTAATTACATTTACTGTAAACTTTACTCAATTTATGACAGTGCATAAATTCATTTCCATTTAATCGTAAAGAATCCCAACTTTGTAACTTTACCGTAACTAGCAATTTTTTATTGTTTACAATTCAGCACAAAGTCCCATAAAATAATTCCTAGTGCCAAAGGCTTTATCATGCCAACAATTTTAGGATTTTAGCAATGCGAAGAGATTAAGTAGGTGGTGCATGGACATTTTCACATATTAGCTACCGTGAGAGGCTAATGAAAAGTAAATGGCCGGATAAGATATCAATTTCATGGAGTGAAAGCGTTTTTGAAGGCAAAAGAAAAAGAATTTCACTTCTCTCACAACATTTCGGCCAGCAAACGAGGCAAATCCATCACTTTGCGTTGAGTAACTAACGACTCTAAGAACTCTTAAGTCATTTCAATGCAACAATTTCAGAGTGTAAAAATCATTCGCCTTGACTGGGATTCGAACCCAGATCCCTCAATATCCTGTCGTTTCTTTGGAACTCTTAAGTCTTCAATCTAACCAAGGATATTATTACCTTCCTGCCCTTCTTTTGCTGTTCCATCTCGTTCACTTTATAAGCAAATCAGGGTCGAAACACTCCCGTTTTCAGGATTCGCGTCATTTGCAGGACCTCACACTACGTCACTTGAGCCTCAATACTAAAGACCCATTATTGAACGACATTTCTGTACATACCGTTTCCGTGATTGAATTCGTCGACGTGAACCCCTGGTGCAATTTCTTTCGCCATCACGCGATTTCATAGCCGATAACTGCAAAAGCCGAACACTAGAACTTCGATGCAAGCTTCAGTATACTTTTTCCGGTTTCGCGATGGCCCTTGGTCGCCCACTATGGAAGCAAATCCAATAAACGCCATCGCAGAAAAACAACAGTATACACAATTGCGGTGATGTATAATAGCCTCACGATAATCCAATCGTTTCACACACGTCTTCGAAAATGAACTTCTTAACAACAACACTGTCTGTGAGCAGAAGACCGACTGAGCGGGGCGAAGAACTATGAAAAAATGGCCTTTCTCTCTCGGGTCAAAATGAGCCTCATGCCCATATGACTTGGTCGTAAGGTTACACTTGATCGTTGTCTACGGTGGACAACTTCCCTTCGAATCCAATGCACCCAGACTTAACCGTTTCCAAGAAACATGGCGTCATGATGCTACACACTCGTATCTCTGCGAAGAGGCATCGAACATGGTGGAACACTTTCAACACCAACTCTCAAAGATAGATAGATTGAGGCCTTTTTTTTACAAATTAAATCAAAGGAGAATATCGGAGATGCAGAAGGGGTGAGTTATTGTGGCCCTGGCAACCCGGATGATTTAATACTTCATAAATAATGTTGCGCCCCAATTCCTTTTTAACCTCGTATGTTTTCAGAACCCCAGAATTTAAACCCTGGTAAGGCGTCCCAATTCTCTCTCTCTCTCTCACCAACCTCCCGCAGAATCCCTCTCAACAGTCAGCACCTTGAAGTATAGCCTTGAAAAATATATCCTGGCAGCCTTGCATACTGCCCATGGAAGAAAGTGCATTGTTTACATCGGGAAAGTGAACAACCGCCTAGTCAGAGTGCTTCGAGGAACTTGATCTGTAAAAATATGAAATTATACAATTATTAGAAGTAAATTCCAATTTATGCAAGAGCTTCAATCGGTAATTTATCCTTCACCCCGTGATAGAATCCAAGCCCAACTGCTCTAATATTTTGGATACGATACTAAGTTTATCATCACAACTTTTTACAAATGTTGCTCCCCTACGCTGCACGCGATCCAATTCGGCAATCAATCATACCTCGTGAGGATCCCATATACCCTCAGCATATTCTAAATGTGGCCTAGCTAATGACAGATAACATTTCTCTTTGGCCTTTTCATCACATTTACTAAGTACATTTTTAATAAATACTTATTTTTTCTAAGCTTGACCACATATTCCCCGTATGTGTTTCACCCAGGAGAGATTTGTGAATCAAGGTAATGCCCAAGTATTTAATATTCCATTTCGGTTATCCCAATACCGGTGATCAGGTGGTCGGGTGGTAATCGCTCTTTCTCCAAACATTTATGACTACACACTTTTTTAAGTTTAATTCTAATTGCCAAGTGTCGCAACAAAGCTATATAGCATGAAGGTCATCTGACAAAGCAGGTGTATCCTCAGGATCACGGATATCACGGTAAACCACTGCATCGCCTGCAAATAAACGTATCTTACTGGTCACTACGGAGTCAATGTCGTTGACGCAGAGTAGGAATAAAAGAGGTCCGATGATACTTCCCTGGGCATCACCTGAAGTAACTTCCACTGCATTTGAGCCAACTCCATATATCACTCCTCTTTAAACCTTACCATTCAAAAAATCTTCAATCTAACCCAGGATATTATTACCTTCCTGCCCTACCTTCGCTTTTGCCATCTCGTTGACGTTATTCAGAATTTTTATCAAAAAACTTCCGTTAGTCCAACCGTTTTGCTCTGATTAAAGCGTTTTCTTAAAACTTTTATTTCAGTAACATGATATAGGACTTAAGGTAGCATTTAATAGTTTTGGTTGAATCATTTTGATAAAAAATAGGTAACTAAATTCAGTTACTTATGACGGAAATCATTTTTTGTTGTACGACGGATAGTTTTTGTTTTATTCAGCAGACAACATAAATTAAATTTAAATTTTCTTCCTGAGTCGACAGAAGACGGCTTATCACCTGGCGACTAGAAGATTGGAAACATCCTATGCATAAAGGCAGAGATAATGAGAATCATTTGCAGCCATTATCTTCAAAATTGATTTCTAGATATGTATTACAACACGTCATTTCAAGTAACGTTATGAGCTTCCTCGAGAGCCGGAAGGCAATAATCTACAATCGAATAAATAGAAATGAATATCCTTTGCTTTTACTCAATTTTCTACTCATATGATTAGAGAATTGAGGATATAATATATAAATATTAAAAAATCATTTTTTTCATATTGTAACATGATTCGATGAAATGTGATGGATCGGCTTTCTGTGAATTGACATCCGGCATTGAAAAAAATGGTATCTTTCGATTTGACCTCTTAACATCGCATTACTATACTATAATTATGTATACCTATATTATTGAGCATTATGAACAGGAAGGAATGTCATCTCCCTTTAATATCAATCATAATTACCTTCTCACAAATATTCCTCCCGATAATTAAACAATAAATCCAGCCGACATTGTCCAATGGCGAACGTCAAAATATAATATCATATGCGTTAGGAATATAAAAAAATTCATAATTCAATTAATCTCGTGGAAATATTAAAAAAAAATAGAAAAAATGAGACGCTCAATCATCATGGGTAATATAGTACGCTTGTATATGGTTGATTGGGATGACCGTAAACATTTTATGTGACATGATCTTCAAGATGTTTTGATGAATTATCATTTGAATATTGAAGAAGAATTGCATGTATTTTCATCAAACAATATAAAGAACTGCAGTCTTGAAAATATAGTTTGAAATTCCCATATCGCCTGCGCCATATCTATTAGACGGACGAACCCATTGTTGCGTTGCCAAGCAACGATTTCAGAATATTTCCCTTCGTTCGACGATTGTGGATGCGATATTTGTTCACTGCGAAAGAGATAAGCTCGAAAAACGTATTACATTTGTGTGTGGCACGTGTTTTTCGTATTTCCGAGAAAAAATGGACAACACATCAGACAACAAGGTAAGTTTGTAGTATCCATCAGTCCTTTTCGGTAGTGAATAATGGATAAAACCACCATTTTACACCAAGATTTATTTGAGTTTAAAATAATTCGCACCTATTATGTGTTCACTGAAACCTAATCATTACTAAGGCCATTACCTTTTGCATTTGACCATTTGCTTACCTACCACTTACAGTTCCAATTGAAAAACATTGCCATGAGAATTTACTTGATTAAACATGACAGTATTATCGAAAAGAAAGGAAAAATTAATATGAATTTATTATTATATAATTCGGACTTAAGTTCATGTAAAATCACGTGTGCTTCGAAATGAAGTGTGTCTGCAAAAGTTTTAAAATAGGACGTGGATTAATTCTCAAATTGAATAAATGAAAAATGAATTAGAAATACGTCGCTGACATTTGATAATTTCGATAAAAGAAAGCGACTGAATTCAATCATTTATTCCAACTTAATTATTTCAATTATGTAACATTGATTAACCAGTTGATAATACGCTTAGAATGTCACAAATTCTATTTCATCGAACTCTTGGCGCCCATACCAGCGTGATAAGTAGTGCTATGAAAACTATTCAATTCTTGGCATGGGTTGAAACAGCACACGCTATTGCATCTCCAATACATTGCACAATGCTAGGTCAAAGGTATGTTACATGGTTATACATAATAATAACAGAGTTTAAAATTAATCGGCATTTGTGATAATCAAGGTCAATCTGCCACACAAACCATATTGGAAAAGGGTAACTAGGAAGAGTTTAGGAATTGTATTCATTAAAGGCAATCTAAATAGGAATCTTATTCTGGAAAATGTTATTTTTAGTTTACTTATTGAAGGAAAATGTGACAATTTTGATGGAAACTGTTCAGGGAATAGATTTATGGAAATGTAGCTCGCATTTTGCGTGCGTCAGATAAAGAATTGCAATCAAGGCAATCACGAAATCAACCCGCCAGGTAAGAGGTAGAAATCATTTATAAGAAAACGGACGTGGTGAGATATTGAAAACTCAAACTATCACATACATCATCGTCAAGCATTCGTTTTAAGGAAGAGTACAGATTTAGAAATGATTTAGAAGCATTGCATCAGATATATACTTTTAAGAAAGTGAAAAATGATCAAGGCGAGGACTATGAATAATGATGGTTAAAAACACTAGGGAAGGCATAAGCATGCAAATTAGATATTATATATAAAGAAGGTCGGAAGTATATTCTTTCAGACATAATGGGAGTATTTATAGAAGTGAGTTCGTAGGACTAGGGTAAATGTGCCGTGACCTCACGCAAATCGAGCGAACATAAGATGCCAAATATTGTAAGGAATGAGAGGATATTCATTGGCTGTCTTCAAGAAAGGTAGGAAAGGTGTTGACACGTTGAACATTGAGGTATTTGAATACTTATAGAATACGCATCAATTTTAATATTATAATCGTTTAAGAAGACCCAGGATTCATGTCCCTGACACTGACGATGTAAATTTAATTATACACTAATTGAACAATTCTAGGATTTAAGGATTTTCATAGTTCGATGGTTGATCATAAATATTCTATTCACAATACTTGCATACCTTTGTTCAACAATTATTCATGGTACGATTGATTACTAATACGTCATCGTATTGCGGTTTTCAGTGTTAACATTGACTTGATTAGATTCATGAAATAGTACTTTATAGGGTGACATGTAGTTAAGAAATAAAGACGCTTTTAATTCTTGGTAATTATGCGACTTCTTAATTCAAGTAGCTCGCCATTTCCCTTGCATGGGCTCTAACCACCAAAATATAAATAAACACAATTTACGGGGGGTTTTTTTTATCATACATGCTACAAAAAAAACTCTAAAATTCTAACTAGTATTCCTTTGATATACAGATGAAGACAGGCGTTTTTTCGTCTTTCCTGGCCGGGGCTACATCGTCCGCCGTCGCCAAAACGGCTGTGGCTCCATTAGAATTGGCCAAAATAAACTTCCAGGTATGAATTATCACTTTTTATCTTTTTTATTTATTCTTATTGAGATTTGATTATCCCGCCGGCACTGCGAGATCTGTTACCGATCATCTGCCATGAGAAAGAGAATATTGTCACTTGCCTAAAAAATACGTAAATACATTCAAATAGATCAATATATTTAAATAATCAGCATGATGGTTACATCTTGGTAGAGACTTTTTAGCTTTGGTTGTTTAATGGCATCATTCAAATATTAACACTGGATTTTCCGTGAACCGACACGTTTTCGTCCTTGAAACAGGTGTCCGACAGCAGTTTCAGCAGGAAGAACGTGGTGGCGTTTCTGTTGAAGACCGCCAGGGAACACGGACTCAGAGGTCTTTGGCGGGGGAATACGGCGACCATGGCGAGGATCGTCCCTTCATCGGGGATTGCGTTCGCCGCAAATGACGTGTTTAAACACTTGTTGAAGGTGGACCGGAAGGAGGACGAAGAGTAAGCCCACTACCCCGCTTTGCAAAGAAAACATAAATGTACCCATAAATCCCCGTTACTTCACTGCTTCTACCGGAATATATTTCCAGCGCAGAATGCATAGAACTCAAACCACTACTCCTTACTAATGGACCATTATGGATTCAAGGAATATGAAAAAGGTTACCCATGAAACAAATTCAATGCGGAAAAATTAGCAGGGGGGGAAGAAAAGACCGCCAGGAGGATGTGCATATTTTCAGATACATTCATTTACAAGGCATTGATAAAATTAAGGCGTGCGAATGATTATCGGAAATGGTTTTGGACAAATTGTTTTAAAAGTAGTTTTTCCCAAGAACATAAAGATTATAATACTGGAACAATTCAAGGGCGCTACGATTAGATTAACCGGAACATGGTCGTTTGACAGTTGTTTTGAGCATTGCAGAAACTCATTTCATTTTTTTGGGAAGACGACTATTGGCACTTTAATCAAAGACAGAATTTTAAAAAGTAGACACTGGATTAGAGATCAGATCAAGCATTGACACCATTTGGAAATTTCGCAGACGTGAATGTGAGAAAATTGTATTTTTTGTGCCGGTTGTTGCCTGGATCCAGAAAGATTAGATGTCAGTACTGTTCAGCTTTTTTCCATTCGCAAACTACATAGAAGGTAGATTTCGAAATATTAATAAACAAAATCTACACTTAAGATAATATATTTACGTCCTTGAGAAGAACAGCATTATATTTTTAATTTCGTGATCAAAAATGAAGAAATGATTTTCATTAATCCTTTAAATCAAGGCCTTACTTTCTAGTCACGAGTCGTAGACTTAATGATCCACCTTCTCATTTATTGAATTCCCAAGACTATTTTATTATTCCCTTTTATACTCCTACATTTAACGATAAATTGAAATATTTAAAATCTAATCTCCTGACTGGACGATTCAGTCCAAAGGGTTTATTGGTTAATTTGAAAAAGGGACTACCACAGACCCAACCACACTCAAATTATAGCCGCACGATGTTTTTTATTAAGGTCCAAGCCAGCCCGTGGATTCCTGGCGGGCGCAATGGCTGGTCTGCTGGGCCACACAGCAACCTACCCGCTTGATGTGGCCAGGACCACCATGGCAGTCTCCAGCCCCAAGGAGTACAGAAATCTCTCTGAGGTAACCAGAAATGTTTCAGGGCTTCAGAAATAATATATGGTGTGAACGAAATTCGAAAAATAAATTCATTCGGTAATAAAAAATCATAGACTAAAGAAACGTAATACTTATGCGGTGGAATGACGTTAAGGAAAACACACGCCCACATCTTCTTAATTTATAATTTTAAAATTCATTTATTTTCTATTGCAACAGACCATTCGAGGAACCATTAAGAAAGAAGGAATACGCGGCCTCTACGCCGGGTATTCCGCATCGCTCATTGGTGTAGTCCCCAATGCAGCAATACGCTTCGGAATGTATGGCCTGCTTAAAGAGGTGTATGCCGGTAAGATATTTATGAAAGAAAAATCTTTTTCTTAGGATTAATTATTCGACAAACCTATGCTTAATATTTCTTCTTTTCAAACACTTATCTTACTTAAGCGATCAAAGATTTTTTAGAGTATGGAAGAACGCTCTTTGATGATGTAGTTTCAATTCAAAAACATTATTAAAGTAGAACTGGAAATAGAGAAGCCTGATCCCAACCATGTGCACGATTCAGCCTGGAGATTGTTAGGGTAGCAAGTAGTGATGGAGATAAGGAAGTGCGGATACGTGGCGAACGCAGGGCAAATAGGGGGAGTAGTTAGACTTGACATAACAGTTCACATTATTGACGCTAAACATTTATTGGGCAAGTCGTCCAAAGGAATGCAATCCCTACTAAAAAAACATTTTGATTTGGATAGGAACAAATAGAATCAATTTAATTAAAGTAATTCATTTAAATACTGAAACAGCATGCTGAAGAAGTTGAAATCATTGCTTGGGAAATACATTCACACGCAATCAGAGAATTCAAGACCTACGAAAGAAAATCATCCTAAAGAATAAAAAAAATTAATTAGAAAGGTGGAACTTGCAACCAACCCATCCAGCTGCTCGTTCTTTCTGCCACATTACAATCAGTAAAAACAAAATGGAAGACAATCACATAAATTAGTTTTCATAAAGACCAATCGTTATTGAACAATCAAACAAAAGAAGTACCTTATTTGCTGTAAGAAGGCGAGTTTCTGTGTACATGTAAGATTCGAAAACAAACTTTCAATGCAGGAGTGCATGCGTGTTCGTTGTTATAGCACCTTATGCCGGAGGTTCGATCAAATACCTTCTGTAATTAAATAATTAGATACGGATAATATTTTAGAATAATCACGCGTGATATTGGTTTGTGACGCACGGTTATTATTAACCGTAGTGTACATTGAAGAATCGCGTTTGCAAACTTACGGAAGTTAACGTTGGATTTCGTTTATGGGCAAAAAAAATGTGTGACTACCACTATGAACCCCCAACTGTCACCACAACCTCCCCACCGCACATCCAAGATAATGGTGCACAGTGCCACCACTGATCTGTCAGGTTCATTTCATTCGGTTCATTTCTAAACTCTTGTGCCTTTAAAGAAATTATCTTCAGTAGATGCCTGGCGCATTAATATATCGTGGTTCCATTTCAACAGAGCGCAAGGGTACTGAGTTAAACCCCTTAGAGCAAGGTGTTTGCGGTGCCGTGTCCGGAGCGACGGCTATGCTGCTCACCTACCCTCTGGAGGTAGTCCGAAGACACCAACAAATGGCTGCTCTTACGGACGGAAAGAAGAAAAGCTTCCTTGATACAATCAAGACGATACGTATGTAAGTGACATAATTTTTTAAGTATTGCTCTGACGAATCTCCACCTATGCCTTACCACAGACGTGTACATCACTCTATGCACAATAAAACTACCATTTTTCGAGTCTTTGATTAGACATCATGCCATTGCAAGCTTTTGAAAATAATCACCCATAATTTATTTCGAGCACAACCCTACAGAATCAATTCAGTAATCCCATGTTACCTTACTCCTTTCTTCGCCCTGCAGGAAGGGGGGGACCTGGAGAGGCCTCTATAAAGGGGTCTCGATAAGCTGTCTGATTGGGCCTCTGCAGGCAGGCCTAGCCTTCGCGGGGTTCGAGATTGCTAAAAAATTCATGCAACCAAGAGTACCCTGAGGTAAAGTAACTTATCTAAACTTATTGTAATATGCTGGTTCGATCCTATTAAATATATTGTGTTTTACCGATAATAAATAAAGATTCAAGAAAATTCCATCCATGAAACAAAATGGCAGTCTCTTTAGAAAATAAGTCCAAAAATCACTGACACTGTCTTCATGCTATTTTTGAATAACGGTTATGTAGATTCCTTGTGCTCACAACAATTTTTATAAAGTCGAACTATGCTCAACAAGCCTCAAGTGCCTTACAATAACACTATTTCTACTCTCAAATAGTATCGAAGGCCGCCCACGCTCAGTTTTTTCTAGTGATGACCATTCTTGGGAAGTTTATGGCCATCTTTCCTGTCCTTTCTTCGAAAAGAACCAGACTAATGAGGACCTCGTTTCTTTCTGCTTTGACCAACATATTTTTCATATCATAGCTATTTTAATATGAACTTCCCGTACCATTATTATACGCGTCATTGCTCCTGTCCTCAAATATTTCAATCTCTAGAACTTCTAAATTACTTTTCACGCATTCACTCAAAGTCCACCTGTATGCCGAATAAGCCCCTTTGCTCTCGATCAATATATGCAGGATTGTCTAATTCTAATCCTCAGACTTTACTTCTTTCACAAATAATCCCAAACCTGAAACACTGCTGTAGTTTAAGTCGCATTCACGCTATATACAATTGTGAATAACGGACGCCAACCACTAAGATATTATTCCTGCCTCATTTACTCCTTGAGGAATCGTTTATATCCAGCCATAATCCCCAATCCATTCCTGATATTAGCCTTTTTTAAAATTACCTGTATCTTCCTCCTACGAAGATATGCTGTTACCATTTTATCGAGATTTGATTATCCCGCTGGCGCTGCGAGATCTGTTACTGAACATCTGCAATGAGAAAGAGAATATTGTCACTTGCCTAAAAAATACGTAAATACCTCCAAATAGATCAAGTTATTAAATAATTCTGCATGATGGTTACATTTTGATAGTATTTTTTTAACTTTGGTTGTTTAATGGCATCATTCAAATATTAACACTGGTTTTTCCGTGAACCGACACGTTTTCGTCCTTGAAACATGTGTCCGAAACAGCTTCAGCAGGAAGGACGTGGTGGCGTTTCTGTTGAAGACCGCCCGGGAACACGGACTCAGAGGTCTATGGCGGGGGAATACGAAAACCATTGCGAGGATCGTCCCTTCATCGGGGATTGCGTTCGCCGCAAATGACTTGTTTAAACACTTGTTGAAGGTGGACCGGAAGGAGGACGAAGAGTAAGTGAACTACCTCCCTTTTCAAAGAAAACATGAAAGTACTCATATATCCTCGTAACTTCACTTGTCACTTGAAACAAATTCAAAGTGGAAAAATTAGCCAGAGGGGAAAGGAAAGACTGCCAGGAGACTGTGTACATTTTCCGATACATTCATTTAGCAGATATAGATAAAAGAAAGACATTCGAATGATTTTAGGTAATGGTTTTGGACCAATTTGTGTTTAGGTAATTTTTCCCAAGAACAGAAAGATAATAACACAGGAACAAATTAAAGTCGCTAAGTTAAGAATAATAAAAACATGATCGTTCGACAGTTGTTTTGAGCGGTGCAGAAACTTACTTCATTTTTTTGGGAAGGCGACTGCATTTAACATTGTACTCCTGGAACTTTGATCGAAAACGGAATTTTGAAAGAAAACAAATGAGAACTCATATCAAGCATTGAGATCAGTTGGAAATTTGGCAGAGATGAATGTCGGCGAGTTGTACTTATAGGTCCGACCACATGGTGCCTGGATACAGAAGGAATTACAGAGTTGTATTTATAGTGCCGGTTTGTACCTCAATACGGAAAGATTAGAAGTCAGTACAGTTTAGCTTTTGCCCATTCCAAAAAAACATTAAAAGGTTGATTTGAAAATGAAAATCATTGAATACTACACCCAAAATAAAGTATGTTACTCCTTAAGAAGAACAGCATTTTATTTTTAATTCGGTCATCATAAATTTAAAATATTTTGAAAAATCCTTAAAATCCATGGCCTTACTTTCACGTCACAATTCATGGACATAATGATACACAATCTGTTTTATTTATATCAGAGGATAATCGAATTTCAATGCATGATTATTGATCATGTCCTACTATTTATACTCTAACATTTCATGATAATTTGAAAGATTATAATAAAGCCTTTGAATGGAAAAAGTAACACCCACGCTCCCAATATCGCCCGAATTAAAGCCGAATTATAATTATAATATAGTTCCAAGCCAGCCCGTGGATTCCTGGCAAGCGCAATGGCGCGTATGCTGGCCCACACAGCAACCCACCCACTTGATGTGGCCAGGACCAGGATGGTAGTGTCCAGCCACAAACGTTTTGGAAACCTCTCACAGGTAACAGATATCATTAGGACCTTCAAAAATAACGGAAATTACTAAAGGAATTTGTGATATCAATGAATTTGGAAAAACTTCCTTGAAGCATATATTTATTCAAATAATGGGTATTCTACACAGTAACACTTTGAATAAAAAGAATTCTTTGAAAACCCTTCGCCCTCACGAGTAAATTTAGTTGTAAAAATACTTGATCACAAAATTCCTCTTGATGATATATCAGCAAATGAAAAGGTAGCCAAGCCATTGAATAAAATTAGTTGAGCCAATGCACAAACAATCATCCAAATATTGAAGCAAAGCCAATTTCAACGCAACAGTCTCGTGAGCCGCCTTTTATCATTAATTACATTTCAGGAAATTACATTTATGATTCATAATGACAAAATAGGAGCCAAAGAAATATTATTTCACCCTCAACTGACTAGACCAGTATTATAAATCGCTTAATTCGAGAGGAGCTTATTTCGCCGCCGAGTGTTTGGTTTATCTTTAAAAAACGGTAAACGTGCATGTGCCGACCGAGGACAAAAACTCCCTACGCGCCATTTTCGAATTCGCGCTCGCTTATTATATGTATTGCATTTGTACCATATATGAAAACTACAAATTTTATATAAAAAAATGAATAGTATTAATATTTTCAGTTGACTGAAATAAAAGTACTACATATTACACTTACAAGTAAAAATATTTTGTTTTAATGTTCTTCATATTGTTAATAGTAATTTTGTTTTAAAAAAGCAATTACTCAAAGATCGAATCCACGTCTTAACATTGACTCATATGCGTTCAATTTATTCAATGTGTATTACATTTTAATATGGCAATATTTAATATTTAAACCTTCATTGTCGAAACAGAATGCCATTAAATGGCTCATCAAAGAAGATATGTGGACAGTAGCAGTTCTTCTGCGACGGACGGAGCTTCGTCAATGAACTGAATTTACAATTTCGTGGAAATGACGCTAACGTTATAAGGGCAGAATCTGTGATGACTGTGTTTATTTCCAAGTCGATTGCATTGACGCGCAACATAGGTCGCCGTGATATTCATTACTTAATTCTCTGCATAAGCTAGAGGAGCAAGGTGGTATGGGTAATGATGATCTCAGAGTCCTTCGTGACCACAGAGCCACCATGCATAAAAATAGGACGCAGCGACTTGAAGGATCTTCCATTTTTTGGGAATTCCTGACTGGGAGATAAATCCGTTTGCAGACATTGAGGAAGTTGATGTATTTGAGGAAGAATCGATTGGACTAAAAAATGACGTTGAATTGATTCCCAAGTTTAAGATTGAATATCAAGAGTTATGTTTACAGATGGATGTCTCCGATTGTTATCCTGCATTATGGATAGTGGTCAAAAGACTGTATCTTGCGTTCGCAACTTAATATTTTTTGGAACGTGGTTTTAGTGCAGTCATTAAGCTTATTTCCAAGGAGAGATAAAGAATTCAGTTTTGTGAACGCGGTGAAACCCATCTAAGTTTTCTTTTTTCATTAGTTGAAAATGTTCATCATATATATCCGCTTGATTCAACTATAAAAATGGCTTGTAACCTTGTAAAAAAGGATTTCTTAAAATTATTCGTTTTGATAATTTATATTTATGTGAAAAGTATATTTTCACCTAATTTCCTATCATTGCGAAATAATTGTATTGCATTAATATGATGTGAAAACCATAAATCTATTGGATTCTTGATAAACATTTCATTTGTACTTTTTTCAATGTTCCTCATTTGATGCCTGCCGTGAGTCACAGTCACAAAACCTGCAGTGAGTTCAGCTATAAATTCAGAGAAGCGCTGAGAATGTTAAAAAAAGGTTGCAGTCCGATTTGAAAAAGAGTTCGAAGGGCAAAGACGTAATTTCCAAAGATGCATTTCAACGGAAACTATAACAATGACGCGTTAAAACATTAATAATTATGCTAAAGGACTAACACTACTTCAAAACTAAAATATCTCGAGTTTACCTACAGATATATCCCAAGACATTCCAGTCTACCATAAGAAATACACATGGTAAACGCCTGACTGAATATTCGTTAAAGGGATGATTAGGCGAATTAGTCACAGACAGATTAAATGAGCAAATATTTTCAGCTAGTTTTCCCAAAGCGTCGATTAATTAGATATATTGCAGCAAGCAACAATTATCCTAAACCACTCGGTGAACATGAGAATCGTTTACATTCCATATCTCTACCATCGATTTCATCAGAAGTATTAAAACATTACTGTAAATAATCTTATGAACTTTCTTGAGGGCAAAAAAGGCAATAATCTATCAACGAAACATTATAAATTGTTAGCCTTTGATTCCTCCCATCGTTCTATTTACGAATATTCATTGTTAACGTAGTCATAGAAGAAAACGAAGCCGAATGTTTGATATAAATATGCTATTCTGAAAACCATTAGGGTATACTAATGATATCCGAGGAAACGTGGCAGTGCTCGACATTTTAAATTAAAACTGTTTTTTCTCGCAAGAAGGGTAAAGAGCTAGATAACGGTACACACGCGAAACTAGCCTCTCTTGAACAAGAAAGGGTACGAAATACAATAATTACCGTAAATGACAAGCAAGAGTTGAAAGTCAACCAGTGTAAAAGAAAAGAATGCGAATTATATGCATTCGTGTAATTATTTATTAAAATTATTCAGAACTCATCTCCATACGAAAAAATTGGTCGAAATAGAGGACTGACCCTCCATATTTAGGGTGGTAAGCTTCCTTATCAATGCTACCAAATACGAATAAAGAAAAATCAGAAACCATTTGGAGACATTGAACGTTTGTTTTGTGTCTCCCTCGAGTTGCTTCTTTCACCTTGGAATCCAAATAAACTAATTTCAAGTAAATGTAATCGTGTATAGATTTCAACCTTGAGGTATTGAGAATCGAAAAAACATTTGCGTTTCCTTAAAAGACACGAGATCCTGTACCGCTAATTTGAATTTCATACTCCGGAGGTTCGGTTCTCTGCGTTTGCGGTCAAGCCACCCTTGGAACGAGGCAAGAGACTATTCCCGACTGGAACGTTAACAGTATTCACTTGATTTGTCAATCAATTACTTATAGATCCCGTTAAATTACTTTGCCTTGTATACTGACTGCGTTTAAATATTACAATTGTTTTTCTTCAAAAACTACAGGACAGGCGTTGGCGCGATTTTCATTGAGGTAGGTCTATACTTATGAAGTAAACATGATATTTAATATCATAAGTTTTAATGAAGGAGGAAGATTTATTTTCCTCACTGAAACACTGACAATTTTGATCAAATTTTGAACTGACTGAACGATGCTAGGATTTGAGAACTTTCATAGTTTGACGGTTAATCACACATATTCTTACATACGCCAACAATGAGTTAAACAAATTATTCATTGTGCTAATATGTCAGTGTTAAGTGTTACCAATCATTTTGAATTGGCTAGTGTAACAACGTTTTGATGCAGAATGTGGTTATGTCAATTGCTTGCTTTTAATTGCTGGTAATTATTCGAATCCTCAATTCAAGTGGTTGACCATCACATTTCAATACACCCTTTCCACCAAAATAAAAATAACACATACCAAGAAGCTGCGGCAAATGCCACGACATTAACTTTAACTTTAACTGAAATTGTTACATTATAAGTAAATAAGTTGGCAGAGGGTGTTATTCATTGTCATAGGCTACACAAAGCATAAATATGCATAGTCTTAATTCCTAATATATTGAATAGTCCTAATATATTTCTAACTTATAATGCATATAATTCAAACCGCCACTTCTTACTAATGCACCATGACCGACTCAGGGAATTCAATTTGGGTAACCTATTCATCAAATTCGATGGAAAAAAGGTAGCGGAGAGGAAAACAAAAGAGTGCCAGGAGGCAGTGCAAATTTTCAGATCCATTCAATCAGAAGCTATAGATATAATTGAGGCGTGTGAATGAGTTTCGGTAATGATTTTGGACCAGTTTGTGTCCGAGGCGTTTGTCCGAGGAAAGAGAAAGTTGACAACACGGGAACAATTCAAGGGCACTACCGTTATATTAACCACGACATGTTCGTTGGACAGTTATTTTGATCCATGCAGACTCATACCACATATTTATGGAAGAAGACTGCATGTATCATTGTACTCTTGGCACTTTGATCGTCGAGGGAATTTTGAAAGAAGAATAGCAGAGAACAAATGGGAAAAATACGCCTTATGGAAACATTGAGGTGAGTTGGGAATTTCGCAGAGATGAATGTTAGCGAGTTTTTCTTATAGGTCCGTCCACTTGGTGCCTGGATACTGAAAGATAAGAAGTCAGTACAGTTCAGCTTTTGCCCATTCGGAAACTACATTAAACTGTAGATTTCAAAATAAAAATACATACAATCTACACCCAAATTAAAATACTTAAGAAAAATTAATCTGAGGTACAATATCAAACATATTTTGATGTCAGTATGTAACGTGTAAGCTTCTTAAGAAGATCAGAATTTCATTTTTACTTCCATGATAAATAAATAATCTCCCATGGACTAAAACCTTGTCATTGTGGAAAGTATTGTCTTCCGATGACCCCTAGAGCTATGCTGGCAACATTAATAATAATTACTCCTGGTAGGGTCACCCATGCCGGATAGGTCGAAGGTTAAAAGCCAGACAAAAGGAAGTCCACTTAGCGTCTGTTTTTCAGTGAGGCAGCTGTAAAGGTGTCTGAACCAAGTGAGGCGGCCTTTGAGTGATGGTGTCAGTTTAGGAACACTTTTGAGGAAGTTACCGGGAAGCAACCTTAATTTTAATTCCCATGAACAAATTAATGGGAATGTATGGAAATATGATTCGGCCCAATCGGTCGTGTGTCGTGCCAGGCAGCGGGAGAAAGAAGGCTTCCGCGGTCGTCATCTCACGAAACCCTTGCAAAGGAAAAGCGACAGCAGTAGGACAAGGGATGCAGAAGAAGAAGACCAATAATTACTTAGGAAATGATAAGTTTAAATTTGGGAAGGGGCGAAGCACGCGTGATGCCATTGCAGTACTGATATCACAGGTCTAGAGAAGTACAGAATACAATCAGTACGTTTTTGCCTGATCCGTAGATATTGAGAAGGCGTTTAATAGAGTGATTTGGGAATAAATCTTCAGTAAATTGCAAAAAACAGGCACAGGTTGGAGCGAAAGGAGGCTAATCAACAACATGCACATGTGGATACCTGGCGGGCGCAATGGCTAGTCTGCTGTCTAACACAGCAACCTATCCAATTGACGTTGCTAGGACCAGGATGGCAGTCTCCAGCCCCAAGGAGTACAGAAATCTCTCTTAGGCAACCAGAAATATTTCATGCCGTCAAATATAATTTATGGTATAAAAAGAATTTGTAAATCAATGCATTTCTTTATATAAATGCATAGACTTAAAAATCGTAATCATAACAATGTAGAATGAAACTAACAGAAAACACACAACCATATCTTTTTAATTCATTAGTTTAATATGTACTTATTTTCTATTACACCAGGCCGTTTGAGGAAGTATTAAAATTGAAGGATTCCGGGGCCTCTAACCAGGGTATTATGCATCGCTCATCGGTGTTGTTCCCAAAGCAACAATCCGTTTTGGAATTTATGACCTGCTTAAAGAGGCGTAAGCTGGTATGATATTTCCATAAGAGACATCTTTTTCTTACGATTATTATTCAACACCTATGCCTAATATTTCTTTTTTTCAAACACTTATTTTATTAAAACCGTCAAAGGAATTGAGGTTTATGGAATGGTATATAGATTTGTAGTTAAAGCAATAGTTTCAAAGTGCGGAAAAAAGGTAAACGCATGGCAAATAGGGGGGAGCTCCTTAGACGGGACCTATCATACCACTTATATTTACTAACGTTCAACATTAAATGGGGTAGTCGCGCAATGGAATGCTATCCCTGCTGAAAAAAACGAGTTTTAGGCATAATTATTTTAGGGATATTATTAAAACAAGAATCAATTATAGACCATAAGAAACACGATAATGATCCATGAATTAAGGAGGCAAACACTGAATGAAGTCAAAAGGTACTGCTATTTGAATTTGTTTGAAAAAGAGCCAAAATATTACGAGGACTCTTAAAAAATTAATGAAATAGTTTTTTAAATAACATACTTTTACTATGATTAAACATTTTATGGGCCTTCTCAATGCAGACCCCTTTCAATGGAAGGCAAATGTCCACATTTGATCAAAGTTTCAATACATAGGTTAAACATAATTATTTATGGGAACTGAATGCAAACGAAATGGTTTAACAACCTACACCAGAATTCCAAAGAAGATTCGCTCCTTTCAAAAGGTGGTCTCTTCATGTCGATCCTGTTATGTTTGCACGTGAATCATCGTATTGAAACATTCAGCCTATCCAGATGAGGTTTGGCGATTGAATTGTTTTGAGTTATTATGTTATTTCCTCTACTTTACTTCATTCAGAGGTGTCCGACTTCACTTGTTTAATTCCACCGGATTGAAAAATGAAACCCAAGGTTACTTTTCTTTATTGCCTACCTTCTCTCAATCTAAACGT
The DNA here is from genome assembly GCF_022747635.1 of Hetaerina americana. Taxonomy (NCBI): domain Eukaryota; kingdom Metazoa; phylum Arthropoda; class Insecta; order Odonata; family Calopterygidae; genus Hetaerina; species Hetaerina americana. Next base: position 25,907,004 of record NW_027287316.1, read on the forward strand.
TGCAAAATGAATGAGTAGACTATCAGAAGACGAAGGAAAGTATCATTTAGGTAGAAAAGGGACTGAGAATCTCATAACAATACTGGTGATATTTACGTAGAAATATATAATAAGGAATAAACTACCGGGTATTCGATTAATTATAGGACATAATAACAGACTCTCCTTAAAAGAAATATTTGATAAAAAAAGATGATTTAATTGAAAGAATAGCATTAAGATACATCTACAATATAACTGCCAAGCCACCACAATGGCGTGTGGCGGGGGGTGTTTGGTCACCAGCCTTCAAAGGCAACAAAACCAAATTCAAAACCAACACATATGTAACCTAATAAATAATTTCACCTTAGTATGCAGTAAGAAATTCATCCAATAACGTGCCAGCTAGAATTTGAAAAGCAAGAAGGCAAAATTCCACTACCACATGAACATGCAGCATTCAACCGCCTCCACCCCAAGGAAACTTGCAGGGAATGTGATCCAACGCTGCAGGTAGCGGGAGGGTGTCCCAACAGAGCGAGACGAGGGATGGAAGGGGAATCTTAAAAACAGAAAAGGCAGAGCAAATAATACTGTAAAGAGCCCTACATTGTGTAATGGCATTCTAATGCATTGTTGCGGAAAGAAAGAGTTTCGACAAAAAACAGACGAGGTTGGTGAAAGTTCATGCAATTGAGTAGAACTAATTATTCCCTAGCCGCTGAGGGTGGCAAGTTGAGTATTCAAATATATATAACCCTATAGTTACTATCCCATATTGTCTTTGAAAAGAAGGAGTCCTTGGGTCTGCTAGTTCTGGCGTCTATTTCCCGACTACCCACTACCTCTAGGGCTTCTCCAGCTAATTTTAAAAAAAAATCCCGTTGATTTACCACCGTACATTTATTTAGATTTAATGAAAATCCCCATTTTGAAAACCATTTAGTAATGCTACTTGGATCACGTGCTAGAATTAAACGATCCCCATCTCCAGATATCTCTCGAATATTCACCGTGTCATCCGCGAACGTCCTAAATTGACTTTTCACTGCGCGGTTCAAATCGTCAACAAATATCAAGGAAAGCAACGGAACGCTTCACTGAATTACCCCCGAAGTCACTTCCTTCGCCGTCGAAACTAGCGCGGTCAAGGACTGCTCTCTGTTCCCTCTCTGAAAGAGTCTTCAACCATATTTATTGCGCCCTTGCTTATGCCTGCAACCTTCAATTCATGAATAAGTTTACGATAGGGAACCTCATCAAATGCCTTTTGAAAATCTAAAAAGATCGCATCCCCATAACTACAACTTCTACCCCATAAAAGTAAGTCATGAGTGATTTAACGTAACAGTTTCAGGTTTAACTTTGTAGAAATACTGCATTACAAGGGTTAAAACAAACTTAGTATTTCCATGATGATGACGCGCGGCATCGCAACCTTTGTCGTGAAATATTAAATCCTTTTGGTGGAAATGTTATGCTTCTATTTAACCTCATAATGAGTGAAAAACCCTAATTCGGTCTCAAGGAGCAGGTTTTTCTGAATCAGTGTTGCCATTAAAAAGTTAATTTTATCAAAGTATCTCGTCATGAAACTGATAATCATATGCTTCAAAATTTTGCAACATACAGAAGTGGGAGAAATGGGTTTGTAATAATTGAAGAAATGGCATTTAAGGATCCTTCCTGTCAAAACAAGCGTTATTCACGCGGCCTTCCAATTCTGATGGACTTTGCACTCTGTGTGGGATTTATTATATACGAGGGTCATCCGGAAAGTGGTACCCGTTCGTGAAATAAAGACACAAAAGTAAATATTAACAAACATAAAAAATTTTATTTGAAAGAGGATACTTTAAACTACTTCTCAACATAATCTCCAAGCAAATTAAGGCATTTGTCATAACGTGTGACAAGTTTCTGTATTCCTGCTGCATAGTCCTTCGCCGCCAGCTCATTGAGATATGCGAGGGACCCATCTTGCACAAATTTTTGCATAATGCAGATGGTGTTTAACAATTTCATGAACAATTGTTCGAGAAACATTGGGAAAATGCTCACAGATGTCATCAATTGTGACGCGCCGATCGTTCCTCACGAATTCGTCAACTGAGCTCACCAGTTGGTCTGTAATGACAGACGGTCTCTCCGAACGCTCATCGTCGTGTGTGTTCCCCCTCCCCATGTTGAAGTTGCGACACCACCGCCGAACAGACGACTCGTCCATTACATTGTCTCCATACACCTCCTTTAATTGACGATGAATATCACATGGGCGAACGTTTCTTGCATTGAGGAATTTAATCACTGCCCTCACTTCACAACTGGCGGCGTTCTCAATTTTTTTAAACATTGTAAACAATCACAGAAACAACACAGGCAATGCTAGCGTCACGCAACTTGGCTCAGAGAAGGCAGACAAGCCACTGAAGCTATCTGACCTCGTCCAGCGGCTACTCGCGTCGTCAGCACTTCATGCGGCACGAACGGGTACTACTTTCCGGATGACCCTCGTATAACTTCAAGGTACGTGGCAATGTTAGGAGATAAATGTTTTATCACCTTAGCTGGTATATGTTCGGTACACGCGGATTTTTTGGCTATTATCTCAAAGAGTAATTTCGCAATTCCATGTTTGTCCGCTGTTATTTTTGCCATTCGTTCAGTATGTATTGTTTATATGCGATACACGGTAGCAACTTCGTTCGTGAAAACCCATAGGAATAATGCATTTTTAATGTTAGCTTTTCCCCCAAAATCGGTATAATGAAATTGTTACACTTGCATAAGCAAGCAACGGTTTGGGTACCTCCGTTTACTTGTAGTAGTTTTTTGAGGGGAGGCGACCGACAGCCAAGGTCATTTGCGCCATAGGGGATGGACAGGAAAGGATGAAGGGTGGAGAGAAACCCGGCGTCGGCATTAGCCTACTCTTTACGAAAGGCGCCAAGGGGTCCGCAGTTTAACGTCCCATCCGACGGACGGCGTACTCCCTCAAAGTGCCCTCCACAAAGCACCTCAAGTAGGGATCGAGATACCTCTGAAAAATATTCAACACCGCCGGGATTTGAACCCGCGCCCTCAGGGTGGGAAGCCAGTACGTTAGCCCCCGCACCATCTCGATCCCTCCGTTTACTTTCCTAACATTTGACCAGAACACTTTGTGGTCATTTCAAAATACTCGCAAATTACTGAACGTTTAAAGTCTTGTAAGGCGCTACGTAATTGTGTTTTTGTTTCAATTATAGAAAATCGAGAATTGCTCCATATTTAATTACCATATGGAACCTAATGGATATGGGAATAGGAACGGCCATTGCAGTGTCCACATGGGGCTCGAGGTAGGTTCTCGATCGCCCAGCCACTTTTACCATTTGGACAAATCTGTGTTGCCCTATTGGCGTGGCGGACTCCTCTAGTTCCAAAAGATAAAATATCTAGCCAATACGAGTATTCGTTCTAATTCCCCAATTACGTAGATATCCCTCGACAATGTCCGAATTTTAAGAAGATTAATTCGAGTTCGCTAAGATCAGGCAATAATTTAACAATTGCAAGTTTGATGAGAGCCGTTTCTCGAGAGTGGGAGAGGTTGGGTTAAAAACAAAAATAGAACTGAAGAAATTAACCACCTATTTCAAATGGATTAAAAAGTGAAATCGATTGTAGAAATGGAGAAGAAAACCATGAAGCATACGACAACATAGCGGGGATCAATAGTTTGAGAGAATAATATAATAGAGGAAACGGAGTTGGATTCAAAAACATAATAATTACACTTTATAAAAAAACACAAATCAATCGGAACAGCAAAAGATAGAAAAATGAAGACCATGGGTTGAGGATGAGAAAATCAGGAATGTGGAAAAAACGGTCCATAGTTGAACAAATAAATAAGCAAGAAGAAAGAATTAAGCTTACCTAAAAAAGTAAAAAGATAATCCATTTAAGATGAGATAAAGGAAGTACGAATTACATGGATCGATAAAATGGATTTTAGATGAATTGTAAAATCAATTGAGATCCTTTTGCCAGAGATTCAATCAAAAACCTTCCGGAAATGAATAATTAGAATTGTTTGATATCTAAGGATCATCCCACGTGATATTGGTTTGTGACACACGGTTATTACAAACCGTACAAAACACTGAAAAATCCTATTTCTAGGTTTACGAAAGCTAAGGTTATAATTAAATTAAACGAGACCTCTATAAAGGGGTTTCCATAAACTGTCTATTTGGGCATGAGATGCCCAACCAACAGTTGGCTGCTCTTAAGAAGGAGAGGAAGAAAAGTTTTGTTGGTACAACCAAAACCATTTGCATATAGGCTTTACAATTGAATATTGTTTAATATATATCTCAATGCTCATGGCTGTAAGCACATAAAATTACCATTTTTACAGTAAAAGGGCGGTTCAATATGTACCCGTGGTTGACGACAAAGGGCATTCCTGAGGAAAGTTGATGTTATCATTGTGTGCTGCCATCTATTAAATGACAGTGAAACAAAATTCAGACTGATTTATAGGCTAATTTGGATTTGGCAGGCGTTCGAGTAAGACGTGTTTCGTTATTTTCGCTATGATTGAAAAAGAACAGTATCGTTCGGTAATTTGATGTTTGTATTCGGGTGGGAAGAAATGCTAGGAGATAAAAGCAAAGTTGGATGCTCTTTATGGGGACACTTCGCCATCTATGACAACAGGTAGACATTGTTTCAACGAATTTAAGCATGGGCTAGCATCTGTTTTTGATGAGTATGGACCAAGACGCCCGGCAGACGTGGTACCGAGGAAATCATTCAAAAAGTCCACGTAGCAGAGGCTGTGGATTGGTCGATCGGAACGGTAATTAATATTTCACATGATAAGTTGGCGATGAAAAAATTGCGATTGCTCACGGTGGACAACAAGCAGATCCGGCTGTCAACTTCGAAAACTGCATGAACTACGTAATGAATTGCTGCCGCACCCCCCGTATACAGTCCATCCTGCTCCCTTTGACTTTTTCTTATTCCCTGACATGAAGAAATGGCTGGCAGGAAAAAAATGTACATCAAACGAGGAATTTGTCGCCGTGACGGAGGCGTATTTTGGAGAGTTCGACAAATCCTATTTTTCGGAGGTGTTAAAAAAATGGTCCGAACGGTGGGAGAAATGCATCTTTCTAAAAGGGGACTATGTTGAAAAATAAAAAATAAAATATTTTTGAAAAAATGGTTCCTACATTTCTAACAGGGGTACTTATTGTACCGCCCTCGTATATACATAAATCCCGTGCATCTTTTCTTAAAAGTACGCTGCACTACCTTGTTCCCATGGTGTTAAATCCGTAATATAGAGGCGTCAAGATTCGGGAAGCAAAAAATCTCCCTGCTCAATAAACGGATCCTCATGCTTGGGCATTTTTTTGTGTTTGGATCCCCATGCCAAAGAACAAGTAATTACATTTACTGTAAACTTTACTCAATTTATGACAGTGCATAAATTCATTTCCATTTAATCGTAAAGAATCCCAACTTTGTAACTTTACCGTAACTAGCAATTTTTTATTGTTTACAATTCAGCACAAAGTCCCATAAAATAATTCCTAGTGCCAAAGGCTTTATCATGCCAACAATTTTAGGATTTTAGCAATGCGAAGAGATTAAGTAGGTGGTGCATGGACATTTTCACATATTAGCTACCGTGAGAGGCTAATGAAAAGTAAATGGCCGGATAAGATATCAATTTCATGGAGTGAAAGCGTTTTTGAAGGCAAAAGAAAAAGAATTTCACTTCTCTCACAACATTTCGGCCAGCAAACGAGGCAAATCCATCACTTTGCGTTGAGTAACTAACGACTCTAAGAACTCTTAAGTCATTTCAATGCAACAATTTCAGAGTGTAAAAATCATTCGCCTTGACTGGGATTCGAACCCAGATCCCTCAATATCCTGTCGTTTCTTTGGAACTCTTAAGTCTTCAATCTAACCAAGGATATTATTACCTTCCTGCCCTTCTTTTGCTGTTCCATCTCGTTCACTTTATAAGCAAATCAGGGTCGAAACACTCCCGTTTTCAGGATTCGCGTCATTTGCAGGACCTCACACTACGTCACTTGAGCCTCAATACTAAAGACCCATTATAGAACGACATTTCTGTACATACCGTTTCCGTGATTGAATTCGTCGACGTGAACCCCTGGTGCAATTTCTTTCGCCATCACGCGATTTCATAGCCGATAACTGCAAAAGCCGAACACTAGAACTTCGATGCAAGCTTCAGTATACTTTTTCCGGTTTCGCGATGGCCCTTGGTCGCCCACTATGGAAGCAAATCCAATAAACGCCATCGCAGAAAAACAACAGTATACACAATTGCGGTGATGTATAATAGCCTCACGATAATCCAATCGTTTCACACACGTCTTCGAAAATGAACTTCTTAACAACAACACTGTCTGTGAGCAGAAGACCGACTGAGCGGGGCGAAGAACTATGAAAAAATGGCCTTTCTCTCTCGGGTCAAAATGAGCCTCATGCCCATATGACTTGGTCGTAAGGTTACACTTGATCGTTGTCTACGGTGGACAACTTCCCTTCGAATCCAATGCACCCAGACTTAACCGTTTCCAAGAAACATGGCGTCATGATGCTACACACTCGTATCTCTGCGAAGAGGCATCGAACATGGTGGAACACTTTCAACACCAACTCTCAAAGATAGATAGATTGAGGCCTTTTTTTTACAAATTAAATCAAAGGAGAATATCGGAGATGCAGAAGGGGTGAGTTATTGTGGCCCTGGCAACCCGGATGATTTAATACTTCATAAATAATGTTGCGCCCCAATTCCTTTTTAACCTCGTATGTTTTCAGAACCCCAGAATTTAAACCCTGGTAAGGCGTCCCAATTCTCTCTCTCTCTCTCACCAACCTCCCGCAGAATCCCTCTCAACAGTCAGCACCTTGAAGTATAGCCTTGAAAAATATCTCATGGCAGCCTTGCATACTGCCCATGGAAGGAAGTGCATTGTTTACTTCGGGAAAGTGAACAACCGCCTAGTCAGAGTGCTTCGAGGAACTTGATCTGTAAAAATATGAAATTATACAATTATTAGAAGTAAATTCCAATTTATGCAAGAGCTTCAATCGGTAATTTATCCTTCACCCCGTGATAGAATCCAAGCCCAACTGCTCTAATATTTTGGATACGATACTAAGTTTATCATCACAACTTTTTACAAATGTTGCTCCCCTACGCTGCACGCGATCCAATTCGGCAATCAATCATACCTCGTGAGGATCCCATAGACCCTCAGCATATTCTAAATGTGGCCTAGCTAATGACAGATAACATTTCTCTTTGGCCTTTTCATCACATTTACTAAGTACATTTTTAATAAATACTTATTTTTTCTAAGCTTGACCACATATTCCCCGTATGTGTTTCACCCAGGAGAGATTTGTGAATCAAGGTAATGCCCAAGTATTTAATATTCCATTTCGGTTATCCCAATACCGGTGATCAGGTGGTCGGGTGGTAATCGCTCTTTCTCCAAACATTTATGACTACACACTTTTTTAAGTTTAATTCTAATTGCCAAGTGTCGCAACAAAGCTATATAGCATGAAGGTCATCTGACAAAGCAGGTGTATCCTCAGGATCACGGATATCACGGTAAACCACTGCATCGCCTGCAAATAAACGTATCTTACTGGTCACTACGGAGTCAATGTCGTTGACGCAGAGTAGGAATAAAAGAGGTCCGATGATACTTCCCTGGGCATCACCTGAAGTAACTTCCACTGCATTTGAGCCAACTCCATATATCACTCCTCTTTGAACCTTACCATTCAAAAAATCTTCAATCTAACCCAGGATATTATTACCTTCCTGCCCTACCTTCGCTTTTGCCATCTCGTTGACGTTATTCAGAATTTTTATCAAAAAACTTCCGTTAGTCCAACCGTTTTGCTCTGATTAAAGCGTTTTCTTAAAACTTTTATTTCAGTAACATGATATAGGACTTAAGGTAGCATTTAATAGTTTTGGTTGAATCATTTTGATAAAAAATAGGTAACTAAATTCAGTTACTTATGACGGAAATCATTTTTTGTTGTACGACGGATAGTTTTTGTTTTATTCAGCAGACAACATAAATTAAATTTAAATTTTCTTCCTGAGTCGACAGAAGACGGCTTATCACCTGGCGACTAGAAGATTGGAAACATCCTATGCATAAAGGCAGAGATAATGAGAATCATTTGCAGCCATTATCTTCAAAATTGATTTCTAGATATGTATTACAACACGTCATTTCAAGTAACGTTATGAGCTTCCTCGAGAGCCGGAAGGCAATAATCTACAATCGAATAAATAGAAATGAATATCCTTTGCTTTTACTCAATTTTCTACTCATATGATTAGAGAATTGAGGATATAATATATAAATATTAAAAAATCATTTTTTTCATATTGTAACATGATTCGATGAAATGTGATGGATCGGCTTTCTGTGAATTGACATCCGGCATTGAAAAAAATGGTATCTTTCGATTTGACCTCTTAACATCGCATTACTATACTATAATTATGTATACCTTTATTATTGAGCATTATGAACAGGAAGGAATGTCATCTCCCTTTAATATCAATCATAATTACCTTCTCACAAATATTCCTCCCGATAATTAAACAATAAATCCAGCCGACATTGTCCAATGGCGAACGTCAAAATATAATATCATATGCGTTAGGAATATAAAAAAATTCATAATTCAATTAATCTCGTGGAAATATTAAAAAAAAATAGAAAAAATGAGACGCTCAATCATCATGGGTAATATAGTACGCTTGTATATGGTTGATTGGGATGACCGTAAACATTTTATGTGACATGATCTTCAAGATGTTTTGATGAATTATCATTTGAATATTGAAGAAGAATTGCATGTATTTTCATCAAACAATATAAAGAACTGCAGTCTTGAAAATATAGTTTGAAATTCCCATATCGCCTGCGCCATATCTAATAGACGGACGAACCCATTGTTGCGCTGCCAAGCAACGATTTCAGAATATTTCCCTTCGTTCGACGATTGTGGATGCGATATTTGTTCACTGCGAAAGAGATAAGCTCGAAAAACGTATTACATTTGTGTGTGGCACGTGTTTTTCGTATTTCCGAGAAAAAATGGACAACACATCAGACAACAAGGTAAGTTTGTAGTATCCATCAGTCCTTTTCGGTAGTGAATAATGGATAAAACCACCATTTTACACCAAGATTTATTTGAGTTTAAAATAATTCGCACCTATTATGTGTTCACTGAAACCTAATCATTACTAAGGCCATTACCTTTTGCATTTGACCATTTGCTTACCTACCACTTACAGTTCCAATTGAAAAACATTGCCATGAGAATTTACTTGATTAAACATGACAGTATTATCGAAAAGAAAGGAAAAATTAATATGAATTTATTATTATATAATTCGGACTTAAGTTCATGTAAAATCACGTGTGCTTCGAAATGAAGTGTGTCTGCAAAAGTTTTAAAATAGGACGTGGATTAATTCTCAAATTGAATAAATGAAAAATGAATTAGAAATACGTCGCTGACATTTGATAATTTCGATAAAAGAAAGCGACTGAATTCAATCATTTATTCCAACTTAATTATTTCAATTATGTAACATTGATTAACCAGTTGATAATACGCTTAGAATGTCACAAATTCTATTTCATCGAACTCTTGGCGCCCATACCAGCGTGATAAGTAGTGCTATGAAAACTATTCAATTCTTGGCATGGGTTGAAACAGCACACGCTATTGCATCTCCAATACATTGCACAATGCTAGGTCAAAGGTATGTTACATGGTTATACATAATAATAACAGAGTTTAAAATTAATCGGCATTTGTGATAATCAAGGTCAATCTGCCACACAAACCATATTGGAAAAGGGTAACTAGGAAGAGTTTAGGAATTGTATTCATTAAAGGCAATCTAAATAGGAATCTTATTCTGGAAAATGTTATTTTTAGTTTACTTATTGAAGGAAAATGTGACAATTTTGATGGAAACTGTTCAGGGAATAGATTTATGGAAATGTAGCTCGCATTTCGCGTGCGTCACATAAAGAATTGCAATCAAGGCAATCACGAAATCAACCCGCCAGGTAAGAGGTAGAAATCATTTATAAGAAAACGGACGTGGTGAGATATTGAAAACTCAAACTATCACATACATCATCGTCAAGCATTCGTTTTAAGGAAGAGTACAGATTTAGAAATGATTTAGAAGCATTGCATCAGATATATACTTTTAAGAAAGTGAAAAATGATCAAGGCGAGGACTATGAATAATGATGGTTAAAAACACTAGGGAAGGCATAAGCATGCAAATTAGATATTATATATAAAGAAGGTCGGAAGTATATTCTTTCAGACATAATGGGAGTATTTATAGAAGTGAGTTCGTAGGACTGGGGTAAATGTGCCGTGACCTCACGCAAATCGAGCGAACATAAGATGCCAAATATTGTAAGGAATGAGAGGATATTCATTGGCTGTCTTCAAGAAAGGTAGGGAAGGTGTTGACACGTTGAACATTGAGGTATTTGAATACTTATAGAATACGCATCAATTTTAATATTATAATCGTTTAAGAAGACCCAGGATTCATGTCCCTGACACTGACGATGTAAATTTAATTATACACTAATTGAACAATTCTAGGATTTAAGGATTTTCATAGTTCGATGGTTGATCATAAATATTCTATTCACAATACTTGCATACCTTTGTTCAACAATTATTCATGGTACGATTGATTACTAATACGTCATCGTATTGCGGTTTTCAGTGTTAACATTGACTTGATTAGATTCATGAAATAGTACTTTATAGGGTGACATGTAGTTAAGAAATAAAGACGCTTTTAATTCTTGGTAATTATGCGACTTCTTAATTCAAGTAGCTCGCCATTTCCCTTGCATGGGCTCTAACCACCAAAATATAAATAAACACAATTTACGGGGGGTTTTTTTTATCATACATGCTACAAAAAAAACTCTAAAATTCTAACTAGTATTCCTTTGATATACAGATGAAGACAGGCGTTTTTTCGTCTTTCCTGGCCGGGGCTACATCGTCCGCCGTCGCCAAAACGGCTGCGGCTCCATTAGAATTGGCCAAAATAAACTTCCAGGTATGAATTATCACTTTTTATCTTTTTTATTTATTCTTATTGAGATTTGATTATCCCGCCGGCACTGCGAGATCTGTTACCGATCATCTGCCATGAGAAAGAGAATATTGTCACTTGCCTAAAAAATACGTAAATACATTCAAATAGATCAATATATTTAAATAATCAGCATGATGGTTACATCTTGGTAGAGACTTTTTAGCTTTGGTTGTTTAATGGCATCATTCAAATATTAACACTGGATTTTCCGTGAACCGACACGTTTTCGTCCTTGAAACAGGTGTCCGACAGCAGTTTCAGCAGGAAGAACGTGGTGGCGTTTCTGTTGAAGACCGCCAGGGAACACGGACTCAGAGGTCTTTGGCGGGGGAATACGGCGACCATGGCGAGGATCGTCCCTTCATCGGGGATTGCGTTCGCCGCAAATGACGTGTTTAAACACTTGTTGAAGGTGGACCGGAAGGAGGACGAAGAGTAAGCCCACTACCCCGCTTTGCAAAGAAAACATAAATGTACCCATAAATCCCCGTTACTTCACTGCTTCTACCGGAATATATTTCCAGCGCAGAATGCATAGAACTCAAACCACTACTCCTTACTAATGGACCATTATGGATTCAAGGAATATGAAAAAGGTTACCCATGAAACAAATTCAATGCGGAAAAATTAGCAGGGGGGGAAGAAAAGACCGCCAGGAGGATGTGCATATTTTCAGATACATTCATTTACAAGGCATTGATAAAATTAAGGCGTGCGAATGATTATCGGAAATGGTTTTGGACAAATTGTTTTAAAAGTAGTTTTTCCCAAGAACATAAAGATTATAATACTGGAACAATTCAAGGGCGCTACGATTAGATTAACCGGAACATGGTCGTTTGACAGTTGTTTTGAGCATTGCAGAAACTCATTTCATTTTTTTGGGAAGACGACTATTGGCACTTTAATCAAAGACAGAATTTTAAAAAGTAGACACTGGATTAGAGATCAGATCAAGCATTGACACCATTTGGAAATTTCGCAGACGTGAATGTGAGAAAATTGTATTTTTTGTGCCGGTTGTTGCCTGGATCCAGAAAGATTAGATGTCAGTACTGTTCAGCTTTTTTCCATTCGCAAACTACATAGAAGGTAGATTTCGAAATATTAATAAACAAAATCTACACTTAAGATAATATATTTACGTCCTTGAGAAGAACAGCATTATATTTTTAATTTCGTGATCAAAAATGAAGAAATGATTTTCATTAATCCTTTAAATCAAGGCCTTACTTTCTAGTCACGAGTCGTAGACTTAATGATCCACCTTCTCATTTATTGAATTCCCAAGACTATTTTATTATTCCCTTTTATACTCCTACATTTAACGATAAATTGAAATATTTAAAATCTAATCTCCTGACTGGACGATTCAGTCCAAAGGGTTTATTGGTTAATTTGAAAAAGGGACTACCACAGACCCAACCACACTCAAATTATAGCCGCACGATGTTTTTTATTAAGGTCCAAGCCGGCCCTTGGATTCCTGGCGGGCGCAATGGCTGGTCTGCTGGGCCACACAGCAACCTACCCGCTTGATGTGGCCAGGACCACCATGGCAGTCTCCAGCCCCAAGGAGTACAGAAATCTCTCTGAGGTAACCAGAAATGTTTCAGGGCTTCAGAAATAATATATGGTGTGAACGAAATTCGAAAAATAAATTCATTCGGTAATAAAAAATCATAGACTAAAGAAACGTAATACTTATGCGGTGGAATGACGTTAAGGAAAACACACGCCCACATCTTCTTAATTTATAATTTTAAAATTCATTTATTTTCTATTGCAACAGACCATTCGAGGAACCATTAAGAAAGAAGGAATACGCGGCCTCTACGCCGGGTATTCCGCATCGCTCATTGGTGTAGTCCCCAATGCAGCAATACGCTTCGGAATGTATGGCCTGCTTAAAGAGGTGTATGCCGGTAAGATATTTATGAAAGAAAAATCTTTTTCTTAGGATTAATTATTCGACAAACCTATGCTTAATATTTCTTCTTTTCAAACACTTATCTTACTTAAGCGATCAAAGATTTTTTAGAGTATGGAAGAACGCTCTTTGATGATGTAGTTTCAATTCAAAAACATTATTAAAGTAGAACTGGAAATAGAGAAGCCTGATCCCAACCATGTGCACGATTCAGCCTGGAGATTGTTAGGGTAGCAAGTAGTGATGGAGATAAGGAAGTGCGGATACGTGGCGAACGCAGGGCAAATAGGGGGAGTAGTTAGACTTGACATAACATTTCACATTATTGACGCTAAACATTTATTGGGCAAGTCGTCCAAAGGAATGCAATCCCTACTAAAAAAACATTTTGATTTGGATAGGAACAAATAGAATCAATTTAATTAAAGTAATTCATTTAAATACTGAAACAGCATGCTGAAGAAGTTGAAATCATTGCTTGGGAAATACATTCACACGCAATCAGAGAATTCAAGACCTACGAAAGAAAATCATCCTAAAGAATAAAAAAAATTAATTAGAAAGGTGGAACTTGCAACCAACCCATCCAGCTGCTCGTTCTTTCTGCCACATTACAATCAGTAAAAACAAAATGGAAGACAATCACATAAATTAGTTTTCATAAAGACCAATCGTTATTGAACAATCAAACAAAAGAAGTACCTTATTTGCTGTAAGAAGGCGAGTTTCTGTGTACATGTAAGATTCGAAAACAAACTTTCAATGCAGGAGTGCATGCGTGTTCGTTGTTATAGCACCTTATGCCGGAGGTTCGATCAAATACCTTCTGTAATTAAATAATTAGATACGGATAATATTTTAGAATAATCACGCGTGATATTGGTTTGTGACGCACGGTTATTATTAACCGTAGTGTACATTGAAGAATCGCGTTTGCAAACTTACGGAAGTTAACGTTGGATTTCGTTTATGGGCAAAAAAAATGTGTGACTACCACTATGAACCCCCAACTGTCACCACAACCTCCCCACCGCACATCCAAGATAATGGTGCACAGTGCCACCACTGATCTGTCAGGTTCATTTCATTCGGTTCATTTCTAAACTCTTGTGCCTTTAAAGAAATTATCTTCAGTAGATGCCTGGCGCATTAATATATCGTGGTTCCATTTCAACAGAGCGCAAGGGTACTGAGTTAAACCCCTTAGAGCAAGGTGTTTGCGGTGCCGTGTCCGGAGCGACGGCTATGCTGCTCACCTACCCTCTGGAGGTAGTCCGAAGACACCAACAAATGGCTGCTCTTACGGACGGAAAGAAGAAAAGCTTCCTTGATACAATCAAGACGATACGTATGTAAGTGACATAATTTTTTAAGTATTGCTCTGACGAATCTCCACCTATGCCTTACCACAGACGTGTACATCACTCTATGCACAATAAAACTACCATTTTTCGAGTCTTTGATTAGACATCATGCCATTGCAAGCTTTTGAAAATAATCACCCATAATTTATTTCGAGCACAACCCTACAGAATCAATTCAGTAATCCCATGTTACCTTACTCCTTTCTTCGCCCTGCAGGAAGGGGGGGACCTGGAGAGGCCTCTATAAAGGGGTCTCGATAAGCTGTCTGATTGGGCCTCTGCAGGCAGGCCTAGCCTTCGCGGGGTTCGAGATTGCTAAAAAATTCATGCAACCAAGAGTACCCTGAGGTAAAGTAACTTATCTAAACTTATTGTAATATGCTGGTTCGATCCTATTAAATATATTGTGTTTTACCGATAATAAATAAAGATTCAAGAAAATTCCATCCATGAAACAAAATGGCAGTCTCTTTAGAAAATAAGTCCAAAAATCACTGACACTGTCTTCATGCTATTTTTGAATAACGGTTATGTAGTTTCCTTGTGCTCACAACAATTTTTATAAAGTCGAACTATGCTCAACAAGCCTCAAGTGCCTTACAATAACACTATTTCTACTCTCAAATAGTATCGAAGGCCGCCCACGCTCAGTTTTTTCTAGTGATGACCATTCTTGGGAAGTTTATGGCCATCTTTCCTGTCCTTTCTTCGAAAAGAACCAGACTACCTCGTTTCTTTCTGCTTTGACCAACATATTTTTCATATCATAGCTATTTTAATATGAACTTCGAGTACCATTATTATACGCGTCATTGCTCCTGCCCTCAAATATTTCAATCTCTAGAACTTCTAAATTACTTTTCACGCATTCACTCAAAGTCCACCTGTATGCCGAATAAGCCCCTTTGCTCTCGATCAATATATGCAGGATTGTCTAATTCTAATCCTCAGACTTTACTTCTTTCACAAATAATCCCAAACCTGAAACACTGCTGTAGTTTAAGTCGCATTCACGCTATATACAATTGTGAATAACGGACGCCAACCACTAAGATATTATTCCTGCCTCATTTACTCCTTGAGGAATCGTTTATATCCTGCCATAATCCCCAATCCATTCCTGATATTAGCCTTTTTAAAAATTACCTGTATCTTCCTCCTACGAAGATATGCTGTTACCATTTTATCGAGATTTGATTATCCCGCTGGCGCGAGATCTGTTACTGAACATCTGCAATGAGAAAGAGAATATTGTCACATGCCTAAAAAATACGTAAATACCTCCAAATAGATCAAGTTATTAAATAATTCTGCATGATGGTTACATTTTGATAGTATTTTTTTAACTTTGGTTGTTTAATGGCATTATTCAAATATTAACACTGGTTTTTCCGTGAACCGACACGTTTTCGTCCTTGAAACTTGTGTCCGAAACAGCTTCAGCAGGAAGGACGTGGTGGCGTTTCTGTTGAAGACCGCCCGGGAACACGGACTCAGAGGTCTATGGCGGGGGAATACCAAACCATTGCGAGGATCGTCCCTTCATCGGGGATTGCGTTCCCCGAAAATGACTTGTTTAAACACTTGTTGAAGGTGGACCGGAAGGAGGACGAAGAGTAAGTGAACTACCTCCCTTTTCAAAGAAAACATGAAAGTACTCATATATCCCCGTAACTTCACTTGTCACTTGAAACAAATTGAAAGTGGAAAAATTAGCCAGAGGGGAAAGGAAAGACTGTCAGGAGACTGTGTACATTTTCCGATACATTCATTTAGCAGATATAGATAAAAGAAAGACATTCGAATGATTTTAGGTAATGGTTTTGGACCAATTTGTGTTTAGGTAATTTTTCCCAAGAACAGAAAGATAATAACACAGGAACAAATTAAAGTCGCTAAGTTAAGAATAATAAAAACATGATCGTTCGACAGTTGTTTTGAGCGGTGCAGAAACTTACTTCATTTTTTTGGGAAGGCGACTGCATTTAACATTGTACTCCTGGAACTTTGATCGAAAACGGAATTTTGAAAGAAAACAAATGAGAACTCATATCAAGCATTGAGATCAGTTGGAAATTTGGCAGAGATGAATGTCGGCGAGTTGTACTTATAGGTCCGACCACATGGTGCCTGGATACAGAAGGAATTACAGAGTTGTATTTATAGTGCCGGTTTGTACCTCAATACGGAAAGATTAGAAGTCAGTACAGTTTAGCTTTTGCCCATTCCAAAAAAACATTAAAAGGTTGATTTGAAAATGAAAATCATTGAATACTACACCCAAAATAAAGTATGTTACTCCTTAAGAAGAACAGCATTTTATTTTTAATTCGGTCATCATAAATTTAAAATATTTTGAAAAATCCTTAAAATCCATGGCCTTACTTTCACGTCACAATTCATGGACATAATGATACACAATCTGTTTTATTTATATCAGAGGATAATCGAATTTCAATGCATGATTATTGATCATGTCCTACTATTTATACTCTAACATTTCATGATTTATTTGAAAGATTATAATAAAGCCTTTGAATGGAAAAAGTAACACCCACGCTCCCAATATCGCCCGAATTAAAGCCGAATTATAATTATAATATAGTTCCAAGCCAGCCCGTGGATTCCTGGCAAGCGCAATGGCGCGTATGCTGGCCCACACAGCAACCCACCCACTTGATGTGGCCAGGACCAGGATGGTAGTGTCCAGCCACAAACGTTTTGGAAACCTCTCACAGGTAACAGATATAATTAGGACCTTCAAAAATAACGGAAATTACTAAAGGAATTTGTGATATCAATGAATTTGGAAAAACTTCCTTGAAGCATATAT
Organism: Hetaerina americana; assembly: GCF_022747635.1. Classification (NCBI taxonomy): domain Eukaryota; kingdom Metazoa; phylum Arthropoda; class Insecta; order Odonata; family Calopterygidae; genus Hetaerina; species Hetaerina americana. The sequence continues at coordinate 25,924,353 of NW_027287316.1, forward strand.
TTATTCAAATAATGGGTATTCTACACAGTAACACTTTGAATAAAAAGAATTCTTTGAAAACCCTTTGCCCTCACGAGTAAATTTAGTTGTAAAAATACTTGATCACAAAATTCCTCTTGATGATATATCAGCAAATGAAAAGGTAGCCAAGCCATTGAATAAAATTAGTTGAGCCAATGCACAAACAATCATCCAAATATTGAAGCAAAGCCAATTTCAACGCAACAGTCTCGTGAGCCGCCTTTTATCATTAATTACATTTCAGGAAATTACATTTATGATTCATAATGACAAAATAGGAGCCAAAGAAATATTATTTCACCCTCAACTGACTAGACCAGTATTATAAATCGCTTAAATCGAGAGGAGCTTATTTCGCCGCCGAGTGTTTGGTTTATCTTTAAAAAACGGTAAACGTGCATGTGCCGACCGAGGACAAAAACTCCCTACGCGCCATTTTCGAATTCGCGCTCGCTTATTATATGTATTGCATTTGTACCATATATGAAAACTACAAATTTTATATAAAAAAATGAATAGTATTAATATTTTCAGTTGACTGAAATAAAAGTACTACATATTACACTTACAAGTAAAAATATTTTGTTTTAATGTTCTTCATATTGTTAATAGTAATTTTGTTTTAAAAAAGCAATTACTCAAAGATCGAATCCACGTCTTAACATTGACTCATATGCGTTCAATTTATTCAATGTGTATTACATTTTAATATGGCAATATTTAATATTTAAACCTTCATTGTCGAAACAGAATGCCATTAAATGGCTCATCAAAGAAGATATGTGGACAGTAGCAGTTCTTCTGCGACGGACGGAGCTTCGTCAATGAACTGAATTTACAATTTCGTGGAAATGACGCTAACGTTATAAGGGCAGAATCTGTGATGACTGTGTTTATTTCCAAGTCGATTGCATTGACGCGCAACATAGGTCGCCGTGATATTCATTACTTAATTCTCTGCATAAGCTAGAGGAGCAAGGTGGTATGGGTAATGATGATCTCAGAGTCCTTCGTGACCACAGAGCCACCATGCATAAAAATAGGACGCAGCGACTTGAAGGATCTTCCATTTTTTGGGAATTCCTGACTGGGAGATAAATCCGTTTGCAGACATTGAGGAAGTTGATGTATTTGAGGAAGAATCGATTGGACTAAAAAATGACGTTGAATTGATTCCCAAGTTTAAGATTGAATATCAAGAGTTATGTTTACAGATGGATGTCTCCGATTGTTATCCTGCATTATGGATAGTGGTCAAAAGACTGTATCTTGCGTTCGCAACTTAATATTTGTTGGAACGTGGTTTTAGTGCAGTCATTAAGCTTATTTCCAAGGAGAGATAAAGAATTCAGTTTTGTGAACGCGGTGAAACCCATCTAAGTTTTCTTTTTTCATTAGTTGAAAATGTTCATCATATATATCCGCTTGATTCAACTACAAAAATGGCTTGTAACCTTGTAAAAAAGGATTTCTTAAAATTATTCGTTTCGATAATTTATATTTATGTGAAAAGTATATTTTCACCTAATTTCCTATCATTGCGAAATAATTGTATTGCATTAATATGATGTGAAACCCATAAATCTATTGGATTCTTGATAAACATTTCATTTGTACTTTTTTCAATGTTCCTCATTTGATGCCTGCCGTGAGTCACAGTCACAAAACCTGCAGTGAGTTCAGCTATAAATTCAGAGAAGCGCTGAGAATGTTAAAAAAAGGTTGCAGTCCGATTTGAAAAAGAGTTCGAAGGGCAAAGACGTAATTTCCAAAGATGCATTTCAACGGAAACTATAACAATGACGCGTTAAAACATTAATAATTGTGCTAAAAGACTAACACTACTTCAAAACTAAAATATCTCGAGTTTACCTACAGATATATCCCAAGACATTCCAGTCTACCATAAGAAATACACATGGTAAACGCCTGACTGAATATTCGTTAAAGGGATGATTAGGCGAATTAGTCACAGACAGATTAAATGAGCAAATATTTTCAGCTAGTTTTCCCAAAGCGTCGATTAATTAGATATATTGCAGCAAGCAACAATTATCCTAAACCACTCGGTGAACATGAGAATCGTTTACATTCCATATCTCTACCATCGATTTCATCAGAAGTATTAAAACATTACTGTAAATAATCTTATGAACTTTCTTGAGGGCAAAAAAGGCAATAATCTATCAACGAAACATTATAAATTGTTAGCCTTTGATTCCTCCCATCGTTCTATTTACGAATATTCATTGTTAACGTAGTCATAGAAGAAAACGAAGCCGAATGTTTGATATAAATATGCTATTCTGAAAACCATTAGGGTATACTAATGATATCCGAGGAAACGTGGCAGTGCTCGACATTTTAAATTAAAACTGTTTTTTCTCGCAAGAAGGGTAAAGAGCTAGATAACGGTACACACGCGAAACTAGCCTCTCTTGAACAAGAAAGGGTACGAAATACAATAATTACCGTAAATGACAAGCAAGAGTTGAAAGTCAACCAGTGTAAAAGAAAAGAATGCGAATTATATGCATTCGTGTAATTATTTATTAAAATTATTCAGAACTCATCTCCATACGAAAAAATTGGTCGAAATAGAGGACTGACCCTCCATATTTAGGGTGGTAAGCTTCCTTATCAATGCTACCAAATACGAATAAAGAAAAATCAGAAACCATTTGGAGACATTGAACGTTTGTTTTGTGTCTCACTCGAGTTGCTTCTTTCACCTTGGAATCCAAATAAACTAATTCCAAGTAAATGTAATCGTGTATAGATTTCAACCTTGAGGTATTGAGAATCGAAAAAACATTTGCGTTTCCTTAAAAGACACGAGATCCTGTACCGCTAATTTGAATTTCATACTCCGGAGGTTCGGTTCTCTGCGTTTGCGGTCAAGCCACCCTTGGAACGAGGCAAGAGACTATTCCCGACTGGAACGTTAACGGTATTCACTTGATTTGTCAATCAATTACTTATAGATCCCGTTAAATTACTTTGCCTTGTATACTGACTGCGTTTAAATATTACAATTGTTTTTCTTCAAAAACTACAGGACAGGCGTTGGCGCGATTTTCATTGAGGTAGGTCTATACTTATGAAGTAAACATGATATTTAATATCATAAGTTTTAATGAAGGAGGAAGATTTATTTTCCTCACTGAAACACTGACAATTTTGATCAAATTTTGAACTGACTGAACGATGCTAGGATTTGAGAACTTTCATAGTTTGACGGTTAATCACACATATTGTTACATACGCCAACAATGAGTTAAACAAATTATTCATTGTGCTAATATGTCAGTGTTAAGTGTTACCAATCATTTTGAATTGGCTAGTGTAACAACGTTTTGATGCAGAATGTGGTTATGTCAATTGCTTGCTTTTAATTGCTGGTAATTATTCGAATCCTCAATTCAAGTGGTTGACCATCACATTTCAATACACCCTTTCCACCAAAATAAAAATAGCACATACCAAGAAGCTGCGGCAAATGCCACGACATTAACTTTAACTTTAACTGAAATTGTTACATTATAAGTATATAAGTTGGCAGAGGGTGTTATTCATTGTCATAGGCTACACAAAGCATAAATATGCATAGTCTTAATTCCTAATATATTGAATAGTCCTAATATATTTCTAACTTATAATGCATATAATTCAAACCGCCACTTCTTACTAATGCACCATGACCGACTCAGGGAATTCAATTTGAGTAACCTATTCATCAAATTCGATGGAAAAAAGGTAGCGGAGAGGAAAACAAAAGAGTGCCAGGAGGCAGTGCAAATTTTCAGATCCATTCAATCAGAAGCTATAGATATAATTGAGGCGTGTGAATGAGTTTCGGTAATGATTTTGGACCAGTTTGTGTCCGAGGCGTTTGTCCGAGGAAAGAGAAAGTTGACAACACGGGAACAATTCAAGGGCACTACCGTTATATTAACCACGACATGTTCGTTGGACAGTTATTTTGATCCATGCAGACTCATACCCCATATTTATGGAAGAAGACTGCATGTATCATTGTACTCTTGGCACTTTGATCGTCGAGGGAATTTTGAAAGAAGAATAGCAGAGAACAAATGGGAAAAATACGCCTTATGGAAACATTTAGGTGAGTTGGGAATTTCGCAGAGATGAATGTGACCGAGTTTTTCTTATAGGTCCGTCCACTTGGTGCCTGGATACTGAAAGATAAGAAGTCAGTACAGTTCAGCTTTTGCCCATTCGGAAACTACATTAAACTGTAGATTTCAAAATAAAAATACATACAATCTACACCCAAATTAAAATACTTAAGAAAAATTAATCTGAGGTACAATATCAAACATATTTTGATGTCAGTATGTAACGTGTAAGCTTCTTAAGAAGATCAGAATTTCATTTTTACTTCCATGATAAATAAATAATCTCCCATGGACTAAAACCTTGTCATTGTGGAAAGTATTGTCTTCCGATGACCCCTAGAGCTATGCTGGCAACATTAATAATAATTACTCCTGGTAGGGTCACCCATGCCGGATAGGTCGAAGGTTAAAAGCCAGACAAAAGGAAGTCCACTTAGCGTCTGTTTTTCAGTGAGGCAGCTGTAAAGGTGTCTGAACCAAGTGAGGCGGCCTTTGAGTGATGGTGTCAGTTTAGGAACACTTTTGAGGAAGTTACCGGGAAGCAACCTTAATTTTAATTCCCATGAACAAATTAATGGGAATGTATGGAAATATGATTCGGCCCAATCGGTCGTGTGTCGTGCCAGGCAGCGGGAGAAAGAAGGCTTCCGCGGTCGTCATCTCACGAAACCCTTGCAAAGGAAAAGCGACAGCAGTAGGACAAGGGATGCAGAAGAAGAAGACCAATAATTACTTAGGAAATGATAAGTTTAAATTTGGGAAGGGGCGAAGCACGCGTGATGCCATTGCAGTACTGATATCACAGGTCTAGAGAAGTACAGAATACAATCAGTACGTTTTTGCCTGATCCGTAGATATTGAGAAGGCGTTTAATAGAGTGATTTGGGAATAAATCTTCAGTAAATTGCAAAAAACAGGCACAGGTTGGAGCGAAAGGAGGCTAATCAACAACATGCACATGTGGATACCTGGCGGGCGCAATGGCTAGTCTGCTGTCTAACACAGCAACCTATCCAATTGACGTTGCTAGGACCAGGATTGCAGTATCCAGCCCCAAGGAGTACAGAAATCTCTCTGAGTTAACCAGAAATATTTCATGCCGTCAAATATAATTTATAGTATACAAAGAATTTGTAAATCAATGCATTTCGTTATATAAATGCATAGACTTAAAAATCGTAATCATAACAATGTAGAATGAAACTAACAGAAAACACACAACCATATCTTTTTAATTCATTAGTTTAATATGTACTTATTTTCTATTACACCAGGCCGTTTGAGGAAGTATTAAAATTGAAGGATTCCGGGGCCTCTAACCAGGGTATTATGCATCGCTCATCGGTGTTGTTCCCAAAGCAACAATCCGTTTTGGAATTTATGACCTGCTTAAAGAGGCGTAAGCTGGTATGATATTTCCATAAGAGACATCTTTTTCTTACGATTATTATTCAACACCTATGCCTAATATTTCTTTTTTTCAAACACTTATTTTATTAAAACCGTCAAAGGATTTGAGGTTTATGGAATGGTATATAGATTTGTAGTTAAAGCAATAGTTTCAAAGTGCGGAAAAAAGGTAAACGCATGGCAAATAGGGGGGAGCTCCTTAGACGGGACCTATCATACCACTTATATTTACTAACGTTCAACATTAAATGGGGTAGTCGCGCAATGGAATGCTATCCCTGCTGAAAAAAACGAGTTTTAGGCATAATTATTTTAGGGATATTATTAAAACAAGAATCAATTATAGACCATAAGAAACACGATAATGATCCATGAATTAAGGAGGCAAACACTGAATGAAGTCAAAAGGTACTGCTATTTGAATTTGTTTGAAAAAGAGCCAAAATATTACGAGGACTCTTAAAAAATTAATGAAATAGTTTTTTAAATAACATACTTTTACTATGATTAAACATTTTATGGGCCTTCTCAATGCAGACCCCTTTCAATGGAAGGCAAATGTCCACATTTGATCAAAGTTTCAATACATAGGTTAAACATAATTATTTAAGGGAACTGAATGCAAACGAAATGGTTTAACAACCTACACCAGAATTCCAAAGAAGATTCGCTCCTTTCAAAAGGTGGTCTCTTCATGTCGATCCTGTTATGTTTGCACGTGAATTGTCGTAATGCAACATTCAGCCTATTCAGATAGGGTTTGGCGATTAAATTGTGTTTTGAGTTATTATGTTATTTCCTGTACTCTACTTCATTCAGAGGTGCCCGACTCCCGTTGTTTAATTCCACCGGATTGAAAAATGAAGGGGATCGAGATGGTGCGGGGGCTAACGTACTGGCTTCCCACCCTGAGGGCGCGGGTTCAAATCCCGGCGGTGTTGAATATTTTTCAGAGGTATCTCGATCCCTACTTGAGGTGCTTTGTGGAGGGCACTTTGAGTTAGTACGCCGTCCGTCGGATGGGACGTTAAGCCGCGGACCCCTTGGCGCCTTTCGTAAAGAGTAGGCTAATGCCGACGCCGGGTTTCTCTCCACCCTTCATCCTTTCCTGTCCTTCCCCTATGGCGCAAATGACCTTAGCTGTCGGTCGCCTCCCCTCAAAACTACTACTACGACTTGAAAAATGAAACCCAAGGTTACTTTTCTTTATTGCCTACCTTCTCTCAATCTAAACGTTGCAAAATGAATGAGTAGACTATCAGAAGACGAAGGAAACTATCATTTAGGTAGAAAAGGGACTGAGAATCTCATAACAATACTGGTGATATTTACGTAGAAATATATAATAAGGAATAAACTACCGGGTATTCGATTAATTATAGGACATAATAACAGACTCTCCTTAAAAGAAATATTTGATAAAAAAAGATGATTTAATTGAAAGAATAGCATTAAGGTACATCTACAATATAACTGCCAAGCCACCACAATGGAGTGTGGCGGGGGGTGTTTGGTCACCAGCCTTCAAAGGCAACAAAACCAAATTCAAAACCAACACATATGTAACCTAATAAATAATTTCACCTTAGTATGCAGTAAGAAATTCATCCAATAACGTGCCAGCTAGAATTTGAAAAGCAAGAAGGCAAAATTCCACTACCACATGAACATGCAGCATTCAACCGCCTCCACCCCAAGGAAACTTGCAGGGAATGTGATCCAACGCTGCAGGTAGCGGGAGGGTGTCCCAACAGAGCGAGACGAGGGATGGAAGGGGAATCTTAAAAACAGAAAAGGCAGAGCAAATAATACTGTAAAGAGCCCTACATTGTGTAATGGCATTCTAATGCATTGTTGCGGAAAGAAAGAGTTTCGACAAAAAACAGACGAGGTTGGTGAAAGTTCATGCAATTGAGTAGAACTAATTATTCCCTAGCCGCTGAGGGTGGCAAGTTGAGTATTCAAATATATATAACCCTATAGTTACTATCCCATATTGTCTTTGAAAAGAAGGAGTCCTTGGGTCTGCTAGTTCTGGCGTCTATTTCCCGACTACCCACTACCTCTAGGGCTTCTCCAGCTAATTTAAAAAAAAAATCCTGTTGATTTACCACCGTACATTTATTTAGATTTAATGAAAATCCCCATTTTGAAAACCATTTAGTAATGCTACTTGGATCACGTGCTAGAATTAAACGATCCCCATCTCCAGATATCTCTCGAATATTCACCGTGTCATCCGCGAACGTCCTAAATTGACTTTTCACTGCGCGGTTCAAATCGTCAACAAATATCAAGGAAAGCAACGGAACGCTTCACTGAATTACCCCCGAAGTCACTTCCTTCGCCGTCGAAACTAGCGCGGTCAAGGACTGCTCTCTGTTCCCACTCTGATCGAGTCTTCAACCATATTTATTGCGCCCTTGCTTATGCCTGCAACCTTCAATTCATGAATAAGTTTACGATAGGGAACCTCATCAAATGCCTTTTGAAAATCTAAAAAGATCGCATCCCCATAACTACAACTTCTACCCCATAAAAGTAAGTCATGAGTGATTTAACGTAACAGTTTCAGATATCCCTCAACCTTCCGTTTTTTGATCCCCCCTCAGTGATTCATGACTTCAGCTCCGACCATCTACCTATCCTATTCTCCATCCCTCTTAATCCCATTCTTGACATCCTTCCAAAAAAACAACTGACTGATTGGCTCAGACTTCCTGACACCCTCTCCACTCTACTAGATCCCCTGACCCCCCTACTAAACCCAACTTACGAAGACTTGAACTCCCGAGCCGTTCTCCTGACTAGCACGCTCCATGACGCCCTCAGCAAAATAACGAAAATTGTCCCCAACAATCATTCATCCAAATTCTCCCTTCCGCAACACATTAAAAATATCATCCTTGCCAGAAATGCTGCGCGCCGACGCTGGCAGCAATCCCGAATCCCCTGTTACAAACACGAATACTCCCGCTTAAGCAACCTTACAAAATCTGAAATATCCAAATTTAAATCCAAATCCTGGGAAACCCACCTATCCAAATTAAACTTTAACGACAACTCCACTTGGTCCATTTCACGTTCCCTCAGAAAACGCAACAAAATTTTCTCCCCGCCATTAAAACATGACAATGCATACATATTTGACCCAAAAGCTAAAGTGGAAATTCAAGCTGACATCCTGCAGACGGTTATGACTTTGGACAATTCCCCTTCCTTAACTGAAGACAAAATTGACGAATCACTGAGCTTCCTCCCATATAACCCACCCGACCTTCCCCCCATCACCGATGCATCTGAAATCCAATCCATCATCAATACCCTACCTCTTCATACTGCTCCTGGCCTTGATAAAATCCCTAATAAATTGCTCAAATCTGCCTCTTCAGTCCCCAAATTCTCCCTTATTCTCTCTGACCTATTCAACCACTGCTACCTTCAATCCTACTATCCCGACACCTGGAAAACTGGCAAAGTCCTTCTCATCCCCAAACCCGGTAAAGACCCTACAATCCCTGGCAACAGCAGACCTATCACCCTTCTATCTAACCTATCCAAAATTTTCGAAAAAATAATCCTTACCCGCCTTCTCAACCATGCAACTTCCAATAATGTCCTTCGCCCCGAACAATTCGGCTTTCGATCTAACACCTCTGTAACCCACCAAGTGCTACGCCTTGTCGAAGCCATCAGTCGTGGCTTCATGCTTCGCCGCCCCACCGACGCAATATTTTTGGACATCGCTCGGGCTTTCGACAAGGTGTGGCACAAAGGCCTCATATTTAAACTCTTTCAAAATGATTTCCCCCCTCCTCTCATCCGACTCCTCCGCAACTACCTGAACCGACGTAAATTCACTGTCGCCGACGGACAGACTCTCTCTTCGGTGCGCCCAACCTCTGCTGGCGTCCCACAAGGCTCCCTGCTCAGCCCCTTCCTATTCAACATATTTGTAAACGACCTACCTAAATCCCCGCACACACAATTACACATGTACGCAGACGACACAGCCATCTCCGCCACTTCTCGATCCTCCGACGCGAACATTAGAAAACTCAACAGCCACTTAACACTAATTCACCGCTGGACACAAACATGGAAAATACAAATCAACGCCACAAAAAGCACTCACGTACACTTCGAACGAGGACGCAAACACGACAGATACAACCCCGCACGAATTAAACACACACCCATCCCAAGAGCCTCTAGCCACCGATTCCTAGGCGTGATTCTGGATCGCAGGCTTTCTTACCGACCTCACCTAAAAGACCGCCTCTGTGCTGCCCATGTTGCAAAGAACAGCATGGCAGGCCTCTTTATAGGGAACTCTCCTCTGTCTCACCCCGCCCGTATCCGCCTCTATAAGGGTATTATCCGTCCCAAGCTGCTTTACGGTGGAGAAATATTTGCCAACAACAAAAAGATTAGGTCCCAACTTGAGATATTTCAAAATAAAACCATCCGCTTTCTATTAAAAATCCCTAGACTTACCAATATGCAACATGTGCGCTCGGCCCTTAAACTTCCCACCATAGCTTCCTTCCTTCAGAAACTAGTAAAAAATTTCCAGTCTCGTCTCCCACGCACAAACAACCCCCTGTTAACTGATATATGGAACTATGACATCCCATCCAATTCCACAATTACACTGCCTAAACATATTACTCGCCTATGAGTCTTTCCTATCTCTCTTTTATATATTACTGGTATTAAGAAATAATATATTATTATATACTCACATTTATAGATAGATTAGTAATCCCGCTGTATAGACCTTTGCAATATTCCATTACCTTAAGTTGTTAAATCTAATATACCTGTGTGTTATTATATTGCAAACGCTGTCATTGTTTACCATTCTATAGTTAACTCTACAATTGTATGTAATTGAATTTATCTTTTCAAAAATGTCAGAATTTATTTAAAAAAAAAATATATATATATATATATATATATATATATATATATATAATAATAATAACAACTATTATTATTATATTAAAAAAAAATAAGAGAAAAAAAAATAATAAAATAATAATAATAATACTAAATAAAGAAAAAAAAAAGAAAAAAAAATCCAGAAAAAAAATATATAATATACAAAAATCTACTTTAAGAAAAAAGATAAAAAATCCTACTTATTAAAAAATTATAGTTATCAAATTCAATACATGTAATAATCTGCTGTTTGTCTATTGTATCTCACTCAATTATGTTTGTCACTATTGTCTTTTGTAAATAGTTCTTAGTATAGTCTGTAAGTTTCATCTTCTCGCAAACAACATAAACACACGTCCCAATATCTCACAAGTCACTTCCTTGTCGGCTGTTATAACTACCGGTAATGGTGGGTACTCCCACCGGTACGGATATTCTTGTCGGCACTTAGCTGCTGCATCAGACTGAGGTTCGGTAAAAGAAAAAGAATTTCACTTCTCTCACAACATTTCGGCCAGCAAACGAGGCAAATCCATCACTTTGCGTTGAGTAACTAACGACTCTAAGAACTCTTAAGTCATTTCAATGCAACAATTTCAGAGTGTAAAAATCATTCGCCTTGACTGGGATTCGAACCCAGATCCCTCAATATCCTGTCGTTTCTTTGGAACTCTTAAGTCTTCAATCTAACCAAGGATATTATTACCTTCCTGCCCTTCTTTTGCTGTTCCATCTCGTTCACTTTATAAGCAAATCAGGGTCGAAACACTCCCGTTTTCAGGATTCGCGTCATTTGCAGGACCTCACACTACGTCACTTGAGCCTCAATACTAAAGACCCATTATAGAACAACATTTCTGTACATACCGTTTTCGTGCTTGAATTACTTCGACGTTACACCCAGGTGCAATTTCTTTCGCCATTCCGCAATTTCATAGCCGATAACTGCAAATGCAACACAACCACCACACTAAAACTTCGATGCAAGCTGCAGTATACTTTTTCCGGTTTCGCGATGGCCCTTGGTCGCCCAGTATGGAAGCAAATCCAATAAACGCCATCGCAGAAAAACAACAGTATACACAATTGCGGTGATGTATAATAGCCTCACGATAATCCAATCGTTTCACACACGTCTTCGAAAATGAACTTCTTAACAACAACACTGTCTGTGAGCAGAAGACCGACTGAGCGGGGCGAAGAACTATGAAAAAATGGCCTTTCTCTCTCGGGTCAAAATGAGCCTCATGCCCATATGACTTGGTCGTAAGGTTACACTTGATCGTTGTCTACGGTGGACAACTTCCCTTCGAATCCAATGCACCCAGACTTAACCGTTTCCAAGAAACATGGCGTCATGATGCTACACACTCGTATCTCTGCGAAGAGGCATCGAACATGGTGGAACACTTTCAACACCAACTCTCAAAGATAGATAGATTGAGGCCTTTTTTTTACAAATTAAATCAAAGGAGAATATCGGAGATGCAGAAGGGGTGAGTTATTGTGGCCCTGGCAACCCGGATGATTTAATACTTCATAAATAATGTTGCGCCCCAATTCCTTTTTAACCTCGTATGTTTTCAGAACCCCAGAATTTAAACCCTGGTAAGGCGTCCCAATTCTCTCTCTCTCTCTCACCAACCTCCCGCAGAATCCCTCTCAACAGTCAGCACCTTGAAGTATAGCCTTGAAAAATATCTCATGGCAGCCTTGCATACTGCCCATGGAAGGAAGTGCATTGTTTACTTCGGGAAAGTGAACAACCGCCTAGTCAGAGTGCTTCGAGGAACTTGATCTGTAAAAATATGAAATTATACAATTATTAGAAGTAAATTCCAATTTATGCAAGAGCTTCAATCGGTAATTTATCCTTCACCCCGTGATAGAATCCAAGCCCAACTGCTCTAATATTTTGGATACGATACTAAGTTTATCATCACAACTTTTTACAAATGTTGCTCCCCTACGCTGCACGCGATCCAATTCGGCAATCAATCATACCTCGTGAGGATCCCATAGACCCTCAGCATATTCTAAATGTGGCCTAGCTAATGACAGATAACATTTCTCTTTGGCCTTTTCATCACATTTACTAAGTACATTTTTAATAAATACTTATTTTTTCTAAGCTTGACCACATATTCCCCGTATGTGTTTCACCCAGGAGAGATTTGTGAATCAAGGTAATGCCCAAGTATTTAATATTCCATTTCGGTTATCCCAATACCGGTGATCAGGTGGTCGGGTGGTAATCGCTCTTTCTCCAAACATTTATGACTACACACTTTTTTAAGTTTAATTCTAATTGCCAAGTGTCGCAACAAAGCTATATAGCATGAAGGTCATCTGACAAAGCAGGTGTATCCTCAGGATCACGGATATCACGGTAAACCACTGCATCGCCTGCAAATAAACGTATCTTACTGGTCACTACGGAGTCAATGTCGTTGACGCAGAGTAGGAATAAAAGAGGTCCGATGATACTTCCCTGGGCATCACCTGAAGTAACTTCCACTGCATTTGAGCCAACTCCATATATCACTCCTCTTTGAACCTTACCATTCAAAAAATCTTCAATCTAACCCAGGATATTATTACCTTCCTGCCCTACCTTCGCTTTTGCCATCTCGTTGACGTTATTCAGAATTTTTATCAAAAAACTTCCGTTAGTCCAACCGTTTTGCTCTGATTAAAGCGTTTTCTTAAAACTTTTATTTCAGTAACATGATATAGGACTTAAGGTAGCATTTAATAGTTTTGGTTGAATCATTTTGATAAAAAATAGGTAACTAAATTCAGTTACTTATGACGGAAATCATTTTTTGTTGTACGACGGATAGTTTTTGTTTTATTCAGCAGACAACATAAATTAAATTTAAATTTTCTTCCTGAGTCGACAGAAGACGGCTTATCACCTGGCGACTAGAAGCTTGGAAACATCCTATGCATAAAGGCAGAGATAATGAGAATCATTTGCAGCCATTATCTTCAAAATTGATTTCTAGATATGTATTACAACACGTCATTTCAAGTAACGTTATGAGCTTCCTCGAGAGCCGGAAGGCAATAATCTACAATCGAATAAATAGAAATGAATATCCTTTGCTTTTACTCAATTTTCTACTCATATGATTAGAGAATTGAGGATATAATATATAAATATTAAAAAATCATTTTTTTCATATTGTAACATGATTCGATGAAATGTGATGGATCGGCTTTCTGTGAATTGACATCCGGCATTGAAAAAAATGGTATCTTTCGATTTGACCTCTTAACATCGCATTACTATACTATAATTATGTATACCTATATTATTGAGCATTATGAACAGGAAGGAATGTCATCTCCCTTTAATATCAATCATAATTACCTTCTCACAAATATTCCTCCCGATAATTAAACAATAAATCCAGCCGACATTGTCCAATGGCGAACGTCAAAATATAATATCATATGCGTTAGGAATATAAAAAAATTCATAATTCAATTAATCTCGTGGAAATATTAAAAAAAAAATAGAAAAAATGAGACGCTCAATCATCATGGGTAATATAGTACGCTTGTATATGGTTGATTGGGATGACCGTAAACATTTTATGTGACATGATCTTCAAGATGTTTTGATGATTTGTCAATTGACTATTGAAGAAGGATGGCATGTATTTTCATCAAACAATATAAAGAACTGCAGTCTTGAAAATATAGTTTGAAATTCCCATATCGCCTGCGCCATATCTAATAGACGGACGAACCCATTGTTGCGCTGCCAAGCAACGATTTCAGAATATTTCCCTTCGTTCGACGATTGTGGATGCGATATTTGTTCACTGCGAAAGAGATAAGCTCGAAAAACGTATTACATTTGTGTGTGGCACGTGTTTTTCGTATTTCCGAGAAAAAATGGACAACACATCAGACAACAAGGTAAGTTTGTAGTATCCATCAGTCCTTTTCGGTAGTGAATAATGGATAAAACCACCATTTTACACCAAGATTTATTTGAGTTTAAAATAATTCGCACCTATTATGTGTTCACTGAAACCTAATCATTACTAAGGCCATTACCTTTTGCATTTGACCATTTGCTTACCTACCACTTACAGTTCCAATTGAAAAACATTGCCATGAGAATTTACTTGATTAAACATGACAGTATTATCGAAAAGAAAGGAAAAATTAATATGAATTTATTATTATATAATTCGGACTTAAGTTCATGTAAAATCACGTGTGCTTCGAAATGAAGTGTGTCTGCAAAAGTTTTAAAATAGGACGTGGATTAATTCTCAAATTGAATAAATGAAAAATGAATTAGAAATACGTCGCTGACATTTGATAATTTCGATAAAAGAAAGCGACTGAATTCAATCATTTATTCCAACTTAATTATTTCAATTATGTAACATTGATTAACCAGTTGATAATACGCTTAGAATGTCACAAATTCTATTTCATCGAACTCTTGGCGCCCATACCAGCGTGATAAGTAGTGCTATGAAAACTATTCAATTCTTGGCATGGGTTGAAACAGCACACGCTATTGCATCTCCAATACATTGCACAATGCTAGGTCAAAGGTATGTTACATGGTTATACATAATAATAACAGAGTTTAAAATTAATCGGCATTTGTGATAATCAAGGTCAATCTGCCACACAAACCATATTGGAAAAGGGTAACTAGGAAGAGTTTAGGAATTGTATTCATTAAAGGCAATCTAAATAGGAATCTTATTCTGGAAAATGTTATTTTTAGTTTACTTATTGAAGGAAAATGTGACAATTTTGATGGAAACTGTTCAGGGAATAGATTTATGGAAATGTAGCTCGCATTTCGCGTGCGTCACATAAAGAATTGCAATCAAGGCAATCACGAAATCAACCCGCCAGGTAAGAGGTAGAAATCATTTATAAGAAAACGGACGTGGTGAGATATTGAAAACTCAAACTATCACATACATCATCGTCAAGCATTCGTTTTAAGGAAGAGTACAGATTTAGAAATGATTTAGAAGCATTGCATCAGATATATACTTTTAAGAAAGTGAAAAATGATCAAGGCGAGGACTATGAATAATGATGGTTAAAAACACTAGGGAAGGCATAAGCATGCAAATTAGATATTATATATAAAGAAGGTCGGAAGTATATTCTTTCAGACATAATGGGAGTATTTATAGAAGTGAGTTCGTAGGACTAGGGTAAATGTGCCGCGACCTCACGCAAATCGAGCGAACATAAGATGCCAAATATTGTAAGGAATGAGAGGATATTCATTGGCTGTCTTCAAGAAAGGTAGGAAAGGTGTTGACACGTTGAACATTGAGGTATTTGAATACTTATAGAATACGCATCAATTTTAATATTATAATCGTTTAAGAAGACCCAGGATTCATGTCCCTGACACTGACGATGTAAATTTAATTATACACTAATTGAACAATTCTAGGATTTAAGGATTTTCATAGTTCGATGGTTGATCATAAATATTCTATTCACAATACTTGCATACCTTTGTTCAACAATTATTCATGGTACGATTGATTACTAATACGTCATCGTATTGCGGTTTTCAGTGTTAACATTGACTTGATTAGATTCATGAAATAGTACTTTATAGGGTGACATGTAGTTAAGAAATAAAGACGCTTTTAATTCTTGGTAATTATGCGACTTCTTAATTCAAGTAGCTCGCCATTTCCCTTGCATGGGCTCTAACCACCAAAATATAAATAAACACAATTTACGGGGGGTTTTTTTTATCATACATGCTACAAAAAAAACTCTAAAATTCTAACTAGTATTCCTTTGATATACAGATGAAGACAGGCGTTTTTTCGTCTTTCCTGGCCGGGGCTACATCGTCCGCCGTCGCCAAAACGGCTGTGGCTCCATTAGAATTGGCCAAAATAAACTTCCAGGTATGAATTATCACTTTTTATCTTTTTTATTTATTCTTATTGAGATTTGATTATCCCGCCGGCACTGCGAGATCTGTTACCGATCATCTGCCATGAGAAAGAGAATATTGTCACTTGCCTAAAAAATACGTAAATACATTCAAATAGATCAATATATTTAAATAATCAGCATGATGGTTACATCTTGGTAGAGACTTTTTAGCTTTGGTTGTTTAATGGCATCATTCAAATATTAACACTGGATTTTCCGTGAACCGACACGTTTTCGTCCTTGAAACAGGTGTCCGACAGCAGTTTCAGCAGGAAGAACGTGGTGGCGTTTCTGTTGAAGACCGCCAGGGAACACGGACTCAGAGGTCTTTGGCGGGGGAATACGGCGACCATGGCGAGGATCGTCCCTTCATCGGGGATTGCGTTCGCCGCAAATGACGTGTTTAAACACTTGTTGAAGGTGGACCGGAAGGAGGACGAAGAGTAAGCCCACTACCCCGCTTTGCAAAGAAAACATAAATGTACCCATAAATCCCCGTTACTTCACTGCTTCTACCGGAATATATTTCCAGCGCAGAATGCATAGAACTCAAACCACTACTCCTTACTAATGGACCATTATGGATTCAAGGAATATGAAAAAGGTTACCCATGAAACAAATTCAATGCGGAAAAATTAGCAGGGGGGGAAGAAAAGACCGCCAGGAGGATGTGCATATTTTCAGATACATTCATTTACAAGGCATTGATAAAATTAAGGCGTGCGAATGATTATCGGAAATGGTTTTGGACAAATTGTTTTAAAAGTAGTTTTTCCCAAGAACATAAAGATTATAATACTGGAACAATTCAAGGGCGCTACGATTAGATTAACCGGAACATGGTCGTTTGACAGTTGTTTTGAGCATTGCAGAAACTCATTTCATTTTTTTGGGAAGACGACTATTGGCACTTTAATCAAAGACAGAATTTTAAAAAGTAGACACTGGATTAGAGATCAGATCAAGCATTGACACCATTTGGAAATTTCGCAGACGTGAATGTGAGAAAATTGTATTTTTTGTGCCGGTTGTTGCCTGGATCCAGAAAGATTAGATGTCAGTACTGTTCAGCTTTTTTCCATTCGCAAACTACATAGAAGGTAGATTTCGAAATATAATTAAACAAAATCTACACTTAAGATAATATATTTACGTCCTTGAGAAGAACAGCATTATATTTTTAATTTCGTGATCAAAAATGAAGAAATGATTTTCATTAATCCTTTAAATCAAGGCCTTACTTTCTAGTCACGAGTCGTAGACTTAATGATCCACCTTCTCATTTATTGAATTCCCAAGACTATTTTATTATTCCCTTTTATACTCCTACATTTAACGATAAATTGAAATATTTAAAATCTAATCTCCTGACTGGACGATTCAGTCCAAAGGGTTTATTGGTTAATTTGAAAAAGGGACTACCACAGACCCAACCACACTCAAATTATAGCCGCACGATGTTTTTTATTAAGGTCCAAGCCGGCCCTTGGATTCCTGGCGGGCGCAATGGCTGGTCTGCTGGGCCACACAGCAACCTACCCGCTTGATGTGGCCAGGACCACCATGGCAGTCTCCAGCCCCAAGGAGTACAGAAATCTCTCTGAGGTAACCAGAAATGTTTCAGGGCTTCAGAAATAATATATGGTGTGAACGAAATTCGAAAAATAAATTCATTCGGTAATAAAAAATCATAGACTAAAGAAACGTAATACTTATGCGGTGGAATGACGTTAAGGAAAACACACGCCCACATCTTCTTAATTTATAATTTTAAAATTCATTTATTTTCTATTGCAACAGACCATTCGAGGAACCATTAAGAAAGAAGGAATACGCGGCCTCTACGCCGGGTATTCCGCATCGCTCATTGGTGTAGTCCCCAATGCAGCAATACGCTTCGGAATGTATGGCCTGCTTAAAGAGGTGTATGCCGGTAAGATATTTATGAAAGAAAAATCTTTTTCTTAGGATTAATTATTCGACAAACCTATGCTTAATATTTCTTCTTTTCAAACACTTATCTTACTTAAGCGATCAAAGATTTTTTAGAGTATGGAAGAACGCTCTTTGATGATGTAGTTTCAATTCAAAAACATTATTAAAGTAGAACTGGAAATAGAGAAGCCTGATCCCAACCATGTGCACGATTCAGCCTGGAGATTGTTAGGGTAGCAAGTAGTGATGGAGATAAGGAAGTGCGGATACGTGGCGAACGCAGGGCAAATAGGGGGAGTAGTTAGACTTGACATAACAGTTCACATTATTGACGCTAAACATTTATTGGGCAAGTCGTCCAAAGGAATGCAATCCCTACTAAAAAAACATTTTGATTTGGATAGGAACAAATAGAATCAATTTAATTAAAGTAATTCATTTAAATACTGAAACAGCATGCTGAAGAAGTTGAAATCATTGCTTGGGAAATACATTCACACGCAATCAGAGAATTCAAGACCTACGAAAGAAAATCATCCTAAAGAATAAAAAAAATTAATTAGAAAGGTGGAACTTGCAACCAACCCATCCAGCTGCTCGTTCTTTCTGCCACATTACAATCAGTAAAAACAAAATGGAAGACAATCACATAAATTAGTTTTCATAAAGACCAATCGTTATTGAACAATCAAACAAAAGAAGTACCTTATTTGCTGTAAGAAGGCGAGTTTCTGTGTACATGTAAGATTCGAAAACAAACTTTCAATGCAGGAGTGCATGCGTGTTCGTTGTTATAGCACCTTATGCCGGAGGTTCGATCAAATACCTTCTGTAATTAAATAATTAGATACGGATAATATTTTAGAATAATCACGCGTGATATTGGTTTGTGACGCACGGTTATTATTAACCGTAGTGTACATTGAAGAATCGCGTTTGCAAACTTACGGAAGTTAACGTTGGATTTCGTTTATGGGCAAAAAAACTGTGTGACTACCACTATGAACCCCCAACTGTCACCACAACCTCCCCACCGCACATCCAAGATAATGGTGCACAGTGCCACCACTGATCTGTCAGGTTAATTTCATTCGGTTCATTTCTAAACTCTTGTGCCTTTAAAGAAATTATCTTCAGTAGATGCCTGGCGCATTAATATATCGTGGTTCCATTTCAACAGAGCGCAAGGGTACTGAGTTAAACCCCTTAGAGCAAGGTGTTTGCGGTGCCGTGTCCGGAGCGACGGCTATGCTGCTCACCTACCCTCTGGAGGTAGTCCGAAGACACCAACAAATGGCTGCTCTTACGGACGGAAAGAAGAAAAGCTTCCTTGATACAATCAAGACGATACGTATGTAAGTGACATAATTTTTTAAGTATTGCTCTGACGAATCTCCACCTATGCCTTACCACAGACGTGTACATCACTCTATGCACAATAAAACTACCATTTTTCGAGTCTTTGATTAGACATCATGCCATTGCAAGCTTTTGAAAATAATCACCCATAATTTATTTCGAGCACAACCCTACAGAATCAATTCAGTAATCCCATGTTACCTTACTCCTTTCTTCGCCCTCCAGGAAGGGGGGGACCTGGAGAGGCCTCTATAAAGGGGTCTCGATAAGCTGTCTGATTGGGCCTCTGCAGGCAGGCCTAGCCTTCGCGGGGTTCGAGATTGCTAAAAAATTCATGCAACCAAGAGTACCCTGAGGTAAAGTAACTTATCTAAACTTATTGTAATATGCTGGTTCGATCCTATTAAATATATTGTGTTTTACCG
Source organism: Hetaerina americana (assembly GCF_022747635.1). Lineage (NCBI taxonomy): Eukaryota > Metazoa > Arthropoda > Insecta > Odonata > Calopterygidae > Hetaerina > Hetaerina americana. Next base: position 25,944,545 of record NW_027287316.1, read on the forward strand.
ATAATAAATAAAGATTCAAGAAAATTCCATCCATGAAACAAAATGGCAGTCTCTTTAGAAAATAAGTCCAAAAATCACTGACACTGTCTTCATGCTATTTTTGAATAACGGTTATGTAGTTTCCTTGTGCTCACAACAATTTTTATAAAGTCGAACTATGCTCAACAAGCCTCAAGTGCCTTACAATAACACTATTTCTACTCTCAAATAGTATCGAAGGCCGCCCACGCTCAGTTTTTTCTAGTGATGACCATTCTTGGGAAGTTTATGGCCATCTTTCCTGTCCTTTCTTCGAAAAGAACCAGACTACCTCGTTTCTTTCTGCTTTGACCAACATATTTTTCATATCATAGCTATTTTAATATGAACTTCGAGTACCATTATTATACGCGTCATTGCTCCTGCCCTCAAATATTTCAATCTCTAGAACTTCTAAATTACTTTTCACGCATTCACTCAAAGTCCACCTGTATGCCGAATAAGCCCCTTTGCTCTCGATCAATATATGCAGGATTGTCTAATTCTAATCCTCAGACTTTACTTCTTTTACAAATAATCCCAAACCTGAAACACTGCTGTAGTTTAAGTCGCATTCACGCTATATACAATTGTGAATAACGGACGCCAACCACTAAGATATTATTCCTGCCTCATTTACTCCTTGAGGAATCGTTTATATCCTGCCATAATCCCCAATCCATTCCTGATATTAGCCTTTTTTAAAATTACCTGTATCTTCCTCCTACGAAGATATGCTGTTACCATTTTATCGAGATTTGATTATCCCGCTGGCGCTGCGAGATCTGTTACTGAACATCTGCAATGAGAAAGAGAATATTGTCACTTGCCTAAAAAATACGTAAATACCTCCAAATAGATCAAGTTATTAAATAATTCTGCATGATGGTTACATTTTGATAGTATTTTTTTAACTTTGGTTGTTTAATGGCATCATTCAAATATTAACACTGGTTTTTCCGTGAACCGACACGTTTTCGTCCTTGAAACATGTGTCCGAAACAGCTTCAGCAGGAAGGACGTGGTGGCGTTTCTGTTGAAGACCGCCCGGGAACACGGACTCAGAGGTCTATGGCGGGGGAATACGAAAACCATTGCGAGGATCGTCCCTTCATCGGGGATTGCGTTCGCCGCAAATGACTTGTTTAAACACTTGTTGAAGGTGGACCGGAAGGAGGACGAAGAGTAAGTGAACTACCTCCCTTTTCAAAGAAAACATGAAAGTACTCATATATCCTCGTAACTTCACTTGTCACTTGAAACAAATTCAAAGTGGAAAAATTAGCCAGAGGGGAAAGGAAAGACTGCCAGGAGACTGTGTACATTTTCCGATACATTCATTTAGCAGATATAGATAAAAGAAAGACATTCGAATGATTTTAGGTAATGGTTTTGGACCAATTTGTGTTTAGGTAATTTTTCCCAAGAACAGAAAGATAATAACACAGGAACAAATTAAAGTCGCTAAGTTAAGAATAATAAAAACATGATCGTTCGACAGTTGTTTTGAGCGGTGCAGAAACTTACTTCATTTTTTTGGGAAGGCGACTGCATTTAACATTGTACTCCTGGAACTTTGATCGAAAACGGAATTTTGAAAGAAAACAAATGAGAACTCATATCAAGCATTGAGATCAGTTGGAAATTTGGCAGAGATGAATGTCGGCGAGTTGTACTTATAGGTCCGACCACATGGTGCCTGGATACAGAAGGAATTACAGAGTTGTATTTATAGTGCCGGTTTGTACCTCAATACGGAAACGTTAGAAGTCAGTACAGTTTAGCTTTTGCCCATTCCAAAAAAACATTAAAAGGTTGATTTGAAAATGAAAATCATTGAATACTACACCCAAAATAAAGTATGTTACTCCTTAAGAAGAACAGCATTTTATTTTTAATTCGGTCATCATAAATTTAAAATATTTTGAAAAATCCTTAAAATCCATGGCCTTACTTTCACGTCACAATTCATGGACATAATGATACACAATCTGTTTTATTTATATCAGAGGATAATCGAATTTCAATGCATGATTATTGATCATGTCCTACTATTTATACTCTAACATTTCATGATTTATTTGAAAGATTATAATAAAGCCTTTGAATGGAAAAAGTAACACCCACGCTCCCAATATCGCCCGAATTAAAGCCGAATTATAATTATAATATAGTTCCAAGCCAGCCCGTGGATTCCTGGCAAGCGCAATGGCGCGTATGCTGGCCCACACAGCAACCCACCCACTTGATGTGGCCAGGACCAGGATGGTAGTGTCCAGCCACAAACGTTTTGGAAACCTCTCACAGGTAACAGATATCATTAGGACCTTCAAAAATAACGGAAATTACTAAAGGAATTTGTGATATCAATGAATTTGGAAAAACTTCCTTGAAGCATATATTTATTCAAATGATGTGTATTCTACACAGTAACACTTTGAATAAAAAGAATTCTTTGAAAACCCTTCGCCCTCACGAGTAAATTTAGTTGTAAAAATACTTGATCACAAAATTCCTCTTGATGATATATCAGCAAATGAAAAGGTAGCCAAGCCATTGAATAAAATTAGTTGAGCCAATGCACAAACAATCATCCAAATATTGAAGCAAAGCCAATTTCAACGCAACAGTCTCGTGAGCCGCCTTTTATCATTAATTACATTTCAGGAAATTACATTGACTAATATGATTCATAATGACAAAATAGGAGCCAAAGAAATATTATTTCACCCTCAACTGACTAGACCAGTATTATAAATCGCTTAAATCGAGAGGAGCTTATTTCGCCGCCGAGTGTTTGGTTTATCTTTAAAAAACGGTAAACGTGCATGTGCCGACCGAGGACAAAAACTCCCTACGCGCCATTTTCGAATTCGCGCTCGCTTATTATATGTATTGCATTTGTACCATATATGAAAACTACAAATTTTATATAAAAAAATGAATAGTATTAATATTTTCAGTTGACTGAAATAAAAGTACTACATATTACACTTACAAGTAAAAATATTTTGTTTTAATGTTCTTCATATTGTTAATAGTAATTTTGTTTTAAAAAAGCAATTACTCAAAGATCGAATCCACGTCTTAACATTGACTCATATGCGTTCAATTTATTCAATGTGTATTACATTTTAATATGGCAATATTTAATATTTAAACCTTCATTGTCGAAACAGAATGCCATTAAATGGCTCATCAAAGAAGATATGTGGACAGTAGCAGTTCTTCTGCGACGGACGGAGCTTCGTCAATGAACTGAATTTACAATTTCGTGGAAATGACGCTAACGTTATAAGGGCAGAATCTGTGATGACTGTGTTTATTTCCAAGTCGATTGCATTGACGCGCAACATAGGTCGCCGTGATATTCATTACTTAATTCTCTGCATAAGCTAGAGGAGCAAGGTGGTATGGGTAATGATGATCTCAGAGTCCTTCGTGACCACAGAGCCACCATGCATAAAAATAGGACGCAGCGACTTGAAGGATCTTCCATTTTTTGGGAATTCCTGACTGGGAGATAAATCCGTTTGCAGACATTGAGGAAGTTGATGTATTTGAGGAAGAATCGATTGGACTAAAAAATGACGTTGAATTGATTCCCAAGTTTAAGATTGAATATCAAGAGTTATGTTTACAGATGGATGTCTCCGATTGTTATCCTGCATTATGGATAGTGGTCAAAAGACTGTATCTTGCGTTCGCAACTTAATATTTGTTGGAACGTGGTTTTAGTGCAGTCATTAAGCTTATTTCCAAGGAGAGATAAAGAATTCAGTTTTGTGAACGCGGTGAAACCCATCTAAGTTTTCTTTTTTCATTAGTTGAAAATGTTCATCATATATATCCGCTTGATTCAACTACAAAAATGGCTTGTAACCTTGTAAAAAAGGATTTCTTAAAATTATTCGTTTCGATAATTTATATTTATGTGAAAAGTATATTTTCACCTAATTTCCTATCATTGCGAAATAATTGTATTGCATTAATATGATGTGAAACCCATAAATCTATTGGATTCTTGATAAACATTTCATTTGTACTTTTTTCAATGTTCCTCATTTGATGCCTGCCGTGAGTCACAGTCACAAAACCTGCAGTGAGTTCAGCTATAAATTCAGAGAAGCGCTGAGAATGTTAAAAAAAGGTTGCAGTCCGATTTGAAAAAGAGTTCGAAGGGCAAAGACGTAATTTCCAAAGATGCATTTCAACGGAAACTATAACAATGACGCGTTAAAACATTAATAATTGTGCTAAAAGACTAACACTACTTCAAAACTAAAATATCTCGAGTTTACCTACAGATATATCCCAAGACATTCCAGTCTACCATAAGAAATATACATGGTAAACGCCTGACTGAATATTCGTTAAAGGGATGATTAGGCGAATTAGTCACAGACAGATTAAATGAGCAAATATTTTCAGCTAGTTTTCCCAAAGCGTCGATTAATTAGATATATTGCAGCAAGCAACAATTATCCTAAACCACTCGGTGAACATGAGAATCGTTTACATTCCATATCTCTACCATCGATTTCATCAGAAGTATTAAAACATTACTGTAAATAATCTTATGAACTTTCTTGAGGGCAAAAAAGGCAATAATCTATCAACGAAACATTATAAATTGTTAGCCTTTGATTCCTCCCATCGTTCTATTTACGGATATTCATTGTTAACGTAGTCATAGAAGAAAACGAAGCCGAATGTTTGATATAAATATGCTATTCTGAAAACCATTAGGGTATACTAATGAGATCCGAGGAAACGTGGCAGTGCTCGACATTTTAAATTAAAACTGTTTTTTCTCGCAAGAAGGGTAAAGAGCTAGATAACGGTACACACGCGAAACTAGCCTCTCTTGAACAAGAAAGGGTACGAAATACAATAATTACCGTAAATGACAAGCAAGAGTTGAAAGTCAACCAGTGTAAAAGAAAAGAATGCGAATTATATGCATTCGTGTAATTATTTATTAAAATTATTCAGAACTCATCTCCATACGAAAAAATTGGTCGAAATAGAGGACTGACCCTCCATATTTAGGGTGGTAAGCTTCCTTATCAATGCTACCAAATACGAATAAAGAAAAATCAGAAACCATTTGGAGACATTGAACGTTTGTTTTGTGTCTCCCTCGAGTTGCTTCTTTCACCTTGGAATCCAAATAAACTAATTTCAAGTAAATGTAATCGTGTATAGATTTCAACCTTGAGGTATTGAGAATCGAAAAAACATTTGCGTTTCCTTAAAAGACACGAGATCCTGTACCGCTAATTTGAATTTCATACTCCGGAGGTTCGGTTCTCTGCGTTTGCGGTCAAGCCACCCTTGGAACGAGGCAAGAGACTATTCCCGACTGGAACGTTAACAGTATTCACTTGATTTGTCAATCAATTACTTATAGATCCCGTTAAATTACTTTGCCTTGTATACTGACTGCGTTTAAATATTACAATTGTTTTTCTTCAAAAACTACAGGACAGGCGTTGGCGCGATTTTCATTGAGGTAGGTCTATACTTATGAAGTAAACATGATATTTAATATCATAAGTTTTAATGAAGGAGGAAGATTTATTTTCCTCACTGAAACACTGACAATTTTGATCAAATTTTGAACTGACTGAACGATGCTAGGATTTGAGAACTTTCATAGTTTGACGGTTAATCACACATATTCTTACATGCGCCATCAATGAGTTAAACAAATTATTCATTGTGCTAATATGTCAGTGTTAAGTGTTACCAATCATTTTGAATTGGCTAGTGTAACAACGTTTTGATGCAGAATGTGGTTATGTCAATTGCTTGCTTTTAATTGCTGGTAATTATTCGAATCCTCAATTCAAGTGGTTGACCATCACATTTCAATACACCCTTTCCACCAAAATAAAAATAACACATACCAAGAAGCTGCGGCAAATGCCACGACATTAACTTTAACTTTAACTGAAATTGTTACATTATAAGTATATAAGTTGGCAGAGGGTGTTATTCATTGTCATAGGCTACACAAAGCATAAATATGCATAGTCTTAATTCCTAATATATTGAATAGTCCTAATATATTTCTAACCTATAATGCATATAATTCAAACCGCCACTTCTTACTAATGCACCATGACCGACTCAGGGAATTCAATTTGGGTAACCTATTCATCAAATTCGATGGAAAAAAGGTAGCGGAGAGGAAAACAAAAGAGTGCCAGGAGGCAGTGCAAATTTTCAGATCCATTCAATCAGAAGCTATAGATATAATTGAGGCGTGTGAATGAGTTTCGGTAATGATTTTGGACCAGTTTGTGTCCGAGGCGTTTGTCCGAGGAAAGAGAAAGTTGACAACACGGGAACAATTCAAGGGCACTACCGTTATATTAACCACGACATGTTCGTTGGACAGTTATTTTGATCCATGCAGACTCATACCACATATTTATGGAAGAAGACTGCATGTATCATTGTACTCTTGGCACTTTGATCGTCGAGGGAATTTTGAAAGAAGAATAGCAGAGAACAAATGGGAAAAATACGCCTTATGGAAACATTTAGGTGAGTTGGGAATTTCGCAGAGATGAATGTGACCGAGTTTTTCTTATAGGTCCGTCCACTTGGTGCCTGGATACTGAAAGATAAGAAGTCAGTACAGTTCAGCTTTTGCCCATTCGGAAACTACATTAAACTGTAGATTTCAAAATAAAAATACATACAATCTACACCCAAATTAAAATACTTAAGAAAAATTAATCTGAGGTACAATATCAAACATATTTTGATGTCAGTATGTAACGTGTAAGCTTCTTAAGAAGATCAGAATTTCATTTTTACTTCCATGATAAATAAATAATCTCCCATGGACTAAAACCTTGTCATTGTGGAAAGTATTGTCTTCCGATGACCCCTAGAGCTATGCTGGCAACATTAATAATAATTACTCCTGGTAGGGTCACCCATGCCGGATAGGTCGAAGGTTAAAAGCCAGACAAAAGGAAGTCCACTTAGCGTCTGTTTTTCAGTGAGGCAGCTGTAAAGGTGTCTGAACCAAGTGAGGCGGCCTTTGAGTGATGGTGTCAGTTTAGGAACACTTTTGAGGAAGTTACCGGGAAGCAACCTTAATTTAACCCCTTGGCGCCTTTCGTAAAGAGTAGGCTAATGCCGACGCCGGGTTTCTCTCCACCCTTCATCCTTTCCTGTCCTTCCCCTATGGCGCAAATGACCTTAGCTGTCGGTCGCCTCCCCTCAAAACTACTACTACTACTTGAAAAATGAAACCCAAGGTTACTTTTCTTTATTGCCTACCTTCTCTCAATCTAAACGTTGCAAAATGAATGAGTAGACTATCAGAAGACGAAGGAAACTATCATTTAGGTAGAAAAGGGACTGAGAATCTCATAACAATACTGGTGATATTTACGTAGAAATATATAATAAGGAATAAACTACCGGGTATTCGATTAATTATAGGACATAATAACAGACTCTCCTTAAAAGAAATATTTGATAAAAAAAGATGATTTAATTGAAAGAATAGCATTAAGGTACATCTACAATATAACTGCCAAGCCACCACAATGGCGTGTGGCGGGGGGTGTTTGGTCACCAGCCTTCAAAGGCAACAAAACCAAATTCAAAACCAACACATATGTAACCTAATAAATAATTTCACCTTAGTATGCAGTAAGAAATTCATCCAATAACGTGCCAGCTAGAATTTGAAAAGCAAGAAGGCAAAATTCCACTACCACATGAACATGCAGCATTCAACCGCCTCCACCCCAAGGAAACTTGCAGGGAATGTGATCCAACGCTGCAGGTAGCGGGAGGGTGTCCCAACAGAGCGAGACGAGGGATGGAAGGGGAATCTTAAAAACAGAAAAGGCAGAGCAAATAATACTGTAAAGAGCCCTACATTGTGTAATGGCATTCTAATGCATTGTTGCGGAAAGAAAGAGTTTCGACAAAAAACAGACGAGGTTGGTGAAAGTTCATGCAATTGAGTAGAACTAATTATTCCCTAGCCGCTGAGGGTGGCAAGTTGAGTATTCAAATATATATAACCCTATAGTTACTATCCCATATTGTCTTTGAAAAGAAGGAGTCCTTGGGTCTGCTAGTTCTGGCGTCTATTTCCCGACTACCCACTACCTCTAGGGCTTCTCCAGCTAATTTTTAAAAAAAATCCCGTTGATTTACCACCGTACATTTATTTAGATTTAATGAAAATCCCCATTTTGAAAACCATTTAGTAATGCTACTTGGATCACGTGCTAGAATTAAACGATCCCCATCTCCAGATATCTCTCGAATATTCACCGTGTCATCCGCGAACGTCCTAAATTGACTTTTCACTGCGCGGTTCAAATCGTCAACAAATATCAAGGAAAGCAACGGAACGCTTCACTGAATTACCCCCGAAGTCACTTCCTCCGCCGTCGAAACTAGCGCGGTCAAGGACTGCTCTCTGTTCCCTCTCTGAAAGAGTCTTCAACCCAATTTATTGCGCCCTTGCTTATGCCTGCAACCTTCAATTCATGAATAAGTTTACGATAGGGAACCTCATCAAATGCCTTTTGAAAATCTAAAAAGATCGCATCCCCATAACTACAACTTCTACCCCATAAAAGTAAGTCATGAGTGATTTAACGTAACAGTTTCAGGTTTAACTTGGTAGAAATACTGCATTACAAGGGTTAAAACAAACTTAGTATTTCCATGATGATGACGCGCGGCATCGAAACCATTGTCGTGAAATATTAAATCCTTTTGGTGGAAATGTTATGCTTCTTTTTAACCTCATAATGAGTGAAAAACCCTAATTCGGTCTCAAGGAGCAGGTTTTTCTGAATCAGTGTTGCCATTTAAAAAGTTAATTTTATCAAAGTATCTCGTCATGAAACTGATAATCATATGCTTCAAAATTTTGCAACATACAGAAGTGGGAGAAATGGGTTTGTAATAATTGAAGAAATGGCATTTAAGGATCCTTCCTGTCAAAACAAGCGTTATTCACGCGGCCTTCCAATTCTGAGGGACTTTGCACTCTGTGTGGGATTTATTATATATAACTTCAAGGTACGTGGCAATGTTAGGAGATAAATGTTTTATCACCTTAGCTGGTATATGTTCGGTACACGCGGATTTTTTGGCTATTATCTCAAAGAGTAATTTCGCAATTCCATGTTTGTCCGCTGTTATTTTTGCCATTCGTTCAGTATGTATTGTTTATATGCGATACACGGTAGCAACTTCGTTCGTGAAAACCCATAGGAATAATGCATTTTTAATGTTAGCTTTTCCCCCAAAATCGGTATAATGAAATTGTTACACTTGCATAAGCAAGCAACGGTTTGGGTACCTCCGTTTACTTTCCTAACATTTGACCAGAACACTTTGTGGTCATTTCAAAATACTCGCAAATTACTGAACGTTTAAAGTCTTGTAAGGCGCTACGTAATTGTGTTTTTGTTTCAATTATAGAAAATCGAGAATTGCTCCATATTTAATTACCATATGGAACCTAATGGATATGGGAATAGGAACGGCCATTGCAGTGTCCACATGGGGCTCGAGGTAGGTTCTCGATCGCCCAGCCACTTTTACCATTTGGACAAATCTGTGTTGCCCTATTGGCGTGGCGGACTCCTCTAGTTCCAAAAGATAAAATATCTAGCCAATACGAGTATTCGTTCTAATTCCCCAATTACGTAGATATCCCTCGACAATGTCCGAATTTTAAGAAGATTAATTCGAGTTCGCTAAGATCAGGCAATAATTTAACAATTGCAAGTTTGATGAGAGCCGTTTCTCGAGAGTGGGAGAGGTTGGGTTAAAAACAAAAATAGAACTGAAGAAATTAACCACCTATTTCAAATGGATTAAAAAGTGAAATCGATTGTAGAAATGGAGAAGAAAACCATGAAGCATACGACAACATAGCGGGGATCAATAGTTTGAGAGAATAATATAATAGAGGAAACGGAGTTGGATTCAAAAACATAATAATTACACTTTATAAAAAAACACAAATCAATCGGAACAGCAAAAGATAGAAAAATGAAGACCATGGGTTGAGGATGAGAAAATCAGGAATGTGGAAAAAACGGTCCATAGTTGAACAAATAAATAAGCAAGAAGAAAGAATTAAGCTTACCTAAAAAAGTAAAAAGATAATCCATTTAAGATGAGATAAAGGAAGTACGAATTACATGGATCGATAAAATGGATTTTAGATGAATTGTAAAATCAATTGAGATCCTTTTGCCAGAGATTCAATCAAAAACCTTCCGGAAATGAATAATTAGAATTGTTTGATATCTAAGGATCATCCCACGTGATATTGGTTTGTGACACACGGTTATTACAAACCGTACAAAACACTGAAAAATCCTATTTCTAGGTTTACGACAGTTAAGGTTATAATTAAATTAAACGAGACCTCTATAAAGGGGTTTCCATAAACTGTCTATTTGGGCATGAGATGCCCAACCAACAGTTGGCTGCTGTTAAGAAGGAGAGGAAGAAAAGTTTTGTTGGTACAACCAAAACCATTTGCATATAGGCTTTACAATTGAATATTGTTTAATATATATCTCAATGCTCATGGCTGTAAGCACATAAAATTACCATTTTTACAGTAAAAGGGCGGTTCAATATGTACCCGTGGTTGACGACAAAGGGCATTCCTGAGGAAAGTTGATGTTATCATTGTGTGCTGCCATCTATTAAATGACAGTGAAACAAAATTCAGACTGATTTATAGGCTAATTTGGATTTGGCAGGCGTTCGAGTAAGACGTGTTTCGTTATTTTCGCTATGATTGAAAAAGAACAGTATCGTTCGATAATTTGATGTTTGTATTCGGGTGGGAAGAAATGCTAGGAGATAAAAGCAAAGTTGGATGCTCTTTATGGGGACACTTCGCCATCTATGACAACAGGTAGACATTGTTTCAACGAATTTAAGCATGGGCTAGCATCTGTTTTTGATGAGTATGGACCAAGACGCCCGGCAGACGTGGTACCGAGGAAATCATTCAAAAAGTCCACGTAGCAGAGGCTGTGGATTGGTCGATCGGAACGGTAATTAATATTTCACATGATAAGTTGGCGATGAAAAAATTGCGATTGCTCACGGTGGACAACAAGCAGATCCGGCTGTCAACTTCGAAAACTGCATGAACTACGTAATGAATTGCTGCCGCACCCCCCGTATACAGTCCATCCTGCTCCCTTTGACTTTTTCTTATTCCCTGACATGAAGAAATGGCTGGCAGGAAAAAAATGTACATCAAACGAGGAATTTGTCGCCGTGACGGAGGCGTATTTTGGAGAGTTCGACAAATCCTATTTTTCGGAGGTGTTAAAAAAATGGTCCGAACGGTGGGAGAAATGCATCTTTCTAAAAGGGGACTATGTTGAAAAATAAAAAATAAAATATTTTTGAAAAAATGGTTCCTACATTTCTAACAGGGGTACTTATTGTACCGCCCTCGTATATACATAAATCCCGTGCATCTTTTCTTAAAAGTACGCTGCACTACCTTGTTCCCATGGTGTTAAATCCGTAATATAGAGGCGTCAAGATTCGGGAAGCAAAAAATCTCCCTGCTCAATAAACGGATCCTCATGCTTGGGCATTTTTTTGTGTTTGGATCCCCATGCCAAAGAACAAGTAATTACATTTACTGTAAACTTTACTCAATTTATGACAGTGCATAAATTCATTTCCATTTAATCGTAAAGAATCCCAACTTTGTAACTTTACCGTAACTAGCAATTTTTTATTGTTTACAATTCAGCACAAAGTCCCATAAAATAATTCCTAGTGCCAAAGGCTTTATCATGCCAACAATTTTAGGATTTTAGCAATGCGAAGAGATTAAGTAGGTGGTGCATGGACATTTTCACATATTAGCTACCGTGAGAGGCTAATGAAAAGTAAATGGCCGGATAAGATATCAATTTCATGGAGTGAAAGCGTTTTTGAAGGCAAAAGAAAAAGAATTTCACTTCTCTCACAACATTTCGGCCAGCAAACGAGGCAAATCCATCACTTTGCGTTGAGTAACTAACGACTCTAAGAACTCTTAAGTCATTTCAATGCAACAATTTCAGAGTGTAAAAATCATTCGCCTTGACTGGGATTCGAACCCAGATCCCTCAATATCCTGTCGTTTCTTTGGAACTCTTAAGTCTTCAATCTAACCAAGGATATTATTACCTTCCTGCCCTTCTTTTGCTGTTCCATCTCGTTCACTTTATAAGCAAATCAGGGTCGAAACACTCCCGTTTTCAGGATTCGCGTCATTTGCAGGACCTCACACTACGTCACTTGAGCCTCAATACTAAAGACCCATTATTGAACGACATTTCTGTACATACCGTTTCCGTGATTGAATTCGTCGACGTGAACCCCTGGTGCAATTTCTTTCGCCATCACGCGATTTCATAGCCGATAACTGCAAAAGCCGAACACTAGAACTTCGATGCAAGCTTCAGTATACTTTTTCCGGTTTCGCGATGGCCCTTGGTCGCCCACTATGGAAGCAAATCCAATAAACGCCATCGCAGAAAAACAACAGTATACACAATTGCGGTGATGTATAATAGCCTCACGATAATCCAATCGTTTCACACACGTCTTCGAAAATGAACTTCTTAACAACAACACTGTCTGTGAGCAGAAGACCGACTGAGCGGGGCGAAGAACTATGAAAAAATGGCCTTTCTCTCTCGGGTCAAAATGAGCCTCATGCCCATATGACTTGGTCGTAAGGTTACACTTGATCGTTGTCTACGGTGGACAACTTCCCTTCGAATCCAATGCACCCAGACTTAACCGTTTCCAAGAAACATGGCGTCATGATGCTACACACTCGTATCTCTGCGAAGAGGCATCGAACATGGTGGAACACTTTCAACACCAACTCTCAAAGATAGATAGATTGAGGCCTTTTTTTTACAAATTAAATCAAAGGAGAATATCGGAGATGCAGAAGGGGTGAGTTATTGTGGCCCTGGCAACCCGGATGATTTAATACTTCATAAATAATGTTGCGCCCCAATTCCTTTTTAACCTCGTATGTTTTCAGAACCCCAGAATTTAAACCCTGGTAAGGCGTCCCAATTCTCTCTCTCTCTCTCACCAACCTCCCGCAGAATCCCTCTCAACAGTCAGCACCTTGAAGTATAGCCTTGAAAAATATCTCATGGCAGCCTTGCATACTGCCCATGGAAGGAAGTGCATTGTTTACTTCGGGAAAGTGAACAACCGCCTAGTCAGAGTGCTTCGAGGAACTTGATCTGTAAAAATATGAAATTATACAATTATTAGAAGTAAATTCCAATTTATGCAAGAGCTTCAATCGGTAATTTATCCTTCACCCCGTGATAGAATCCAAGCCCAACTGCTCTAATATTTTGGATACGATACTAAGTTTATCATCACAACTTTTTACAAATGTTGCTCCCCTACGCTGCACGCGATCCAATTCGGCAATCAATCATACCTCGTGAGGATCCCATAGACCCTCAGCATATTCTAAATGTGGCCTAGCTAATGACAGATAACATTTCTCTTTGGCCTTTTCATCACATTTACTAAGTACATTTTTAATAAATACTTATTTTTTCTAAGCTTGACCACATATTCCCCGTATGTGTTTCACCCAGGAGAGATTTGTGAATCAAGGTAATGCCCAAGTATTTAATATTCCATTTCGGTTATCCCAATACCGGTGATCAGGTGGTCGGGTGGTAATCGCTCTTTCTCCAAACATTTATGACTACACACTTTTTTAAGTTTAATTCTAATTGCCAAGTGTCGCAACAAAGCTATATAGCATGAAGGTCATCTGACAAAGCAGGTGTATCCTCAGGATCACGGATATCACGGTAAACCACTGCATCGCCTGCAAATAAACGTATCTTACTGGTCACTACGGAGTCAATGTCGTTGACGCAGAGTAGGAATAAAAGAGGTCCGATGATACTTCCCTGGGCATCACCTGAAGTAACTTCCACTGCATTTGAGCCAACTCCATATATCACTCCTCTTTGAACCTTACCATTCAAAAAATCTTCAATCTAACCCAGGATATTATTACCTTCCTGCCCTACCTTCGCTTTTGCCATCTCGTTGACGTTATTCAGAATTTTTATCAAAAAACTTCCGTTAGTCCAACCGTTTTGCTCTGATTAAAGCGTTTTCTTAAAACTTTTATTTCAGTAACATGATATAGGACTTAAGGTAGCATTTAATAGTTTTGGTTGAATCATTTTGATAAAAAATAGGTAACTAAATTCAGTTACTTATGACGGAAATCATTTTTTGTTGTACGACGGATAGTTTTTGTTTTACTCAGCAGACAACATAAATTAAATTTAAATTTTCTTCCTGAGTCGACAGAAGACGGCTTATCACCTGGCGACTAGAAGCTTGGAAACATCCTATGCATAAAGGCAGAGATAATGAGAATCATTTGCAGCCATTATCTTCAAAATTGATTTCTAGATATGTATTACAACACGTCATTTCAAGTAACGTTATGAGCTTCCTCGAGAGCCGGAAGGCAATAATCTACAATCGAATAAATAGAAATGAATATCCTTTGCTTTTACTCAATTTTCTACTCATATGATTAGAGAATTGAGGATATAATATATAAATATTAAAAAATCATTTTTTTCATATTGTAACATGATTCGATGAAATGTGATGGATCGGCTTTCTGTGAATTGACATCCGGCATTGAAAAAAATGGTATCTTTCGATTTGACCTCTTAACATCGCATTACTATACTATAATTATGTATACCTATATTATTGAGCATTATGAACAGGAAGGAATGTCATCTCCCTTTAATATCAATCATAATTACCTTCTCACAAATATTCCTCCCGATAATTAAACAATAAATCCAGCCGACATTGTCCAATGGCGAACGTCAAAATATAATATCATATGCGTTAGGAATATAAAAAAATTCATAATTCAATTAATCTCGTGGAAATATTAAAAAAAAAATAGAAAAAATGAGACGCTCAATCATCATGGGTAATATAGTACGCTTGTATATGGTTGATTGGGATGACCGTAAACATTTTATGTGACATGATCTTCAAGATGTTTTGATGATTTGTCAATTGACTATTGAAGAAGGATGGCATGTATTTTCATCAAACAATATAAAGAACTGCAGTCTTGAAAATATAGTTTGAAATTCCCATATCGCCTGCGCCATATCTAATAGACGGACGAACCCATTGTTGCGCTGCCAAGCAACGATTTCAGAATATTTCCCTTCGTTCGACGATTGTGGATGCGATATTTGTTCACTGCGAAAGAGATAAGCTCGAAAAACGTATTACATTTGTGTGTGGCACGTGTTTTTCGTATTTCCGAGAAAAAATGGACAACACATCAGACAACAAGGTAAGTTTGTAGTATCCATCAGTCCTTTTCGGTAGTGAATAATGGATAAAACCACCATTTTACACCAAGATTTATTTGAGTTTAAAATAATTCGCACCTATTATGTGTTCACTGAAACCTAATCATTACTAAGGCCATTACCTTTTGCATTTGACCATTTGCTTACCTACCACTTACAGTTCCAATTGAAAAACATTGCCATGAGAATTTACTTGATTAAACATGACAGTATTATCGAAAAGAAAGGAAAAATTAATATGAATTTATTATTATATAATTCGGACTTAAGTTCATGTAAAATCACGTGTGCTTCGAAATGAAGTGTGTCTGCAAAAGTTTTAAAATAGGACGTGGATTAATTCTCAAATTGAATAAATGAAAAATGAATTAGAAATACGTCGCTGACATTTGATAATTTCGATAAAAGAAAGCGACTGAATTCAATCATTTATTCCAACTTAATTATTTCAATTATGTAACATTGATTAACCAGTTGATAATACGCTTAGAATGTCACAAATTCTATTTCATCGAACTCTTGGCGCCCATACCAGCGTGATAAGTAGTGCTATGAAAACTATTCAATTCTTGGCATGGGTTGAAACAGCACACGCTATTGCATCTCCAATACATTGCACAATGCTAGGTCAAAGGTATGTTACATGGTTATACATAATAATAACAGAGTTTAAAATTAATCGGCATTTGTGATAATCAAGGTCAATCTGCCACACAAACCATATTGGAAAAGGGTAACTAGGAAGAGTTTAGGAATTGTATTCATTAAAGGCAATCTAAATAGGAATCTTATTCTGGAAAATGTTATTTTTAGTTTACTTATTGAAGGAAAATGTGACAATTTTGATGGAAACTGTTCAGGGAATAGATTTATGGAAATGTAGCTCGCATTTCGCGTGCGTCACATAAAGAATTGCAATCAAGGCAATCACGAAATCAACCCGCCAGGTAAGAGGTAGAAATCATTTATAAGAAAACGGACGTGGTGAGATATTGAAAACTCAAACTATCACATACATCATCGTCAAGCATTCGTTTTAAGGAAGAGTACAGATTTAGAAATGATTTAGAAGCATTGCATCAGATATATACTTTTAAGAAAGTGAAAAATGATCAAGGCGAGGACTATGAATAATGATGGTTAAAAACACTAGGGAAGGCATAAGCATGCAAATTAGATATTATATATAAAGAAGGTCGGAAGTATATTCTTTCAGACATAATGGGAGTATTTATAGAAGTGAGTTCGTAGGACTGGGGTAAATGTGCCGTGACCTCACGCAAATCGAGCGAACATAAGATGCCAAATATTGTAAGGAATGAGAGGATATTCATTGGCTGTCTTCAAGAAAGGTAGGGAAGGTGTTGACACGTTGAACATTGAGGTATTTGAATACTTATAGAATACGCATCAATTTTAATATTATAATCGTTTAAGAAGACCCAGGATTCATGTCCCTGACACTGACGATGTAAATTTAATTATACACTAATTGAACAATTCTAGGATTTAAGGATTTTCATAGTTCGATGGTTGATCATAAATATTCTATTCACAATACTTGCATACCTTTGTTCAACAATTATTCATGGTACGATTGATTACTAATACGTCATCGTATTGCGGTTTTCAGTGTTAACATTGACTTGATTAGATTCATGAAATAGTACTTTATAGGGTGACATGTAGTTAAGAAATAAAGACGCTTTTAATTCTTGGTAATTATGCGACTTCTTAATTCAAGTAGCTCGCCATTTCCCTTGCATGGGCTCTAACCACCAAAATATAAATAAACACAATTTACGGGGGTTTTTTTTTATCATACATGCTACAAAAAAAACTCTAAAATTCTAACTAGTATTCCTTTGATATACAGATGAAGACAGGCGTTTTTTCGTCTTTCCTGGCCGGGGCTACATCGTCCGCCGTCGCCAAAACGGCTGTGGCTCCATTAGAATTGGCCAAAATAAACTTCCAGGTATGAATTATCACTTTTTATCTTTTTTATTTATTCTTATTGAGATTTGATTATCCCGCCAGCACTGCGAGATCTGTTACCGATCATCTGCCATGAGAAAGAGAATATTGTCACTTGCCTAAAAAATACGTAAATACATTCAAATAGATCAATATATTTAAATAATCAGCATGATGGTTACATCTTGGTAGAGACTTTTTAGCTTTGGTTGTTTAATGGCATCATTCAAATATTAACACTGGATTTTCCGTGAACCGACACGTTTTCGTCCTTGAAACAGGTGTCCAACAGCAGTTTCAGCAGGAAGAACGTGGTGGCGTTTCTGTTGAAGACCGCCAGGGAACACGGACTCAGAGGTCTTTGGCGGGGGAATACGGCGACCATGGCGAGGATCGTCCCTTCATCGGGGATTGCGTTTGCCGCAAATGACGTGTTTAAACACTTGTTGAAGGTGGACCGGAAGGAGGACGAAGAGTAAGCGCACTACCCCGCTTTGCAATGAAAACATAAATGTACCCATAAATCCCCGTTACTTCACTGCTTCTACCGGAATATATTTCCAGCGCAGAATGCATAGAACTCAAACCACTACTCCTTACTAATGGACCATTATGGATTCAAGGAATATGAAAAAGGTTACCCATGAAACAAATTCAATGCGGAAAAATTAGCAGGGGGGGGAAGAAAAGACCGCCAGGAGGATGTGCATATTTTCAGATACATTCATTTACAAGGCATTGATAAAATTAAGGCGTGCGAATGATTATCGGAAATGGTTTTGGACAAATTGTTTTAAAAGTAGTTTTTCCCAAGAACATAAAGATTATAATACTGGAACAATTCAAGGGCGCTACGATTAGATTAACCGGAACATGGTCGTTTGACAGTTGTTTTGAGCATTGCAGAAACTCATTTCATTTTTTTGGGAAGACGACTATTGGCACTTTAATCAAAGACAGAATTTTAAAAAGTAGACACTGGATTAGAGATCAGATCAAGCATTGACACCATTTGGAAATTTCGCAGACGTGAATGTGAGAAAATTGTATTTTTTGTGCCGGTTGTTGCCTGGATCCAGAAAGATTAGATGTCAGTACTGTTCAGCTTTTTTCCATTCGCAAACTACATAGAAGGTAGATTTCGAAATATTAATAAACAAAATCTACACTTAAGATAATATATTTACGTCCTTGAGAAGAACAGCATTATATTTTTAATTTCGTGATCAAAAATGAAGAAATGATTTTCATTAATCCTTTAAATCAAGGCCTTACTTTCTAGTCACGAGTCGTAGACTTAATGATCCACCTTCTCATTTATTGAATTCCCAAGACTATTTTATTATTCCCTTTTATACTCCTACATTTAACGATAAATTGAAATATTTAAAATCTAATCTCCTGACTGGACGATTCAGTCCAAAGGGTTTATTGGTTAATTTGAAAAAGGGACTACCACAGACCCAACCACACTCAAATTATAGCCGCACGATGTTTTTTATTAAGGTCCAAGCCGGCCCTTGGATTCCTGGCGGGCGCAATGGCTGGTCTGCTGGGCCACACAGCAACCTACCCGCTTGATGTGGCCAGGACCACCATGGCAGTCTCCAGCCCCAAGGAGTACAGAAATCTCTCTGAGGTAACCAGAAATGTTTCAGGGCTTCAGAAATAATATATGGTGTGAACGAAATTCGAAAAATAAATTCATTCGGTAATAAAAAATCATAGACTAAAGAAACGTAATACTTATGCGGTGGAATGACGTTAAGGAAAACACACGCCCACATCTTCTTAATTTATAATTTTAAAATTCATTTATTTTCTATTGCAACAGACCATTCGAGGAACCATTAAGAAAGAAGGAATACGCGGCCTCTACGCCGGGTATTCCGCATCGCTCATTGGTGTAGTCCCCAATGCAGCAATACGCTTCGGAATGTATGGCCTGCTTAAAGAGGTGTATGCCGGTAAGATATTTATGAAAGAAAAATCTTTTTCTTAGGATTAATTATTCGACAAACCTATGCTTAATATTTCTTCTTTTCAAACACTTATCTTACTTAAGCGATCAAAGATTTTTTAGAGTATGGAAGAACGCTCTTTGATGATGTAGTTTCAATTCAAAAACATTATTAAAGTAGAACTGGAAATAGAGAAGCCTGATCCCAACCATGTGCACGATTCAGCCTGGAGATTGTTAGGGTAGCAAGTAGTGATGGAGATAAGGAAGTGCGGATACGTGGCGAACGCAGGGCAAATAGGGGGAGTAGTTAGACTTGACATAACATTTCACATTATTGACGCTAAACATTTATTGGGCAAGTCGTCCAAAGGAATGCAATCCCTACTAAAAAAACATTTTGATTTGGATAGGAACAAATAGAATCAATTTAATTAAAGTAATTCATTTAAATACTGAAACAGCATGCTGAAGAAGTTGAAATCATTGCTTGGGAAATACATTCACACGCAATCAGAGAATTCAAGACCTACGAAAGAAAATCATCCTAAAGAATAAAAAAAATTAATTAGAAAGGTGGAACTTGCAACCAACCCATCCAGCTGCTCGTTCTTTCTGCCACATTACAATCAGTAAAAACAAAATGGAAGACAATCACATAAATTAGTTTTCATAAAGACCAATCGTTATTGAACAATCAAACAAAAGAAGTACCTTATTTGCTGTAAGAAGGCGAGTTTCTGTGTACATGTAAGATTCGAAAACAAACTTTCAATGCAGGAGTGCATGCGTGTTCGTTGTTATAGCACCTTATGCCGGAGGTTCGATCAAATACCTTCTGTAATTAAATAATTAGATACGGATAATATTTTAGAATAATCACGCGTGATATTGGTTTGTGACGCACGGTTATTATTAACCGTAGTGTACATTGAAGAATCGCGTTTGCAAACTTACGGAAGTTAACGTTGGATTTCGTTTATGGGCAAAAAAAATGTGTGACTACCACTATGAACCCCCAACTGTCACCACAACCTCCCCACCGCACATCCAAGATAATGGTGCACAGTGCCACCACTGATCTGTCAGGTTCATTTCATTCGGTTCATTTCTAAACTCTTGTGCCTTTAAAGAAATTATCTTCAGTAGATGCCTGGCGCATTAATATATCGTGGTTCCATTTCAACAGAGCGCAAGGGTACTGAGTTAAACCCCTTAGAGCAAGGTGTTTGCGGTGCCGTGTCCGGAGCGACGGCTATGCTGCTCACCTACCCTCTGGAGGTAGTCCGAAGACACCAACAAATGGCTGCTCTTACGGACGGAAAGAAGAAAAGCTTCCTTGATACAATCAAGACGATACGTATGTAAGTGACATAATTTTTTAAGTATTGCTCTGACGAATCTCCACCTATGCCTTACCACAGACGTGTACATCACTCTATGCACAATAAAACTACCATTTTTCGAGTCTTTGATTAGACATCATGCCATTGCAAGCTTTTGAAAATAATCACCCATAATTTATTTCGAGCACAACCCTACAGAATCAATTCAGTAATCCCATGTTACCTTACTCCTTTCTTCGCCCTGCAGGAAGGGGGGGACCTGGAGAGGCCTCTATAAAGGGGTCTCGATAAGCTGTCTGATTGGGCCTCTGCAGGCAGGCCTAGCCTTCGCGGGGTTCGAGATTGCTAAAAAATTCATGCAACCAAGAGTACCCTGAGGTAAAGTAACTTATCTAAACTTATTGTAATATGCTGGTTCGATCCTATTAAATATATTGTGTTTTACCGATAATAAATAAAGATTCAAGAAAATTCCATCCATGAAACAAAATGGCAGTCTCTTTAGAAAATAAGTCCAAAAATCACTGACACTGTCTTCATGCTATTTTTGAATAACGGTTATGTAGTTTCCTTGTGCTCACAACAATTTTTATAAAGTCGAACTATGCTCAACAAGCCTCAAGTGCCTTACAATAACACTATTTCTACTCTCAAATAGTATCGAAGGCCGCCCACGCTCAGTTTTTTCTAGTGATGACCATTCTTGGGAAGTTTATGGCCATCTTTCCTGTCCTTTCTTCGAAAAGAACCAGACTACCTCGTTTCTTTCTGCTTTGACCAACATATTTTTCATATCATAGCTATTTTAATATGAACTTCGAGTACCATTATTATACGCGTCATTGCTCCTGCCCTCAAATATTTCAATCTCTAGAACTTCTAAATTACTTTTCACGCATTCACTCAAAGTCCACCTGTATGCCGAATAAGCCCCTTTGCTCTCGATCAATATATGCAGGATTGTCTAATTCTAATCCTCAGACTTTACTTCTTTCACAAATAATCCCAAACCTGAAACACTGCTGTAGTTTAAGT
This sequence comes from Hetaerina americana, assembly GCF_022747635.1. Classification (NCBI taxonomy): domain Eukaryota; kingdom Metazoa; phylum Arthropoda; class Insecta; order Odonata; family Calopterygidae; genus Hetaerina; species Hetaerina americana. The sequence goes on from NW_027287316.1 coordinate 25,966,336, forward strand.
CGCATTCACGCTATATACAATTGTGAATAACGGACGCCAACCACTAAGATATTATTCCTGCCTCATTTACTCCTTGAGGAATCGTTTATATCCTGCCATAATCCCCAATCCATTCCTGATATTAGCCTTTTTAAAAATTACCTGTATCTTCCTCCTACGAAGATATGCTGTTACCATTTTATCGAGATTTGATTATCCCGCTGGCGCGAGATCTGTTACTGAACATCTGCAATGAGAAAGAGAATATTGTCACATGCCTAAAAAATACGTAAATACCTCCAAATAGATCAAGTTATTAAATAATTCTGCATAATGGTTACATTTTGATAGTATTTTTTTAACTTTGGTTGTTTAATGGCATTATTCAAATATTAACACTGGTTTTTCCGTGAACCGACACGTTTTCGTCCTTGAAACTTGTGTCCGAAACAGCTTCAGCAGGAAGGACGTGGTGGCGTTTCTGTTGAAGACCGCCCGGGAACACGGACTCAGAGGTCTATGGCGGGGGAATACCAAACCATTGCGAGGATCGTCCCTTCATCGGGGATTGCGTTCCCCGAAAATGACTTGTTTAAACACTTGTTGAAGGTGGACCGGAAGGAGGACGAAGAGTAAGTGAACTACCTCCCTTTTCAAAGAAAACATGAAAGTACTCATATATCCCCGTAACTTCACTTGTCACTTGAAACAAATTGAAAGTGGAAAAATTAGCCAGAGGGGAAAGGAAAGACTGTCAGGAGACTGTGTACATTTTCCGATACATTCATTTAGCAGATATAGATAAAAGAAAGACATTCGAATGATTTTAGGTAATGGTTTTGGACCAATTTGTGTTTAGGTAATTTTTCCCAAGAACAGAAAGATAATAACACAGGAACAAATTAAAGTCGCTAAGTTAAGAATAATAAAAACATGATCGTTCGACAGTTGTTTTGAGCGGTGCAGAAACTTACTTCATTTTTTTGGGAAGGCGACTGCATTTAACATTGTACTCCTGGAACTTTGATCGAAAACGGAATTTTGAAAGAAAACAAATGAGAACTCATATCAAGCATTGAGATCAGTTGGAAATTTGGCAGAGATGAATGTCGGCGAGTTGTACTTATAGGTCCGACCACATGGTGCCTGGATACAGAAGGAATTACAGAGTTGTATTTATAGTGCCGGTTTGTACCTCAATACGGAAACGTTAGAAGTCAGTACAGTTTAGCTTTTGCCCATTCCAAAAAAACATTAAAAGGTTGATTTGAAAATGAAAATCATTGAATACTACACCCAAAATAAAGTATGTTACTCCTTAAGAAGAACAGCATTTTATTTTTAATTCGGTCATCATAAATTTAAAATATTTTGAAAAATCCTTAAAATCCATGGCCTTACTTTCACGTCACAATTCATGGACATAATGATACACAATCTGTTTTATTTATATCAGAGGATAATCGAATTTCAATGCATGATTATTGATCATGTCCTACTATTTATACTCTAACATTTCATGATTTATTTGAAAGATTATAATAAAGCCTTTGAATGGAAAAAGTAACACCCACGCTCCCAATATCGCCCGAATTAAAGCCGAATTATAATTATAATATAGTTCCAAGCCAGCCCGTGGATTCCTGGCAAGCGCAATGGCGCGTATGCTGGCCCACACAGCAACCCACCCACTTGATGTGGCCAGGACCAGGATGGTAGTGTCCAGCCACAAACGTTTTGGAAACCTCTCACAGGTAACAGATATAATTAGGACCTTCAAAAATAACGGAAATTACTAAAGGAATTTGTGATATCAATGAATTTGGAAAAACTTCCTTGAAGCATATATTTATTCAAATAATGGGTATTCTACACAGTAACACTTTGAATAAAAAGAATTCTTTGAAAACCCTTCGCCCTCACGAGTAAATTTAGTTGTAAAAATACTTGATCACAAAATTCCTCTTGATGATATATCAGCAAATGAAAAGGTAGCCAAGCCATTGAATAAAATTAGTTGAGCCAATGCACAAACAATCATCCAAATATTGAAGCAAAGCCAATTTCAACGCAACAGTCTCGTGAGCCGCCTTTTATCATTAATTACATTTCAGGAAATTACATTGACTAATATGATTCATAATGACAAAATAGGAGCCAAAGAAATATTATTTCACCCTCAACTGACTAGACCAGTATTATAAATCGCTTAATTCGAGAGGAGCTTATTTCGCCGCCGAGTGTTTGGTTTATCTTTAAAAAACGGTAAACGTGCATGTGCCGACCGAGGACAAAAACTCCCTACGCGCCATTTTCGAATTCGCGCTCGCTTATTATATGTATTGCATTTGTACCATATATGAAAACTACAAATTTTATATAAAAAAATGAATAGTATTAATATTTTCAGTTGACTGAAATAAAAGTACTACATATTACACTTACAAGTAAAAATATTTTGTTTTAATGTTCTTCATATTGTTAATAGTAATTTTGTTTTAAAAAAGCAATTACTCAAAGATCGAATCCACGTCTTAACATTGACTCATATGCGTTCAATTTATTCAATGTGTATTACATTTTAATATGGCAATATTTAATATTTAAACCTTCATTGTCGAAACAGAATGCCATTAAATGGCTCATCAAAGAAGATATGTGGACAGTAGCAGTTCTTCTGCGACGGACGGAGCTTCGTCAATGAACTGAATTTACAATTTCGTGGAAATGACGCTAACGTTATAAGGGCAGAATCTGTGATGACTGTGTTTATTTCCAAGTCGATTGCATTGACGCGCAACATAGGTCGCCGTGATATTCATTACTTAATTCTCTGCATAAGCTAGAGGAGCAAGGTGGTATGGGTAATGATGATCTCAGAGTCCTTCGTGACCACAGAGCCACCATGCATAAAAATAGGACGCAGCGACTTGAAGGATCTTCCATTTTTTGGGAATTCCTGACTGGGAGATAAATCCGTTTGCAGACATTGAGGAAGTTGATGTATTTGAGGAAGAATCGATTGGACTAAAAAATGACGTTGAATTGATTCCCAAGTTTAAGATTGAATATCAAGAGTTATGTTTACAGATGGATGTCTCCGATTGTTATCCTGCATTATGGATAGTGGTCAAAAGACTGTATCTTGCGTTCGCAACTTAATATTTGTTGGAACGTGGTTTTAGTGCAGTCATTAAGCTTATTTCCAAGGAGAGATAAAGAATTCAGTTTTGTGAACGCGGTGAAACCCATCTAAGTTTTCTTTTTTCATTAGTTGAAAATGTTCATCATATATATCCGCTTGATTCAACTACAAAAATGGCTTGTAACCTTGTAAAAAAGGATTTCTTAAAATTATTCGTTTCGATAATTTATATTTATGTGAAAAGTATATTTTCACCTAATTTCCTATCATTGCGAAATAATTGTATTGCATTAATATGATGTGAAACCCATAAATCTATTGGATTCTTGATAAACATTTCATTTGTACTTTTTTCAATGTTCCTCATTTGATGCCTGCCGTGAGTCACAGTCACAAAACCTGCAGTGAGTTCAGCTATAAATTCAGAGAAGCGCTGAGAATGTTAAAAAAAGGTTGCAGTCCGATTTGAAAAAGAGTTCGAAGGGCAAAGACGTAATTTCCAAAGATGCATTTCAACGGAAACTATAACAATGACGCGTTAAAACATTAATAATTGTGCTAAAAGACTAACACTACTTCAAAACTAAAATATCTCGAGTTTACCTACAGATATATCCCAAGACATTCCAGTCTACCATAAGAAATATACATGGTAAACGCCTGACTGAATATTCGTTAAAGGGATGATTAGGCGAATTAGTCACAGACAGATTAAATGAGCAAATATTTTCAGCTAGTTTTCCCAAAGCGTCGATTAATTAGATATATTGCAGCAAGCAACAATTATCCTAAACCACTCGGTGAACATGAGAATCGTTTACATTCCATATCTCTACCATCGATTTCATCAGAAGTATTAAAACATTACTGTAAATAATCTTATGAACTTTCTTGAGGGCAAAAAAGGCAATAATCTATCAACGAAACATTATAAATTGTTAGCCTTTGATTCCTCCCATCGTTCTATTTACGGATATTCATTGTTAACGTAGTCATAGAAGAAAACGAAGCCGAATGTTTGATATAAATATGCTATTCTGAAAACCATTAGGGTATACTAATGAGATCCGAGGAAACGTGGCAGTGCTCGACATTTTAAATTAAAACTGTTTATTCTCGCAAGAAGGGTAAAGAGCTAGATTACGGTACACACGCGAAACTAGCCTCTCTTGAACAAGAAAGGGTACGAAATACAATAATTACCGTAAATGACAAGCAAGAGTTGAAAGTCAACCAGTGTAAAAGAAAAGAATGCGAATTATATGCATTCGTATAATTATTTATTAAAATTATTCAGAACTCATCTCCATATGAAAAAATTGTTCGAAATAGAGGACTGACCCTCCATATTTAGGGTGGTAAGCTTCCTTATCAATGCTACCAAATACGAATAAAGAAAAATCAGAAACCATTTGGAGACATTGAACGTTTGTTTTGTGTCTCCCTCGATTTGCTTCTTTCACCTTGGAATCCAAATAAACTAATTTCAAGTAAATGTAATCGTGTATAGATTTCAACCTTGAGGTATTGAGAATCGAAAAAACATTTGCGTTTCCTTAAAAGACACGAGATCCTGTACCGCTAATTTGAATTTCATACTCCGGAGGTTCGGTTCTCTGCGTTTGCGGTCAAGCCACCCTTGGAACGAGGCAAGAGACTATTCCCGACTGGAACGTTAACAGTATTCACTTGATTTGTCAATCAATTACTTATAGATCCCGTTAAATTACTTTGCCTTGTATACTGACTGCGTTTAAATATTACAATTGTTTTTCTTCAAAAACTACAGGACAGGCGTTGGCGCGATTTTCATTGAGGTAGGTCTATACTTATGAAGTAAACATGATATTTAATATCATAAGTTTTAATGAAGGAGGAAGATTTATTTTCCTCACTGAAACACTGACAATTTTGATCAAATTTTGAACTGACTGAACGATGCTAGGATTTGAGAACTTTCATAGTTTGACGGTTAATCACACATATTCTTACATACGCCAACAATGAGTTAAACAAATTATTCATTGTGCTAATATGTCAGTGTTAAGTGTTACCAATCATTTTGAATTGGCTAGTGTAACAACGTTTTGATGCAGAATGTGGTTATGTCAATTGCTTGCTTTTAATTGCTGGTAATTATTCGAATCCTCAATTCAAGTGGTTGACCATCACATTTCGATACACTCTGTCCACCAAAATAAAAATAACACATACCAAGAAGCTGCGGCAAATGCCACGACATTAACTTTAACTTTAACTGAAATTGTTACATTATAAGTATATAAGTTGGCAGAGGGTGTTATTCATTGTCATAGGCTACACAAAGCATAAATATGCATAGTCTTAATTCCTAATATATTGAATAGTCCTAATATATTTCTAACCTATAATGCATATAATTCAAACCGCCACTTCTTACTAATGCACCATGACCGACTCAGGGAATTCAATTTGGGTAACCTATTCATCAAATTCGATGGAAAAAAGGTAGCGGAGAGGAAAACAAAGGAGTGCGAGGATGCAGTGCAAATTTTCAGATACATTCAATCAGCAGCGATAGATGCAATTAAGGCGTGTGAACGAGTTTCGGTAATGGTTTTGGACCAATTTGTGTCCGACGCGTTTGTCCCGGGGACACAAAATTGACAACACGCGAACAATTCAAGGGCACTAAGATGACATTAACTATAACAAGTTCGTTTGACAATTATTTTGAACGATGCAGACTTATACCACATTTTTATGGAAGAAGACTGCATGTATCATTCTACTCTTGCCACTTTGATCGACGAGGGAATTTTGAAAGAAGATTAGGAGGGAACGAATGGGAAAAACACGCCTTATTGAAACATTGGGGTGAGTTGGGAATTTCGCAGAGATGAATGTGAGCGAGTTTTTTTTATAGGTCCGTCCACTTGGTGCCTGGATACAGAAAGATAAGAAGTCAGTACAGTTCAGCTTTTGCCCATTCGGAAACTACATTAAACTGTAGATTTCAAAATAAAAATACATACAATCTACACCCAAATTAAAATACTTAAGAAAAATTAATCTGAGGTACAATATCAAACATATTTTGGTGTCAGTATGTAACGTGAGCGAGTTTTTTTTATAGGTCCGTCCACTTGACGTTGCTAGGACCAGGATGGCAGTCTCCAGCCCCAAGGAGTACAGAAATCTCTCTGAGGTAACCAGAAATATTTCATGCCGTCAAATATAATTTATGGCATAAAAAGAATTTGTAAATCAATGCTTTTCGTTATACAAATTCATAGACTTAAAAATCGTAATCATAACAATGTACAATGAAACTAACAGAAAACACACACCCATTATCTGCTTATTTTATAAGTTTAATATGCACTTATTTTCTATTGCAACAGACCATTCGCGGAACCATTAAAAAAGAAGGATTCCGGGGCCTCTTTTCAGGGTATCATGCATCGCTCATCGGTGTAGTTCCCAAAGAAACAATCCGTTTTGGAATGTATTACCTGCTTAAAGGGGCGTAAGCTGGTATGATATTTCCATAAGAGACATCTTTTTCTTACGATTATTATTCAACACACCTATGCCTAATATTTCTTCTTTTCAAACACTTATTTCATTGAAACGGTCAAAGGATTTGAGGTTTACGGAAGGGTTTATAGATTTGTAGTTAAGAAATAGTTTCAAAGATAAAGAAGTGCGGAAAAGTGGTGAACGCAGGGCAACTAAAGGGGAGCTGTTAGACGGGACCTATCATACCACTTATATTTACTAACGTTCAACATTAAATGGGCTAGTCGCGCAATGGAATGCTATCCCTGCTGAAAAAAACGAGTTTTAGGCATAATTATTTTAGGGATATTATTAAAACAAGAATCAATTATAGACCATAAGAAACACGATAATGATCCATGAATTAAGGAGGCAAACACTGAATGAAGTCAAAAGGTACCCCTATTTGAATTTGTTTGAAAAAGAGCCAAAATATTACGAGGACTCTTAAAAAATTAATGAAATAGTTTTTTAAATAACATACTTTTACTATGATTAAACATTTTATGGGCCTTCTCAATGCAGACCCCTTTCAATTGAAGGCAAATGTCCACATTTGATCAAAGTTTCAATACATAGGTTAAACATAATTATTTATGGGAACTGAATGCAAACGAAATGGTTTAACAACCTTCACCAGAATTCAAAACAAGTTACGCTCCTTTCAAAAGGTTGTCTCTTTATGTTGATCCTGTTATGTTTGGACGTGAATCATCGTATTGCAACATTCAACCTATCCAGATGGGGTTTGGCGATTGAATTGTTTTGAATTATTATGTTATATACTCTACTTTACTTCATTCAGAGGTGTCCGACTTCTCTTGTTTAATTCCACCGGATTGAAAAATGAAACCCAAGGTTACTTTTCTTTATTGCCTACCTTCTCTCAATCTCAAAGCCCTTTAAACTTTTTTAAACGTTGCAAAATGAATGAGTAGAATATCAGAAGACGAAGGAAACTATCATTTAGGTAGAAAAGGGACTGAGAATCTCATAACAATACTGGTGATATTTACGTAGAAATATATAATAAGGAATAAACTACCGGGTATTCGATTAATTATAGGACATAATAACAGACTCTCCTTAAAAGAAATATTTGATAAAAAAAGATGATTTAATTGAAAGAATAGCATTAAGGTACATCTACAATATAACTGCCAAGCCACCACAATGGCGTGTGGCGGGGGGTGTTAGGTCACCAGCCTTCAAAGGCAACAAAACCAAATTCAAAACCAACACATATGTAACCTAATAAATAATTTCACCTTAGTATGCAGTAAGAAATTCATCCAATAACGTGCCAGCTAGAATTTGAAAAGCAAGAAGGCGAAATTCCACTACCACATGAACATGCAGCATTCAACCGTCTCCACCCCAAGGAAACATGCAGGGAATGTGATCCAACGCTGCAGGTAGCGGGAGGGTGTCCCAACAGAGCGAGACGAGGGATGGAAGGGGAATCTTAAAAACAGAAAAGGCAGAGCAAATAATACTGTAAAGAGCCCTACATTGTGTAATGGCATTCTAATGCATTGTTGCGGAAAGAAAGAGTTTCGACAAAAAACAGACGAGGTTGGTGAAAGTTCATGCAATTGAGTAGAACTAATTATTCCCTAGCCGCTGAGGGTGGCAAGTTGAGTATTCAAATATATATAACCCTATAGTTGCTATCCCATATTGTCTTTGAAGAGAAGGAGTCCTTGAGTCTGCTAGTTCTGGCGTCTATTTCCCGACTACCCACTAGCTCTAGGGCAACTCCAGCTACTTTATAAACAAATCCCGTTGATTTACTACCGTACATTTATTAAGATTTAATGAAAATCCCCATTTTGAATATCATTTAGTTATGCTATCTAGATCCCGTTCTAGAATTAAACGATTCTCATACCCAGATGTCTCTCGATGAATCACCGTGGCATCCGCAAACATCCTAAACTTACTTTTCACTGCCCGGTTCAAATCGTTAACAAAAATCAAAGAAAGCAACGAAACGCTTCCCTGAAGTACCCCCGAGGTCACTTCCTTCGCCGTCGGAACTAGCGCCGTCAAGGACTACTGTCTGTTCCCACTTTGATCGAGTCTTCAACCCAATTTATTGCGCCCTTGCTTATACCTGCGACCTTTAATTTATGTATAAGTTTACCTTTTGGGGATTGGGGAACCTCATCAAATGCTTTTTGATGATTAGCATTTCCATGATGATGATGTGCAGCATCGAAACCATTGCCCTGAAATATTAAATCCTTTTGGTGGAAATGTTGTGTTTCTTTTTAGCCTCATAATGAGTGAGCGGGTGATAAGACGGATTCAGAAAAACCCGCCCCGAAGGAGCGGGTTTTTCTGAATCCGTCTTATCACCTAAAAAGTTAAATTTATCAAAGTATCTAGTTATGAAACTGATGATTATATACTTCAAAATTTTACAACATACAAAAGTGGGAGAAATGGGTTTTTAATAATTGAAGAAATAGCATTAAGAAATCCTTCCTGTCACAACTTTTAAAAACAAGCGTTATTCGCGCGGTCTTCAAAATCTGAGGGACTTTGCACTCTGTGAGGAATTTATTAAATATAACTTCGAGGTGCGGTGCAATTTTAGGAGCTAAATGTTTTATCACTTTAACGGTATATTTTCGGGACCCAGGGAAATTTTGCCTATTATCTCATCGAGCAATTTGACAATTCTTGTTCGTCCGCTCTTATTTTTGCCTTGCGATCAGTATGTATTGTTTATATGCGATACACGGTAGCAACATCGTTCGTAATAACACTTTAAAAGAATGCATTTAGAATGTCAGGTTTTCCGTCACTATGAGTGTAACGAAATTGATACACTTGCATAAGCCAGCAACGGTTTGCGTACCCGCTTTTACTTTCCTAATATTTGACCAGAATATTTTGGGGTCATTTTAAACTACTCGCAAATTACTGTACGTTTAAAGTCTTGTAAGGAGCTACGTAATTGTGTTTTTGTTTCAATTATAGAAAATCTAGAATGGCTCTATATTTATTTATCAAATGGAACCTTTTGGAGATGGGAATAGGAACGGCCGATTCAGTGTGCACATGGGGCTCGAGGTGTGTCCTTGATCGCCCAGCCACTTTTACCATTCGGACAAATCTCTTTTGCCATATTGGCTTGGCGGACTCCTATAGTTCCAAAGGATAAAATACCTAGCAAATACGAATATTTGTTCTAATAACACAATTAAATAGATATTCTTCGACAATGTCCGATTTTCAGAAGATTAATTTGAGTTTGCTAATATCAGGCAATGATTTAATAATTTCAAGTTTGATGCGTGCCGTTTCTCGAGAGTGGGTGAGGTTGGGTTTAAGAACAAAAATATAACTGAAGAAATAAACAACCTATTTCACAAGTATAAAAAAGTGAAAACGATTGTAGAAATGGAGAAGAAAACCTATAAGCCAAAACACAACAAAGCGGGGATCAACAGGCTGAGAGAATAATATGGTAGAAGAAAGTGAGTTGAATTCAAAAACATAATAATTAAACTTTATAAAAAAGGACAAATCAATCGGAACAGCTAGAGATATAAAAATGATGACCATGGGTTAAGGATGAGAAAATCAGGAATATGGAAAACCGGTCGATAATTGAACAAATAAATAAACTAGAAAGAAGAATTAAGCTTACCTAAAAAAGTGAAAGATAATCCATTTAAGATGAAATAAAGGAAGTATGAATTATATGGATCAATAAAATGGATTTTAGATGAATTGTAAAATCAATTGACAATTTTGTAATACAGGAAAGCATGCGTGTTTGTTCACACCTTTCGCCAGAGATTCAATCAAAAACCTTCCGGAAATGCTCAATTAGAATTGTTTAATATCTATGGACCTTCCCACGTGATATTGGTTTGTGACACACTGTTATTATAAACCGTATGGTACACTAAAAAATCGTATTTCTAATTTCACGGAAGTTATAATTAAATTAAAAGAGACCTCTATAAAGGGGTTTCCATAAACTGCCTATTTGGGCCTGAGATGCAAAACCAACAGTTGGCTGCTTTTAAGAAGGAGAAGAAGTAAAGTGTTGTTGGTACAACCAAAACCATTTGCATATAGGCTTTACAATCGAATATTGTTTAATATATATCTCAATGCTCATGGCTGTAAGCACATATATTTACCATTTTTACAGTAAGAGGGCGGTTCAATAAGTACCCGTGGTTGACGACAAAGGGCGTTCCTGAGGAAAGTTGACGTTATCATTGTGTGCTGCCATCTATTAAATGGCCGTGAAAAAAATTTCAGACTGATTTATAGGTTAATTTGGATTTGGCAGACGTTCGAGTAAGACGTGTTTCGTGATTTTCACTATGATAGAAAAAGAACAGTATCGTTCGGTAATTCGCTGTTTGCTTTCGGGTGGGAAGAAATGCGAGGAGATAAAAGCAAAGTTGGATGCTGTTTATGAGGACACTTCGCCATCTATGGCCACAGGTAGATATTGGTTCAACGAATTTAAACGTGGGCTAACATCCGTTTTTGATGAGTATCGACCAAGACGCCCGGCAGACGTGGTTACCGGGGAAATCATTCAAAAAGTCCACGTAGCAGAGGCTGTGGATTGGTCGATCGGAACGGTAATTAATATTTCACATGATAAGTTGGCGATGAAAAAATGCTCGGCCCGATGGGTGCCGCGATTGCTTACGGTGGACAACAAGCTGATCCTGCTGTCAACTTTGAAACCTGCATTAACTACGTAATGAATTGCTGCCGCACTGCCCCCGTATACACTCCATCCTGCTCCCTTTGACTTTTTCTTATTCCCTAACATGAAGAAATTGCTGGCAGGAAAAAAATTAGCTCAATGAGGGGAGTTGTCGCCGAGACGGAGGCGTATTTTGGAGGGTTCGACATATCCTATTTTTCGGATTTGTTAAAAAAATGGTCCGAACCTTGGGAGAAAGGCATCTTTCTAAAAGGAGACTATGTTGAAAAAAAAATATTTTTGAAAAAATCGTTTCTACATTTCTTATACTGGTACTTATTGAACCGCCCTTGTATATACATAAATCCAGTGGATATTTTCTTCAAAGTATGCTGCACTATCTTCTTCCCATGGTGTCGAATCCGAAATATACAGGCGTCAAGGTTAGGGAAGCAAAAATTTCCCAGCTCAACAAACGGATCCCCATACCAAAGAACAAGTAGTAGTATTTAATGAAAACTTTACTCAATTTATCTGTGGGCATTAATTCATTTCCATTTAATCGTAAAGAATCCCAACTTTGTAACTTTACCGTAAAAGGAATTTTTTATTGTTTATAATTCAGAACAAAGTCCCATAAAATAGATCCTAGTACCAAAGGCTTTATCATGCCAACCATTTTAGGATTTTAGCACTACGATTAGATTAAGTAGGTGGTGCATGGACATTTTCACACAATAGCTACCGTGAGAGGCTAATAAAAAGTAAACGGCCGGATAAGATACCCACTTCATGGAGTGAAAGCGTTTTTGAAAGTACAAGGAAAAGAATTTCACTTCTCTCACTACATTTTGGCCGGAAAACAAGGCACATCCATCACTTTGCATTGAGCAACTAACGACTCTAAGAACTCTTGAGAAGTCTTCGATCTAACCCAGGATATTATTACCTTCCTGCCCTTCTTTTGCTGTTCATTCTCGTTCACTTTAAAAGCAAATCAGTGTGGAAACCTTCCCGTTTTCAGGATTCGCACCATTTGCAGGACCTCACATTACGTCACTTGAGCCTCAATACTAAAGACCAAATATAGAACGAGATTTCTGTACATACCGTTTCCGTGCTTGAATTACGTCGACGTGAAACCCTGGAGTAATTTCCTTCGCCATCACGCAATTTCATTGCCGAATCGATGCCTGCTGCAGTATACTTTTTCCGGTTTCGCGATGGCCCTTGGTCGCCCACTATGGAAGCAAATCCGATAAAGACCAACGCAGATATACAATACAACAGTATACACAAGAGTGGTGATGTGTAATAGCCTCACGATAATCCAATCGTTTCACACACGTCTTCGAAAGTGAACTCCTAAACAACAACACTGTCTGTGAGCAGAAGACCGACTGAGCGGGGCGAAGAACTATGAAAAAATGGCCTTTTCCTCTCGGGTCAAAATGAGCCTCATGTTTATGTGACTTGGTCGTAAGGTTACACATGATCGTTTTCTACGGCGGATAACTTCCCAGTATATGACATCACTCCCAACTTCAAGGAAAACAAAGTGTACGCTGGTAGACCCTCCCCTTTTTTTCGGCGATCCATTATAAGGTCACGGATGCACCAATTTAACTATTTTGCGAATGGCTACCTCCCTGGAACCCCATTCAACCTGCCTGTTTGATCTACCTTTCACCGAATCTTTAGCCTTCAGCCCTATTCCCCCTCCACCCGAAAGACTCTTCTCCGAAATCCTCATTCTCCCTCATTCCCCGTCCCCCTCAATTTCTCGACCCCTCAATTCTTCTCAACAACTCCCCTCCGACGCGTGAATGCCCCCTCTGGATCGTTGGCTACCGACATGTGGATTTATTTTTCACTCGGTCATTGGCGCGATAAGCCGGGTGGAGTCCTAAGCTATTAATATCTTTCGCGTGGTGAACCACAGAAACTGTCAACGGCGTAGATTTCACCAGCAGAGAGCATCGCCCACTTCATTTAAAAGATTCAGGTGACGTAAATATTTTTCATTTATAGTTAGCAAAGTTTTTAGCTAATTTTATCTTATTCTCATATTTGAAATTCCTTTTTACCTTAGTGCTCAAAAAGAGTTTTTGCGTGAACCTTCAACGGTGATGTATATAGTACTTAGTAAATGTTTCCATTCATTAACATCAGTTGGAATACGTTTATTTTAGTTTCAGGAAGTAATCGCCTAAATGTTTCATTTTATGGGCTGTCTTATGAGGCACGTATGGGAATGAGATTGCATAATTCGTTAAACAGTGAAGTTTGTGCCAATGACTACGAATGAGGTCGTCCGAAGGCACCAATAAATGGCTGCTCTTACGGAGGGCAAGAAGATAAGCTTCCTTGATACAATCAAGACCATTCGTATGTAGATGACATAATTTTTTAAGTATTCCTCCAACGAATCTTCCCCTACGCCTTACCACAGGCGTGTACATCGCTCGATGCAAAATAAAACTATCATTTTTCGAGTCTTTACTTGGACATCATGCCATTGCAAGCCGTTGAAAATAATCACCCATAATGTCTTTCGAGAACTGGCTACAGAGCCAATACAGTAATCTCATGTTACCTTTCTCCTTTCTTCGCCCTGCAGTAAGCAAGGGACTTGGAGAGGCCTCTATAAAGGGGTCTCCATCAGCTGCCTAATTGGGCCTCTGCAGGCAGGAATAGCCTTCGTGGGGTTAGAGATCATCAAGAAATTCATGCAACCAAGATTACCCTGAGGTAATGTAACTTATCTAAAATTATAGTAATATGCTTGCTCGATCCTATTAAACACTTGGTAAATTATATCTTAGGTAATTGAAAATTTGTTCGCCGTTTTAACATTTTTTGTCAGTCATATATGATACAAATATGTTTGCAATGCATTTCCCTTTCTCAAGGTGAAAAACACGAAATATACGGGCGTCAAGATGCAAACAAGAGCCCTTGTTACGGGAAGCCAAAACTCAAGCAGTTCAACACGCCGATTCCCCTGCCAAAGAATATGAAATTAAATTTGGTAAATACATAAAACATTCTACGATGCAGCATAAATTAATTCCCATTAAAGTGTGGTAACCATCAGCTGTGGTAAGAGGAATTTGAGAACTAAAGAATTCGATGGATTAGATACCTATGATATTAAATGGAGTGAAAACGTTTATAAAAGCACAAGAAAAAGAATCGGTACCTGGCAAACCTATCGATGACTTTATTTCTGGTTTGGAATGACTCTTATAAGAATAAAACTGGACAGAGTTCTTCAAACAAATTACGGGAATTCAGTCAATGACGCAATAGTTATATTAGCTCCGAGGGTTTTACATGGTTATGAAGCTGTTTAATTAGAATGCAGAACTTTCATGCAACATCAAATCGTTTATTTTTTCATATTAAACGTTATACTCTCAAGAGATACATTGAATGCTCCTTTTCCATGCCGTTGCAGGGCCTTGCGAGAAATGTATTCCACCCTCCTGCCTCGTTGACACTCGCTCCGAGGAGCGCGTGGAAATTCCCCGGAGGGACCGAAGGGGAATCGCCATGTAAAACAAAAGACAACGAGCCGACTGCGCGGCCTACTCTCCTCGCCATGGAATAGCGCTGCTTCTTGCGAATGCTTGCGATGAGAGCAGATACGCAATGGTGCTTGCCACTATAATAAATGAGAATATTCAATACAATGTTATAAATAATAAATTACTCTTTGCATGGTAAGCTGCACGCATGAGTTCAGAATGCACCTTGAATGATCCAAAGGAATTATCGCCTCGAATTGAAGTGAGAATGAAGGTGATGGATACTGAAAACCATTTCAGCGAAACCTAAGTTCATGGACCATTTGAAGCATTTCGATTATTTACTTTATCCAATCCCTTTCCGCTCTTAAGGATTTCTCTGCACCAATGATTCCATCAACGGACTCATCTTGTGGCGTCGTCAACGGCGCCCCAGAGCTGAACGGGGAGAAGAAGAGCATTGGGTAAAAAACGATAGGAAAAAGACAAATCTAGCCCATTGGTTCCACTCTTTCTTACTGAATAAAAGTGTTCATCTGTGGTCAAAACAACAAATACTTTTGAGTTCACTCACCGGGTCTTATTTCCTCAATGCTCACAAATCATTTATCTCTTCGATGCATTGATTACGTTGTGCACTAAAGCCGAGACTCGGAATTTAAATCGGAAAAATAAGTAAATGCAAACATTTATTCATTATTCATTGTTTCTAAGGTACTAATTATCCACAAAGTTTATCCCTTTTGGTTGACTTTTAGTTGCTTAAGTTCCGTCGGACGAATTATATGAACCTCTTTGAGACTACCGCGACATTCTTGGAAATCATTGAATTTCACCAAATATTTACCAATCCACCATCGGGTATGCAAACATGACGTATTTCTTCGAAAATGATATTATAATAAAACTAAACCTAAGATACCAGGACCAAATTGTCGAATATGGATTTAACAATCATGAAAATACCCGTTCAAAAATAAGACATAACAACACCAAAGGGGAGCGATTATGTTTCGACCAGACGCTATGGTAAGGTCAGATAAAAACGTTCTTGAATTCGACTAAGGCATGCTTTTCCTCGTGTTCTCTCTGCGAAATAGCTCTCCTGAAAGGAGCCCAAAACGAAAATTGCAACTATAATATTCCAACCAGTGACCAAGGCTACTTCATCCATGAACACCTTTTCACTTTGCATATAATTTCTCTCGGCCTGTAAATAAAAATACTATCGCTACATCATAATCCACAAAGATTACTTATTTCGTTCACTACCCGGAGACATTTTCGATGACCAATCAAAAGGATCACAAGTAATTGTGCGCGTTATTTGAAAATTTCAGGAAATTTAATGGACTAATAAGATTAATATCGACAAAATATGTGCCAAGGAAATATTATTTCACCCTCAACTGACTTAACAAGTATTATAAATCGCTTAAATCGAGAGGAGCTTATATCTCCGCCGAGTGTTTGTTTTATATTTAAAAAACTGTAAACGTGCACGTGCGGACCGCGGACAAAAACTCCCTGCGCGCCATTTCGAATTCGCGCTCGCGTGATAAATGTATTGCGTTTGTACCAAATACGAAACGTACGATATTTTTATGAAATAAATAAATTGTATTTTTTGGGCTCCCCCCCTGGGAGGAAAATGAGAATGTATACCGAAAAACAGGCATAGAAAAACTCTCAGATCTCCTACTAACAAGGTGTAAAACATACTATGATAAGTTAAAAGAAAACCCAAATAGGGCCATGACATACACAAAAATAAATAAAATAGGCCCCTATGATAAACATAAGAGACCTAATAATGTCACACTCCAATAATAATACGGAAAATAATTAAATAAATATAAAAAAGGTCAAAAACAACGATGCTGGTGGTGCTCCAGAAAGAAAAAGGAATTATATACTGAGACACAGAGCATAAGCCCAACTAGGCGACCTCTGATAAACAAAGCCGCCTAAAAACGGCAAGGCAATTCGTCGTCGTCGTCGTGTTTATTTCCAATTCGATTTTATTGACGCGCAACATAGGTCGCCGCGAGGTTCATCACTCACTTCCCTAATTAACTTTCTTGTTAGATTAAAAATTCAAATTTTATTCCTAGCTAAAGTTTCACTTTCTTGCGAACCACACTTCCACCTGAGCCATGTTTCTTTCTTCAATGCCATGCTTTTCTTATGTACAATAACTGGTAAAGGTGGGACTTCGCCCATCGGGACGGTTTATACTTGGCCGCTTGTGCAGTAAATGAACATTTGCGCTAGAGGAGCAAGCTGGTATGGGTAATGATGATTTCAGAGTCTTTTGTGACCACATAGCCACCATGCATAAAAATATTACGCAGCGCCTTGAAGGATCTTCTTTTGTTGGGATTCCCAGACTGGGAGATAAATCCGTTTGCAGATATTGAGGAAGAATTAATTTGAGTACAAAATTGCGTTGAAATGACTAAACGTTTAAGAAAAATTATCAAAGGTTATGGTTACAGATGGATGCCTCCGATCGTTATCCTGCATTGTGGATGGTGGTCAAAAAACTCTTTTTTGCGTTTCCAACTTCATTTATGGTGGCACGTGGTTTAAGTGCAGTCATTCAGCTTATTTCCAAGGAGAGATAAAGAATTTAGTTTTGTGAACCCCATCTCAGTGACATTTAAGCGGGCGTTGAAACGCCGGTATCACGTCATCAGGCCCATCCATCCCGTTAAAATTTGTGTGATGTGATGGAAATATATTATTAAATTAGGCAATAGATTAAATGACGTCCATACCATGGAGAACTATTACCAGCAGTCACTTAATTTTTTACTACTTTTAGCAGGAAATATTTGGTTTTTATATTTTCTTAAATTGAAAATGTTCATGTTATTTTTTTTTTTAAGGTAATCTACCGGTTAAGGTAGGTTTTTCGATGGACACAACTACCAAACAAATATTTTGTGACTACTATCAAAACACAACCCTAAATTCTACTCTACACCAGGTCCCTCTTCATCTCTGAGTACTTTCTTCCGCCCTTCATCCCGTCCAACATCCCTATCCTGTTCCTTCCCTTTCCTCTTTTGCCCAACATTCTACCCTCTATCACAGTCTTCAACATCCCACTGCCGGTCAAGACCCCCTTCATCCACTTTTCCTGCCTCCATAGGATTGCTCCCAACAAACCCCTCTCTTCGCCCACCATACCAAGTACTTCCTCATTTGTTTTCTTCTCTGTCCATTTCACCTTCTCCATTCTTCTCCACACCCACATTTCAAAGGCCTCCAGTCTACGTCTATCCTCCTGCTTCAATGACCACGTTTCCGCGCCGTACATAGCTACGCTCCATATCAAAGTTTTTACGAGTCTTTTCTTAACATCCTTACTCAAAGTCCCCGTCATCAACTCCCTCCTCCTCGTGAAAGCCTCTTTGCCTAGCGCAATTCTTCTCCTTACGTCCCTACTACTTTGACCGTGTTGGTCCAAAACACTACCGAGATACGTAAACTGTTCTACCTGCTCTAGTTTTTGCCCTCCTATTTTAATGTTAAGCTTGGCCTTTTTCTTTCTAGAAAATCGCATAACCTTTGTTTTATTAATGTTGATTCTCATCCCATACCTGTCGCACTGAATTTCCAATTCACTCAGCAATGCTTGCAGCCCCTTGGCTGACTGACAAACTAAAGCTTGGTCATCAGCAAACCTAACTGATTTTACGAATTCCCCGCCCACTTTCATTCCTACCTCCAGTTCTTCCCATGCCTCTTTGATCATTTCCTCTGCATACAGGTTGAACAGCAACGGTGATAATGGGCAACCCTGCCTTACACCCCTTCCTAACACTGCCCATCCTGACTGCCCGTTTCCCACCCGCACCTGAGCAGTCTGAGACAAGTACAGGTTGCGGATTAGCCTCCTTTCCCTCCAATCTATTCCTATTTTCTGCAATATACTCATTAGTTTTTCCCAATTCACTCTGTCAAACGCTTTTTCGAAATCTACGAAACAGGCAAATACCTCCTGGTTGTGTTCTATATTCCTCTCGATTAATAATCTCATTACTGCAATGGCATCACGCGTACCTCTCCCCTTCCTAAACCCTAACTGATCATCCCCTAAGTAATCATTTGCCCTACTCTCTATCCGTTTGTTTATGATCCTGAGAACAACTTTAGCTGCGTGGGATATCAAACTAATTGTCCTATAGTCCTCACATGACGTGGCCTTTACCTTTTTCGGAATCGGAACTAAAACTGCTCTCACAAAGTCTTCCGGCCAGATTCCCTCCTCATAAATGCTACGGATCAGCCCATATAGCCTCTTCCTCCCACATTTTCCTAAGCATTTTAAAAGTTCCACGGGAATGTTATCTACCCCCACGGCCTTATTTAGTTTCATCTCCCTTAATGCCCTTTCTATCTCATTGTCTAGTATGCCTGGACCTAAGCTGTCTTCCTCTACGTCATTTTCTTTTTCAATGTCTAACTGTGTTGGTCTCAGTTCTTTACTATACAGTTCTTCTATATACTCCTTCCATCTCTCTTGGATCTTTCCTGCGTCAACTATTACCTTACCCGCCTTATCTCTAACTATTAGCATAGCTCTTCCTTTCTTACTTCCCGATAACGATTTAACTTTGCTGTACAGCGCACCGATTTCACCCTTCCTCTGGAGACTTTCCATATCCTCGCACTGCGTCTTCCACCATGCGTCTTTTGCCTTATTTGTTGCCCGCCTCAATTTATTGTTCAATTCTTTGTACTTCATTTTGCCTAATTCTGTATTTATGTTCTTCCATTTTCGCCGCTCATCCATCTTTGTAATCATCTCATCCGTGATCCATGGTTTCCTAGTCCTTTTAGCGTTAACGGTTCCAATAGTGTCTTTTGCGGCTTTAGACAACCCTTTTTTGATCATTTCCCATTTTTCTTCGATAGTAATAAGCCCTTTACCATCCTCCATTATTTTCTCTACCGCCTGTTTGTATTCCTTCCTTTTCAACCCATTTAATGCTTCTACATTCCATTTTCTAACTCGCCGTCCCTGCCTTATCTTTTTGAAACGTACACTACATTTCATAACAACTAAATTGTGGTCTGAGTCCGCATCCGCTCCCGGAAAGCTGTGGGAATTTATCACACTATTCCTAAACCTGTGTCTAACCAGGATATAATTAAGCTGATATCTTCCTGAGTCACCTGGCATTTTCCATGTATACCTGCGTCTTTTGTGGTGTCTAAACCAAGTGTTGGTGATGACTAACCCCTGTCTCCTGCAGAACTCAACTGCTTTCTCCCCGCGGTCATTCCTCGTGCCTAAACCGTAGTCGCCCACCTCATCACCATCTCTTCCTTCGCCTACCGTCGCATTCCAATCCCCCATCACTATCAAATGTATCCCTGCAGGAACACACGCGATCATGTCCTCTAACTGATCGTATATCTTATCGACCTCTTCTTCCTTATGGTTGCTCGGTGGCATGTATACCTGAATAATAACTAAGTTCGTCGGTTCTGCTTTTATCTCCACTAGTAGTATTCTATCCGTTACCTGCTCTATGTTGACTACGCTTCTTCCTACGTCTTCATTTAATACTATGGCAACCCCTCGTTGGCTCTCGTCCCCACCGCTGTATATTATTCTATACTTATCACTTCAGTAATCCCCGCTATCTTTCCATCTCACCTCGCATAGACCTAAAATATCTATATTTCCCCTTTCCATCTCTCGCTTAACATTCTCCAATTTCCCTGTCCTCATCATTGTCCTAACATTCCACGTTCCTATTCTAACTAATTTTGTCTTCTTCTCCTGCGTCTTCTGTCCTGCTGCTGCTGGTTTTCCCTTGCAAGGGTTTCGTGGGATGACGACCGCGGAAGCCTTGCCTCCCCCGCTGCCGGGCACGACACACGGTCGATTGGGCCGAGCCCCGTGGTTGCCAGGACTCAAATTATCTCTATTGTCCATCATATTTTTCTAGGGAATGATAATTGAGGTGGTTTCCCGTTGCCTTCCTCAATAGTGTTTTTAACGTGACACCATCACTTACTGGCCGCCCCACTGGGGTCAGACGCCATTGCAGCCGCCTCACTGAGGAACAGACGCTGCGTGGACTACCTTTCGTCTGGCTCCTAACCTTCGACCTATCTGGCATGGGTGACCCTACCAGGAGCAATAATTATTACTCCCGCCAGCACAGCTCTAGGGGTCATCGGAACGCACAAGCCCTTCCACCACGTCAAGGTTGTAGTCCGGGGAGGGGTTCATGTTATATAATTCCTTAATTTTGGTTAAAAAATTACATGCACACTTAAGGAAAAATATTTCTTAAAATTACTGGTTTCAATAATTTATATTTATGTAAAAAGCATATTCCCAACTAATTTCCAACCAACGGGTATTCATTCTATTGAATTAATATGATGAGAAAACCAAACATCTATTGGATTCTGAATTAACATTTCATTAGTAATTTTTTCTAAGTTCCTCATTTGGCTATTTTGTCACATTATTTTGATTATTATTTTAAAGCTATCGATTGAGGGTAGTTGAGTATTGGTTTGAGGATCCAAGGGTGGTTCCAAAATGTCTGGGAAACACTGATTTAAACTAAAGAAAGATATCTCTGGCGAAAAATGTAATCAGATCACATATGATTATTGAAATTACCGAAGGGAATGTCAAAAGGAATTTCGGAAAGCGTAGCGAATTAAAACGTTCAGCTGAAATATAAAACCAGAACCAAAAAGCAAAATCGTCCTCTTTCAAACAATTTCAGAAAAATACGCCCTCAGTAAATTCAGCTATAAAGTCAGAGAGGCGTTGAGAATGTAAAAAAGGTTGCAGTCCAATTTGGTAAAGAGTTCAAAGGGGAAAGGCGCAGCTTTTATGATTGCATTTAAAGAGAAACTATAACAATTTCGTGGTAAAACATTACGCATTCTACTCAAAGACTAACACTCCTTTAAAACTAAAATATCCTGAGTGTATATTGAGAAAAATCCAAAGACATTCCAGTCTTACGCAGGGAATGTACAGGGTAAACGCCTGAGTAAATATTAATTAAAGGGATGATTAAGCCAACCAGCCACAGGCATTATATTTGAGCAAATCATTTCAGCTATTTTCCTTAAAGCGTCGATGATTAAGATATATTACAGCAACCAACAATTATCCTAAACCACTCGGTGAACATGAGAATCATTTACAGTCCATATCTTCAGCATCGATTTCATCAGAAGTACGAAACAAATTACTGTTAATAACCTTATGAGCAGGAAGGTAATAATCTATCATCGAAACATAATGAATTATTAGCATTTCATTATATACAATGTCCTATTTTCGAAGATTCATTGTTACCATAGTCGTTGATGATTCGATGCGATGTAATGGATATGCCCTCTGTTAAAGCCAACCTTAATTGCAACAAGTGATATTGTTCGTAGAAACCTTTTAACAACGTATAATTATCATGAGCCATTTTGAGTCATTGAGCAATTTCTTTGTTTCTCACTCGAGTTCTTATTTCACCTAGGACACCAAATAAACTAGTTTGATGAACATACTCCGAAGGTACGGTTCTCTGCGTTTGTGAGTCAAGCCACCCTTGGTTCAACGCACAAGACTATTACCAACTTCCACGTTAAAGGTATTTACTTGATTTGTTAATTTATTTAAATTTAATATTATTCCTATTGTTTCTCACTCGAGTTGCTTATTTCACCTTGGAAATCAAATAAACTAGTTTCATGAGCATGTAATTGTGTATAGATTTCGACCTTGAGGAATTGAGATTCGAAAAAACATTGGCACTTTCTTAAAAGACGAGGGATCCTGTACCGCTAATTTCAAGTTCATACTCCGGAGGTGCGGTTCTCCGCGTTTGAAAGTCCAGACACCCTGGGTTCGAGGCAAGAGACTAGACGAGACGAGTTTTGGAATATGGCATAGACTGTTTGTATTAAAAAACTAAGGGACGGGTGTTGGCGCGATTGACATTGACGTAGGTGTTTACTTATAAAGAAAACGTGATATTTAATTTTCAAGTTTTAATGAAGAGGGAAGAGTTATTTTCCTCACTGAGACACAATGTTGATCACATTTTGAACTGATTGGACGATTCTAGGATTTGAGAACTTCCATAGTTTTATCGTTAATCACACACATTCTTATATACGCCATCAATGCGCTTAACAAATGATTCATTGTGCTAATATGTCAGTGTTAAGTGTTATCAATCAATTTGAATTGGATAGTGAAATAGAACTTTTTGGTGTAGAATGCGATTATGTCACTTGGAGGCTTTTTATGTCTGATCATTATTCGACTCCTCTATTCAAAAGGTTGACCATTTCATTGCGATAGACTCTTTCGACCAAAACAAGAACAAGACATACCAAAAGACGGAGAGACTTGCCGCGACAGTAACTTCTCACGGAGTCATAGGAGATTTATTCATTACAATGCAAGAAAATCAGATTGTATAAATCATTCAAAAATCCCGTTCAAGGCAAATACTTTTTACACTCTGAAATTGTTGCATTATAAGTAACTCAGTTGGCAGCGGGTGTTTTTTATTGCCATGCGCTACACAAAGCATAAATATGGATAGTCCTATTTCTCCTTAATATTCAATCAAAAATAAATGGTCACTATCCATACTAAAAAGAAAGACTCGTACTTTTCCACAGATTTTATTATACGGTACAACGCGTTTCACCGACTTACGGCATCATCAGGTACCTGACACTGTACCTGATGATGCCGCAAGTCGGTGAAACGCGTTGTACAATAAGATCTGTGGAAAAGTACGTGTCTTTATTTTTAGTATGGATATTAAATACTTCCACGAAGTGAAGCCTGAAACAATAGAATATATTCGCAAAGCTAGCATGGAAATGATCATTAGTTAGCCTTTTAACCAGTTTTGCCAGAATTAAGAGAGAACTCATCCATTTTTTTTTAAATTCAAAAACAGTTGAAAAAAAGTGTTTTGTCCTTAAAAAAAGTGTTCCTGGCTGTATCTTTATCGTCCGCCGTCGCCAAAACTGCTTGTGGCGCCATAGATTTGGTAAAAATCAACTAACAGGTACGCATGATCACTAGTTAGATCACTGGATAATTTTACCGGAATAAAGGGAAAACTCATCTATTTAGTATCAAATTTTCACACACCTATTTTTTATCCTCTCGTCGTAAATAGCCATACCAGAAAGAACTCGTTTTTATTTTCCTTGTCAAACACACTTTTTTAACCATTACTGTTCTAATGCCTCCTTTCCACACTCTTAATGTACACATTCTGGCTCCATTCCTTCATATTTCCGTCCCCAAAACTTTTAATTTACTTTTCACGTGTTCACTCAAAGTCCACCTCTTTGCCGAACAAGCCCCTGTGCCCTCGACAACTCTTAGCACTATTGTCTTTATCTTATCCTCAGATTATAATTAATTCCAAATAATCCCAAACCTGAAATATTCCTGTATTCTACGTCATATTCAACCAACGTACATTTGTGAGAAACAGAGATTAAACACAGAACAAGTCTTCCAACCTCAAATAATCCCTGCCTAAGATCGATATCCTGATAATCTCTCATGGAAAAGAGAATAATGTCGCTTGCCTAAAAAAACATAAGAACTGAAAAAAAGATGACATTTTTTCCAAAACAACTCAGCATAATGGTTAAATTTTTAGAATTGGTGTGTTCATGGCACATTTTCAATATAAATACTCGATATTCCGTGAGCCGACACGTTTTTTTTCTTGAAACAGGTTTTCGACAGGATCTTCGCCATGAAGAACTTGGTGGCGTTTTTGTTGAAGACCGCCCGGGAACGCAGCCTCCGACCTCTATGGCGGGGGAATACAGCGACTATGGCAAGGATGGTGCCGTCATCCTGCATTGCCTTGGCGGCAAATGACGTGATCAAAAACTTGCTGAAAGAGGACAGGCAGCCGGAGAAAGAGTAAGCGGACGATCCCGTTGTTCAAAGAAAATATTAAAGTACTCAGAAATCCCCGTAACTTCACTGCTAATGCCCGAATATATTTCCAATTTACAATGCAAAGAATTCAAAGCGCAACTTCTTACTAATGCACCATAACCGATCCAGGGAATTCAAATTCCTATTAAATAATTCAATTCGGAACAATTAGCGGAGAGGAAAATAAAAGATTGCCCGGAGGCAGTGCAAATTTTCAGATACATTCATTCAGCAGGTATAGAAGATGAAAGTGAGGCGGGTGAATGGGTATCGGGAATGGTTTTCGACCAATTTGTTTAGAAGTAATTTTTTCCAAGAACAGAAAGATGATAACACGGGAACAAATCAAGGGTACTAAGATTTGATTAACCAGAACAAGTTCAATCGACAGTTGTTTTGAGCGATTCGGACTCATATAAATTTTTTTGGGAAGACGACTGCATTTAACATTACACTCTTGGCACCTTTATCAAAGACGGATTTTTTAAAAAGGAACATTATATAGAAGAGAACAAATGAGAAATCAGATCATGCATTGGGATCAGTTGGATTTTTGGAGGGATGAATGTGAGCAAATTGTATTCATAGTCCCGGTTGTTACCTGGATACGGAAAGATTATATGTCAGTACAGTTGAGCTTTTGCCCATTCGAAAACTACATTAAACGGAAGATTTCGTAATAATAAAAAACAAAATCTACACCCAAGATAAACATGCCCTTACGAAGACCAGCATTTCATTTTAAATTCCGTTAAAAGAAATGAACAAAATATTTTCTGATGATTACTAAGGAAATGATAAGTTTGGGTTTAGGAAGGGGAGAGGCGCGCGTGATGCCATTGCAGTAATGAGATCAAGATTCTAATAGAGAGGAGAATGATAGGCAAACGAGGAAAAGGCTGGAACAGCATAGGGATGTTGGATGGGGTGAAGGCAGGAAAGAAGTACACTGAGGTGAAGGAAGACATGATGTAGAGTAAGTTGCTAGAATGCATTTTGTCTGGAGTCATAACATATATATTTGGTAGTTTTTTTCTATCCAAAACCTACCTTAACCGGTAATAGTATTAATAATAACATTTTAAAATATAATTCTTTATCTTTTGAAATTAAGGCCTTGTGTTTACGTCAAGACTCGTGGACTTAGTTATATGCACTCTGCTTTTTTTAATTCACAAGATTATCAAATTTCGTCACATTATTATATCCATGTCATACCATTTGTACTCTTACACTTTGATATTTTTTTGAAAATTTATATTTTTTAAATATAATGTTCATAAGGGCGATGTTATCAAAACAATTGAGGGTTGGATGGAAAAAGTCTGCCGGCGTCCCAATCTCGTCCAAATTAAAGCCGAATTATAATTTTTATTAAGGTTCAAGCCAGCCCTTGGATTCCTGGCGGGCGCAATGGCTGGACTGCTGGCTCACACAGCAACCTTCCCTATTGACGTGGCTAGGACAACCATGGCGGTCTCCAGCCACAAAGCTTACAGAAATCTCTCACAGGTAACCAGAAATGTTTCAGGCCTTCAGGTATAATTAATGGGATAAACTGAATTTGTAAAATCAATGATCTTGGTAATCTAAATTCATAGACTTAAAAATCGTAATCATAACGAGGTAGGATGAAGCTAAAAGAAAACACACACCCATATCTTATTATTTCATATATATTAATATTCACTCATTTTCTATTGCAACAGGCCATTCGAGAAACAATAAGAAAAGGCGGGTTCCGGGGCCTCTACGCAGGTTATTCTGCATCGCTCATCGGTGTCGTTCCCAATGCAGCAATCCGTTTTGGAATGTATGACCTGTTTAAAGAGGCGTATGCCGGTATGATATTATGATATTTCCAAAATAGAAATCTTATTCTTGAGATTATTTTATCGAATAACTTATGCCGAAAATGTCTTCTTTTCAAACGGTTATTTTATTCAAACGATCAAATGATTTGTAGTTTATGTAAAGGCGTTCAGAGACCAAGTAGACTGAATAAAATACCGTTTTAAATATAGGAAGGAATAGACTGAAAATAAAGAAGGCTGATTCATACCCTGTACGAGATTCTGCCTGAAGATTCTTAGGGCAGCAAGTAATATTGAAGATAAGGACTCCCGGATAATTGTGGAAAGCAGGGCAAATAGGGGGAGCTGTTAGATGGGACATAACTGTTACATTTACTAACGCTCAATATTTATGGGGCCAGTCGCGCAATGGAATGCAATCCCTGGTGAAAAAACTGAGTATTTTTGGGATTTGAATTAAACAAGAATGAATTTTTAAAAGTAATTTATTCGACCACAAGAAACACGATGATGTGTCGCGGGGACATGATGCTAGTTCTGATGTTTCGGAAAAGCCATGTAGATGGCAGTCTCAATACACAATGTCGCGGGGACATGATGCTCGGACATCTAGAAGGACTCATGCGAGCTAGTGTCCTTTTCGCCGAATCCGCGATAGCAAATTTGGCGAACAGTGGCTGGACACAGTCACCCACTACCGAGGTTAACCTGCTCTCTCCACTACCGCTAATGATACGGAGTTCGGCGCCCGGTCATTGTACCCGGGAATTCATATATAAACCCCGAGCGCCCCAAGCAAGGCAGGGCAGTGACTGGTGACACTAAAGGTTGTGGAACTCTCTTGCGGAGGCCGAACCTGCTGCTGTACGCTTCCTCTTTCCTTCCGGGCCGGGCTCCTTGTGTAGTAAGTCCAATAAATGTATAGCAATGAATGCCACTCTTTGATTCCACGAACCCTACTATGTCCACGCGACATATTGGTGTCAGGTGTGGGGTGGCGGAGTCTTGGAGCGGCTTATTTAAATGCAACTTGCCTTCCGTCCATCATGCTTCATTCGTTTGATTGAATTTCTATTTAAGAAGTAGTGGCGCGTAATCCCAAAAGGAAACTAACCCCATTTTTTTATTAACAAGAATCGGTTATATTGCTAACATATGGCGAATTAATTTTGTCCTAGCCATATTGTCTTTAAATCATAATGGATTTCGGTGGCAAGGGCACGTATGGGCGCTTTGGTGATTCTCTGCCTTGGGAGCGTGATTTACCACCAAACAATACGAACTTAATTGATTTTACTTCCGCTGTTAATATGATAGAAAGCGCTCCTGTTTCCCCTCCAACGATGCAACAAACATTTTCAGGACATCATATTCATTTAATTCCGTGTTTTAACGGTGATGGGGACGTAAGTATCGAGGATTTTTTGAACAATCTTAAGTTAGTGAGTCATCTTAGCGGGTGGAGTGAGAATCAGACCTTAAGCGTAGCACGGCTGCGTCTGAGCGGTACCGCTGCCGAATTCATTAAGTCAATTCCTCACGTTATTGAGTCTTATGAACTTTTTCCTAAACTAATGAAAAAGCGCTTCACTCCAAAAATTTCACTGGTCTCTGTTGAAAGAATGTTCACAAGCTGTTTTGCAACGCCCCTTGGAAAGCGTGAACGAGTATTCTTCCCGTCTCAGGGAATTGGGACGAAAACTAAGAGATGCTTGTCTAGACCCAGACTCACAAGCGACAGGAATTATGCTCGAGAACCGCCTCCTCTCACAGTTCTTGGTCGGACTTAGGGAAGAAATTGGGCGATTCGTGCTAGTGCGCAATCCAAGAACCATGCAAGAGGCTGAGGAATTTGCTAACCTAGAGGAATTCAATGCTCGTAATTACTCAGGCGTTAGGGAAGTAAACTTCTTGCAGAACCATGACTTTGGTATGCCCGTGCGCAGTCCTTACGTGAAGACACCGACAGCCTTTTCGTACAGTGACCCGACGCGATATTTCACAACGAGTCATGTTCAACCCCATCTCGAGCCAATCTTAAACCCCACTGTGAGCCCTAGTCTTTCGAATCAAGTGCACGCAATTCAGGCAAATGTACACACGAAGCCCCCACAGTCTACACTGCCGGTGGGTGGAGGGAACGTAACTAATGCGCCTCGGACTTGTAATTACTGTAAAAAGGTGGGACACATCGCGCGCTATTGCCGTACAAAACCCCGCGCATGTTATAACTGTGGGGAAGGAAGCCATGTCAGTAAAGATTGCCCTCTGATGATTTGCGGCGTGTGCAAGCAAGCGGGCCATCTCCCGATAGATTGTCCCATCCCCACCCAAAAGCGAGATCAGGGAAACGCGGCCACCCCGGCCGGCAGGTCGGGGACGAATTAGTGCTCGTCGTAGCACCAGAAGTCGGCTTGACGGTCTCGGTTACAGTACTAGGTAGAGTGTATTCCTTTTTAGTGGATACCGGTGCCGCTGTGAGTATTATGCAGAGTACAAGTTTCCCTTTTGGAAACCTAAAAATTGACGACTATTCCTCCCCTGTGAAAAGTGCCTCCGGCCATACGCTCGCCACAGTAGGGCAATGCAACATACCTTTCATTATCGATGGAGAAGTTTACCCTCACGATACATTGATTGCAAATCTAGGGAAAGTGCCGTATGACGGTATCCTCGGACTAGACTTCATGGTAAAATACGGAAGTAGCATTTCGTGCGGAGAAGGTAAAATGAAAATAACAGAAGGGCACGAAACCATGTTAAAATCAGGTTACCCAAAACAGAAAATTTCCGCTGTATTTTTAGAGGACTTAATTTCATGTGATGATATCCAAGCAGGGCCTAAAACACCGAGTAATGAATCTTTCAAAGAGGATAACGCCAACAGAAGCTCAAAGGATAAAGTGAATGATGGACTCGTGACTGTTGATGATTTGCTTAATATTAATTGGGAAGAGTTGAGTGATGATATATTAGTGCCGTCAGGAATCGAAGTCACAAGCACCGGTTTGCATGGGGGCATTTTTGGGGATACTGACGATGTCTTGGTTGAGGCCACTCACTCTAGCGGGACAGAAGGACGAGTAACCTGTACGCAAGAAATTTTTAATGGAGCAAATCTAACTGTTGGGCAGAAAGGCGAATGTAAAACGTCAGTTGTTGAAAGCGATCCATCCGTAGTTCATGCAGAAAGTAATTGCGGGACAGAAGGACGAGTAACCTGTACGCAAGAGAAAGCGTCGCATGAAGCTACATTTGTTGATACAATTAAAATTCCTCCACGCTCGGTTATGTTGACGAGTACAAAGATTCAGGACTATTATGGCGAGGATATCATTATTCAGGGAAGGGAGGGAGATGTACGAGGGTCATCCGGAAAGTAGTACCCGTTCGTGCCGCATGAAGTGCTGACGACGCGAGTAGCCGCTGGACGAGGTCAGATAGCTTCAGTGGCTTGTCTGCCTTCTCTGAGCCAAGTTGCGTGACGCTAGCATTGCCTGTGTTGTTTCTGTGATTGTTTACAATGTTTAAAAAAATTGAGAACGCCGCCAGTTGTGAAGTGAGGGCAGTGATTAAATTCCTCAATGCAAGAAACGTTCGCCCATGTGATATTCATCGCCAATTGAAGGAGGTGTATGGAGACAATGTAATGGACGAGTCGTCTGTTCGGCGGTGGTGTCGCAACTTCAACATGGGGAGGGGGAACACACACGACGATGAGCGTTCGGGGAGACCGTCTGTCATTACAGACCAACTGGTGAGCTCAGTTGACGAATTCGTGAGGAACGATCGGCGCGTCAAAATTGATGACATCTGTGAGCATTTTCCCAATGTTTCTCGAACAATTGTTCATGAAATTGTTAAACACCATCTGCATTATGCAAAAATTTGTGCAAGATGGGTCCCTCGCGTATCTCAATGAGCTGGCGGCGAAGGACTATGCAGCAGGAATACAGAAACTTGTCACACGTTATGACAAATGCCTTAATTTGCTTGGAGATTATGTTGAGAAGTAGTTTAAAGTATCCTCTTTCAAATAAAATTTTTTATGTTTGTTAATATTTACTTTTGTGTCTTTATTTCACGAACGGGTACTACTTTCCGGATGACCCTCGTATTAATACTTCCAGTTCTAGCAACCGTCTCCCACGATGGTGTAATACCTTTGTTGTTGTGTAACACACGGCCTGAACCAAAGATGTTAAGAAAAGGGTCCTTATACAGTTTCAACATTTTTTCAGAAAGTCATGAATTACTAGTTGTAAATTCGATTGAAACAGAAACCCCAGAAATGTGGCCCGAGCACCACTCCACCGCTGAGTTACTGTCACTATTCTCGTTTTCTGATACTCCAAATGAAGCGATTGACTCTTTAAAGCAACTTTTACTAGAGTATGCAGATATTTTTATCCACGGGGATATTAAATTGGGATGCACCAACCTGGTCCAGCATACCATAGATGTGGGAGATTCCAAACCCATTAAAAAGTCTCCATATCGCGTCCCTCATTCTCAAAGAGAAGCTCTTAAGGAGGCGATCGGGGATATGCTTGATCAGGGAGTCATATCTCCATCTACCAGTCCATGGTCTGCTCCTCTGATTCTAGTAAAGAAAAAGCATGTTCCAGGCGAACCTGTCAAGTATAGGCCTTGCATTGACTATCGCGCTCTGAACGCCGTCACTAGAAAGGAAGTATTTCCACTGCCAAATATGGACGAAATATTCGATCAGTTAGGAGGGACAAAATATTTCAGTTGCCTAGATTTATCTCAAGGTTACTGGCAATTTGAAGTAGACGAAAAAAACAGGGCACAAACCGCTTTTAGCACTCCAGACGAGCACTACGAGTGCAACAGGATGGCATTCGGCCTTTCGAACGCGCCTTCCACATTCATGCGTCTTATGACCACCGTACTAGATGGAATGATCAATCGAGGAGTTTTGTTCTATCTCGACGACATATTACGGCATGATGAGAGCATGGAAAAACACATACTAGGCTTGAGAGAAATTTTTTCAAGACTGAGGAAAGCGAATTTGAAACTGAAACCACAAAAATGTAAATTCTTCCAAACACGAGTGAAATTCCTCGGTCACGTCGTTTCCGCTAATGAGTTGGAACCCGATGAAGAAAAAATACATGCAATAAGCAGTTTTCCAGCACCACGTAACGTTAAGCAACTGCAATCGTTCCTTGGGTTAGTGGGATATTACAGGAAATTTATTTGGCATTTTGCTCAACTTTCGAGTCCTCTTACCTCGCTAACAAGGAAGGATACGGAGTTTATTTGGGAAAGAGAGCAACAAGAATCCTTTGAAAAATTAAGGGCTTGTCTCACGAGTCAACCCGTATTGCGATTCCCTGACTTTTCGAAAGCATTCATTTTGACCACTTCCGTGGCTATTGGAGGAGTGCTCTCGCAGAATTTTGAAGATGGCGAGCATATGATAGCATGCGCCAGCAAGCAGTTGACACAGCAGCAAAAAGCATACTCCGCCACTGAGCTTGAGTGTTTGGCGGTCGTACATATGATAAGAAAGTTCAGAGTATATCTTTTAGGCCGTCCGTTCACTTTAATCACTGATCATAGCCCGCTCCGATGGTTACTTACGCTTTCCGAGCCGAAACCCAGACTGGCTAGGTGGATAATGGAGCTCACCGAATACTCGTTTACAATACAGTACAAAGCAGGAAAAGATATTCCGCACGTAGATGCTCTCTCCCGCGCAGTGAACCCAATAGTAAATGCCCTCCATCAAGACACGGAATACGAGCCAGTTTGGGATAAAACCAAGATTGCGCAAGAACAGTCAATTTGTCCGGAACTTCGACCACTGCGTACGCTAGCGGAAGAACGAAACCCCAACTATCTCATAGACGAGCATGGAGTACTCTATAAAATCCACGTTAAGACCCCCGATCCACTATACACCATCTGTGCACCCGTAAGCATGAGAGATTACATATTACAAAGATGCCATGACAGCCCCCTAGCAGGACATCTAGGAATAGACAAAACATTAAATATTGTGCAAAGACATTTTAATTGGCCCGGGCTGTACGCCGACACTCGAAATTACGTTAGTAATTGCGTAAGCTGCAAGAAACGAAAGGGAAGAAAGGAAAGAATACCTATTCAACCTGTCACCGAAGCGTCATATCCGTTCGAGAAAATTGCTTTGGATATAATCGGTCCATTAAAAGTATCCAATAGAGGCAATCGCTACATACTATCATGTCAAGATTATCTTACGAGATATCCGGAGGCCATACCTATCATCGATCAATCCGCAGAAACTGTAGCTCGAGCCTTCGTAGAGCAGATCATTTGCCGTCATGGGGTGCCAGCCACCCTTCTCACTGACAGAGGTGCCAATTTCACATAACAGCTTATGAGGCGAATTTGTGATCTATTAAAAGTAAAGACAATTTTTACCTCCCCTTACAATCCCGCTTCCAATGGTAGGCTGGAGAGGGCGCACCAATCTTTTGCCGCCGTTATTTCTCACTATGTCAACCAAGACCACTCGGATTGGGACGATCAACTAAATTTTGCATTATTTGTGTACAGAAATAGCAAACATCGAATCACAGAGCAAACTCCTGCTTACCTTTTATATGGGAGGGAATTGGATATGCCTTGGAATGATGTCTTACGACCCCTCCCACCGTGTTACACGGAGGTACCCCCGTACGATCACGTTTTGCAACGCCGGCTCCAAATCGCGCGCGCGCAAGCGGCAGAGAATAACCAGCTTAACATACAAAATGAGCATGATAAATACAATAGGAACTTACGGTTGCCGCCTATTCTTAACGGGCAACTCGTGTTGCTGCGCAACTTGGTACTTACGCCCGGGCAGTCAAAAAAGTTTACTTCGAAGTGGGTTGACCCCTACAAGGTAGTCAAAGTTAGAAGTAAGGTGACCTTTGACATTGAGAATATACGGGACGGGAGGATTCTGACAGCGCACCACAGGAATTTGCTTCCACTACCACCAGAGCCCGAACCGCCACCTAATTACGCACAAGCAGGACGCGTGATTGACGAGTTCGAGACTGAGCAAGGCGCCCAGACCACCCATAATCAAGTCCACATTCCGCAGCCAGATAAAATCACCAATGGTTCACCGACCGACCCTCCTCAAGGGCAAAATCTCCAAAATCATCCTCCATCGTCAGAAAAATTTTATGACTTGCGGCCCCTGCCCGGGAGGATACGCTCTTAATTCACCCTACTTCCCTCCCTTGTATCTGCCTATTAGGTATGGCCCGAGTAATAGCAGTAAGACAATTGCTACGGAGAAAGAAGGTAGCAAGGAAGATCAAAGAATTGTTTGGCGAGACACCTCCAATCTACGACCGCTTTCCGGCGGCCGATGGCCACTCCTGGTGGGATGAAAGCCCACCTCTGTCGCCTCCAGCCCAGGCGGATGGACCACCGCCCACACCGGGTCGCTTCCCCTCTCCCGTGGGTCTAGCTCCAGCGTCACCAACCCAGGGAAGAAACTACTCCTGGTGGGACGAAAGTCCACCTCTGTCGCCTCCAGCCCAGGCGGATGGACCACCGCCCACACCGGGTCGCTTCCCCTCTCCCGTGCGACAACACCTGGGTGGCGGTGATGAGTATTGGAGTTCCTTCCGGTATCTACAGCATGGGGAAGGGCAACGCAGCCAGCCAATGTATTCCGCAGGAGACGGAGAGGGTCTAGCTCCAGCGTCACCAACCCAGGGAAGAAACTACTCCTGGTGGGACGAAAGTCCACCTCTGTCGCCTCCAGCCCAGGCGGATGGACCGCCGCCCACGCCGGGTCGCAGTCTCTCAACACCGGAGATCCCGCCCAACGAAGAGAGAGGAGGGGATTCCTCTCCTGGCTCCTCACCCTTCGACGGACAAAGCAGTCCACCAACCGCTGACGTGGAAGCCGGTGAATACTCCACAAACTCCAACTTGCCCCCCCTCCCCATTTTGTTAAAAACTGCAGTTTCAAATTTAACATTGGAAGATTCAGCGCCTCGTCCCCCGGCCGGAATTGAAAAAAATGAGGGAATACCCCCCGTCGCGGAAAGAGCATAAGCGTAGGCGACGTATTCTCAATAAAAGACGGAAAAGACAATTAATCCAACAAAATAAAGGAGATCGCGAGATCGCCATGTGAGCTCTGCGACCGCATTAACTATATATTCTAATCTAACCTTTAATTTCCTCCTTATAGAAACCATTGACCTCCTTACCGTACATACTGTGTGTCTAGTGACAATAGAACTGTTGAGTGGAGCAAACACCTCTGGTCTGCTTTTCGTCCCGAAAGGACAATTGTACTTCATAGTGAGTGAATGGATAGTGAACATAGACCTTCACATACCTCAGCTAACAGCTGCAGTGGACATAGTTAAACGACAGAACACCCAATTCCATGAGATTAATTTAAAATTAACAGCACAACCAAACGCGAGCATGTTTTTTCACTTTGCTAATATCTAATTCTAATATAATTTTCTATATCTAACAAAGGGTACGGTTCAACTTAAACAATTTGGAAAGGCAATTAGAAATGTTAATTGGAGCCACCGAAGCAACTCTTAAGGGCAGAGGATTGTTTGACGTGGTCGGTTACGTACTGCATTACTTTACAGGCACGGCGACCGACCATCAGATACAAACATTAGATAAGAAAATAGAAGGGTTATCCATTCGCACCGAACATGCCCTAAATGAGCGATATACATTGGCTAGGAAGTTAGATAGGCTGGGAAGTTCATACCTTCCCTATTCCCTCCCAGCCAGTTCCAGGGTATCCTGAAAAGTATTTCCGGAGCGCTGCTGCCCGATTGGTCGCTACCCCGCGATCTGGACCACAAAATCGCGATCATGTACGACATTGCTAGCGTGAGAGTGATCCGGCGGTTGGGCGACATCAAATTACTCATAATACTGCCGTTGACGCGAAAGGGAATGAGTTTCAAGGTGTTGCGAGCGCTACCTTTCCCGACCACCGATGGTGGGAATAAATCTGTCCTCATACAGCCTGACTCGCCTTATCTGGCCGTCTCAACGGAACAGAGCAACTTAGTACTCTTACCCTACGACTACTCACAGCAATGTAGAACTGAAAGCATGATCGTGTGTCCTCAGGCTTACCCAATACTAACTCCTACTCCCGCTCCTGTAACATTGCCGTTTTTCTCCGGAAAAGAGAGCTCATAAAGTAGAACTGCCAGATAGAATTAGCTCAGTCTCCATTTGCAATGTTTATCAAGGGCGAAACGCCTGGAAAGTGGCGCTTTAGCCTCAGTAGCGTCACCGAATTAACTAACGACTGCCCTCAAAAATACTCCAAGTTATCCATCAGTAAGCAAGGCACCCTAACTCTTGCATCTGGGTGTTCGGCCGGCGATGGAGTAAATTACATACCCGCCTTCACTGAATTCCACTGTGTAAGTACTTCCTTGAAAACAAATATTTCAGTAGAACCACTGCCAATGATAAATGAAAGTGTTATTGATGGCCGATACCTGAACCTCGCTAGTAACGACGCCAACCTTGAGCACCTCTTAAAGTCGATCGCAAAATTAGATACTCATGACGTACCCACCGTATCCCTGTCCGATATAGAAAGAAACGTTAATTCCCTGTCCCCCCTGGGTTTGGACATAAAGCGCGCTCATTACGAAGGAATCTCATCTTTGTGGTGCTCTTCGGCTCTCTGTGTTCGGTCGTTGTCTATGTCCATTGCAAGCGCAAAGCAGACCGTGTATTGCGACGCGATCCTCAAGACAAAATCACCGAGTGTAAAAGGAATCATGTGCCACCCCCCCTGTGAATATACATGGAAACGTGACTAACCAGTTAACTACAATCCATGTGCCGCTGTTTCCTACACTAGGCAGTATCAGAAATGTTCCATGATAAAGTGTATGCCGTGATAAACTATGCAAGTGAACTATTTATGGCAAGACATATTCTTGTAATATGAAAATTGTGAATATGGATTTAGTGAACTATTTCTACTGCGATGGGAACTGTGAAGAGGAATTATTTTGATGTAATGAACTTTTAAGGTTGGAATAGACCACAAATGTGATTTTCCATACGGTGTGTCGATTGTGATCAATGGCTACAGAACTTTTATTTTATTATTATTGCCATTTTTTTTCCTCGCAAGTACTACCTTATGTAATCATTTTTGTATATATGTATGTCCTTTTTATTTTATTGTATCGGGGAGAAAGCAAGGTTGACTTCTAAGGGGCTCACAGTTTGATTTCAAAGCCGGGGTGATGTCGCGGGGACATGATGCTAGTTCTGATGTTTCGGAAAAGCCAAGTAGATGGCAGTCTCAATACACAATGTCGCGGGGACATGATGCTCGGACATCTAGAAGGACTCATGCGAGCTAGTGTCCTTTTCGCCGAATCCGCGATAGCAAATTTGGCGAACAGTGGCTGGACACAGTCACCCACTACCGAGGTTAACCTGCTCTCTCCCCTACCGCTAATGATACGGAGTTCGGCGCCCGGTCATTGTACCCGGGAATTCATATATAAACCCCGAGCGCCCCAAGCAAGGCAGGGCAGTGACTGGTGACACTAAAGGTTGTGGAACTCTCTTGCGGAGGCCGAACCTGCTGCTGTCTCTACGCTGCTCCCTCCCCGTAGACACTAAGGGTTGTGGAACTCTCTTGCGGAGGCCGAACCTGCTGCTCCCTCCCCGTAGACACTAAGGGTTGTGGAACTCTCTTGCGGAGGCCGAACCTGCAGCTGTCTCTACGCTGCTCCCTCCCCGTAGACACTAAAGGTTGTGGAACTCTCTTGCGGAGGCCGAACCTGCTGCTGTCTCTACGCTTCCTCTTTCCTTCCGGGCCGGGCCCCTTGTGTAGTAAGTCCAATAAATGTATAGCAATGAATGCCACTCTTTGATTCCACGAACCCTACTTTGTCCACGCGACAGATGAACAATGAAATTAGAAGGGATAAACTGAACGAAGTCAAAAGATACTCCTATTTGAATGTGTTTGAAAAAGAGACAAAATATTACGAGGGCTCCTAAAATATTAATGAAATAATTTTTTAAATAATATACATTTACTATGATTAAACATTTTTATGGGCCTTCTCAATTCAGGCCCCTTTCAATTCAAGGCAACTGTCCACATTTGATCGAAGTTTCAACACAAAGGTGGAATATAATTATTTATCGGAAGTGAGTATGAACGAAATGGTTGAACAACCTTCACCAGAATTCAAAACAAGTTACGCTCCTTTCAAAAGGTTGTCTCTTTATGTTGATCCTGTTATATTTGGACGTGAATCATCGTATTGCAACATTCAACCTATCCAGATGGGGTTTGGCGATTGAATTGTTTTGAATTATTATGTTATATACTCTACTTTACTTCATTCAGAGGTGTCCGACTTCTCTTGTTTAATTCCACCGGATTGAAAAATGAAACCCAAGGTTACTTTTCTTTATTGCCTACCTTCTCTCAATCTCAAACCCCATTAAACTTTTTTAAACGTTGCAAAGTGTATGAGTAGACTATCAGATTACAAAGAAAAGTATCATTTAGGTAGAAAATGGACTGAGAATCTCATAACAATACTGGTGATACTTACGTAGAAATATATAATAAGGAATAAATTACCTGGTATTCGATCAATTATAGGACATAATAAACGGCTCTCCTTAAGAGAAATATTTGATAAAAAAAGAAGATTTAATTGAAAGAATAGCATTAAGGTACATCTACATCTACAATATAACTGCCAAGCCACCACAATGGCGTGTGGTGGGGGATGTTAGGTCACCAGCATTAAAAGGGAACAAAACCACATCCAAAACCAACACATCTGTAATCTAATTCATAATTTCACCTTATAATGCAGTAAGAAATTCATCCAATAACGTGCAAACTAGAATTTGAAAAGCAAGAAGGCGAAATTCCACTTCCACATTAACATGCAGAATTCAACGGTCTCCACCCCAAGGAATCATGCAGGGAATGTGATCCAACCCTGCAGGTAGCGGGAGGGTGTCCCAACAGAGCGAGACGAAGATTCCACCGGATTGAACAATAAAACCAAATGTTACTTTTCTTCGTACCCACCTTCTCTCAATCTCGAAGACCATTAAACTTATATATATATAACGTTGCAAAATGCATGAGTAGACTAGCAGAAAATAAAAAACATGTATCATTTAAGTAGAAACGGGACCTAGAATATTATTACGATACTGGTGACAGTTACATAGAAATATATAATAAGGAATAAACTACCGGGTATTCGATCGATTATAGGAGAGAATAACAGGCTCTACTTATAAACTTCCGGTGTTGCGGAAAGAAAGAGTTTTGACAAAAAACAGACAAGGGTAGTGAAAGTGCATGCGATTGAGTAGAACTAATTATAAATGAAAAAGAAACACTTTGTTCCAATCCACCACTTTATTACAGGTACGACTAGTTTCGACGCTACGGCGTCATCCTCAGGTACCTGAGGATGACGCCGTATTATAGATTCATTTATTAAAATGAACTTCCACAAAGTTGAGGCTGAAACTATTTAACTAATTAAGAACTAATTATTCTCTAATTGTCCGTGGGAAGAAGGAATCCTCGAGTCTGCTAGTTCTAGCATCTATTTCCCGACTCTCCATTACCTCTTGGTCACGAGGTAATTTAAAAACAAATCCCGTTGATTTACCACCGTACATTTATTAAGATGTAATGAAAATCCCCATTTTGAATACCATTTAGTATTGCTATCTAGATCCCGTTCCTCAATAACCGAAACCACCGAGACTGTACGGCCTGCCCAAAATTCACAAGAAGGATGTACCTCTCCGACCGATTGTGAGCCAGATTGACGCTCCGACTTACCAACTCGCCAAGTACTTGGCGCGGTCTCTGCAGGACCACGTCGGACAGACACCCAGCTTCGTAAAAAACTCGACGCATTTCATTGACGTAATAAGAAACATCACCATCCACGACAACGATCTCATGGTCAGCTTCGACGTTGAATCGCTTTTCACCAGCGTCCCTATTGAGGAATCGCTGAATATCATCAAGGAACTCACCTCCCGCGGAATCCCTAAGGACTTTCCAGGATTGGTGGAGCATTGCCTCCGCAATTCCTTCTTCCTATGGAATGGTGACCATTACGAGCAGACGGAAGGAGCTGTGATGGGCTCACCCCTCTCCCCGGTTGTGGCCAACCTCTACATGGAGAGCTTCGAAAAGAAAGCACTGGAATCCTGCGACAAGCGGCCCTCACTGTGGCTAAGATATGTCGACGACACTTTTGTCATTTGGTCACACGGAGAGGGAGAATTAAAAAAGTTCCTGAAACATCTGAACTCACAGCATCAAGCCATCCACTTCACTATGGAGGTGGAAAAGGATCATCAACTGCCCTTCTTGGACGTCATGGTGAAGAGAAATAAAGGTAATGGGAGGCTTGGACACAGAGTATACAGGAAGCCTACTCACACCGACCGCTACCTTAATGCTGCATCGCACCACCATCCCAGTCAGAAGACCTCACTGGTAGACACACTTGTCAACCGAGCATATAAAATATGTGACTCCGATTCTATTGCCAACGAGAAGAAACACTTGACAAATGCCCTGCAAAGGAATGGATACAGCGCTCATATGATCCAAAAAAGGGCCGAGAAGGAAGAAAAGAAGAGACAAACCACCGCTGTTCCTGACAGGGAGGAAGACTCCAGACCACGACCGAAGGCTTACGTCACCATCCCCTTCATCGCAGGGACTTCGAAAAGAATCGCGTGGGCTTTAAGGAAGCATGATGTGGTGACCAGATTCAACTGCGTCACCAAGATAGCTGACACCCTACCCGGACCCAAGGATGAAATTTCACCGTTAATATCAGAAGGCGTATACCAAGTGCCATGCTCCTGTGGCAAATGGTACATCGGTGAAACGTGCAGAGCGCTGAAAACACGCATGAGTGAACACCAGAGGGCAACCAAGGCCAAACAGTTTAGAGCATCGGCCATCGCTGAGCACGCCTGGAGTGAACCTGGACACTCTATTCTGTTTGACGACGCTAAAATAATAGCGAAAGAAGGAAAATACTTCCAGAGAATAATCAGAGAGGCCATTGAAATCGTTAAAAGGCCAGAAAATTTTAACAGAGAGGATGGATATCCACTCCACAGTGCGTGGAAAAGAATTATTCCGCGCAAATATGAGGACGTTCCCTGATTGGCCAAGAAATTTCCCGGTATTGGCGCCGGATTTTTCCTATATAAGACGGGACAACAAGCTTCTTTTCATCCTTGACCTGAGGACGCCAGCAGGATAGCTGGCGAAACTGTTGTACATTTAAACGACATACGCGGACGCAGCCCGAAAAATGTGGAAATCAAGAACAAAGATTACCTAAAAAATAACAAAGGTAATCCATTGTGGATGAAATAAGGAAGTACGAATTATGTGGATCGATAAAATGGTTTAACGTGCTTCATGGTTTATGATTTGTGTGTATATGATTTAGTTAATTAGAACTTGGACATAGGGTTTAAAGAAACGCTTTTAGGGTCATCTCCAGATTTGTTGCAAAGAATCTACGAGAACACAGTTTGACGGAGAAGTTGAATTCACCAGTTTGGAAATACATTTATTCACAAAGACAGATGTAAAGACCAGGGTTAACTGGACGGTAGCGGCAGCTCCAGCTTTCAATGCTTATCTTAGGGAATTTTCTGGCGTCAAATTATGAAAGCAGAACCATTTAAAAATATAGAACAATTAGTTAGAGGGGTAAATAATGTCATTAACCAATCAAGCTGCTGGTTCTTTCGCCACATTATACTCAGTCATAAAACTTTGAAACCGATAATAATCATTATTTTACATAAAGACCAATCGTATTTGAATAATGAAAAAGACTAAATATCCTATTGATGTATGTAGGCAATTGTAAAATCAATCGACAATTTTTCAATGCAGGCGTGTTTGTTTTTATAACACCTTATGCCAGAGATTCAATCAAAAACCTTCCGGAATTGCAAAATTGGAAATGTTTAATTTCTTATGCTCATCACACGTGATATTGGTTATTGACACACGGTTATTACATACCGTAGGGTAAACTGAAGAATCGTATTTCCAAAATTACGGTGGTTAACGTTTGATTTCGTTTTTCGGCACCAAACTGGTGTGATAATCATTAGGAACCCCCAACTCCCACCACAACCTCCAAACTACGCATCCAAGAGAATAGTGTACAGTGATCCGCCACTGATCTGTCTGTCTCATTTCATTTAGTTTATTTGTAAATTCTTGTACCTTTAAAGAAAATAACTTGAGTAGATGCCTGATGCAATAATATAAATCTATTCCGTTTCAATAGCGCGTAAGGGAAAGGAGATAAACCACATCGAGCAGGGTGCCTGCGGTGCCGCGTCTGGTGCGACGGCATTGCTGCTAAGTTACCCTTTGGAGGTCGTCCGAATACATCAACAAATGGCTGCTCTTAAGGAGGAGAAGAAGAAAAGTCTCATAGAAACGATAAAAACCATTTACATGTAGGTGTTATAATTGAATATGGTTATATATAACAATGTACATGGCTCTAAGCACAAATAATTACTATTTTTTGAGTGTTCGGTTGGGCTTTATGACATTGCAAGTTTTTTAAAAATAGTCACCCATTATGCATTTCGTACGCTTAGCTACAGATTGAATACAGTTAATTCCATGCTACCTTTTATCTTCCTTCGCCGTGCAGAAAAGAAGGGACCTGGAGAGGCCTCTATAAAGGTGTATCCTTGAGTTGCATAATTGTGCCTCTTCAAACCGGGTTAGCCTTCGCAGGGTACGAGGTGTTGAAGAAATTCCTTCAAACAGGACTACCCTGAGGTAATGTCACTTATTTTAACTTATTATATTTTGCATGCTCGACGCTATTACACACTCGGTTAGTCATATCCTAGGTAATTGAAAATTTTTCGCTGAGCAACTAACGACTACAAGAACTTTGAACATCTTCAGATTATAAGGTTAAATGACGGGACACGCTAAATTATCTGCTTTGCCACCTTTAAGATGGTGCCAAAGCATTTAGAGACTGGTACGGTTTGGCCATGAACTTATTGTATAACTATTCACGGTGAAGAAAGGTGGAACGAATAAAACTTTTGAATTAGTTTGACAGATAAATTGACTTGTTAGGCGTACAGAAAAAAAGATGAGGGGCTCTGGATTTAAGAAGGTTCACAAATCAGTTTGATGTGTTCTTGTCGGAAAATGCCCAAGAGTGGGACAGTGGAAAAGTGAAAGTAAACTGCTGTGTTTCGACAATGCGATAGGGGTCATTATCAGCCGCAAAAATGTATGCAATTCTTTATTGAAGGCAATATTCCCAATAGCGAGCAAAAGCCAATCACCGTGCATTATATACCTTATTCAATGGGTCTCGAGTGCCAATACTGAGGGAAAAAATTTTCAGAGCCGCGGAAATTAAGTTACGAGTCATTAAGACTCG
Source organism: Hetaerina americana (assembly GCF_022747635.1). Taxonomy (NCBI): domain Eukaryota; kingdom Metazoa; phylum Arthropoda; class Insecta; order Odonata; family Calopterygidae; genus Hetaerina; species Hetaerina americana. The sequence continues at coordinate 26,009,533 of NW_027287316.1, forward strand.
GCAAATGATGGTTATTGATTTTCTTGGGAGGCTAGAGATCAGAAAAGAAAAGCCCCGTTCAAGTAAATCAGTGTCGTACAACTCCCGTTTTCAGGATTCGCGTCATTTTCAGCACACCACACACTACGTCACTTGAACCTCGATACAAAAGACCCATCGTAGAACGACAACTCTGCAGATACCGTTTACATGCTTGAATTACGTCGACGTGAAACGCTAGTGCAATTTCTTTCGCCATCACGCAATTTCAGATCCGATGACTCCAAATTCTGAACAACCACCACACTAGAACATCGATGAAAGCTGCGGTATACCTCTTCGGTTTCGCGATAGCCCTTAGTCGCCCACTATGGAAGCAAATCCGATAAAGACCAACGCAGATATACAATACAACAGTATACACAAGAGCGGTGATGTGTAATAGCCGCACGAAAATCCAATCGTTTCACACACGTCTTCGAAAGTGAACTCCTTAATAACAACACTGGCTGTGAGAAGAAGGCCGACTGTGCGTGGCGAAGAAGTATGAATAAATGACCTTTCTCTCTCGGGTCAAAATGAGCCTCGTGTTCATATGACCTGGTCGTAAGGTTACACTTGATCGTTGTCTACGGCGGATGACTTCCCTTTGAATCCAGTGTACCCAGACTTTACCGTTTGAAAAGAAACACGGCGTCATGATGCCGTATCTCTGCGAAGAGGCATCAAACAAGATGGAACACTTTCAAGACCAACTCTCAAAGGAGAATATCGGACATGCAGAAGGGGTGAGTTATTGTGGCCCTGGCGACCTGGGCTGATTTCATAATCCATAAATAATGTTATGCCCCAAATCCTTTTAACCTCACGTTTGCACTCTCCCAGAATATAAAACCCTAGGAAGGCGTCCCACTTCTCTCTCTCCCACCAACTAACTGCAGTATCCCTCTCAACGGTGAGGAACTGGAAGTATAGCCTTGAAAAAATATATCATGGCAACATTGCATACTGCCCTAGAAAGAAAGTGCATTGTTAACATCGGGAAAGTGAACAACAGCCTCATGAGAGTGCTTCGAGGAGCTTGATGTGTAAAAATATGAAATGATAAAATAAATAGAAGTGAAGTAGTAAAATAAAGGACTAGGATTGTAATTACTCGAATGTAGGCTCAACCCAGGGAGAAATCCATTTTCATACCTCTTAATAAAAAATGCTTGATATATGAAGTGAATCAATCCTGTTTTAATAAATAAATCAAAGTTAAATTGTCCCCTATCGTAAATTAAAGCATATATGTATTGTTTAAGATATTAATAATGCTTTAGAAAAAAATCGATCAATTGTCATAGCTTACCTGGACAGGATGCGGACTATGATCACAATTTAGTTGTTATGAAGCGGAGCGTCCATTTCAAAAAGATAGAGGAAGGGTGGCGGTTTACGAAATGGAAACTAGAAGCATTAACTTGATTGACATGGAAGGGTTATCAGCAGGCTGTATAAAAAATTATGGATGAGGGGAAATAGCTGAGAAATATCTAGGAAAATGGTAATATACGAGGGTCATCCGGAAAGTAGTACCCGTTCGTGCCGCATGAAGTGCTGACGACGCGAGTAGCCGCTGGACGAGGTCAGATAGCTTCAGTGGCTTGTCTGCCTTCTCTGAGCCAAGTTGCGTGACGCTAGCATTGCCTGTGTTGTTTCTGTGATTGTTTACAATGTTTAAAAAAATTGAGAACGCCGCCAGTTGTGAAGTGAGGGCAGTGATTAAATTCCTCAATGCAAGAAACGTTCGCCCATGTGATATTCATCGCCAATTAAAGGAGGTGTATGGAGACAATGTAATGGACGAGTCGTCTGTTCGGCGGTGGTGTCGCAACTTCAACATGGGGAGGGGGAACACACACGACGATGAGCGTTCGGGGAGACCGTCTGTCATTACAGACCAACTGGTGAGCTCAGTTGACGAATTCGTGAGGAACGATCGGCGCGTCACAATTGATGACATCTGTGAGCATTTTCCCAATGTTTCTCGAACAATTGTTCATGAAATTGTTAAACACCATCTGCATTATGCAAAAATTTGTGCAAGATGGGTCCCTCGCGTATCTCAATGAGCTGGCGGCGAAGGACTATGCAGCAGGAATACAGAAACTTGTCACACGTTATGACAAATGCCTTAATTTGCTTGGAGATTATGTTGAGAAGTAGTTTAAAGTATCCTCTTTCAAATAAAATTTTTTATGTTTGTTAATATTTACTTTTGTGTCTTTATTTCACGAACGGGAACACTTTCCGGATGACCCTCGTATAACCAGAGGGATATTGAAACCTAGTTAAGCTGGACAAAGAAACCATTGGAACTGTAAATGGGAAAAGAACAAGGAAGACTAGGACAAATCATGACTACTAAAGTGTGATCAGAGACGGCATCTGTCTCGGGAATTAATATGAATTGATAACAATGTTCCTAACCATAATATAATCTAACCACTGCCTTCCTGAATCCTCCATAATGTATACCAATATCTTTTGTTTTATTCTTCTAATCATCAATACCCTGCAAGCCACCACCAGGGTATGTGGCAGGGGGTGAATAATTTTACACCAACATGACCCTTCCGCAGTCCAACAATGTAATAAGGATCCCCTATCCTTTATGGATTAATGAAATTTTGTATCTATCCGTTCCACACTTAATCTCTCCAATTTAACAAAGCATGATCTCTGCCACTGTATTACGATGGGGGTAATAATAAATCTTCAACATCACCGCTTAATAGATCTCCTTCCAATTTATGCAAGAGCTTCAATCTGTAATTTATCCTTCGCCATGTGAGAGAATCCCAGCCCAACTGCTCTAATATTTTGGATATGATACTAAGTTTATCATAATAACGTTTTACATATCTAGCTCCCCTACTCTGCACGCGATCCATTTTGGCAATCAATCATACCTCGTGAGGGTCCCATAAACTTGCAGCATATTATAAATGAGGCCTAACTAACGACAGATAGCATTTCTCTTTGACCTTTACCTCACATTTACTAAGTACTCTTCCAATAAATACTTATTTTTTCTAACCTTGTCCACACATTCCCCGTATGTGTTTCACCCAGGAGAGATTTGTGAGTGAGGGTAATGCCTAAGTATTTAATATTCCATTTCCATAATGCCTATTGAGAAGTAGGTGGGAATTGCTCTTTCTCCAAACATTTACACCTAGCACTCATTTAAGTTTTATTCTAAGTGCCAAGTGTCGTACCAAAGCTGTATAGCATGAAGGTCATCTGACAAAGCGGGTGAATCCTCAGGATCACGGATATCACGGTAAACCAATGCATCGCCTGCAAATAAACGTATCTTACTAGTGACTACGGAGTCAATGTCGTTAACGCAGAGTAGGGATAAAAGAGGTCCGATGAAAATTCCCTGGGGAATACCAGAAGTAACTTCCACTGCATTTGAGCTAACTCCATATATAACTACTCTTTGAGGCTGACCATTCAAAAAGTCTTCAATCCAACCCAGGATATTATTACCTTCCTACCCTCCTTTCGCTGTTGCCATCTCGTTGACTTTATTTAGAATTTTATCTAACAAGTTCTGTTAGTCAATCCACTTTGCTCTAATAAAGTCTCTTTCTTAAAACTTTCATTTCTGTAACATGATACAGGATTTTGAGTAGCATTTATTAGTTTTGGGTGAATCATTTTGATACAAAAATTGATAACTAAATTTATTTATTATTATTATTACCTGTAGGTAATCTTGGAGGTGAGGTTAGTTTAAAGGTAAGTTTTTGGATGGACATAATTACTAATTTAATAATTTGTCATCCCCAGCAAAACACAATATCCTACTTTACATCAGGTCCCTCCTCAGCTCTGGGGACTTTCTTCCTCCCTTCATTCCGCCCAACATCCCTATCCTGTTCCTTCCCTTTCCTCGTTTGCCTAACATTCTCCCCTCAATTACAGTCTTCAGCATCCCGCTGCCGGTCAATATCCCCTTCTTCCACTTTTCCAGCCCCCAGAGGATTGCTTCCAGCAAACCCCTCTCTTCGCCCACCATACCAAGTACTTCCTCATTTGTTTTCTTCTCTGTCCATTTCACCTTCTCCATTCTTCTCCACACCCACATTTCAAAAGCCTCCAGTCTACGTCTATCTAGCTGCTTCAATGGCCACGATTCCACACCATACATAGCTATGCTCCATATCAAAGTTTTTACGAGTCTTTTCTTAACATCCTTGCTCTACGTCCCCGTCATCAACTCCCTCCTCCTTGTGAAAGCTTCTTTAAATTTAGTTACTTATGATTGAAATCATTTTTTGTTGAACAATAGATACTTTTTGTTTTATTCAGCAGATAATCTGTGATGGTAGAGTTCACCTAGTACTCATCCGTAAGGCGTGTGAAATTCACACATTAGGGTAGGGGGGCTAGTTCCATTCCTTGTGCAAGTTATGTTTTCCCAGGAAGATCTGGAACGGGAAAAATCAGATAGATTGGGTGGGGCTGCCAGTGCCCAGGGACTTTACCTGGAATCAAACCAGGGACTCTTGGGTCAATAGTCCAGCACTGTACCGCCTGGACTACCTCGACCCACTAAGAAAAGATTATATGTATTACATATTTGAAAAGTGCAATGAAGTCTGTAATCTCATTTCTTTGACAAACTGTTCTCAAAAAAATAACTTAAAACATTGCTTTGATGTGCTACCTGGCCATGGTGCACTTGTAATAACTTTTTGATTGATTAAGTCATAACTTTCTTGGATATGTAGAAGCAAAATTCTGAAATCCAAAAATTGCCTTGCTCATCCCCAAAATATGCTTTGATGGTTCTGTAGAATGGGCTTGCTAATTACCATTAATGATGCCACAAGAAAATTTTCTTAATACCATTGGCAGGTTAACATTTATTTTGAAATTCTTACTTGACACTAGTGCTGCATGGGAAATGAATGTGAATATAGGGAAGCATGTTTGAACTTAAAAGGTTCCCAAGTTCACAGAATGTGATCACTGGTGATGTCAACTGTTATGGAAATCAGTTAATCCTTGATTTATTCCAAACAACAACGGGAAGTCACATTTTACAATAATACACCCTGAACCATCCAAGTAGAAAGAATCATTGAAATATGCCTTGTTTCCTCAACAGCTCTGTAGTTGTCACCCTGGAAACACTGTTAAAGTTGTGATATCTCTTCATGGAGTGATAATATTAAATATTATATTTTTAAGCCATAAATGCAAGGCACAGTTGTACCTGGCATAAGAATTAATTTTCTTATAAACCTATTATGGAAATACCTCTGTGTAATGTGATCATTCTAATTTTTGGAATGTGTCCTATCACTTGGAGATTAACTTCTCCCAAATGTAACCACACCCACTTTCATAGGAGTTTAAAAAAAACCAATTAATATTAAGAAATATTTAATATAATCAGTTTAAATGGAGGCCGTAAGAAGCTCAATTTGTCTCTTCTATTAAAAATTTCTTGGTGCCAAATGCCAAATGTAGTTATGACTTACAAATCTGTAGGGCACTAACTACATGGTTTCATCTTTTCCATTTACACTTGAAGGGAAACCTAGACTCTTCTGTCAAGCATCATGTGACTAGAATTAATTTTTCGGAGAACCATCTCAGGCGTAAACCTCATCATGCATTCATCCCTTTGTATTAAAAATGGAGCTAAGCTTTAATGTTTTGAATCATTCAATGTTACAGAAACAAAACACCACCTGGTATTTTTCCACTCTTTTTTTACAGTGCCATCCAGTTTTAACAGTTGACTGTCATTGAGGTACAATAAAATCTATGAGTTCTCCTTCATTAAGAAGAGTATGAAATGTGGAGAGGAGAGCTCAGGAATTATCATTTCACAGATAAAGGAGAGATAATTTGGATATTTGGAGAAAAGTGGTTAGACTTCTTTCAAAATTTCAAACACCTTTTGCAGTATAAATATGGGAGTGATTTCAAACTCAATGTTTTGTAGTTGAAATGTACAAGAATTCAATTGGATTTATTAATAATTAATTATTAATAATTTCCTGCTCCTAAGTATAAGTCTTGACTCTGGGCTCACATTAATTTACCTCCCTCCAATATTTCAAGCACTCTAATTCATGTTGCCGCATAAACTACCCTCTATTTGTGAGGTGATGGTTATTCTGGCTAAGTCCTGATTCACTACTCAATTACTTTTCTCATCCTTTTGCATAGACCCTCCCCCTCCCATCCTACCCCCACACCACTCGATGCCTCACTGAAAGGTGAGGCTTGTGTATCCAGGAAGAATTGGGAGGACAAAGTCAGCAATAAAGTAGCACCCCTAGAGAGATAATAGCTGACCATTGATCCATTGATAGAGCAAGTTTACCAGTTTTTGGAGGAATGGGCATAGTCCTATCTTGTTACCCCAAGGGGCAGGGGAATTAATTTGTGCATGGAAATTAGTGAATTCCAAGAAAACTGAAAAGGGTGTTAATCTGTGACTAACCAGAGACTGGAAAGTGAGAAATTTGCCACTCATAGTCTAATGCTTCCAGTTCAGGATCAACTACAGTCACGTCTGAACGTATCATGTAAGCGGGATTCATTCGGATTGAGTTTTGGGCACAAGATCTTCCTGGAAAACTGTAGGCAGCACAGGGAAAAGAACTGGCTCCACCCACTCATACAGGGATTTCACACACCATTGGGCTTAGTACTTAGTCTATCCTGACCTATCAAAAAAACCGTCAGGTTGAGTAATGCGGTAATTAGCGTAATGTGTTTTTATAATTAAACAATTAAATCAACTAAAGGAAATATAAGTGCCTAATTTATATTGAAATTGATATGAGCATAAATATTTACTGGGATTAGACAGTTTACTTCTGCCTACCATTTTTGAATGGAGAGGAATAAATGTAGGTTTATGCATACAAGTATCTAATGTGCTAATTCTTCCTATCCAAGGTACACGGAGGTCCTCTGGAATCATCTGGTCGAATCTGCTTCAGCTGGCCATTTTGTCCAATTGTTTTGACTCCAGCTGAGTGAAGTGAAGTGAATGATGAGCCTGCAACTGTTTTTGGAGGATGGTCAAATAGATTCCACAGATTTAAGCTCAATTAAGGACTGATTTTGGTACAAAATATTTTCAAAAGTCCTTTTCTTCCATAGAAAAGTGTGAAGTCTTTCCAGATGTACCACCTGTTGCATCAAAAATACATCATCATCTAAATTGTGACATAAATCTCACCTTGAAGTTCATTCTACTGTTCAATCTGACAATGCTTACTCTAGAAAAATATTTCCAAAACTTAAGTTTGCAACCTGATTGGTGGATGGGGTATTTAAATCTTATTTTGGTGAGAAGTTCCTGCTTAAAGTGAAAATAAATTCATCAAAATGTTTTTTAAAATTGATATATTCTTGTTGAATTGTGTTAATGATTATATATATATTGTAAACATTCCTTATGTCTAAAGAATAGAGAGTTTGTTCCATTATTTTAAACTCTTCCATAGGATAACTATTTAGAAATCTTATTATATATTTCTATGAATCCATACTTGCTCAGGTGACATTTACGATTAGATTTTCTATACGGTCTAGAAAATCAATCAGCTCAATTAATTTGTTGTTGAGATAATTTAATCTTTCCCAAATTTTCTTTTGCTCACCAATCATGAAAAAGATATCAAAGAGTCTCTATTTATTGTGATAATCACTGAATTCTTCAACCACATGATGATATGACACAATGTCATTTTATTGTCAACTTGATTTCTCAAGATTTCATTAATTTCAGTTCTTGTACAAATAAATATAAACCATAATTGCTATGCTTGGTTTCCTTTTCAAGAAATCTTTTTGAAGAGATAAATTTGGGGTGGATGACCGTAGATATCAGCTTTTTAATGCAAGTAAATGAAGAGAAAGAAGAAATCATTATGGACAGCATAATATCATACACCTTGCTAAATTAGAATCAATATATTGAAGTTGGGAAAAGAATAATTATATGCAAGTGCTTTTGACCGGAAAACTAATAACACTTCCTCTACTTCTTCAAATTCACTATGACACTAAATGGTGTTACTGATAATCTGAAGCTTCCTTGTTACCATTTCATTGATTAACTTAATAGACTTCATTTAATGGGCTATTTAGCTTAATTGTGACATAAAATGGTTTCACTTCCATGCAAAAATATGGATGTAATTTATGAATTACTATTTACGCAGTTTTGTAAAAGTATTAGGATTAATATTTGGTGTACTCCACGTATTAGCATAGATGTTTCGGCCACCTTTTAGCAAAAACTTAGTTTGTTTATCTATCTTAAGATAGAGTATTCAGACAGCACCCAGTACTGTTGGAAGTTCATTTAAATCTACAATTACTTTTTAACATAGTCTAATGGGTAAGGGTATAATTTAGATCAAACAAGGTACTAATTACTCCTGCATTCCTCCTTAACCAGACTAACATGATACTCCTAATTCTGAATAACCACCACACTAGAACATCGATGCAAGGTGCAGTATACATTTTCCTGATTTGCCCTGGCCCTTGGTCGCCCATTATGGAAGCAAAGCCGATAAACACCATTGCAGATATACACAACAGTGTACACAAGAGTGGTGATGTGTAATAGTCGCACGATAATCCAATTGTTTCACACACGTGGTATATACACCATAAGCAACATACTACAGTAACTTAGGTCTAAGAACTTTAAACCAACACCCTCTTACCTCAAAGTCCATTCATAATGTTGGTTTTCCTCCACTTTCCTTACTTTTCCTACATTCTCTCTATTACCGTCTCCAGCATCATACTGCATCTCAGTATCTCTTAAATCTAATTGTCCTGCCTTCTTCAATATTCTCCCAATCTTCTCTCCATATGCAAAATTCCTAAAACTTCATTGCACTTAATTTTTATCCATTAATTTTGTAATTTTTTTACCCACTTACATCTCTACCAACCCATATATTTCAAAAGCCTCCTTACCACACTATTGCCAAAATAGCCAAACTGCACATTTCCCAAAAAGCTAAACTGCATATTTACAAAAAAATTGTATTTCCCACAAAATGCTTGACTCATAAGTATTAAGGGGAAAACCAAGATAATCATAGTATAAATGAACAATAAAGTTGGGAGCCACGGCTGAAAGTTAATTTCTTCCCAATATTAAATAAATTCTTTGTTTAGAAATAACTTGCCTATGCCAGAGGACAATACAATGTATTTATTTCATGATTTGAGTGCATTTAATTTTGTCCCTAATCTACCTGTATAATTGTTATCTTACCTGCAATTGTAAAATAAAATTTGAATACAATACAAATGAGAAATCTTTTGCTTTTGGCAAGTTTGCGTAATTTTCTTACAGGGTTAATAAAAGGTTAAAAAAGGTAGATATATTGCAGATTTTTTTCCTAAATTATGTATTTTGCTCATTAACCAGGGACTAGATGATACCTATCCTAAGAAAAATTTTGATCAAGGCATTAATGAAGGAAAATGGCCAGTTGTTACAATGGTGGAAAATGATGTCAAACAGAGGAAAGTAATATAGATTTTAAATGCTTCTAAACTTTATTATAAAAATGGAGTACAGGATAATCAAAGGAACATGTAATCATATCGAGTCAATATGTTGGAAATTCCTATGGCAGGAGTGATTACACTATGAGAAGTGCAGTAAATAAAGGACAGAAAAAAAAGAAATTGGAAAAACTCAGATAGGATTGTAATAAAAATATTAAGTTCAAAACATGTTCTAACATTGACAGGAGCAACAGGAATATACTTCAAAGAGTGAAGAGGACAACAGCGGAAAAGGAATATATTTCCATTTAAGTGAATAGTGAAGTAGAAATAAGAAAGAAAAACAAGTAGGAATAGTTAAGCCTATATCAATGAAAGGGAGACAAAATGGCTAGTCCCAGGGTGATGATCAGCATAGATGTGGAAAAATGATGCTGCTTTGTTTCTTTAAATCAAAGGTGCATTCCGAGAAATTCTAATTTTAATGTAGTAATTGAATTTTAAGCAGGCACAAAAGGGAAAAATAATTAAATCCTTTCTAGAGAATTGTATTAATTTAAGTCCACATTTTGGAATGGAGGGAAGGTGAAATTTACCAAAGGGAGAGGTGGAGATAGAAAGGGGAAAAATTTTAGTCCTGAAAATATTCAATGCTCTTTTATGGGAAGAGTAAAGAAAGAGGAGAATCAAAGTCCTAATAAGGAGAAATCAAAAGAATTATGGGTCCAGGGGTAAGAAAGTATATTCAAATTCCAAAGAAAGCAGTGAGCTGATGTTTAAAGATTGACAGTGAGCAGAGGGAAGAAAATATTCAAGTTCAGAGAAGTCATGGGGATAAGAAATGCAAAAATGTTCCAAGTCCAGAAGAACCATATGGTCAGCATAGAGAGGTGGAGAAGAATCACAATTTCTGCAATAAACCTGCATTCCATTAAAGCATTTATAAAATTTGAGATGAAAAATTTGATTCGAAAATAACTTCCTAACCAGGTATGCGGTGTGCCCGAATATCTATATTTTCGCAGAAAGGAGAAGGAGTGTTAAAATCAGGAACAAGTGGTGACAGTACACTCGATATATTTGCGACTACTACGCCCGAAATTATCACAAAATGAAAAAATGGGCGACTAATCAGCGACCATTAGGCTATTCTTGTCATTCTAACAAAGTTCACGAGAGGTGTCAAAGGAAAAGCGTAATGGGTAATAAGCGTCAAAATCAAATTGAGTATATTTACATAGAATATATAAAAATAAAAAGTTCGTAGAATTAAAGAAAAAAGCGCAGCCCACCGATAAACAGAGGACTTAGAAGTACTCTTCAAACATGTTACGTGAGGGAAGGGGGACTTACGTACATTTTAACTTAAATGTGACATAAAGGAACCAAGATGTTATCACGAAGAAGTCAAAGCGGATTAAGAAGACAATGAAGCCTCCTTTCAGAATGTGAAGAGAGAGTTATTAGAGTAATGACGGTGCTTTTGTGAATACATCTACAGAGAAACTTAGAGAATGTCGAGATAAAGCAAAAAGCATCCTGCGCAAAGCTTTACACTCCTTCAAAACTAAAATTTTTACAAGAATGTCCAAAGGAAATCCAAATGGCATTCTGGCCTAACATAAGTCAAATACAAGGTAAACGCTCATTCTCAACATTTTTTAAAGGGAGAACCCATCAAAACTGTCCCAAACAGAATTAAAAAGGAATATAATTTCAACAAGTTTATCAAAGGCGTGGATTATTAAGATATAAGAGCAACAAATTATATTCAAAGGTATCTAGATCCCTACTTGAGATGCTCTGTGGAAGGCATTCAGGGTGATTAAGACGTAAAAAATAGGCCAATGCCGAGCCCAGGATTCTATCAACCCATTTTCCTCTCCTGCACATCCTAAATGGCGCAAATGACCTCAGCTATCGGTCGCTTCCCCTAAATACTACTTCTGCTAGTAATACTAGGAATAGAACAACCGCTCCTAAGAATCAAAGCCAACAATGGACAGGGACCAATTAATAAACCTACTGAAACATAGAAGGAATAAACCGCGCCTTTAAATTTTCTTCCCGAGTCGACAGAAGACGGCTCAGCACCTGGCGACTGGAGGCTTGGAAACATCCCATGAATAAAGGCAGAGATAATGAGAATCATTTACAGCCAATATCTTCAAAATTGATTTCAAGATATGTATTACAACACGTCATTTCAAGTAACGTTCTGAGCTTCCTCGACAACCGGAAGGCATTAATTTATAATCGAAAAATTATTAATAAATATCCTTTGCTTTTTCACAATTTTCTACTCATACGATTAGATAATTGAGGATATAATATATAAATATTTAAAAATAATTTTGTTCATATTGTAACATGATTCGATGAACTCTGATGGATCTGCTTTCTGTGCATTGAAAATCGCCATGGAAAAAATGGGTACCTTTCGATTTGACCTCTTAACATCGCATTACTATACTATAATTATGTATACCTATGACATTGACCAGTATGACCATAAAAAAATGTTGGCTCCCTTCAATATCCGTTATAACAACCTTCTTATAAATATTCCTCCTGATAATTAAACAATAAATCGAGACGAAATTGCCCAATGGCGAACGTCAACAAATATAATATCATATTCTTTAGGAATATAAAAAAAATTCATTATTGAATCAATCTTGTGAAAATATTAAAACAAAGAGAAAAAATGAGACGCTCAGTCATCACGGGTAATATAGTACTATTGCTTATGGTTGATTGGGATGGCCGTTAAGATTTTATGTGACATGATCTTCAAGATATTTTGACGAATTGTCATTTGAATAATGAAGAAGGATTGCATGTATTTTCATCAAACAATAAAAATCACTGCAGTCTTGAAAATATAATTTGAAATTCCCATATCGCCTGCGCCATATCTATTAGACGGACGAACCCATTGTTGCGCTGCCAAGCAACGATTTCAGAATATTTCCCTTCGTTCGACGACTGTGGATGCGATTTTTTGTTCACTGCGAAAGAGATTAGCTCGAAAAACGTATTACATTTGTGTGTGGCACGTGTTTTTCGTATTTCGGAGAAAAAATGGACAACACATCAGACAACAAGGTAAGTTTGTAATATCCATCAGTCCTTTTCGATACAGAATAACGGATAAAACCACCATTTTACACTAAGATTTATTTGAGTTTAAAATAATTCGCACCTATTATGTGTCCACCGAAACCTAAGCATTACTAAGGCCATTAAAGAACGACGAAGGAAGAGTAATACCAACTTGTTTGTGAAAGGGTTTTGTTTCGTTTGCTTACCTACCACTTACAGTTCCATTTGAAAAACATTGCCATGAGAATTTACTTGATTAAACATGACAGTATTGTCGAAAAGAAAAGAAAAATTAATATGAATTTATTACTATATAATTTGGACTTAAGTTCATGTAAAATCACGTGTGCTCCGGAATGAAGTGTGTGTGCAAAAGTTTTAAAATAGGACGTGTATTAATTCTCAAATTGAATAAATGAAAAATGAATTAGAAATACGTCGCTGACATTTAATAATTTCGATGAAAGAAAGCGACTGAATTCAATCATTTATTCCAACTTAATTATTTCAATTATGTAACATTGATTAACCAGTTGATAATACGCTTAGAATGTCACAAATTCTATTTCATCGAACTCTTGGCGCCCATACCAGCGTGATAAGTAGTGCTATGAAAACTATTCAATTCTTGGCATGGGTTGAAACAGCACACGCTATTGCATCTCCAATACATTGCACAATGCTAGGTCAAAGGTATGTTACATGGTTATACATAATAATAACAGAGTTTAAAATTAATCGGCATTTGTGATAATCAAGGTCAATCTGCCACACAAACCATATTGGAAAAGGGTAACTAGGAAGAGTTTAGGAATTGTATTCATTAAAGGCAATCTAAATAGGAATCTTATTCTGGAAAATGTTATTTTTAGTTTACTTATTGAAGGAAAATGTGACAATTTTGATGGAAACTGTTCAGGGAATAGATTTATGGAAATGTAGCTCGCATTTCGCGTGCGTCACATAAAGAATTGCAATCAAGGCAATCACGAAATCAACCCGCCAGGTAAGAGGTAGAAATCATTTATAAGAAAACGGACGTGGTGAGATATTGAAAACTCAAACTATCACATACATCATCGTCAAGCATTCGTTTTAAGGAAGAGTACAGATTTAGAAATGATTTAGAAGCATTGCATCAGATATATACTTTTAAGAAAGTGAAAAATGATCAAGGCGAGGACTATGAATAATGATGGTTAAAAACACTAGGGAAGGCATAAGCATGCAAATTAGATATTATATATAAAGAAGGTCGGAAGTATATTCTTTCAGACATAATGGGAGTATTTATAGAAGTGAGTTCGTAGGACTGGGGTAAATGTGCCGTGACCTCACGCAAATCGAGCGAACATAAGATGCCAAATATTGTAAGGAATGAGAGGATATTCATTGGCTGTCTTCAAGAAAGGTAGGAAAGGTGTTGACACGTTGAACATTGAGGTATTTGAATACTTATAGAATACGCATCAATTTTAATATTATAATCGTTTAAGAAGACCCAGGATTCATGTCCCTGACACTGACGATGTAAATTTAATTATACACTAATTGAACAATTCTAGGATTTAAGGATTTTCATAGTTCGATGGTTGATCATAAATATTCTATTCACAATACTTGCATACCTTTGTTCAACAATTATTCATGGTACGATTGATTACTAATACGTCATCGTATGGCGGTGTTCAGTGTTAACATTGACTTGATTAGATTCATGAAATAGTACTTTACAGTGTGATATGTGGTTAAGAAATAAAGACGCTTTTAATTCTTGGTAATTTTGCGACTTGTTAGCTCGAGTAGCTCGCCGTTTCCCTTGCATGGGCTCTAACCACCAAAAGATAAATAAACACAATTTACGGGGGTTTTTTTCATCATACATGCTACATAAAAAACTCTTATGGATAGACCTAATTCTAACTAGTATTCCTTTGATATTCAGATGAAGACAGGCGTTTTTTCGTCTTTCCTGGCCGGGGCTACATCGTCCGCCATCGCCAAAACGGCTGTGGCTCCATTAGAATTGGCCAAAATCAACTTTCAGGTATGAATTATCACTTTTTATCTTTTTATCCAATGTAAACAAAAATAAGTGAATACTGATTTACTTTAATACTTTTACGAACGTTGCCTCAAGTGTTTCTGACTTGGAGCATCTAATTGCTCCACCAGTTCAATTCTGGTTGGTAAATAAAATGAGTTTCCCATTGCAACTTTGAGATGTCAACCGAAGGAACCGAATTTTCTCCACCGGAATACGATTAATTGGACTTTTTATAGGCAATAAAAGTTTTGCATTAAGGTGCAAATAGGAAATTTAATGGAGAGGTTATTATTCTTTTACAAATAATCCTAAACTTGAAACACTGCTGTAGTTTAAGTCGTAATCACCCTATAAACAATTGTGAATAACGGACGCCAACCACCCAAATATTATTCCTGCCTCATTTACTCCTTGAGGAATGGTCGATAACCTGCTGTAGTCCCAATCCATTCCTGATATTAGCCTTTTGTAAAATTACCTATATCTTCCTCCTACGAAGACTTCTTGTAACCGTTTTATTGAGATTTGATTATCCCGCCGACACTGCGAGATCTGTAACCGATAATCTGCAATGAGAAAGAGAATATTGTCACTTGCCTAAAAAATACGTAAATACCTCCAAATAGATCAATATATTTAAATAACCTGCCTGATGGTTACATCTTGGTAGTAACTTTTAAATTTGGTTGTTTAATGGCATCATTCAAATATTAACCCTGGATTTTCTGTAAACTGACACGTTTTCGTCCTTGAAACAGGTGTCCGACAGCAGTTTCAGCAGAAAGAACGTGGTTGCGTTTCTGTTGAAGACTGCCAGGGAACACGGACTCAGAGGTCTATGGCGGGGGAATACGGCGACCTTGGCGAGGATCGTCCCTTCATCGGGGATTGCGTTCGCCGCAAATGACGTGTTTAAACACTTGTTGAAGGTGGACCGGAAGGAGGACGAAGAGTAAGCGCACTACCCCGCTTTGCAAAGAAAACATAAATGTACCCATGTAAATGCCCGTTACTTCACTGCTTGTACCAGAATATATTTCCAACGCAGAATGCATAGAATTCAATCCACCACTCCTTACTAATGCACCATTATGGATTCAAGGAATGTGAAAAAGGTTACCCATGAGACAAATTCAATGCGGAAAAATTAGCAGGGGGGAAAAGAAAAGACCGACAGGAGGCTGTGCACATTTTCAGATACATTCATTTACAAGGTATTGATAAAATTAAGGCGTGCGAATGAATTTCGGTAATGGTTTTGGACCAATTTCGGTTAAAGTAGTTTTTCCTAAGAACAGAAAGATGAAAACACTGTAACAACCAAAGGGCGCTACGATTAGATTAACCAGAATATGTTCGTTCGACAGTTGTTTTGAGCGGTGCAGAAACTTATTTCATTTTTTTGGGAAGACGACTGCATATAACATTGTACTCTAACCACTTTCATCAAGGACGGAATTTTTTAAGGAGAGCACTCGATAGGAGAGAAAAAATTAGAAATCAGATCAAGGCTTGAGATCAGTTGGAAATTTCGCAGACGTGAATGTGAGAAAATTGTATTTTTTGTGCCGGTTGTTGCCTGGATACAGAAAGATTAGATGTCAGTACTGTTCAGCTTTTGTCCATTCGCAAACTACAAAGAAGGTAGATTTCGAAATAATAATAAACAAAATCTACACTTAGAATAATATATTTACGTCCTTGTGAAGAGCAGAATTATATTTTTAATTTCGTGTTCAGAAATGAAGAAATGATTTTCATTAATTATTTATTTCAAGGCCTTGCTTTCACGTCACGAGTCGTGGACTTAATGATACACCTTCTCATTTATTGAATTCCCAAGATTATTTTATTTTTCCCTTTTATACTCCTACATTTAATGATAAATTGAAATATTTAAAATCTAATCTCCTGACTGGACGATATAGTCAAAAGGGTTTAGTGCTTAATTTGAAAAAGGGACTGCCACAGACCCAACCACCCTCTAATTATAGCCGAACGATGTTTTTTATTAAGGTCCAAGCCAGCCCGTGGATTCCTGGCGGGCGCAATGGCTGGTCTGCTGGGCCACACAGCAACCTACCCGCTTGATGTGGCCAGGACCACCATGGCAGTCTCCAGCCCCAAGGAGTACAGAAATCTCTCTGAGGTAACCAGAAATGTTTAGGGGTTTCGAAAATAATATACTGTGTGAACGAAATTCGTAAATTAATTCATTAGGTATTAAAAAATCATAGACTAAAGAAACGTAATACTTATGCGGTGGAATGACGTTAAGGAAAACACACGCCCACATCTTCATAATTTATAATTTTAAAATTCATTTATTTTCTATTGAAACAGACCATTCGAGGAACCATCAAGAAAGAAGGAATACGAGGCCTCTACGCCGGGTATTCTGCATCCCTCATCGGTGTTGTCCCCAATGCGGCAATCCGTTTTGGAATGTATGGCCTTCTTAAAGAGGCGTATGCTGGTATGATATATATATATATAAAAGTGGCCCCTTTTGCATACGATTAATTATTCAACAAACTTATGCTTATTATTTCTTCTTTTGAAACACTTTTTTTTTTAAACGATCAAAGGTTTTTTAGAGTATGGAAGAACGCTCTTGGATGAAGTAGTTTCAATTCAAAAACGTTATGAAAGTAGAACTGGGAATTCAGAAGCCTGATCCCAACCCGGTGCTTGATTCAGCCGGGAGATTGTTAGGGTAGCAAGTAGTAATAGAGATAAGGAAGTGCGGATACGTGGCGAACACAGGGAAAATAGGGGGAGCAGTTAGACTGGACATATCAGTTCACATTTACTGAGCTAAACATTTATTGGGCGAGTCGTCCAAAGGAATGCAATCCCTACTGAAAAAAAAACATTTTGATTTGGATAGGAATGAAATAGAATCCATTTAATTAAAGTAATTCATTTAAATACTAAGACAGCATGATGATGAAGTTGAAATCACTGCTTAGGAAATACATTCACACGCAATCAGAGGATTCAAGACCTACGAAAGAAAATCACCCTAAAGAATACAAAAATTAGTTAGAAAGGTGGAACTTGCAACCAACCCATCCAGCTGCTCGTTCTTTCTCCCGCATATAACACTCAGTAAAAATAAAATGGAAGACAATCTAACAAATTAGTTTTCATAAAGACCAATCGTTATTGAACAATCAAACAAAAGAAGTACCTTATTGCTGTATGAAGGCGAGTTTCTGTGTGCATGAAAGATTGGAAAACAAACTCTCAATGCAGGAGTGCATGCGTGTTTGTTGTCATGACACCTTATGCCAGAGGTTCGATCAAATACCTTCCGTAATTAATTAATTAGATATGGATAATATTTTAGAATAATCATGCATGATATTGGTTTCTGACGCACGGATATAAATAACCGTAGTGTACATTGAAGAATCGCGTTTGCAAGTTTACGAAAGTTAACGTTGGATTTCGTTTATGGGGCACAAAACTATGAGAGTACCACGATGAATCCCCAACTGTCACCACAACCTCCCCACCGCACATCCAAGATATTGGTGCACACTGCCACCACTGATCCGTCAGGGTTATTTCATTCGGTTCATTTTTAAACTCTTGTGCCTTTAAAGAAATTATCTTTAGTAGATGCCTGGTGCAATAATATATCGTGTTTGCATTTCAACAGAGCGAAAGGGTGCTGAGTTGAACCACTTAGAGCAGGGTGTATGCGGTGCCGTGTCCGGAGCGACGGCTATGCTGCTAACCTACCCTCTTGAGGTAGTCCGAAGACACCAACAAATGGCTGCTCTTACGGACGGAAAGAAGAAAAGCTTCCTTGATACAATCAAGACGATTGTTATGTAGGTGACATAATTTTTTAAGTATTGCTCTGACGAATCTCCACCTATGCCTTACCACAGACGTGTACATCGCTCTAAACACAATAAAACTACTATTTTTCGAGTCTTTGATTAAACATCATGCCATTGCAAGCTTTTGAAAATAATCACCCATAATTTATTTCGAGCACAACCCTACAGAATCAATTCAGTAATCCCATGTTACCTTACTCCTTTCTTCGCCCTGCAGTAAGAGAGGGACCTGGAGAGGCCTCTATAAAGGGGTCTCGATAAGCTGTCTGATTGGGCCTCTGCAGGCAGGCCTAGCCTTCGCGGGGTTCGAGATTGCTAAAAAATTCATGCAACCAAGAGTACCCTGAGGTAAAGTAACTTATCTAAACTTAGAGTAATGTGCTGATTCAATCCTATTACATATATTTTTTTTACCGATAATAAATAAAGATTCAAGAAAATTCCATCCATGAAACAAAATGGCAGTCTATATGGAAAATAAGTCCCAAAATCACTGACACTGTCTTCCGGCTATTTTTGAATAACGGTCACGTAGTTTCCGTGTACTGACATCAATTTTTATAAAGTCGAACTATACTCACCAAACCAGAAGTTCCTTATAGTAAGGGGATCGAGATGGTGCGGGGGCTAGCGTACTGGCTTCCCACCCAGAGGGCCCGGGTTCAAATCCCGGCGGTGTTGAATATTTTTCAGAGGTATCTCGATCCCTGCTTGAGGTGCTTTGTGGAGGGCACTTTGAGTGAGTACGCCGTCCGTCGGATGGGACGTTAAGCCGCGGACCCCTTGGCGCCTTTCGTAAAGAGTAGGCTAATGCCGACGCCGGGTTTCTCTCCACCCTTCATCCTTTCCTATCCATCCCCTATGGCGCAAATGACCTCAGCTGTCGGTCGCCTCCCCTCAAAACTACTACTACTCCTTATAGTAATGCTGTTTCTATTCTCAAATAGTATCAAAGTCCGCTCACGTGTAGGTTTTTCTTGAGATGACCATTCTCGGGAAGTTTATAACCATCTTTCCTGTCCTTTCTTCGAAAAGAACCGGACTAATGAGGACCTCGTTTCTTTATTCTTTGACCAACAGATTTTTCATATCATAGCTCTTTTAATATGATCTTCCCGTACCATTATTATACGCGTCATTGCTCATGTGATCAAATATTTCATTCTCTAGAACTTCTAAATTACCTTTCACGCATTCACTCAAAGTCCACATGTAGGTCGAATAAGCCCCTGCGCCCATGACCATTGTTTGCAGGATTGTCTAATTCTAATTATCAGGTTATAATTCTTTTACAAATAATCTCAAACTTAAACTACAGCTGCAGTTTAAATCGCATTCACGCCCTATACAATTGTGAATAACGGACGCCAACCTCTAAGATATTATTCCTGCCTCATTTACTCCTTGGGGAATGGTCGATATCCTACCGTAATCCCCAATCCATTCCTGATATTAGCCTTTTGTAAAATTACCTATACATTCCTCCTACGAAGATATCCTGTAACCATTTTATCAAGATTTGATTATCTTGCTGGCACTGCGAGATCTCTAACCGATCATCTTCCATGAGAAAGAGAATGTTGTCACTTGCCTAAAAAATACGTAAATACCTCAAAATAGATAATATTTTTCAAAAATCCTGCAATATCGTTACATTTTTGTAGTAATTTTTTAGATTTGGTTAGTTTGTGTAACATTTGGAATATTAACATTGGATTTTCCGTAAACCGACACGTTTTCGTCCTTCAAACAGGTGTCCGCCAGCAGCTTTACCAGAAAGAACGTGGTGGCATTTCTATTGAAGACCGCCCGGGAACACGGAGTCCGAGCTCTATGGCAGGGAAATACGGTGACCATGCCGAGGATCGTCCCTTCATTGGGGATTGCGTACGCCGCAAAAGACGTGTTTAAACACTTGTTGAATGTGGACCGTAAGCAGGACGAAGGGTAAGCGAACTACCCCGCTTTGCAAAGAAAACATTAAAATACTCATATATCCCCGTAACTTCACTAGTCACTTGAAACAAATTCAAGGCGGAAAAATTAGCATGAGGGGAAAGGAAAGCCTGGAAGGAGGCTGTGCACATTTTTCGATACATTCATTTAGCAGATATAGATAAAAGAAAGACCTTCGAATGATTTTAGGTAATGGTTTTGGACCAATTTGTGTTTAGGTAATTTTTCCCAAGAACAGAAAGATAATAACACAGGAACAAATTAAAGGCGCTAATTTAAGAACAACCAGAATATGTTCGTTCGAAAGTTGTTTTGAGCGGTGCAGAAACTTACTTCAATTTTTTGGGTAGACGACTGCATTTAACATTGTACTCCTGGCACTTTGATCGAAAACGGAATTTTGAAAGAAAACAAATGAGAACTCATATCAAGCATTGAGATCAGTTGGAAATTTGGCAGAGATGAATGTCGGCGACTTGTACTTATAGGTCCGACCACATGGTGCCTGGATACAGAAGGAATTACAGAGTTGTATTTATAGTGCCGGTTTGTACCTCAATACGGAAAGATTAGAAGTCAGTACAGTTTAGCTTTTGCCCATTCCAAAAAAACATTAAAAGGTTGATTTGAAAATGAAAATGATTGAATACTACACCCAAAATAAAGTATGTTACTCCTTGAGAAGAACAGCATTTTATTTTTAATTCCGTCATCATAAATTAAAAATATTTTGCAAAATCCTTAAAATCCAAGGCCTTACTTTCACGTCACAATTCATGGACATAATGACACACAATCTATTTTATTTATATCAGAGGATAATCGAATTTCAATGCATAATTATTGACCATGACCTACTATTTATACTCTAACATTTCATGATAATTTGAAAGATTATAATATAGTCTTGGAATGGAAAAAATAACGCCCACGCTCCCAATATCGCCCGAATTAAAGCCGAATTATAATTATAATATAGTTCCAATCCAGCCCGTGAATTCTTGGCGGGCGCAATGGCGCGTATGCTGGCCCACACAGCAACCTACCCACTTGATGTGGCCAGGACCAGGATGGTAGTGTCCAGCCACAAACGTTTTGGAAACGTATCACAGGTAACCATATATCACTCAGACCTTCAAAAATAATGAAAATTACAAAAGAATTTGTGATATCAATGAATTTGGAAAAACTTCCTTGAAGCATACATCCTGTATATTTATTCAAATAATGTGTATTCTACACAATAATACTTTGAATAAAAAGAATTCTTTGAAAACCCTTCGCCCTCACGAGTAAATTGAGTTGTAAAAATACTTGATCACAAAAGTCCTCTTGATGATATATCACCAAATGAAAAGTTGGCCAAGCCACTGAATAAAATTAGTTGAGCCAACGCACACACAATTATCCAAATATTGAAGCAAAGACAATTTCACCGAAACAGTCTCGTGAGCTAACTTTTATCATGAATTACAATTCAGGAAATTTCATTGACTAATATGATTCATAACGACAAAATAGGAGCCACCCTAATTATTATTTCACCCTAAACCGACTAGACCGGTATTTTAAATCGCTTAGATCGAGGAGAGCTTATTTCGCCGCCGAGTGTTTGATTTATCTTTAAAAAACGATAAACGTGCATGTGCCGACCACGGAGAAAAACTCCCTACGCGACATTTTCGAATCCGCGCTCGCTTATTAAATGTATTGCATTTGTACCATACATGACAACTACAAATTTTATATTAAAAAAATGTATAGTATTAATATTTTCAGTTTACTGAAATAAAAGTACTACATATTACACTTACAAGTATAAATGTTTTGTTTTAATGTTCTTCATATTGTTAATAGTAATTTTATTTTAAAAAAGCAACCACTCAAAGATCGAATCCGCGTCTTAACGTTGACTCATATGCGTTCAATTTATTCAATGTATACTAATTTTAATATGGCAATATTTAATATTTAAACCATTATTGTCGAAACAGAATGTCAATAAATGGCTGATCAAAGAAGATATGTGGACAGTGGCAGTTCTGCGACAGACGGAGCTCCGTCAATGGCTTCAATGAACTGAATTTACAATTGCGTGGAAATGACACCACATCGAAGCTGGCCAAGATGTCCTGTTTGTGCACTTTGATAGTTTTCAGGGTCTGCACGAATTCACTGGAGTTTTTGACATGATGCTCACATAAACCCACGAAGGGGGTTAGTACGCTGGTGAGATTTTTGGCCAGGTTGTACGTCGGTGCCCCTATGGCACTTACGATCGGTCTCAGAGGTGTATTTTCCTTATGAATTTTTGGAAGGCCGTACAGTCTAGGAGGAACAGGTGCTTTCGGCAGGAGATTCCTGTTGTACTCCTCAGGAGGCAGGTTCTTCTTCATCAGGGAGGTGGTCTTCCTCACGATGGAGTCAGTGGGATCACGAGGAATTCTCCGGTATGTCGCGTCAGCTAGGAGCTGTTGCACTTTCTGGTGGTAATCCTCCGTCTTTAGCAGCACGGTAGCATTACCTTTGTCTGCTGGTAGTGCCACAATATCGGGTTTCCTGCGAAGAGCCACAAGTGCGTTTTTCTCGTTCTTGGTGATGTTAGGCTTGGGGAGCGAGGACCTGTTCAGGGCCAAGGCAACTTCACTCCGTACATCTTCTGCTGCCTCCTGGGTTAGTTTCCTGATTGCGTGCTCTACGCCTCCTAGGATGTCCAGATATGGTATGCTTCTAGGGGTGGGGGCAAAATTTAGTCCTTTGGCCAGCACCGACGTCGTCGGTTCGTCAATTTCTATGCCCGTGAGGTTGGTCAACCGCGTGAGTTGGGTTTCACCGCGGTTACAAAACTGAATTCTTTATCTCTACTTGGAAATAAGCTTAATGACTGCACTAAAACCACGTTCCAACAAATATTAAGTTGAGAACGCAAGATACAGTCTTCTGACCACCATCCATAATGCAGGATAACGATCGGAGACATCCATCTATGACGAGAACTCTTTATATTCAATCTTAAACTTTGGAATAAATTCAACGTCATTTTTTAGTCCGATCGATTCTTCCTCAAATACATCAACTTCCTCAATATCTGCAAACGGATTTATATCCCAGTCAGGAATCCCAAAATTGGAAGATCCTTCAAGTCGCTGCGTCCTATTTTTATGCATGGTGGCTATGTGGTCACAAAGGACTCTGAGATCATCATTACCCATACCACCTTGCTCCTCTAGCTTATGCAGAGAAGGAATTGAAGAATATCACGGCGACCTATGTTGCGTGTCAATGCAATCGACTTGGAAATAAACACATTCATCACAGATTTTTCCTTCATAAGGTTAGGTCACTATTCACAAAGATACCAGTGAAGGACACGTTAGAACTCCTGGGGATACGATTCGACAAAAAACTGATTGAGTTGTTCCGTCATGTCCTTACGTCCACTTACTTTCAATACCAAGGGACGTTCTACGAGCAAGTGGAAGGGGTGCCCATGGGATCTCCATTGTCGCCGTCCATTGCCAACTCCTTCATGGAAGATTTTGAGGAGAAAGCTCTGAGGACGGCCAAACTCCGACCGAGGTACTTCTTCCGGTATGTGGATGACACCTTCATCGTCTGGCCCCATGGACCGGCCGCTCTGAATGAATTTCTGGAACATATGAATAGTGTCCACCCCAACATCCGTTTCACCATGGAGAAGAAGGACAACGGTCAAATACACTTCATGGACATCCTAATAAAGAAGAGGGAGGACGGAACCATGAGCCACAGCGTGTACTGGAAACCTACCCACACGGACCTATACCTAAACGGAGAGAGTCACCACCACCCATCGTCACCAGAAAAGCCCATCGCCAGAGCCTGCATCCCGTTCGTGTCCACAATATCGAACAAGATTGGCAGGATCCTTAAGAAACATAAGGTGGAGAGAATACATAAACCTCAGAGCAAGTTGAAATCCTTCTTATCCACCGTGAAGGACGACCGGAATCTAAAAAGAGCTGGAGTTTACGAAATCCCCTGCGAGTGTGGGAAATCATACATTGGGGAAACCGGGAGAACAGTGGAAAAGCGACTCATCGAACACGAGAGATGTATCCGACTGTGCTACCCCGAGAAATCGGCAGTGGCAGAACATTGCATCGAAAAGGAACATAGAATAGAATTCTCCAAGAATAAGGTCCTTTGTCAGACCAATGGATACTGGGACAGGATTGTCAAAGAAGGAGTCCACATAAGATTCAACAAGAACCTGGTAAATCGAGATAACGGATTCCAGATTAGTAACGCATGGAAACCCGTACTTAAAAAGATCGCGGAATACCAGAATCGAGAGAACAAGCGTCTCGACCAATCACGAGATAGCGGACCCCACGCCGAACATATAAATACTGGGCACAAACCCGGCAATGTCACTTCACCCTGAAGACGATGGCGGAGTTAGCTGTCGAAACGTTGGTGCTATCCAACCTGACCTGGTGCGAAACCCGAGAAGCCTTCATCCACAGTATTCGCCAGGAAAGCCTCAGATCATTCATGCTATTCTGAAAACCATTAGGGTATACTAATGAGATCCGAGGAAACGTGGCAGTGCTCGACATTTTAAATTAAAACTGTTTATTCTCGCAAGAAGGGTAAAGAGCTAGATAACGGTACACACGCGAAACTAGCCTCTCTTGAACAAGAAAGGGTACGAAATACAATAATTACCGTAAATGACAAGCAAGAGTTGAAAGTCAACCAGTGTAAAAGAAAAGAATGCGAATTATATGCATTCGTGTAATTATTTATTAAAATTATTCAGAACTCATCTCCATACGAAAAAATTGGTCGAAATAGAGGACTGACCCTCCATATTTAGGGTGGTAAGCTTCCTTATCAATGCTACCAAATACGAATAAAGAAAAATCAGAAACCATTTCGAGACATTGAACGTTTGTTTTGTGTCTCACTCGAGTTGCTTCTTTCACCTTGGAAACCAAATAAACTAGTTTCATGTACATGTAATCGTGTTTAGATTTCCAATTTGAAGTTCATATTCCCGAGGTTCGGTTCTCTGCGTTTGAGGTCAAGCCACCCTCGGAACGAGGAAGGAGACTATTCCCAACTGGAACGTTTACGGTATTCACTTGATTTGTCAATCAATTACTTATAGATCCCGCTAAATTACTTTGCCTTGTATACTGACTGCGTTTAAATATTACAATTGTTTTTCTTCAAAAACTACAGGACAGGCGTTGGCGCGATTTTTATTGAGGTAGGTCTATACTTATGAAGTAAACATGATATTTAATATTCTAAGTTTTAATGAAGGAGGAAGATTTATTTTCCTCGCTGAAACACTGACAATTTTCATCAAATTTTGAACTGACTGGACGATGCTAGGATTTGAGAACTTTCATAGTTTGACGGTTAATCACACGTATTCTTACATACGCCAACAATGAGTTAAACAAATTATTCATTGTGCTAATATGTCAGTGTTAAGTGTTACCAATCAATTTGAATTGGCTAGTGTAACAACGTTTTGATGCAGAATGTGGTTATGTCAATTGCTTGCTTTTAATTGCTGGTAATTATTCGAATCCTCAATTCAAGGGTTGACCATCACATTTCGATACAATCTTTCCACCAAAATAACACATACCAAGAAGCTGCGGCAAATGCCACACATTAACTTTAAAGTGTGGAAAAAAGTACCATCTCTCGTTTGATTTATTAACTTTAAATGAAAATAACATTAACTTTAACTGAAATTGTTACATTATAAGAAAATAAGTTGGCAGAGGGTGTTTTTCATTGTCATAGGCTACACAAAGCATAAATATGCACAGTCTTAATACCTAATATATTGAATAGTCCTGATATATTTCTAACCTATAATACATATAATTCACACCGCCACTTCTTACAAATGTACCATGACCGACTCAGGGAATTCAATTTGGGTAACCTATTCATCAAATTCGATGGAAAAAAGGTCGCGCAGAGGAAAACAAAGGAGTGCGAGGATGCAGTGCAAATTTTCAGATACATTCAATCAGCAGCGATAGATGCAATTAAGGCGTGTGAACGAGTTTCGGTAATGGTTTTGGACCAATTTGTGTCCGACGCGTTTGTCCCGGGGACACAAAATTGACAACACGCGAACAATTCAAGGGCACTAAGATGACATTAACGATAACAAATTCGTTTGACAATTATTTTGAACGATGCAGACTTATACCACATTTTTATGGAAGAAGACTGTATGTATCATTGTACTCTTGGCACTTTGATCGACGAGGGAATTTTGAAGGAAGAATGGCAGAGAACAAATGGGAAAAATACGCCTTATCGAAACATTGGGATGAGTTGGGAATTTCGCAGAGATGAATCTGAGCGAGTTTTTCTTATAGGTCCGTCCACTTGGTGCCTGGATACAGAAAGATAAGAAGTCAGTACAGTTCACCTTTTGCCCATTCGGAAACTACATTAAACTGTAGATTTCAAAATAAAAATAAATACAATCTACACCAAAATGAAAAAATTTAAGAAAACTTAATCTGAGGCACAATATCAAACATATTTTGATGTCAGTATGTAACGTGTAAGCTTCCTAAGAAGATCAGAATTTTATTTTTACTTCCATGATAAATAAATAACCTCCCATGGACAAAAACCTTGTCATTGTGGAAGGTCTTGTGTGCTCCGGTGACCCCTAGAGCTATGCTAGCAGCCCTTATGATAATTACCCCTAGTAGAGTCACTCATGCCGGATAGGTCGAAGGTTAAGAGCCAGACAAAAGTAAGTCCACTTATCGTCTGTTTTTCAGTGAGGCAGCTGTAAAGCTGTCTGAACCAAGTGAGGCGGCCTTTGAGTGATGGTGTCAGTTTAGGAACACTTTTGAGGAAGTTACCGGGAGGCAACCTTAATTTAAATTCCCATGAACAAATGAATGGGAATATAGAGAATATGATTCGGCCCAATCGGTCGTGAGTCGTGCCAGGCAGCGGGAGAAAGAAGGCTTCCGCGGTCGTCATCTCACGAAACCCTTGCCAAGGAAAAGCGATAGCAGCAGGACAAGGGATGCAGAAGAAGAAGACCAATAATTACTTAGGAAATGATAAGTTTGAATTTGGTAAGGGGCGAAGCACGTGTGATGCCATTGCAGTACTGATATCACAGATCTAGGGAAGTACAGAATACAATCAGTACGTTTTTGCCTGATCCGTAGGTATTGAGAAGGCGTTTAATAGGCTGATTTGGGAATAAATCTTCAGTAAATTGCAAAAAACAGGCACAGGTTGGAGCGAAAGGAGGCTAATCAACAACCTGCACCATGTGGATACCTGGCGGGCGCAATGGCTGGTCTGCTGGCTAACACAGCAACCTATCCAATTGACGTTGCTAGGACCAGGATGGCAGTCTCCAGCCCCAAGGAGTACAGAAATCTCTCTGAGGTAACCAGAAATATTTCATGCCGTCAAGTATAATTTATGGTATAAAAAGAATTTGTAAATCCATGCATTTCGTTATATAAATTCACAGACTTAAAAATCGTAATCATTACAATGTAGAATAAAACTAACAGAACATACTCAACAATATATAATCACACAACCATATATAGTATTTTTAATTCATAAGTTTAATAGGCACTTATTTTCTATTACACCAGGCCGTTTGAGGAAGTATTAAAATTGAAGGATTCCGGGGCCTCTTTTCAGGGTATTATGCATCGCTCATCGGTGTTGTTCCCAAAGCAACAATCCGTTTTGGAATGTATGACCTGCTTAAAGAGGCGTAAGTTGGTATGATATTTCCAAAAGAGACATCTTTTTCTTACGATTATTATTCAACACACCTATGCCTAATATTTCTTCTTTTCAAACACTTATTTTATTGAAAGATCAAAGGATTTGAGGTTTATGGAAGGGTTTATAGATTTGTAGTTAAAGCAATAGTTTCAAAGATTAAGAAGTGCGGAAAAGTGGTGAACGCAGGGCAAATAGGGGGGAGCTGGTAGACGGGACCTATCATACCACTTATATTTACTAACGCTCAACATTAAATGGGCTAGTCGCGCAATGGAATGCTATCCCTGCTGAAAAAAAACGAGTTTTAGGCATAATTTTTTTGGGATATGATTAAAGCAAGAATCAATTTTAGACCATAAGAAACACGATAATGATCCATGAAATAAGGAGGCAAAAACTGAAAGAAGTCAAAAGGTACCCCTATTTGAATTTGCTTGAAAAAGAGCCAAAATATTACGAGGGCTCTTAAAAAATTAATGAAATAGTATTTTAAATGCCATACTTTTACTATGATTAAACATTTTATGGGCCTTCTAAACGCAGGCCCCTTTCAATGCAAGGCAAATTTCAACATTTGATCAAAGTTTAAACACATAGGTGGAACATAATTATTGATGGGAACTGAATATGAACGAAATGGTTTGACAACCTTCTGTTATACGCATGTTAAACGCAAGTACGGTACACTAAAAAATCGTATTTCTAAGTTCACGGAAGTTAAGGTTATAATTAAATTAAAAGAGACCTCTATAAAGGGGTTTCCATAAACTGCCTATATGGGCCTGAGATGCCCAACCAACAGTTGGCTGCTCTTAAGAAGGAGAAAAAGAAACGTTTTGTTGGTACAATTAAAACCATTTGCATAAAGGCTTTACAATTGAATATTGTTTAATATATATCTTAATGCTCATGGCTGTAAGCACATATATTTACCATTTTTACAGTAAGAGGGCGGTTCAATAAGTACCCGTGGTTGACGGCAAAGGGCGTTCCTGAGGAAAGTTTACGTTATCATTGTGTGCTGCCATCTATTCAATGACGGTGAAACAAATTTCAGACTGATTTATAGGTTAATTTGGATTTGGTAGACGTTCGAGTAAGACGTATTTAGTGATTTTCGCTATGATAGAAAAAGAACAGTATCGTTCGGTAATTCGCTCTTTGTTTTCGGGTGGGAAGAAATGCGAGGAGATAAAAGCAAAGTTGGATGCTGTTTATGGGAAATCTTCGCCTACTATGATGACAGGTAGATATTGGTACAACGAATTTAAACATGGGCTAGCATCTGTTTTTGATGAGTATGGACCATGACGCCCGGCAGACGTGGTACCGAGGAAATCATTCAAAAAGTCCACGTAGCAGAGGCCGTGGGTTTGTCGATCGGAACGAAACAGAGCGAAAGGGTGCCGAGTTAAACCACTTGGAGCAAGGTGTATGCGGTGCCGCGTCCGGAGCGACGGCTATGCTGCTCACCTACCCTCTGGAGGTAGTCCGAAGACACCAACAAATGGCTGCTCTTACGGACGAAAAGAAGAAAAGCTTCCTTGATACAATCAAGACGATTCGAATGTAGGTGACATAATTTTTTAAGTATTGCTCTGACGAATCTCGACATATGCCTTACCACAGACGTATACATCGCTCTATACACCATAAAACTACCATTTTTCGAGTCTTTGGTTAGACATCATGCAATTGCAAGCTTTTGAGAATAATCATTCATAGTTTATTTCGAGGACCAGGCTACATACCTCTAGTCAATACAGTAATTCATGCTACCTTTCTCCTTTCTTCGCCCTGCAGTAAGGAGAAGCCTCTGTAAAGGGGTCACCGTCAGCTGCCTGATTGGGCCTCTGCAGACAGGCCTAGGATTCGCGGGGCTCGAGATTGCCGAGAAATTCATGCAACCCAGAGTACCCTGAGGTAATGTAACTTATCTAAACTTATAGCAATATGGTTATTCGATCCTATTAAACACTTGGTTTATTTTATCCTAGGTAATGGAAAATGTGTTCGCCGTTTTAACATTTTTTTGTCAGTCATAAATGATACGAATATGTTTGCAATGCATTTCTTTTTCTCAAGGTGAAAAATACGAAATATACTGGCGTCAAGATGCCAACGAGGGCCCTTGTTACGGGAAGCCAAAACTCAACCAGTTCAACACACTTGCCATCATGCAAAAGAACAAGAAATTAAATTTGGTAAATACATAAAAGATTCTACGATGCAGCATAAATTAATTTCCATTAATGTGTGGTAACCGTCAGCTATGGTGAGTGGCAATTGAGTACTAAAAAATTCGATGGATTAGACACCTATGATATTAAATGGAGTGAAAACGTTTATAAAAGTACAAGAAAAAGAATGTGTAGAATCTAAATACGCCGAACCTATCGATGACTTTATTTTTGGTTTGGAATGACTCTTATGAGAGTAAAACTGGACAAAGTTCTTCAAATTCCAAAGAAACTGCGGGAGATGCCGCAACAGTAACTTTTAACGGAGTCATCCGCTAATGTGCATTTCAACGCAACAATTTCAGAGTGTAAAAATCATTCGCCTTGACTGGGATTCGAACCCAGATCCCTCAATATCCGGTCGAGTGCTTTAGCCACTTAAGCTACCAGGACGCCTCGGTAGCTTAAGTGGCTAAAGCACTCGACCGGATATTGAGGGATCTGGGTTCGAATCCCAGTCAAGGCGAATGATTTTTACACTCTGAAATTGTTGCGTTGGAAAGTTCTTCAAAACAATTACGGTAATTCAGTCATTGACGCTATGGTAAAATAATAGCACCGAAGGATTTACATGGTTATAGAGCTATTTTATTAGAATGCAGAACTTTCATGCAGTATCAAATCGTTTATTTTTTTATATAACAATAATGCTCTTAAGAGATACATTGAATGCTCATTTTCCATGCCGTTGCAGGAAATGTATTCCACCCTCCTGCCTCGTTGACACTCGCTCCGAGGGGCGCGTGGAAAATCCCCGGAGGGACCGAAGGGGAATCGCCATGCAAAACAAAAGACAACGAGCCGACAGCGCGGCCTCGTCTCCTCGCCATGGAATAGCGCTGCTTCTTGCGAATGCTTGCGATGAGAGCAGATACTCAATTGGACTTGAGTTTGCCCATTGGTTCCACTCTTTCTTACTGAATAAAAGTGTTTATCTGTGGTCAAAATAACAAATATTTTTGAGTTCACTCACCGGGTCTTTTTTCTTCAATGCTCACAAATCATTTATCTCTTCGATGCATTGATTACATTGTGCACTAAAGCCAAGACTCGGAATTTAAATCGCAGAAATAAGTGAATACAAACATTTATTCATTTTTCAGTGTTTCTAAGGTACTAATTATCCACAAGGTCTATCTCTTTTGGTCGACTTCCAGTTGTTTAAGCTCCGTCGGACAAAATATATGAACCTCTTTGAGACTACCGCGGTTGTCTTGGGAAACAGCGAATTTCGCCAAACATTTATCGATTCATCATCGGGTATGCAAACATGACGTATTTCTTCAAAAATGAAATTATAATAAAACTAAACCAAAGATACCTGGACCAAATTGTAGAACATGGATTTAACAATCATGAAAATACCCTTTCAAAAATAAGACATAAGAACACCAAAGGGGAACGATTAGGTTTCGATCAGACACTATGGTAAGGTCAGAGAAAAACGTCCTTGAATTCGACTATGGCATGCTTTTACTCGTATTCTTTCTGCGTAATGGCTCTCCTACAACGAGCCCAAAACGAAAATTGCAACAATAACATTCAAATCTGTGACCAAGGCTACTTGATCCCTAAAAACATTTCCAATTTTCATAATTTTTCTCTCTGCCTTTTTAAAAGAAAAATATCACTTCATCATAATCCACAAAGATTACTTATTTCATTCACTACCCGGAGACATTATCGATCACCAATAAAACGGCTCAGAAGTAATTGTGCGCGTTATTTGAACATTTCTGTATCATATGCAAAATAAATGGCCAGCTTATGGCTTATTTTTTAATGAAATGGTAATGGATAGTTCAAAAAGAGAACATTTCCCCTCAAACTTCGCAGATGTGCGTTTGAACTTTCCCTTTGCCTGCTAGATATCAATTAAATAGATTTCCGGTAAATTGAGCTAAGTCACGGTTTTGCTGGCATTGTGAATTTCCTTGAAGCATATTTTTAATCAAACAATGAGTTTTATTCACAATAATTCTTTGAATAAAAAGAAACCTTTGACAATACTTCGCCTTCACGAGTAAATTGAGTAGTACACCTGTTTCATCACAAACGTCCTCTTGATAATACATCTCCAAATGAAAAGGTGGCCAAGCTATTGAATAAACATTAGTTGAGCCAACGCACACACAATTATCCAAATATTGAAGCAAAGCCAATTTCACCGCAACAGTCTCGTGAGCTGCCTTTTATCATGATTTACAACTCAGGAAATTTCAATGATTAATATGATTCATAACGACAAAATATATGCCAAAGAAATGATAAACTCGATGGTTTCAGGCTTCACTTTGTGGAAATCCATTCTAATAAATCAAAAGAGAGATGGTACTTTTTTCCACACTTTATTTTACAAGTCGCCAATATCTACTTTTTTCAACGTTCCTCATCTGCTTATTTTGTCTTATAATTTTGATTATTATATTAAAGCTATCGATTGAGGGTCGTTAAGTATAGGCCTGTGGATCCAAGGGTGGTTCGAAAATGTCTGGGAAACACTGATTTAAACTAAGTCTACTCTATGTGTGATTAAAGTCCCGTACAAAAAGTCAAGGCATACGACGGTAACATATAAAGAAGAGCTGCTTACTGAACAAAGTTCCAAATTGTGTGTTGTGTGTGTGAGCGACTTGAGACGTTCCTAAGGGGGGGAGGGGTGTGAGATGGGGGACCCCTTAGACACCCCTGCCGATCCGCAAGCGGGCACAGCAGGTCCGTGCCCAGGTATCCTCCTGCCCTAAGTCCCTAAGAAGTGGACCCGCCCGGGTCCCAAAGGAGTGCAAGGGGAGACTAGCTCCCTTTCTTAGGTAACCGGACGAGACGACCAAGGGGGGACACAGCTCCAACGCCTCCGGAGGGTGAGAAGGAGGGACTTAGTTAGCCTCCCCCCACCGGAGCTACGGCTGAGAAGGGCTCAAGTCGTCTGAGTGTAAGCGTGTGTATTCTATATTTGCTGCGACGTGCAGACTTGATGGAGTTTTAGAAGGGCAACACCGGAAGGTAGTCCAGCGTTGATAGCAGCGGCCTAATGGATCGGCTGTAGGGCTCCAGGAGCGAAACGATGTGTCCTCTCCGAGAGTTGGCAGCGGGATGTCTCAGTCGAAGTGGTTAATCACACATATTCTTGTATACACCATTTATGCATTTAACAAATAATTCATAGTACCAATATTTCAGTGTTAAGTGTTATCAACGAACTTGAATTGGCTGGTGAAATAGCAATAGTAGCTTCCTTATCAATGCTACCAAATGTGAATAAACAAAAATCAGGAACCATTTTGAGACTGATCGTTTCTATTGTTTCTCACTCGAGTTGCTTATTTCACCTTGGAAACAAAATAAAGTAGTTTGATGAACATGTAATTGTGTATAGATTTCAACCTTGAGGAATTAAGAATCGGAAAAACATTGGCGCTTCCTTAAAAGACGAGAGATCCTGTACGGCTAATTTGACGTTCATGCTCCGGAGGTTCAGTTCTCCGTGTTTGAGAGTCCAGCCAACCTTGGTTCTAGGCTAGAGACTATTCCCAACTGGCACGTAAACGGTATTTACTTGATTAGTTACTCTATTACTTATGCATCCCGTTGAATTACTTCGCTTTGAATATTAGCTGCGTTTAAATATTACAATTTCGAGGAGATAAAAGGGAATATTTATAACAATTTCCCAAAACTTATCGGCATAATTCGGCATGATGCCATTGCAAGCTTTGGAAAATAATCACCCATAATGTCTTTCGAGCACCTGGCTACAGAATTCATTCAATAATCTCATGTTACTTTTCTCCTTTCTTCGCCTTGCAGTAATGGGGGGACCTGCAGAGGCCTCTATAAAGGATTGTCCATCAGCTGCCTGATTGGGCCTCTTCAGGCAGGGATAGCCTTCGCGGGGTTCAAGATCGCTAAGAAATTCATGCAACCAAGAGTACCCTGAGGTAATGTAATGTACATAAAACATTCTATGATGCAGCATAAATTAATTCCCATTAAAGTGTGGTAACCATCAGCGGTGGTAAGAGGCAATTGAGAACTAAAGAATTCGATGGATTAGATACCTATGATATTAAATGGAGTGAAAACGTTTATAAAAGTACAAGAAAAAGAATGGGTACCTGGCAAACCTATCGATGACTTTATTTCTGGTTTTGAATGGCTCTTAGAAGAGTAAAACTGGACAGAGGTCTTTAAATTTATATTCTCTTGTCTTTGACCCTGAGAGCCACTTAAGCTGCATGCAATATCAAACTTATGGATCTGTAGTCCTCACATGACATAGCCTTTACCTCTTTTCACATAGGAAATAACGCTGATCTCACAGAGTCTTTCAAACAAATTCTTATCTCATAAATGCTACAAATTAGCCCATAAAAACTCTTCCTCCCACATTTTCCTAAATATTTTAGTAGTTCTGCTGGAATGTTGTCCACCCCCACTGCAGGAAAGCAATGCCATTTTTAGTAATTATCATGCAGTGGTCTGGTGAGCATCAAGACTTTGTTGTAGAAACATTCTTTAAAAACAATTATACTATGGTAGAAACACAGAGAGCACCGTGTGTGAAACACAGAACATACCAACTAAAGATTTTGGGACCACTAGCGTTAGAACCCCGGTTCTATGAAGTGGGGAGTCAATAAACTAGCCCTTGACTTATACGCAGTAGGGCCTTTCCATGTCACCATATTATTGGCTTTGTCAGACATTGAAATTCTGTAAGTAGGGATCAACTCAAATTAGATTGGATTTTGCATTGTAATCAGAAAAAGTGCATCAATTGAGCATGCAACAACAAGTGAGTTAAATATCAATCACAAAATTGAATGCAATAGACAGATCAAGTTAAATAGAAGCCTGTAAATATAACCCAAGGCTACACGTGAGCAGAGTTGGGAGAAACAAATCCAGGAATCAAGGACAAGCTGACATGAAAGGTTTGTTCAGGATTCTGATCTTTCTGAGAAACAATAAGCAGAAAAGGGAGAATAACTGACCCTCCCACCATCATCGAAGAGGAAGGAGATACGAGGGTAGGCTGAAAAATAATGCGCACATGCTTAAAGAGCTCGAACGAAATTAGCTTCAGAAGCGCACCAGGTGACACGTGAAAGTGTTTTGGGATGCTCATCGAGTTTAGCTGACCAATTTTCTGGAACAATATGACAGATAATTTTGTTTAATTTAGCAAACAACCCATATTTTTGGAGGCAGCCTCTTCCTGAACATAGTAATACTTTTTTTGGAGCAAATGGCCAAGAATTCTGTTGCCGGTCTTGTTTATTGGACTGTTCGTGATTTTTCTTTACTTGGCCAAGGATAAATGTAACCGAATTGACCCTCTGTATCATGTGGAACTTCAGAATTGCCTCTTTGTATCAACGTTTTCATGAGACACACAGCAATGACCGGCCTTTTCATCATGAGATAAAATGATGATTCAGATAACTTCTGTAATACTGTATACAATACATCGGTGTAATGACCAACTCGGATGAAAGTTACAATGATGGATATAAGGTCTTGTAAGTCAAGGGGGAGAGAGAATACGAAAGAGAGAGAGCGCAATAAAAGCTGACAACTCAGGGAGATAAACCTCTATGACATCACTCCCAACTTCAAGGAAAACAAAGTGTATAGTGGCAGGCCCCTTCTTCTTTTGTCACCGATCCATTACAAGGTCACACATGCACCAATTTAATTATTTTGCGAATAGGTACCTCCCTGGAATCCTATTCAACCTGTCTGCTTGAACTACCCTTCACCGAATCTTTATCCTTCAACCCTCTTCCCTCGCCACCCGAATGACTCTTCCTCGATATCCTCCTCCTCCCCATTCCCCTTCCCCCTCCACTTCTCGACCCCCTCAATTCTTCTCCGACGTGTGAGCGCCCACTCTCCGTCGTTGGCTACCGACTCTCGTATTCATTCTTCGTTTAGCCATCGGTGTGATCAGTCGGGTAGAGTTGTAAGCATAAAGTTGTTACCGTGTAATGAACTGCAGAAACTTTTTACGGCGCGAATTGCACCAGCAGAGAGGATCCTCCACTTCATTCAAGAAGTTCAGGTGATGTAGAACTTTTTAATTTATAGTTAGCAAAGTGTTTAGCTAATTTTATCTAGTTCTCGTATTTGAAATTCCTTTTTGACTTTAGTGCTTAGTAAGATTTTTTGTGCGAACCCTCGAGGGCGATGAATGTTGTACTTAGAAATTAATGGCATTCATGAAAATTAGTTATTATATATTTATTATAGTTTCAGGAAACGATCTCTCTAAATGTTCATTTTATGGGCTGTTTACATATAGGAATGTGTTTTCATAATTCGTGAAACGGTAGAGTTGTATCAATTACTGCGTGAAAAATATAGTTTTTTCATGGTTTGTACGTGGTGAAC
Organism: Hetaerina americana; assembly: GCF_022747635.1. Lineage (NCBI taxonomy): Eukaryota > Metazoa > Arthropoda > Insecta > Odonata > Calopterygidae > Hetaerina > Hetaerina americana. Next base: position 26,046,477 of record NW_027287316.1, read on the forward strand.
CAATTAAGCCTCTGAAAGATAATCGAGGAAGAAGAGATGGCAAAACTGGGCTTCTCTTATTTGCGGCAGGGTCAAATTGCAGAGTCTATCACATTCATTCCGAAGAGCTGTGTTTTTTTATTTGAATCTCTTGGCAATGTTATAGGCGTGACTGTTAAAATTAATACTTTCTCCTCACTCGACCTATGCTATTTTCGGGGTTCTCGCCATGATAGTTGGCTTCAATGAAATTAGTTAGAAATCCTTTTGAGAGTCTAATGGTTATAGTAGCGAGTACACTTGGCCAAATGACCCTAGGAGAATTGCTAGCGAAACTGTCAACTGCAGCGAGAATCAAAAAATGTGCAGGAATCGACGCTGTTGAAATGAATAGTTCCCCCCACAAATTCTTTTAAGTAGCCTCCCTCACTTATCGAAAAATCTGTTGTCCTGTAGTGGCTTCTCATTCGTGGACTTAATGAACAGCTGTTTTCCGGTTATGATATTATATTTTAAAGACTTAATTTTCTACGGCTAAAATTTACTTTGTATGCTCATTTGATGTTCACTAGATTTATTTTTGTTGATATAAATTTGTCACTATTTTCTTTTTTCCATCGTAATCGGAGAGCTCTGAATCTGAAGACGGTCAAACTCGCCATCTGCTGAGATCGGGGAGATGGTTAGCGTTTTGCAGCATTGCTGATGTTGTGAACAGTTTTCTATATTGCCGCCCGCCCTTCTTCCATCATGAATGAGGTAAATGTTAATAAAAAATTAGTCCTCTGGTCGAGGTAGATGAATCCACTACCTATCAAGTTATAAATTTCTAAGTCAAACTAGTATGTAATAGGTATCTACTCTAAACATGCACTACAATAAATCCACATACTATTCTTTCTTCAGTGCAGCTCTATTTCCAGAGTTCACCGCTTTTATACCCGAAATTCTCTCAGCTCTATGGTTCTTTAGAGTACGTGAACCATTCTACTATGTCAACGGTAGTCCATAGATAGCTTGCTTAATAATTTATAATAATTCATGAAGTAGACAGTATCTTTTAAGTTTTCACCGCACCTGGTTCATAGCATTATATAAAGTATTTCATTTGGTAATTAGTCCAAATATTGTCATGCATTTTTAATACAATGTAGGAAAAATATTGTCTTCCACCATTACTGCATTCAATTTTGTTAATGTATATGCCTTTGAAAATATACCATTTTTATACCTACGTAGTTCTTATTGTTGATGAAAAGCTGTTTGTTAAGTCAAAACTATGAATTATGCATTCAACCATTTTTAGTTACTTTATGTGGTGCAGTGCCTGCTATGGAAGGGCAAACACCCTACCCACCAATGATGGGGTGTTTGCCCTTCCTAATAGTCTACGTGTGCTGGATTGGATGCCACCACCCTCTTGGCAATTAATGGTCCTATCAATGCCTGATGCATGATCCAATGGAGCTATTAAAATGCTTATTTTGATTATATTGGGTCATCTATGCACAGGGGTGACACATTTTTGTTTCCAACTTCGAAAGATGATAGCAAACATGTGGTGTAATATCTGTCAATGTGTTCAGCACAGTTTGTTCTAAAATTATTTGCAAAATGTGGTGATATTCATTTAACATAAGGCGCTTAAGGTTTAAGTTTTGTAATTTTTCTGGGGAAATAGCAAATGCATTAATATTATAATAATGTACAGTAATTAGTCATCATTGGTAATGGCAGTGGAGAGCAGTTTCCCCTATCCTCTACAAGGCAGGCTCATGTATATTACCAAGTACTGCTGAATTCCAATATTAATTTTTGGTTAGGTGACATATTTCTTAGTCTGGTCAGTGAGGACAACCATCACTTTACAGTGAACTTTCATTGGGTAACAAGCAAATTTTTTTTGCTATTCTTGGTTAGTTAACATCTATTGTGAAATTCTTATTTGACACTAGTGCTGTATGGCAAATGAATGTGAATAGGAAAACAAGTTTGAATTTGAAAGGTCTGCAAGTTCACAGAAAGTGATAACTGGTGGTGTTAACTGTTACGGAAATCTGTTAATCCTTGAATAATTCCTAAACATAAAGGGAAATCTCATTTGACAATAGTAAACTCAGAACAATCTAAGTTGAAGGAATATTCAAAATCGGCTTCTGTCTACCTAGTTTCCTCAAAAGTGCTGTATCCTCAGTTGTCACCTTGGAGGCAGTGTATAAGTTGTCATATTTCCTCATAGATTGAAAATATTAAATATTTCCTTAAGCCATAGTTAATTGTCGCTGGCAATAGGCTTAATTTTCTTGTAAACCTATCATGGAAACACCCCCGTGTAATGTGATCATTCTAATATTTTGAATGTCTGATCACTGGCAAGGGATTGACCTTCTCCAAAAATCACGACATCTACTTTCACAGTAGTTTAAAAAAACTCTATGAGGCTTGAAGTATTATTTAATATAATGAGTTTAAAAAGAGGCTGTAAGAAGCTTAATTTATCCTTTCAGTTAAACATTTCTTGATGTAAAATGCAAAAGATGGTTACTCCTTACAAATCTCGGTAGCACTATTTATATGGGTTCCTCTTTCCATTTACACTTGAACGGTAACCTAGGCTGCACTGCCAAGCATCATGTGACTGAAATTCTTTTTTCCGAGAGCCATCTCAGCCACAAACCTTGTCATACATGCATCCCTTTGAATTAAAAATTGAGCTAAGCTTTAACTTTCGAAATCATTCCATGGTACGGAAACAAAATACCACCTGGTATTTTTCCAATTTGTTACAGTGCCAACCAGTTTAGTTAACTGTCGTTGAGGTACAAGATTTATGTGCTCTCCTGCATAAAAGTCTGACTTGTCAGTGAAAAATGGAAGGGACAGGGAAGGTGAAAGGCTAAAAAAATTGAGATGTGGGAAGGAGGCCTCAGGAATGATCATTTCGCAGATAAAGGGGAGATATTTTGGCCGTGTGGGGAAAAGTGGTTAGAAATGGGAAGCCATGGAGTAAGGAATTGTGATACCAGAAGGATTACTCTATATTTTGCTTAGGAAGGGGGATAGCAATAAGAATAGTATTCCTAAATGTGTTCATCAACAAATTAGTCATTATCTGTGGAATGGGTAAAAAATTGACAGTGGCAGATGTAAGTTTTGTTTTTGGAAAAAGGTGACGTCGTTTAATTTTGTCAAACATATTTTGCAGTGTAAATATTGGAAAGATTTTAAACTCAATGTTTTGTATTTGAAAGTTAAAGGCATTAAATCGGTTTTATTCATAAATATGAAAGATGGAAATAGTTGTTAAATAACCATGTTCATCAATTTCATTAATGGCTACTGTCCATTTCCATTCCTGCTCAAAAGTACAAGCCTCGACTCTGGGCTCACATTAACTTAATTCCCTCCACATTTTCCACCACTCTTCCTTATGCTGCCATACTAACTCCCCTTTATTTGTGAGGAGATGGTTATTCAGCCGAGCTTCAAATCTTAATTACTTTTCTCATCCTTTTGTATAGTCCCTCCCCCTCCTATCCTACCTCCTCACCCCTCTTTGCCTCACTGACAAGTGAGGCTTATGTATACACTCTTTGCCTCACTGACAAGTGAGGCTTATGTATACATGAGCACTTGGGAGGATGTCAGCAATAAGGTAGCTCCACTAGAGAGATAATAGATGACCATTGGTAGTTCACATTTACCAGTTCTTGAAGGAATGGGCATAGTCTTCTCTCATTACCCCTAGGGAAAGAGGAACAAATTATTGCATGGAAATTAGCAAATTCTAGGAAATCTGAAAAGGGTTTTAAACTACCAAACCGGAGACTGGTATATGAGAAATTTGTCCCTCGTAGTCTAAAGCCTCAAGTTTAGGATCGATTACAGTCACTTCTGAACGTGTCATGTAAACCAGATTCATTTGGATTGATTTTTGGGCACACGATCATCCTGGGAAACTATAGGCAGCACAGGGAAAGGAACTGGCCCCATCCACCCATAATAGGTGAGCTCTATCCTAACCTATCAAAAACACCTTCAGGTTGATTACTGTGGTATTTAGTGTATTTATAATAAAACAATTAACTTAACTGAAGGTTTATATTATGAAATTCAAGTACCAAATTTAAATTTATATTACTTCTGTCAAACATTTTGGCATGGAGAGGAATAAATGTAGGTTTATGCATACAAGTATCTAATGTGCAAATTCTTTTCATTCAAGGTACACGGAGGTTCTCTCGAATCATCTGATCAAATCTGCTTCAGCTAGTCATTTTTTCCAATTGTTCCAGCTGAGTAAATTGAAGTAAATGATGAGCCTGCAACTGTTTCTGGAGGATGGTCAAATGGATTCAACAGATTTTAGCTCAATTAAGGACTTTGTTTTTTGTGCAAAATATCTTGAAAGGTCCTTTTCTCAATAGAAAAGGGTGAAGTGTTTCAGGAAATACCACCTCCTTCATCAAAAAATGTATCATTTCAATGGTGGCATAAATCTTACCTTAAAGTACATTCTGCTCTTCAATCTGACAAAGCTACACTATGAATATTTTTCCAAAACTTAGTTTATACTCTGATTGGTAGATGGGGTATTTGAATCTAATTTTGGTGAGCTGTCTCTACTTAAAATAAAAATGAATGCATCAAATGGTTTTGAAAATTGATATATTCTTTTGGAATTGTGTTAATGATTATAAGGTAGTCATTTATATAGCATGGTAATAATGAACTGTCCCATTCTACACACACTTAGGTCATATTCTTCTTCATATCGTAAGAGTAGAATATTTTTTCCATTATTTGAATAAAGCAGTTTCTGGCGTCACTCGGTGGGAAATCTTCATATTGAAATTGAAGTGAAAAGTGAAGCCACTTTGCTTTTCCACATTGAAAAATTTTTTATTTAATACCTCAGTTACATTATAGTATAACATCATTAGGTAAAAATACAGGTCAAACACAGTGTATATATATCTCTCACCGAAGGGGAAGAGGAGAGAGGAAAGAAAGGATTGGTTGGAAACGTCCAGAGATATATATATATATATATATATATATATATATATATATATATATATATACTGTTTGACTTGTATTTTTTACCCGATGTTGTTATTCCATATTGAAACTTAGGAAGTAAGTAAAATTTTTTAATTTCATTATTTGAATCTTTTCTATGGGATTAGTTATTTAGAAATCATGTCATATATTTCTATGAATTCATACCTGCACAGGTGATTTTCAGGATAAGATTTTCCAGATGGTCAATTAAATCAATTGCCAAAATTAATTTATTGTTGGGTTAAATTGATCTTTCCCAAAGTTATTTTGCTCGCCTCTCATTAAAGTGATATCAATGAGACTATTCCTTATGAACATTACTGAATTGTTCAACAACATAATGTGAAATAATGCCATTTCATTATTCACTTGATGATTTTTCTAGATTTCATTAATTTCAGTGCATTAACCAGGAAATATGAAGCCTAATGACAGTTCAATTTCATTTTCATGAAATATTTATCGAAAAGTCTTAAATTGGGTGTGGATGGCGGTAGATGTTTGCTTTTTAATGCAGGTAAATTTAGGAAAAAAAGACAGTTAAAGGATAGCATGAAATCATACAGCATGCTGCATTAGAATTAATATTATGAAGTTGGGAAAAGGATGATTGTATGCGAGTGCTTTTGATCTGCATACTAATAAGACTTCCTCTCATTTTTCAAATTTATTATAACACTAAATGGTGTTTTGAAGCTGCTAGTCTAAAGCTCCCCTGTTACCATTTCATTGATTAACTCCATCAACTTCATTCAATGGGCAAAAATGCTAAATTGTGACATAACATAGTTTCACTTTCATGCAAAAATATGGATGTAATTTATGAATTACTATTTTAGCAGTTTTGTAAAAGTATTAAGAATTAAGTTTTGGTATGCTCCATGCATAAGCATTGAGGTTTTGGCCATCTTTTAGCAAAAACTTAGTTTGTTCATCTAATACAGGACAGAGCATTCAGGCAGCATCCTGTTTTTTCAGAAGTTCACTTAAATCTGTAATCATTTTTTAACATAGTCTAACGGGTAAGGGTATAATTTAGATCAACCCAGGTGCTAATTGCTCCTGCATTCCTTATACCAGACTATAATGATAAAAGGTATTTACACCCTAAGCAATATATTACAGTAACTTAGGTCTAATAGCTTTAGTCCAACATTTGTCTATTAATTACCTTGCTTGTCCTACATTCTGTTAGTCTCCAGCATCCTACTGCCTCTCTCCATCTCTTACATCTACTTGTGCTGCCTTCTTCAAATATCTCCCAAGCTTCTCCCCATGCTTGCCATGCCTGGAACTTTATTGCACATAATTTCTATCCATTTACTTTTTGTTTTCCTCACCCATATCTCTCAAAAGCCTCCTTGTCCCCCTATTGCCTGAATAGCTGTGTCAAAGCCAATCAAAACTACCCTCCATATCAACGTATTCACCAGTCTTTTCTTAACATCTTTATATCCAGTGTCGGCTAAAAACTTCCCCTTGTAGAAGCGTGGTAGATAAATTATCATTTTCTTTTGATCTCCCAACCATTTTACCTATCTTCTTTTAATACAGAGTGCGGTAGCATACTTTGCCGATTTAATTTGAAATTTTCTTCAAATTAGCGAGCTATGCTGCCCTATCCTGCAGTAGTAGTAGTTTTTAGGGGAGGCGACCGACAGCTAAGGTCATTTGCGCCATAGGGGATGGACAGGAAAGGATGAAGGGTGGAGAGAAACCCGGCGTCGGCATTAGCCTACTCTTTACGAAAGGCGCCAAGGGGTCCGCAGCTTAACGTCCCATCCGACGGACGCCGTACTCACTCAAAGTGCCCTCCACAAAACACCTCAAGTAGGGATCGAGATACCTCTGAAAAATATTCAACACCGCCGGGATTTGAACCCGCGCCCTCAGGGTGGGAAGCCAGTACGTTAGCCCCCGCACCATCTCGCATTGCATGAATAGCCAAATTGCATTTCTAAAAAAAATTGTATTTTCCACAAAATACTTGACCGGTATCCATCTTCCAATGAGAAAAAAACCAAGGTAATCAAAGTATATGTGAACAGAAAAAATAGGGAGCCATGGCTGAAAGTTATGTTCTTCCTGGGATTAGTGTTGCCTCAAAAATTTTCTGATGTAATAGTCCAAGTACTAGCCTAATTAAAGACATTGTTCCATATGAAGATCTCTCTTGCAGTCAACAGCAATGTGATGGTTGCAGGAAACAAGCTTTAAACTTTTTGTGGCTTGAGTCCTCGCACCTTCTTGATTTATTGCCCATATATATGTTGTGTGTGGAAAGCAATAGTTCTGCAGGATACCAATCATCACCAACACTTGGTTGGACACCACCAAAGGCTTAGGTGTGCATGGGAAATGCTAGGTACTCAGAAAGGTATCAGTTAAATGTTATATTATGTTTAGGCACACATTTAGCAACAGCATGAACTCCCAAACATCACTTATATTTTTGAAAAATGTTTCCCTCTTAGTGTGCTGTTAGTTAACTATAAAGAATTTATTTTTATCTAAATCTTTTTTTCTTGGAGTTCCTTGGATTTTAATCTAATTTACTTAAATTCTTTATTGTTTGGAGATCCTGAGGATCCTATTTTTTTGTGAATACATAACACATAATGGCCAGTTCAATTTTCAGTACCACTCCATGTTCTTGCCTTCTTCAATAAAACTTATTCTCAATCAGAAAACAATGCAAATATAATTTCATCATCCTGTCATTGGTTTCATTTCTGTCAAAATTAAATTTATAACTATGGTTTAAACTATGTATGTGAAAAGAAAAATCCCTTTTTTATTGGCAATATTTATTATTATAGGTATGAGAGTTCCAGTTTAATTTTGTTGAACTTTGTTTTAAAAAGCAGTTCCTGGGAATGTGAGCAAAACATTGGTTTTTATTAGGGTGCCTAGCATATTTTGTTACTCAGTATTTCATTAACCTGCTCATCAGAACATTTATTTAATATTTAGACCCTATTTTGTTCATAACCACAATAGATCTGTTTTATGAACAACTTGCTATTGTCACGCTGACCTTGATTCCAAAAGAATCAAGCCAGTTTTTTATTGCAATGCATTTATTTGATAGTTTGACCATATTCATTTTTGTCCTTCTAATCTTCCTGTACAATGTATATCTTACCGGAAATTGTAAAATAAATTTTTTATGCAGTAAAAATGAGAAATATTTTGTTTTTGACAAGTTAAGATAATTTATTTCCCGGGAAAAAGAAAAGGTTAAAAAAAAGGTTGGCACATTGTAGATTTTTTAAATTTTTTATTTTGCTCATAAACCATGGACTAGATGGTTACATCATATGAAAAATGTTGATCATTGTGTTGAGGAAACTAACTAGTTGTTGCAAAAGTGAAAATTGAAGTCCAATGGAGCAAAATAATGTAGATTTTAAATGGTTCTAAAATTTATTAAAAAACTGAAGTACTGGCTAATCAAAGGAATATGTAATCATGTCACAATAATTAGTTTGGAATTCCTATGAAAGGAGTGACAACACCATGAGTGAATAAAAGTGCAGTAAATTAAGGAGGGGGGGATGGGAAATAGCACGGAGACAGGTTCGATTTTAATGAAAAATGAAGTTCAAAAGATAATCTGGCTTAAATAGAGAGAGCAAGCATATGCTTCAAAAAGTGAAGAGAGAAACAGAAGCAATAGTAATATTTTATCCATTCAAGTGATTAGTGAAGAGTAAGTCAAATAAAAAAAAATTAACATGAATAGTTAAGCCTTAATCAATGGAAGGGTGACAAAATCGGGTAGCCCCAGGATGAAGATCAACATAGATATGTAAAAAGGATGTTGGTTTATGTTTTTTAAATCAAAGGTGCATTTCAATGAATTATAATTTTAATAGAGCAACAATATTTTTAAAAGAAGAGACAGAAGGGAAAAGTAATTAAGTCAATATTGGAAAACTGTAAAATTATAATTCCATGTTTTTGAATAAAAGGGTATGGTAAAATAAACTAGGGGAAAAGTGGAAAAGAAAGGGAAAAAAATATCCTTAGCTATTTTATGGGAAGAGCGAAGGAAAGGGAGAATCAAACTCCTAAGAAGGAGACAGCAAAGTCACTATGGATCCAGGGGTAAGAGTGTATATTTATATTTCAAAGAGAGCAGTGTGGTGATGTTTAAAGATTGATATTGGGCTGGAGGAAGAAAAAACACCAGTCCAGGGAATTGATGGGGATCAGAAATGCAAAAATATATTAAGTCCAGAATGGCCACATGGTCAGCTTACAACGCTATAGATAAAGCAAAATGTAAAAATATTCCCAGTCCAGAATTGAGTTGGGAATGTGTAAGAATCAGGAACAGCAAAAATATTCCAAGTCGAGAAGAACCATATGTTCAGCATAGAGAGGTGGAGAATAATCACCATTTTTGCAATAAACCTGCATTCCATTAGAGTATTTATAAAATTTGAGATGATAGTTTATTGGGGAAAATAAATTCCTACCCAATAGTGTGAGTTTTAATTGAGTTTATTTGTTAATTAAGGCATAAAGAGAAGATTTAAAAATAATTTCCACTTTGTAGTAGTTCCAGGGTAAGAATCAAGCACTTGGCCTGGGGTCTAAGGGTGGTGGGTGGGCTTGGTAACCCACTCTGTGGTTTGCCTCAGACGAACGGGCCCCCAAAGGTCTCCACTACTGTCTTAATTTGGGGGAGCCTATGCCAAATTTTTTCTTGAATTTTTCAAGGTCGATCGAAGTCCATCTGTACACTATGATTCATGGTATCATCGACATGCTTGCTGAAGTGCTTCCATGAACATGGTAGGGTGTCTCGAGGGTTGCCTATGCATCAAGGACGAGTGATTTGAGTGAAGTCCAAACCCTCATCCTTGAACTGTATGCAACTTCCAAGACACCCTACCAACTTATGGAAGCACTCCAGCAAAAGATGGTACCACTACAAATAAATTCAACATTGCATTAGAGTTCAATTGATTTATTTCACCCTTGGCTTAAATACATTAACCCTAAACATGTAACCAGAAAGAGAAAACAATAAATGAACAGTTATTGCTCATTTTTTACATCTTCGGAAAGAATTCAAATAAATTTCATGTATTAATGAAAATGCTCATCAAGTTTCACTACAGTCAATACACTTCAATTCAACTGAAATTTTTAATACAAAACTTTATCTCTCCAAATGCCAATCCAGGAAGAGTGAGGGTCTTCGGCAAACGGGGCATGTAGAAGATGTCTTTTGAATTCAATGTCCTTGATAATCCAGGCTCTCTTCCAAACACGGCCAATAGGGATGGCACTGTATCTCCTGAGTGCGGCAGCAAAGAGCTGAGTGCCAGTAGCAGGGAGGAGTCGGCTGCCCTCCCCAAGTGCATTTGTATTCTTTCCTGCACCACCCTTCTCGCTTCTGCATCAGAGGGTAGGGGCACTGATCCCATCCACCCAATGCCCATAGCCCAATGGGACATGATACCTGGTGGTGGACAAGGAAAGTGATTTGTTGCAGTTTAGTTATCCAGATCACTTTAACAGTAATAACTAAACTGTCAAAGTGATCTACTTTAGTTATTAGTGACAATGTAAATGGAAGAAGGAGACATTTATGGCTTTTCATTGTTCATTGATGGAAAAGATCATGACACAATTTATAGTTTATTTGTTTTTAATTGTATAGCATATGATAGTTTATGAGTATAATTGTACCAAATTACAAATGTAACATATTTAGACTAATTAAAGATTTGTGAAACTGAGACATCTACTCATTCCCCATTTATTTCTCCAAACCCATTGATATTAACAAAGTCCTTTCCAGTCAAAAATGGCAAATCCTCCACCTGATTACAATAAGGAAAGGATAACTAAAGATTAGCAATAACAGTTAGCAAGATTAAAAAATGACTACTTAAATTTAAAGAGGCCTCGGAGGTCATTGGAATAGATAATTTATAATCCAATGCGCAACCTAATTACTGGGGGAAAATGTATGGAAAGAAATTTTTTGTTAACAAGAATTTGTTTTTACTTGTATCTTTTCTGCAGGTTGGCAAAGGATTTTGGCCAGAAGAATTTAAGATGAATTATAACTATATTCCATAATTGAGTAGCTGTGTGCATGAAAGAGGTAGTAAATAACGGCCTATCTACACTTTGTACATTAAAGCAACACTATTAAGATTAATTTGTAGTAGATCGGAGATAAAAGGAGTTATCAATTAATCAAAAATTGTAGGAATTGACAAGGAATGAGTGGCAATATTTCCAGTTAGAACACTTGCATTGAAATGTAGTAATCGATAAATGTGTGATTAAGAATTTTTTTAATTTTTCCAGGTATGTTGTGATAAAAGAAGTTCATACGAGAACATACAGTGAGGGTGAATGTCAGATATGCATACAATATGTTATTTAATGTAAATCATATTCTATCAGGAAGAATGTTTTCCAAGAGAGATGATAATAATTAGAAAGTGATCACTATTAAATATTCAAGGAACCATTATGTAAAGAAAACATCTATGTAAGTATTTAAACTGCCTAAGTTTAAAAAATATAGCACTGAATATCATCTCCTTATTAAATGCACAGGTGCTGATATAATCATTGGAACTGATAGCTGGTTTTCCTCTGAAATTACAGACAGTGATAATGTCCCTAATTCCTTTTCTGTTGAGAGAAATGAATGATTATATAGAATTCGGGGCAGTGTCTTTATTGTTATTAAGAACTCTAGCATCAACTTGGCAGAAATTCCAGATAATGGTTTTGAAAGTATTTAGTGTTCAATTGAGAGTCCTTAATCCAAAAGAGCCTATGTATGGGCAATTCACAGGCCACTGTATGAGAAGACTCAATTCATTACCAGAAGTAGCAAATTAAAGATTCTTATCCAAAAATAATGAACAATACATAAAAATAATGGATAGTGATACCAATGCCCCTTCTATTGATTGACTTACTTAGTTTTAAAATAGGGGGTAAAGACAAAGATACCCGTAAATTGCTCTCACTTTCATTCAAGTTGGACATCATGCATCAAATTGTTACTTCACCAAATAGGAGCTATAATACTCCTAATTCCTCCTTGACCATGTAAGCGAGGATCCAAATTTTTCAGACAAATGGCTCTCAGGACTTCTTTCTCTTCCCCCGCCTCAAATCTGTACTGAAAAGACGTCACCACAGCTCAGTCACAACTATAAAAATGGTCATGATGAGGGAGCTTAGCAGCATTCCAGGAGACACTTTCCAAAAGGTGTACGAGGCTAGGAACACCCTCTGGCAGTGGTGTGTCAATGCACAAGGGAGCTACTTCAGAGAATTTTGAGTGAATGTATTAGTTTGGGCAAAAAATTTTTAATTGACTCAGTGCTAGTATGTTTGGAACAGACCTTGTATGAGATTCAATGGGAAATAAATGCATGATTAAGGTTGGAAATGCAAACACCATAACATAACCATCCCTATAGAGAGAGGTGAACACCCATTTTCGGCATACTTTGAGCTACCGGTCAACCTTAAGACATTAACATTCAAACTAAGTCTAATATAGTTGTGGTAAAGTCCTGAACAGGGAGTGACCATGCAAAATGGCGCCATTTAGAGAAGAGCTGTTCACTGAACAAATGTTCAAAAAAAGAGCTTTAAAAGGAAACGGCGTAGCTTTTATGAATGCATCTATGGAGAAACTAAAAGAATGTCCAGTTAGAACAATAAGCATTGTGCGCAAAGACCTACACTCCTTCAAAACAAAAATTTTATGAGAATACCTTGAGAAAAATCCAATGTAATTCCAGTCTTACGTGCGGAAATAATAGGTAGGCGCCAAACTGTACATTCCTAAAGGGAGAAAAAGGCAAACCTGTCACAGACAGAGTAAAATAGGCAAAATCTTTCAACTAGTTTTCCCCCAAGCATATATTATTAAGATATATTAGGGCAGAAAACAAGCTTCCTTAACTACTCAGTGAACATATAAGCAATATAACACTGCTCGAGAAAGAAATAGAATGACCGCTTCTTAGAATCGAAGCCAACAAAGCACAAGGTCTAATACCTCCCAAAAGATTGAAAGAATAAGCTAAAGATTGCCCTACCTTTGAAAAGATTTTTTCGTGAATGGATAGAAGAAGGCTTAGCACATCGTGACTGGAATCTCACATAATTCCCATGTATAGAGACAGAAATAATGAGGATCTTTTACAGCCCATATCTTTAACATCAATATCATGATAAGTATTAAACAAATTATTGTCAGTAACGTTATGAGCTTTCTTGAGAGCAGGTAAGCAATAATCTAAGAATCGACAAATTGTAAATGAATATCCTTTGCTTTTTCTCAATGTATTCTGAAGGTATTGACGTACCTCTCAATCTCTATTTACAAACATTCATTGTTACCATAATCGCATATGATTCAATGCAATGTGATTGATATGCTTCCTTACTGGACAAACATCATTTACAAAAGTGATATTATTCGTTAATACCTTTTTAAAATGCTTAATGATATGAAAATAGTTTTTACCCATTATAGTAACCATTATGGCCTAGAATAAATGTCAACTTAGTCAGTGCGTCAACAAAAGTTTATAAACAACCTAAATTCCCAATGCAAAAGTATCAATTTCTCATTTGTGAAAGAACATAATAATCAAATAAAGGTTTTTTATATCACAGTGTCGAGAAAGGGACGGGACTTCGAATTTGCAATTTTTCAGAATAGTACCACCACAGACTACATCATCCCCTCCAACTCCCACCATCACATATCGCATAAGCTTCCCACTTTACATTTCCTACTAAACAGACTGTTGGTTGGCTATTCCTCTCTCCAAAAGTAATTTTGTTAAAGAACTCAAAACGATTAAAGGTTTAGCAATGAAAAATGGCTACAAAGAAAATTTAATTGGCAAAATACTGCAAAGAAAATGTTCCTTTAAAACATTCAATCTTTTGTTCAAAACCAATTAATGTGGAAATAGGTTACAAATGGTGCAAACTCCCATATTATGGATTGATTGCACAAAAGTTAGCCCAGGCGTTAGGGAGCTATTTCACCCACCAAAGGAGAAATAGGAAACGCACAAGGAGAAAGGATTGAAGTAGAGCAATCATACAACATCATAAAGGATAACAACAGTGCATTTCGTGGCACGCATAGCCAGAAGATGAGACGAGCCACATTGGCCTAAACACATTAAAACACGAAATCCCGCACTTCGCCAAGCATCTATGGGAAGAAAATCATGGGAGTGATTTCAACCTGGAACTCTTACACCAGATGGAAAGAGGAATGAGGATGGACAAGTGGGAAGAGCTGGAAATCAGGAATAGTTTAAAAACGGGTCACTTGGTTAACGATTTACTGTTTGAATACCTTTCCCCAATCCTGGAGGTACCCCTTGTCTTCACAGAAAGACTCAACAAACCCCCCACCTCACTGTAAACCAACCAATCACCTTTCCTGACGCTTAACACCCCTCTCCCCCTCCCCATCAACGCCGATCGCAGCCCCACTTTCTTTCCCCTCCTTCTCCCCTCTCTCTCGCCCTCCCCTCCTCCCCTCATAAATGGACTGCGACTCGATTGTACGTGAATAAAGGGCAGTGGAAAGATACATTGTATTCTTCATTTAATTATCATGCACCATTTTGAAACATTGAACGTTTTCATTGTTTCTCATTATAGTTGCTTATTTCACCTTGGCACCTTTTCAACAAGTATAAAGAGCATATAGTCAATTTAAAATTGTCAACCTACAAGAATGAAATATCGGGAAAACTTCAGCACTTCCTCACAAGACTGAAGATCCCATGCCGCTAGTTTGAAGTAAATATCTCGAAGCTTCGATTCTCTGCGTTCGTGAGTCCAGCCGCCCTTGACCGATGGCGCAAGATTGTAACCAACTGTTATGTGAAAGATCCCGTTGAATTACATAGCCATGGAAATTGACTACGATAAATATTACAATATTGTGGTGAAAAGATAATATTAATTTCATATAACTCTGCAGATTCGGTTTATTAAAACCTCGTGTGCTATAAAATGTATTGTGAACAAATTTTTGGAATGGGCATAGAGTTTATTTTCAATAATAACCAGTGTAAAATTGAATTAGAAATAGGTCGATGCCAAGTGATCATTTCAATTAAAAGATAGCTAATTTAATCAATCATTGATTCTATTTAAACAAATTAGATTATGAAACTCCAATAATCAAATGATAAGACGCTTAGAATGACACAAACTTCGACGAACTATTTGGGTCCTCACGAACGTGGTGTATAGAGCTTTGTAAACGTTTCCATTCTTGTATCGAGTGAAACGACATGGGCTATTGCATCTCAAATACATTGCACAATACTAGGACAAAGGCACGTTCAATAGTTAGGTAGTACTAACAGGGTGAAACATTTAACGGCCATTGTGATAATCATGTATATTCTGTCACACAACCCGTATTAGAGAAGAGTAACTGCAAAGAGTTTAGAAATTTTATTCATTACTGGAAATCTAATTATAAATCTTATTCTGGAAAATATTATTTGTAAGGTTTCATCATTAACTGGCAGGTGGCGATTTCGATATTAATTATTTATGGCATATTTTTACGGCAGTGCAGCTCACTTTTTCAGTGTGTAAGATAAAAAATTGCAATCAAGGCTTAGCAATTTCGAAATCAGCCCGCTAGGTAAGAAGTGGAAATGATTTATAAGAAAACAAACTTGATGAGGTCTTGAAGACTAAAAATACATAGATATCATCCTTAATCTATTTACCTATCGTTTTGCAAAAAAATACAGTAAAATTTGAAATTTTAATAGAAGCATTGCATCAAATAAAGAATTTTTAAAAGAGGACGGTGATAAGTTAAGAAATTTGAATAATAATTGTAGAAAGACTAGGAAAGATATTAGCATGCAAAGTAGCTTTTCTATGACACAAAGTCGAAAACATATTCTTCAAGACAAAATAGTAGGATTTAGAGAAGTGAGTTCGTAGGACCGCGGTAAATATCCGGTGGAGTCAATCAAATCAAACCAACACAAGATGCCAAATGTGGTAGGGAATGAGAGAATATTCAGTGGTTGTGTTCAAAAACGGCAGGACAGGTGTGGCACCATGTACTTTGAGGAAGGTGGACACTTATAAAATTTGCACGATAACACATGATAGAACATTAAAATGTTCTAAATTGTTCACTACAAGAAAGACGATCAAGGATGTATGTCCATATAAGAACTTGGCAATGTTAATTAAATTTGGAGCCAATTGAACAATTCTAGGATTTAAAATTCCCATAGGTTGATGGTTAATCATATTTCTTGCACCAAATATGCTTTTAACAAATTATTTGCGATACTCGTATTTCATTTATTATATGCTACATCAAGTATAAATATGTATATGTGTAATTCTCACTAATATTTATTTAAAATACAGACGAAGACAAGTGTTTTGTCGTCTTTCCTGGCCGGAGCTACATCGTCCGCCATCGCCAAAACTGCTGTGGCACCATTAGAATTGGCCAAAATCAACTTCCAGGTATGAATGAACGCTCGTTAGCTTTTTTAACCAATGGTTATCTAGATCTAAATCAATCCCCTGCGAGCCACCAAAAGGATGTGTGGCAGGGGGTGCAGCACCATGTTAACAGAAATAAGTGAATACTGATTTATATAAATACTTTTACGATAGCTGCTTCAAGTTATTTTGCCTTGCAGCTTCATAATTTTGGAAATGTTCAACCATAAATAGCGAATCAAATGGGCAATGAAATGTCAGTATTAATGTGCGAAAGGAGGAATGAGTTTCCGCGTACTCCCATCAATTTTAAAAAACAGTAATCAACCTGAAGGTCGGTTTGGTTGTTGATGGCAGAGTTCACCCACTACTAAGCCTTATACGGCGTGTGAAATTCACACATCATGGTAGGAGGGCCGGTTCCTTTCCCTCTGCCGGTTTTGGTTTCCCAGGAACATCCGGTACCCGAAAAATCACATTGCTTGGGTGAAGCTGCAGGTGTCCTGAGAGGCTTGTCCAGGAATCGAACCCGGGCCCTCCGGTCAGTAGCCAATGCTTTACCCCTGGCCTCTTCAATTTTTATAGTCAAATGATTTTCATCAAGCCTAAAATACCTCATAATTATACTATCTCTGCTCTCAAATAGTATAAAAGGCCACCCACGTTTAGCATTTTCTCGTTATCACCGTTCTCGGAGAGTTCATAGCCATCTTCCCTGCCCATCATCCGAAAATAGTCATACCATCAAATACCTCGTTTTTACATTCTTTATCCGACAGATTTTTTTAAATCATTACTGTTCTAATATCTTCTTGTCGTACTTTCATCAAACACATCCTTGCTCCCGTCCTTAATATTTCCGTATCCAAAACTTTTAATTTACTTTTCACGTGTCCACTCAAAGTCAGGCTCTAAGCCCCTGTGCCCTCGAACACTCTCTGCAAGATTGTCTATTTCTAATCCTCAGATTATAACTTTTACAAATAATCTCTAACCTGAAGCACTCCTGTATTCTACGTCATATTCAACCCATCCACATACGTTTGTGAAAAACGGAGATTAACCACAGAACTAGTCTTCCTGCCTCGCGTCCTCCTTGAGGAAGATCGATATCCTGTCCATCTCCCCAATACATACCTGATATTACCTTATTTAAAGTTGCCAATTTCTTCCTCCTTCGAAGACCTCCCGTAACCTTTATATTGTGATTTGATCATCCCGCCTGCTCTGGACAATCTGTAACCGACCATCTACGAAGAGAAATAGAATATTGTTCCTTGCCTAAAAGATACGTCAGTAACTCCAAATAGATGAAATTGTACCAAAAACATCTGCATATTGGTGACATTTTTAAAGCATTTTTTAGAATAGGTTTGTTTATGACACAATACAAATAATGAACCTCGATGTTCCGCAAACCGAAACGTTTCCTGCCTTGAATCAGGTGTCCGACATGAGCTTCACTACGAAGAACATGGTGGCGTTCCTGTCGAAGACCGCTCGGGAAGATGGACCCAGAGCTCCTTGGCGGGGGAACACAGCGACTATAGCGAGAATCTTCCCTTCCTCTGGCATCGCCTTTGCGGCCAAAGATGCCTTCAAGCACCTTTTAAACGTGGACCGGCAGCCGGACGAAGAGTAAGCGCCCGACCTCTTTGTCTAAAGAAAACATAAGAGTACTCAGAAATACCCGTAACTTCACTGCTAGTGCCGAAATATATTTCCAACTTAATGCATAATTCAAAACGCAACTTCTTTCTAATGGAACAAAATTGATTCAAGGAATTTCAAAAAGGGTCTATGTGGAAACATTTAACGGAGAGGAAAACAAAGGAGTGCCAGGAGGCGGTGCAAATTTTAAGACTCATTCATTCTGAAGTATAGATAAAAGTGAAGCGTATGAATGAGTTTCGTTATGCTAAAATTGTTTTAGGCTAATTTCTGCCAAGGTTGTTTTTCCCAGGAACAAGAAGATGATAACATAGGAGCAAATTAAGGGCGCTAGGTCTAGATTTTCTTCAACAAGTACTTGCGGAGAGTTTTTTTTTCGCTATGCGGAAAGTTACCTCATTTTTTTGGGAAGACGACTGTATGCAACATTAAATTCTAAGCACTTTGATGAAAGATGGAATTTTGAAAGGAGGCCATCAATAAGAGAGGACGAATAGGAAAAATACGCCTTGTTAAAAAATGGAAATTTCACAGAGATGGATGAGAGCGAGTTTTATCTATAGTGCTAGTTTGGTGTATAGATATGGAAAGATTAGAAGTCAGTACAGTTTAGCGTTTGCCCTTCAGGAAATTACATTAAAAGGTAGATTTCCAAATAATGATAAATGATATCTACAATCACATTAAAATATGTAAGAAAATTTAATCTTAGCATTAATATCAAACATATTTCGGTATCAAATATGTAACGTGTAAACTCCTTTAGAAGAACAGCAATTCATTTTTAATTCCGTAATAATGAATGATAAAAATATTTTCCTTAACCCTTTTAATCAAATGCCTTGTTTTCAAATCACGACTGGTGGACTTAATGATACAACTTCCGCTTTATTTAAATAACAAGATTATCAAATTTCGTTACATAATTATGCCCATGTCATACCATTTATATTCTTAGATTTCAGGATAAATTGAAGTTTTTGAAATATAATCTTCTTACTGGACGATTTAATTTTAATGGTATGGTTTGGATGGAAAAAGGGACTGCCGCAGTCCCAATCGTGCCCGAATTCAAGCCGAATTATTATTATTAATAAGGGCCAAGCCAGCCCGGGGATTCCTGGCGGGCGCAATGGCTGGTATGCTGGCCCACACAGCAACCTATCCCCTAGACGTGGCAAGGACGACGATGGTAGTCTCCAGCCCTAAAATTTATGGAACTCTCTCTCAGGTAACCAGCAATCGTTCAGGCCCTCAACAATAATTCATGGAAAAAACGGCGTTCGTGAAATCAATGAATTTGGTAATATAAAATCATAGACTAAAAATCTTAATAATAATATGGTAGACTGAAGCTAAAAGCCCATATCTTTTTAATTTATAAGTTTAAAATTCACTTATTTTCTATTACAACAGGCCATTCGAGGGACCATGAAAAAGGAGGGATTCCGGGGCCTCTACGCAGGGTATTCTGCATCGCTCATCGGTGTTGTTCCCAATGCAGCAATCCGTTTTGGAATGTATGGCCTGCTTAAACAAGTGTATGTCGGTACGGTAATTACAAAACAGATATCTGTTTCATGAGAAAACTTATTCAATATATTTTTGCTTAATATTTTTTCTTTTCAAACATTTATTTTTCTTACACCACTAAAGGATACGTAGTTTATGAGAAGGCTTTCACAGATGAGGTTGTGTAGATTCAATAACGTTTTAAAAGTAGGAAGGTATAGACTGGAAACAAAGAAGCCGGATTGAAACCCAGTGCATGACTCAACCGGAAGATTTCAAGGGTAGCAAGTAGTATAAAAGATTAGGAAGTGCAGATAAATGGTGTAAGCAGAAATGGTTTTTTTTGAAGAAATGGAATTAGGGTATGGAGTCACGGTAAAACAACATGGTTGGAATGCATGGAGATAGTAATTGAGTCCCGTAGGAGGAAAGATCTAGGAATTACGAGTATTTGTTTTAAATGCCACAATTACGTAGATATCCCTGGAAAATGTCCGATATTTCTAAAAATCAGTTGGACTTTGGAAAGATCAGGCACTGATTTAAGAACGGCCAGTTTGATCCGTGCAGTTTCTCTGGAGCGAGTAAGGTTGGAAAAGAAACAAAAGTAGTACTGAAGAAAGTTAACGTCAATTTCAAAAGGATGAAAAGTGAAGACGTTTGAGAAAAAGGAGAAGGAAATCATGAAGCCGAACTACAACAAAACGAGTATCAACAAGCTGAAAGAATAATATGGAAGAGGAAGGGAGTTAGATTCTAAAGCAGAAAAATAAAACTTTAAAAAAAGAGATACGGATCAATCGGTACAGCCAAAGGAAAGGAAAAGGAATGTCATTGGCTACGGAAGAGAAGATTAGAAATATGGAGAAAAAAGTGGTCGATAAATGGAAACATAAATAAGATAGAAGAAAGTACAGAGGTTTAAACAATACTTTGAGGTGGGAAATCAATAGGACGACATAAGTGAGGGGATCACGCAGTGAGGGGGCACGGAAAGTTTATAAGGGAAGGGTTGAATCTTTGTGCAAAATATTCCAGATATATGGAAAGCATGTACAGATAACTACATTCTAAATTAATTAAGTCAATTATCTTAGAAATAGAATATGAGTAGAACGAGGACAGCTTAGTTCCAGGCATAATTCATAATCAATGGCGAAATAAGAATGGTAATGGGAATTGATATCATTAAAGGCCGATGAGATTAATAATACTCCCACGAAGCTACATAAAGGTTTAGGAATACGTAAGAGGAAGAGTTTTTACTGACTGATTCCTATAGCTGATGAAGGAGGATTGTTTTCCGAAAGATCCAATCAGTCGAGTGTTAGCTCATGTAAATAAAAGGAAACACACATATTATGTAGATTTAAAAAAAAATTCTTTTCCAATGCCGTTTAAGTGAATTAGAGGAAGAAAAGAATGACATATGCTTACTAAGGAGATGACTGAGGTTACCAAAAAAGTGGAGCATCGAATTCAATCGGGATAAATTTCTTAGTTTCGCCGACTTCAAGAAGACGGTCTGTAGGACGATTATAGAAGAATTTACGCAGCCGTAAAACTAGGGGCGATATGAAGGAATGGGAGATTAATACAACCCATATCATTTCTCAAAAGCTTCAAATCTGTTTGTTTATAGAAAGAATAATTCCGTTAGGCAAAGAGGCTTTATAAAGAGGAGGGAATTGTAAATAAGGATGCTGTGCAATATGCTAGAGGATGGAAAAAATGAAATAAAAGGAAATAAAGACTACAGATGAATGCGAGGCATAGCAGGGTAAATTAAGATATTTTTGGTTGTATTCAAAGAGGCAGTGCATACAGCGATTTTTCTTTGGCGATTAAATGATAAAGACTATGATAGGGAAGAGGGCATTAGGCAAGTGAGCACGGAGTGGAAATAGAAGAAGCAATTCGTACGGAATGAATTGAAGAAATAAGTGGGGGAATTTAAGAAAAGTTAATTTTAGTAGGAATGCTAGATAATGTATCGTTGAACCGTCTTATTGTCTGTGTCAATTTAAAAACTATCTGAAACGGTAAAATACGGCTATTATATAATAATGCGAATAGAACTGTGAGATCAGAGTTTACTGCACCCTAAGGTCGGAGTTTGACACATAAAAAACCAATTACAATCATGACAGACCTGAAATTCACTAATTAAAAAGACATTGGGAGTGTTTGACTGGGTCCAGGTATAAAATATTTAATGAACAGTAGGTGAAAATTTAATGTAGAGCGTACGATGGGAAGTTAGACATGCAGCATTACTTAGGTTTCCGATGTAACATTAAACTATCTCGACTGGTTGAGTACCTTTATTAATAGTCCCTCGAACTTTGCATATTTACGCAAAACCTTAATTTAAGTGCAGAAACACTTTAAAGATTATCTCTAGATTTGTAAAAAAGAAGCCACCAGAAGACAGCTTGACGAAGATTTTTAAATAAACATTTTGGAAACTCATTTATTCACAAAGTAAGAAGTCAAGACCTAGGTAATTAGAACGGTAAAGAATCTCCAGCTTTTATGCTTCTCCGAGGGAATCTTTATGCTTTGAATTATAAGGCAGAATCATCCAAAAGGATACAATGAATTAACAAGAGAGTTAGAAAATGTCACCAACCTATCCAGGTGCTCTTTCTTTCCCCCACACAACACGTCGTTTGCACTGCAGGATCGAGTTTACGGAGGTTAAGGTTTGATTTATTTTTTCGAAAACAAAACTGTGTGAGTAACATTATAAACCACCAACTCCCACCACAACCTCCCAACCACACACCCAAGAGAATGGTACACAATGCCACCACTAATTTGCTGGCGTCATTTCATTTAGTTCATTTTTAAACTCTTTTCCCTTTTAGCAATGATCTTCAGTAGAAGCCTGGCGGAATAATATAACGTGTTTCTGTTTCAATAGCACGCAAGGGGACGGAGTTAAACCCCATACAGCAGGGGGCTTGCGGTGCCGCGTCCGGTGCGACGGGTATGTTATTTACATACCCGTTGGAGGTCGTCCGAAGACATCAACAAATGGCTGCTCTTAAGGAGGAGAAGAAGAAAAATTTCGTTGACACTATCAAGGCCATTGCCATGTAGGTGTTATAATTTATAAAGTATTATTCTTCAAATTAGTTTAACGAACCTTGACATATGTCTTACCACAGACATGTAGATTGCTCAAAGCACAAAAAACTACTATTTCTAGAGGCCTTGGTTAGGCATTATGCCATCGCAAGCTTTTGAAAATTATCACCCATAGTTTATTTCGTACGCTTAGCTTCCGATTGAATACAGTAATTTCATGTTAACTTTCTCCTTCCTTCGCCCTGCAGAAAAGAAGGGACCTGGAGAGGCCTCTATAAGGGGGTCTCCATAAACTGTCTGATTGGACCTCTTCAGGCAGGGGTGGCCTTCGCGGGGTTCGAGAATGCCAAGGAGTTCATGCAAAAATTACTATCATGAGGTAATGTAGCTGGTTATAACCTATTACATAACCTGTATATTATGAATGTTCGGTCATATTAAACACTCATTTAGCGATATCCAAGGTAATTGAAAATTTGTTCGCCATTGCACCATTATTCGTCGGTCATAAATCATACGAATGTTTCCAATGCATCTCTTGTTCCCACGGTGATAAATCCGAAATATACAGGCGTAAAGATTCGCACACGAGCCCTCGTTTTGGGAAGCGAAAAATCAGCCATCTCAACAAACGGATCCCCATGCCAAAGAACAAGGAATTACATTTGAGGGATATTGTAATCAATTTATGAGGGAGCATAAATTCATTTCCACTTAATTGTGAAGAATCATAACTATGTATGTAAGTTTAGCGTAACTTGCAATGTTTTATTGTTTATAATTCAGCATGAAGTCCCATAAAATTGATCCTAGGACCATAGGCTTCATTATGCCCATCATTTTAGGATTTCAGTGATATGAGATGTTAAAGTAGGTGATGCATGGAAATGTGTACACATTAGCTAGCGTGAGAGGCTAGTGAAAATTAAACGCTTGGCCGGTTAAGATTGCCATTGAATGGAGTGAAAGCGTTTTTAAAAGTACAAGCAAAAGAATGTGAATAATCTGAATATGCTGAACCTATTGGTATCCTTATTTCTGCTTTTGAATGACTCTTAGAAGAGTAAAACTGGATAGAGGTCATCAAACGAATTACGGCAATTCAGTCGATAAGGCTAGAGCAATATGAGCACTGATAGATTTGCATGGTTTTAGGGCAATTTAAAGAATGCAGGTTTTTAAAGCAACATCAAATTGTTCATTTGTTTGACATTAGCCATATTACTCTCAAGAGATTGATTTAATTCTCGTTTTTCATGCCGTTCCAGGGTCTTGTTAGGAATGTACTCCACCCGCCTCGATGACATTCGCTCCGATGAGCGCGTGGAATAGGCCCGGAGGTCCCCTAAGGGGACCGAAGGGGAATCGCCACGTAAAACAAAAGATAACGAGCCGATAGCGCGGCCTCCTGGGCTCGGCATGGAATAGCGCTGCTTCTTACGAATGCTTGCGATGAGAGCGAATGGTCAATATGATTCGAGTGGGAACACTGAACTGATTTCAACCTTATATTTTATGCATGTTCGATCCTATTACTCACTCGATTAGTGATATCCTGGGTATTTTAAAAATTTTCCCACCTTTGCACCATTATTCGTCGGTCATAAATTAAACGAATATGTTTCCTATGCATCCTATGTTCCCACGGTGACGTATTCGAAATATACAGGCGTCATGATTCGAACACAAGCCCTCGTAATCGGTAGCCAAAAACCAGCCTGCTCAACAAACGGATCCCCATGCCAAAGAACAAGGAATTAAATTTAGTGAGCACTTAAATTAATTTATGAGTTGGCATAAATTCATTTCCACTTAATTGTAAAGAATCATAGGTTTGTAAGTCTGGCGGAACTTACAATGTTTTATTGTTTACAATTCAGCACGAAGTCCCATATAGGTGTAAGAAGTTTAGTTATAAAAATTATTTGTCAAGTTTCAAAGAAAATGGCTCGAAAAAATGATGCACCAATAAATTTTCAATGTTGTTGAAATTAAAGGAAAGATACGGAATTTGAATTTTTCTTACCTCAGAACTTCCTAACCGCTTAATGCCTTCCGTATTCGTCTCTCCACGCCAAAGTACGAGAAATGGCGTGGGCATGCATTCAAGTTGAGAAAGCATCCCTGGAAGGCTACCGAATGCGTAAATGTATATCGTCTTCACATTTACAAGAAGAAAAAGGAAAGAAAAATGTAAGAAATCCAATGGGAAACAAAGGCTAAATTAAGATGGGAAATGCAAACATCATTACAATAACCATCGCTAAGGAGTATATGAGAGGAGGATACTAACTAAGTCTACGATATTTGTTAAAACATTTATGTTAGTATCCCGCACAGAAAGTCACCACTCACAACGGTAGCATAAAGAGAAGAGCTGTTCACTGAGCAAATGTTCAACTTTTCGTTCAGAGGCCCGAAGCGATTCACTTTTACATTTTACTGCATAGTGTATGATAAAGAATATTATACAGGAATGCAAATTACACCCATGAATGTGCACAAAACACAAACCTTTAAGACGTCAAAGGCTAAACACTTTGTAACTAGATCGTTAAGATATCAAAGGCAATGTCACCCCAAGATGAAAAATATATGGAACGATACTTTTCATCTTGGAGTGAGCGTCTAGCAACAAAAGGTATGAGATTAATTATGGTTATTAAAATATCTAGAGTGAATTTCAAGGAGGAATTTCGGATAGCTTAAAGGGGAATCAAAATAAATAATTAGCTACAAATTTAAACGAGATTCGAAAAGCATTACCATTAGGGCGAAAATGGAGAAGCAATTTTACCCTTGGCATTTCGCTTCAAGCTTACGACAAAGTACCTCATAGTAAACCACTCAAGAAGCTATAAGCCTATGGCATACATGCAAATATCCTGGATTGGATCCAAGACTTTCTGAATGGTCGAGTACAAAGAGTATGATAGTCATAGCTAGAGTTAGCTCTAATTCAGCAGGAGTCACTTCAGGTGTTCCCCAGGGAAGTGTTATCGGACCTTTTTTTATTCCTTCTTTACGTTAACGACATTAACTCCATAGAAAATAGTAAGATACGTTACTTTGCCGATGATGCAGTGGTTTACGGGGATATCCGTAGTTCTGAGGATGAAGCAGATTTAGCAGATCCACTAATTTCCATCCAACGCTAGTGCGATACTTGACCATTAGAATAAAACTTTAAAAAGTGCGTAGTGATGAATTTTTGTAAAGATAAAAATTCCCCCTCCGAACGCCTGCTGCGTCAGGAAATAGAAAGTGTAGGTTCGATTAAATACTTGAGCGTTGCCCTCACTCACAAACTCTCCTGGTTGAAGCATTTACGGGGAACATGTGGACAAGCTAAAAAAAATTAGGATTTGTTAGAATAGAGTTCGGTAACTGTGACAAAAAAGTTAAAGAGAAATGTTAACTTTTGCTAGTTACACCTCATTTAGAACATGCTGCTAGTATATGGGATCTTCATTAAGTTTTAAGCGTACATCAGATAAACGTATTTTAGATGTAATTTTTCCCACATAAGGGATCAGAATAACGTTTTTCGACCGCGCTAGAGAGGAAAAGTATTTTGGGTCAAAATATTCAAGTGAGTAAACCCGCCCCCGTCACACACCCTAGTATGGTTGCAGTGTATTATGTAAATGCAAAACAACGTATGAAAGGGAATTAGTAGAGAGCATAGCGTTAGGAAACGCGATGCTTTCCAAAAAAAACATTTACCTATGCTATTTTTTCCAAAAAATATATTTTCGACCCACCAAGCTTTTAAAGTGGCATTTCGTTTTGCTGCTTATGAATTTGACATTCTTTCGACAAGACGCTGACGTGGAGTATCATCATACCTGAATCTTGGTTAGTAACAATTTGCATGTGCAAAGTCTATAGGGGAAGCAAATAGGGGACATAGGGCTAGGGAAGAGGTAACTCTTCCCTAGCCCTATGTCCCCTATTTAGTGAGGTTGTGCATAATTTATGTGGTAAGTAGTGGATTTCAGAGATGTATGGGTAATCTTTTATCGGTGGATAATATATCGTATTATGTAACAGGCATACCTACACTTACATCATATTTACACAAACGGTAAAAGATTATCAGTAACTTTGGAGATGTTCCTCAACTCAAAATTTTTGGAATCCGTAAACAATAGAAAATTCGTCTTATTGAGGGAATAATTTCTTAAGATAAAATTAATGGATATATTGAAATACTGTCCTTTACAACATTGCAATTAATTGCTGTTAACCCCCAAACTGCTAAATTATTTAGTTGTAAATGACATTCTGTAAATGAGGAAGTTATTGCCTTGGTGACATCCTTTCTGACAAGTAGAGAGAGGAATGAGAGGCGCACTATAAAATAATAAATATACCTCACCACCATTTCGATGGTGCCAAAGCATTTATAGACAGGTACGGTTTGGCCACGAAATTACTGCGTAACTAATCACGGTGAAGAAAGTTGGAAGTGAATTTGGGGATGGTAAGTGGAGAAGTAGTGAATAAGGGAAGGAAGGGGAATCCATGAGGATAATAGAATAGGAGGAAACAATGGCGTCCAGGTCTGAATGTATACTACTTCGTCAGATTTGCGGACGAAAATGCATTCGTAGGTGTCGAGGAGATTTTGTAAGAAACGTTAGTCTCCGGGAAATATAAGAGGTTAGTATCTTTTATGTTTCGTAATGTTGGATTGTTAAGGTCAATAGATTGTAAGGGTGATGTTAAATGATGTTTGAATCTATCGAGGAGTTGACATATGGTTTCCGAAGTATATATTTTGGCGCAAGATGTGGTGTACTCAACTTCAAACACACACGGAATTTAGAAAGGGTTGGGTAAAATTTGACGTGGGGAAGAGCAACTTTGAATTTGTTCGACAGAAAGACTGACCTGTCAGGGCGTTCAAAAGTAGATGAAAGGCCTTGGATTTAAGAAGTTTAACAAAGCAGTTTAACGTGTTGTTATCAAGAGTGGGAAAGTGGACTTATGAAAGTTGCCTGCTGCGTTTCGATAATGCTCCACCATTCCAAGGGGTCAGCCATAAAAAACGCTTTGCAATTATTTATCGAACAGCAATATTACAAAGAGCGTACAAAAGCCAATCATCGTGCATTATATACCTTATACAATGGGTCTCGATTGTCAAGACTCAAGACAAATAATTTCAAAGCCGCGGAAATTAAGTTAAGAATCAAAGTCTCGGCGAAAGATGGTTATAGCTTAGCTTGTGAGGCTAAAGACCAGCTCCGCTCAAGCCAATCAGTGTCAACCAACTACTGCTATCAGAACTCGCACCAGTTGCGAGACATAGGCTACAAGACTCGACCTCGAGACTAATGACCCATTGTAGAACGACCTTTACGTATACATACCGTTTTCGTGCTTGAATAACGTTGCGACGCTGGAGCAAGTTCTTTCGCCGACACGCAATTTCATGACCGATAACTGCAAATACTGAACAACCACCACACTAGAACATCGATGCAAACTGCGCTATACTTTTTCCGGTTTCGCGATAGCGCTTGGTCGCATACTATGGAAGCGAAGTTGAAATACACCATCGCAGATACACAACATTATACACAAAAGCGGTGATATGTAATAGTCGCACGACAATCCAATCGTTTCACACACGTCTTCGAAAGTGAACTCCTAAACAACAACACTGTCTGTGAGCAGAAGACCGACTGTGCGGAGCGAAGAACTGTGAATAAATGGCCTTTCTCTCTCGGGTCAAAATGAGCCTCATGTCCATATTAATTGGTCGTAAGGTTACACTTGATCGTTGTCTACGGCGGATAACTTCCCTTTGAATCAAGTGTACCCAGACTTAACCTTTTCCGAGAAACACGGCGTCAATGTGTTACTCACTCGTATCTCTGCGAAGAGGCATCGAACAAGGTAGAACACTTTCAAGACCAACTCTCAAAGGAGAATATCGGAGATGCAGAAGGGGTGAGTTATTGTGGCCCTGGCAACCCGGGCTGATTTCATACTTCATAAATAATGTTGCGCCCCAATTCCTTTTTAACCTGACATGTTTTCGGACCCCCAGAATTTAAACCCTGTGAAGACTTCCCACTTCTCTCTCTCACCAACCACCTCCCGTATCCCTCAGAACGGTGAGGACCTGGAAGTAAAGCCTTGGGAAATATATAATGGCAGCCTTGCATGCTGCCCTAGAAAGAAAGTTCTTTGTTTACATCTGGAGAGTGAACAAGAGCCTGATAAGAGTACTTCGAGGAGCTTGAATTGTTAAAACATGAAATGAAAAACTTGCTAGAAGTGGTCATAATAAAGAACTAGGATGGGAATTACTCGTGTGAAGGCTTAAACAAGGGAGAATTCATTTGTAAACCTCGAAATAAGAAATGCTTGAAGTGGATAAATGCTATTTTAATACATAATCCAACGTTAACTTCTTCCACTGAAAACGTCTGACGTAGTCCAGGCCTCTAACGTAAATTGGAGCAAATATATTTTCTGAAGATATTAATAATACAAGCACCATTAGATTGAACAAGAGATACATAAATATAGCATGCGAGAGATGACCATTAGAATGGAAAATATTAGAATAACATTTTAAACGGAAACGATATGGAGAATAAATCTCACATCGCAGTTTCACAGAAATGACCCTATGATTGGTAGCATGTATAACTCAACAATGATCAAGTTCTTCACTTTTGCTTTAACTTCTACCGGTAATATTCCATCCATTGCTTGCTCTATGTTTATTATGTTTCTTCCTACCTTTTTATTCAATGCTATCGCAATCCCTCGATGGTGCTCATCCCCTACACTGTATGTTATTACTATCACTCCAGTAATTCCCGCTATCCTTCCATCTCACCTCTCACAGGCCTCAAATATCTCTATTTCCTCTTTCCATCTCTCGCTTAGTATTATCTAATTTTCCTGTCCTCAACATTGCCCTAACATTCCAATTTTCTAGGGTAACTGATTTAGTCTTCTTCTGCATCATCTGTGCTGTCAGTTTTGCTTTGCTAGGATTTTTGTCTAATGATGACCATTTGGGACTTCCTGATTGTTTTGAAAAGTGGAAGTGGCACCGGAATAAGCGTGTGAGGTCTAAGTGGAATACTTCAACCAGGACTAAGTCCTCATTTTTCTAGGGAGGCTATTTTTCTCTATTTATTGCATGACCGGATCCTTTCCGGACAGACCTCATACATCTCTGATAATTATGGCATATGTATGCAACCTCCACACTCAAACAGCCACGCCTCCTCAGAGGCCTTGGAGAAGAAAATGGCCTTGTGCCGGCCAGATAAGCATTTACTGCAACTTATTTCATGCATTCCCCTCCCATGTAAAAATCTGACCAACCTACCCCTGAATTCACTTCACATACTTGAACATCATGGTTTGTAGAACTGGTATATGCACCTGGTGTCTTTTTTCCAATACCTTCTTTCTACACCATGACAAACCAGACCCTGTAGAAATTTGAAGAATGCAGAAAAACGGATGCAAAAGATACGGCAGGTGGAAATTGAATTTTGAAGACTGAAATAGGGCTGAATTTGGGGAAGTGAGATGGAAGAAGGAAAATTTGGGCATTTTGGAGGAGTTACATGGACAAATTGCAAAATTAATCAACAGAGCAACATCCAATCTAAAATTGTGTTCTCTATACTTAGAAATCAAGGTGAGTGATTAGGATAATTAGTTATAGCATACCATAATTTGCACATCAATTGTCTCAAAAAAATCAAATTGACGAAGTTTATTTAATCCCTCAAAATTTAAACAAGGAAATGATTTACATAACTTTTTTTATATATAAATGTACAATAAATTTTTTACTGGGTGTGAGGCCATTCAACAAAATAGCATTCCTCCAAGGATTTCACTTTCAGATTGGTCAAGATTTCACATAGATCAAGTAATAAAAGAAAATTATTTATTATTATCAATTTTTTTTTATTAAAATAAAAGTTACAGAGTCAAATAAATACAAAACTCAAAAGTTACAACCTCTCATTTGTGTATTTTTTCACATCTCAAAAAGCCTCTCATATATCAAAGTGCATGAAATCCATATAGTTAATTAATATCAGAAAGTTTTATGAAATTAATAAATCAAAATAATGTATGTTTACAAAAAATGTATTTATTCTAAAACAGCATACGTCATTCTTTTTCCACTCATAAGCCTCATTTCAGACTTACAGATAAAAAATAACACAGAATATGTTGAAGTTTGAACTAACTTGGTTGCCGGTGTTAGGTATCTTTCTCCATGTCCATTCCACTGCAAGACTTCTGTAAATTCCCTAATTGGAGCAAATGGTTTTATTGAAAGAAAAGCAGTACTCTTACATTCCATCCTAAATATCTTATTCATATGCTAATTTAACTAAGAGAATCTTCTGGTTACATTCAATATTCAACTGAAAACCTTCTAACTTCATGCTTGTTTATTTATAAATTAAATAATTTAAACAAGATGAAAATCCTTACTTATGAAAACATCAATTTAACAAACTATATGTGCCCACAGCATATTCACCAAGTTCAATAAAACTACCATTGTAAACAAAGCAATCACTGCTGTAAACTCAGTAGTGAAGAAAACTCGCAAAAGTACCTGCAGGAAGTAGTAATATTTTTAAAAGTTATATCCCATTTTACATGTAGTCATAGTCAACAAATAAATAACTTTAAAATAATTCTTAAATGTAACTATTAAAAATTTCTTTCTCTGTAGCTTTTCCAATGTTTTATGGGATGGATGCTCTTATCCATCTTATTAAGGCTATAGCAGGATAATATGGTAAAATCTGCACTGCACTGGATTCTTATTTGGGAATGGGCACTTGAAAGTAAATATTTAGAAACCCCTTAGCCAAATTTTTTGCTCCCTAGGTGGCCCCAGGAGAATGAATGTCTAATTTTTAGTTTAATTAAAATTATACTAGTTTAATAAAAATTAACTTAATTTTTTGAGTTTACACTTTCTCATTAGAAAGTTTGTTTAACAGCTATTTACTACTATCAAGTCATTACTGAATCAATAGTCCTCTATTTTAACAATTTTCTTTTTTTACATTTTCTAATTAACTAGCCATTTTTAATATTCGTGTTTCTACCAGGGTATGGTAGTCCTATATATTGTATTTCTATGCACACATGTGTTTTATTTCTCTATTGCATTTAACTTATCCTTGTTCTAGTCTTATAATATATTTGACAAAACAGGGTATCATAGTCTTTCATAATTTTTCTCAAGAATAATATTTGCAATAAAATATCAAAAATCGTTATTTATTGACATGCAGTTGAGTTTATGGGCTAAAAACATGGCGGAAAATACCAAAAAAATGGGTTTTTGCAAATTTTGAGAGATGTTCCGGAGAGAAAATGGTAAATCTAACCCTGCCATTCAACAGAACGGTAAAAAATACACGAAAATTAATTATTTAGAAATTTGTGAAAAATTACCTACATAACCTAAAATTTCTTTGAAAAATTCAAATATTTTTCCTGAGCTCAATTTTGATCCAAAAAATCTGAGAAAAATCAAAATGTTTTAGGGCATAAAAATGTATGTTCATGAATTATTTTAGATTTTTTAAAGCAAAGGATCGCTCAGGAAAATTTTTATTCAAATAAACACATTTTTTGTGATAGGAGACACCTGGGGCCACCTAGAGAGCTAAAAAATTTGGCTAAAGGGTTTCTAAATATTACTTTCAAGTGCCCAATCTCAAATAAGAATTCAGTCGAGTGCAGATTTTACCATCTTATCCTGCTATAGCCTTTCAAAGCCATAGGAATTTATTTGGACATGCACACAAGATCAAGCAGTAATTCCTCGGAATACATAATAGGAAAATTGTACATTAGAAAAAAATATTCCAATAAGGCACATGCCTTAATTCTTCTTGGGAGATATTTTTTTAACAAAAACTGTCAATACAGAAATAAAGTCTGTATCACATAATACATATGTAATTTATAAACTTCATGTGGTTTGCTGTTAAGTCGTTTTTATTGCTTAAAAGTTTCACTCGGGTTCAAATTTAAATTTTTTCAAAATTTCTAACATTTAATAGCAATACTACTATGAATTACAGGGATTTACTGCAATCAAGCCCAAGAGAGAATTAATTATGTCTTATTATGAATTAAGAAAGTCAATTAAATTATGGAAATTCAAAGAATCGACTATTATGTAATGTCCTCTGAAATTTAAGAGAGTTTAAATCAAATGAATGAAGCCACAATATATTTCCATTTACAGGAGCTGCAGATAATGTAGCAGAGCGTTGCTCTTTTTCCTGCTGGCAGACTGGCAACATATTGACATGAGTGCCACTACAGTTTTCAGACCAAAAACCAATCAGTTACATCCTTAGAAATGAAAATATTCTTACACTAATATCAATAAAGGTGACTTTGATTGTCTCAATAAATGACTTCGGTCAATAAAAATGAAATGTAAAATTTTACATTAATGAGTGACCTATGACCCTGGCAACAAGAAAATTAATAAAGCTTTTAATCTGCATGTGATGAAAACATGGCTTAATATGGTGATCTGAACAGAGAAAATGCTGTGGATATAGCAATAAATCTATTGACTCAAAAAATGTACACTAAAGAAGCAAAGGTCATCAACATACTTGTAATAGCTAAAAGTGAAGGTGCTATGTGCATTAAATGGTGCATTGCACTGATGATTACAGAAAGATTATGCATAAGATTTTCAAATCTGTTATGGAGTAAAACAATAACAACATGTATGAAATAAAACAATGCCTGACACATGGATCAAAAACCCTTTTGCCCTAGGTAGACCAAAGGATAAACATAGAGGCAATTCATGGACATTTCAGTCAAAATTCAACAATATTTCTTTACATAGCCAAACCAACTTCTCATGACTATTTTTTGGCCTACTTACATTTTCAGGTGAGATTTTTTGGTTCCTAAGCATTCTCAGAAAGGAATAAAAAGAGAATAATTATTGTACACTCAAAGTTCTTAATGACCACAATCTGGATCCTTCTGAAATAGAGTTAAGTTCAGTGAGCTTCAGTGCAAAATTACCTACACATAAACTGGAAATATTGATAAATCAAAAATCTATAGATAACCTTAAATTATTATGCATATTATAACTAATGATCTGAAATGAAAAAGAAAGTCGTAACTTCAAAATCTTCGAAGATGTGAAAATAAACAAAACAAAATACTTTTGAAATTCCAAAATTCATGTACTGACCTATCAAGAGCTTCTGTCTAAAGAAAATTGACCTTTTTTACATTGCTTTCACCTATATGCTCGCTAATTCAACTGTGTGCATATAGGTGGGAAGTATTTGCCTATTTCATAGATTCCGAAAAGGTGTTTATTAGAGTGAATTGAGAAAACTAATGAATATATTGCAAAAAATTGGAGTAGATTGGAGGGACAGGAAAATAATCTGCAACCTGTACAAGTCTTAGACCGCTCAGGTGCCAGTGGTGGATGGAAATTCCAGATGGACAGTGCTAGGAAGAGGAGTAGGGTAGGATTGTCCAGTATCACAGCTGCTTTTCAACGTACATGCAGAGGAAATAATTAAAACAAAAAAAAATGAAAATAGGAATGGGGGAATTCATAAATTCACTTAGGTTGGCTGATGACCAAGCCTTAGTTTGCCAGTCAGCTGAGGGGCTGCAAGCATTATTGAGTGAATTGTAAATTCAATGCAATAGATATGGGATATGAATAAATGTAAACAAAACAATGTTAATGTGATTTTCCTGAAAGAGAAAGGCTAAGTTGAACATTAAAATAGGAGGGTAAAAACTACAGCAGGTGGAACAATTTACATATCTCGGAAGTGTTTGAAAGGATGTTAAGAAAAGGCTTGTCAAAACTTTGATGTAGAGCAAAGCTATGTCTCCTGTGCGGAAACATAGTCAATGAAGCAGGATGATTGGCATGGATTGGAGGTTTCAAAATGTGAGTGTGAAGAAGGATGGAGAGGTGAAGTGGACAGAAAGGAAAACAAATGAGGTGGTACTCAGTATCGTAGGGAAGAAGGGATTGTTGGGAGAAATCATAAGGAGACAGGAAAAATGGATAAAAAGTATTGATCGCCAGTGGGATGTTGAAGACTGTGATAGAGGGGAGAATGTCAGGGAAACGAGGTATAGGCAGGAATAGGATATGGATGTTGGACAGAATTAAGGGTAGAAGAAAGTATTAGGAGTTGAAGCAGGGCTTATTGTAGAGACGGATGTTGGGTCGTGTGAGCATTGTCTTGCAGCTTGTGTCCATCCAAAACCTACATTAACCAGTATATTACCTATAATAATAATGTATGTGGGCATACAAGAGACTATATATCATTTTCCTGGCGATTATGAAGAGGCTGTATTGCACCAAACATATTTTCAAATGATTCAAAAAAGTGGCACTAGCATGTTACTGAGATACAATGCACGTATGTACAGAAATGTTTTGCAATGATAAAAGAAGGATGACTCCAACATACTTAAGAACGCAGGTACTAAGGTCATTGTTTATCCCTCAATACAGGGTCGCACCCAAAAGTGGTAGGACTGATTTTCTCTGGTGCAAACGGAGCAGTGGAGGGGGGTCTGCCTGGCAGTGTAAGGTGGAGGGGGCTCTTAGCAACAGGCCGACACCAACCTCAGTCGCCTGCGGGCTGTCGTTGAGTGAGGACACCATTTTTAGTGAAGCAAGTTTTTTGTCCGCGTCGAAAAACAAAACGAATCTGAATTTAGAGCAACGTTATTCCGTGAAGTTTTGTGCGAAACTCGGGAAGACCGCCACTGAGACACTCGATACGATCAAGCAGGCTTATGGGGACACTGCCTTAAGCCATTCCACAGTATTTGAGTAGCACAAGTTGTTTAAAGAGGGTAGGGAGCTCGTTGAAGACGACCATCGCTCCGGACGGCCGTCGACGGCAGGAACCGACACAAATGTGGACAGAGTGAGGACACTGCTGAACACAGACCGACGCTTAACCAGTGAAGAAATTGCAGACCAGTTGGGTCTGTCTGCATCCAACGTTCAACGCATTATTTCACAGGATTTGGCCATGCGCAAGGTGTGAGCCAAGATGGTGCCGAAAATTCTGCCATGGCGCACTCGTCGTCAGACAGCTCCTGGCCAAATACGGCGTTGCCACGTTGCCACACCCACCCTATTCTCCCGATCTGGCACCACCGGACTTCTTCTTTTTCCCCCTGATGAAAAGACAGCTCAAGGGACGACGTTTTGACTCGATAAAGGCCGTTCAAGAGGCTTCGATGAGGGTCATCAACGGCATCCCCAAAGAAAATTTCCAGCGGGCGTACGGGGATTGAGAGCAACGTTATACTAAGTGTGTAGCAGCTCAAGGAGGATAGTTTGAAGATTATTAAGTTGATGTAAGTATATCGTCAATAAAATTCTTGTAAAATAATCAGTCCTACCACTTTTGGGTGCAATCCTGTACTTATTTCATGAGAATATCTTTGCAAAATATCTCCGAAGTTAAATGACATATTACATATTTACATGTCCACACAACATGCTGGGGCATCAAAATTGACAGCAAAACAAATTTGCTTTCCAGCCACTCTTACATACCTTTCTTTGGGCTCTGATGGTGTTCTTTTTAATCCGCTGACAAACTTGAGTCTCTTCTGGCATTCCATTACTTGTAAATTTCTTCGTATGTCATCCACCATAATGTTTCATCAGAACATTCTGTTCCTTCTTTTAGCACAATAGATGGAATGCTCTTTTAAAAGGCATTCTGTCACAGCATTCAACAAAGCAAACTGCTACTAGTGATTCCTTCAATTCTGACATTTGCCATCACAAAGATTAATTCCATTTCAGGCATTCTAAACGTAAATTCTTAAATGCATTTATAATGAGGGAAAACAATGGTGAACAAGGATTCAATATATTCATGGTTACAAAGGGTCAGCATTCCATCTCATCACTACTATAACATCCCAGAGTTTAATATAAAAACTA
The DNA here is from genome assembly GCF_022747635.1 of Hetaerina americana. NCBI lineage: Eukaryota > Metazoa > Arthropoda > Insecta > Odonata > Calopterygidae > Hetaerina > Hetaerina americana. The sequence continues at coordinate 26,083,351 of NW_027287316.1, forward strand.
GTCTATTTAAAATTTTAACTTCCAAGATGCACAATATGTCAATAGAAGCTTTGAACTTTCACGTACTATATTTTAATCAACTATGAGAGGATTGATTTTTTACCTATATGCATATGCCAAGATACTTCAGGTAGATATAATGAAATGCTTAAGTAGTTATGGCCAGAAATAACAGTAATCTACCACTTGTATCAACAATCTTCACTAACAGCTACAGGAATTTAATTGGATCCTCCATAACAGAAAATCGTAGTCAAACACATAAGTTTTTAATGCCAATAACTTAACGAAGTGCTCATAGTGAAGCTAGTGAAACATCCAAATGTGAACTTGAGATGCTTGCATTACAGTCATGTGGGTGAGATATGAGAAGGCATTAGGAGTACTACAAGCATAAGTTTCATTTAAAAAAATGAAAAAGAAATTAACTACAAAGTCAAAATATTTTTCACATTCCTCGAAAAAAAACCACAGTTATGAACCCAAAATTTGACTTAATAGACAAAGGTATGACTCGCTCAATTTTAACCTACAATGGGTAAAATTCCCACAGGAAAGGAGGGGGGAGGAAATTCCTTTACTTGCACCATCTCTGGTGTCCCAGGAAGATCTGGTATCCAGAAAAGGAACGCAGTTTGGGTGAAAGTGAGTTCTCAGAGGCATTAGCCGGAGCTGAACCCAGAAACTTCAGTCGGAAGCCTCAGTCAGTCCAGGGCTTAGTCCCACTCAGTCTCAGCCCCAGTCATAAGTCAAGAGCCCAGGGCTCTAGCCACTGGACTACACTGCCACCTCCCTTAACCAAGTATCAAAATAATTATTGAAATAATCACAAACTTTGTGAATGTACACATAAATAACAAGAAGCCATGCAAGGTATATTGTACCTTTATCATTTTCAAATATTTCTGAGACTGGTCTTTCGGGCATCCTCAGAACCCATTGAGAAGCTTGGCTCCTACACAGTCGGTGGCACACACCAATGATTGATGGATCAAACTCAGAATTGTCACAGGTACTGTATTTCAGATTTACATGGTGACAGAGACCATGGCTAAATCATTTACTTTGTAGCATTCCAGAGAAATTTCACAAGCACAGCAGTGGCTCATATGAAGAGTCACCTACAATTGCCAGGTAGGCACCAAGGTAGTGAAACAATAGGAACGGTCTTCGTCACAATTACTTTGACGGCTGGGGCTTATCTCAGAAATTAACATGGTCTTTAGGGGTATTCGGAGAAATGGTACAATATTAGTATAATTGTGCTATAAGGAAGATAAAAAGGGAAAGAAAGAAGAAGGAAATATGGAGATAAGAAGGTAGAAGTAGCACATAAAATGGGAAAGGGATAAAAAATAGGAAAAGAATTAGGGTAAATCAGGTACTAAGAGGCAACAGTGGTTTAGCAGCATAGCATGTAGATTCATTTAAGGAACAAGAGGAATGAGAGAGACTGAATTTCTGAGGAACGAGACATTCTAATTGGTCTCCACAAAGCCACATGCCAAATTTTTCACTCCCCAAATAATATGGGTTAGGTCCCCAAGATATTTGAAAGTGATAATAGCCAACTGAGACAAAAATTATACTATATCCCTCTATGTCTTCAGGTGAATCAAGTCCAAACTAATTTCCCTTTATTTATGCCCAAAAAAATTCATTATGATATTTTAAATTCAAAATTCACAACCATTCGGAGAAGATGCTGATATGACTGGAACCAATTACCATATTTGACAGCATAGAGGATGCACCATTTTTTTCAAAATTATGGTTCAAAAAATCACCCACATCATTACATGAATAATCGAACTTCAAGGGTTACTTTTACCCTGGGTGGCATAATTTAGACAAAAAAGCAGTACACTTTTTGACTCCATTATATTTAGATCATTACAGCTGCTTATATTTAATAGCTACCATTCAATTGAAAAATTTTGTAGCTGGGATTGTTATTATTAAGCTGTTCGCTATTATGTGACATGAATATTGCGTTGCTCCCTTTCATAATGTCAAAAGAGGTGTGAGTGAGATATAGAATGAACTTGATCGTATTTTATCACAACTAATCATAACAAAAAGTCTGGGCTCTTCTTACTGAGTAGAATTATTTGTTTTGAAAAAATTACACACACTTTTGAGCAGACTGTTTTTCTTGTGTCTGGCCAACTGAAATGAGGATGCACCTTATATGCTGTCAAAATTAATGATTCAATATAAACTAAAAACATGTTGTTTAATAAAAACTAACAGAAAAATTGTAGATCACAAATTATATAATATTTTCAAAAGAAAATTCTTTTAAATCTTCACTAAGCCATAAGAAAACCAGAAGTAATATTTCTCGAGCCTCAACTAGTAACATTCTGAAGAATCTGATTAAGATTGAAATGATAGAGTCATGGGTTTTGGACAGTGCTTAAAAACTAGCGTGCCATATTGTTGGCTTTCCAATTCCATTTATGTTATCTGTTATTCCTATTTTCTTCCCAACATACCCAAAATTTTCACATTCATCTCAGGATTCAATATCCTCTTACTATCAAAATCTCCTCCTCCCATTTTTTCAGCCTTCTTAAAACTTCCCCCAAAAGCTACCTCTCTTCCCCTATCAGTAGAAGTGATTGAGAGATAGAATCGATAATTTAGTGCAGTGGCATTAGTCAGAGAACCAAATTACTGGAAATAGGTGTACTAATGGGTTCACTTCATGACACACTCACAGTACGAGCCATCCCAGACATTATATTTGTTAAATATGCATGGGATGATAAGAAGGGTGTATCTCATTTTGTTAGAGTTTGATGCAACTCCTGGTAAAATGATAGTTTTTCTTAGAGATCAACAATGTTGCCACTCCACTGGCATGAAATGCTAATGTTTCAACTAACATAATTTTTTTTTAAATAAGTCCAAGGAAACATCTCCACAATTCATTGAGATGATGCAAGTAAAAACTACATCTACATCACTTCACATTTTTTTAGGGATCACTGACACAAAAATATCATTTCCAAACAAGAGTTTTCCATGTTTGCAAAAAACCGTCGCAGAAATAAGAATAGCACAACATGCAGTGTAAGTTAGGCAGTGAAAGATGGATTTTAAAAATATATATACCACTTTAGTGATCGAAACAAGGCAATCTCTAACTGGGACAGTGAAAGTTATAAAATCCATGCAAGCAATGATCATGCTTATCTTTAGTCTTGTAATCATTCTTCAAAATTACAGCCACAACCTAAATACTTACATGAGTTATCAACTTTCAAAGGAGATTGGCATATTTGATGAACTGTGACAACTCTTTCCGTCTTGTTTCGGAGTCCCTGTTGGTCAGTCCCTCCTCCAAGTGATGTAAAACCACTTCACCATTATCCATCCCAACAGCCTTTAAACCATACATGAATGACACCATTTTTAATTTTTTCATATACTCAGAAATAAAGCCAATCAGAATATTTTCAATATTTAAATCACAAAACTCCTCACCATATATGCTGGAGAGTTTCCTCTTGGGAATGACAAACTTATGTCGGTAATTTTCCCAACTTTTGGTGATGGGAGAGTGGCAAGTGGAAAAATGTCACTAGATGCAAGGTCCCATATATGCATTCTATAAGAAAATAAATATTTCCAGATAGAAATTCAAAACCCAAATGCTAATTCCTACAAATACGCAATTATGTCAGTCCATTCCTGGTCATTAAAACAATATATTAGAGCACCATCATTACACAAAACTATTTGCCAATTTCATTTCAACATACTTGAAATATTATCAATGAATGAGTGAAAAGCATGCACAATAAGACAATCACGTAAATCTAAAAACACTGAACTAGATTAATGGACTGCATCTTGCAGCATAAATGTATTCAATAGATGCAAATGATGGAGAAGAAGAAAGTTCCCATTGCAACATAATTGTTTATTTTCAAGTGAATTTAAAAAGTTACTTTTTTCCAGAGCATCTCCTGGCAATGTTTCTGACATGTCAGAACTTATCAAGTTTCAAATTTATATTTCCCAAGCAGTTATGTTTTGTCAGAGAATTACATAAGGTGAAGTTGTTATTCGATGAATTTGTACAGGAATCTCGGACAATTTCCAACACTAAAAGCCTTCAAACTGAAATGAATATTCTATGCATTTTTTTGTCAAGTACATAAACAAACAATAGCAGCTACATTAATCACTCATTTCCATCTACTTTAAAAACATGCAGCGGTATTCCAATGATACAACCATTACAAGGGCCTTCAGAGTGATAAAAATGAGTATTCCTCTTGATTGGTTGACAAGGCAGCCAGGAAATACAATTTTCTTTTATTTTTCCTTTGTTGTTACCAGTAGGGATCCTTTCAGAGCTACATTTAAGAATTTTCAATGACATTACTATTCCATTACCACAAAAGTATGTATCTGCACATATCATGTCATGTCTACAGATGAGCCGAAGGGGGAACAGAAAGGATACTCACTTGGATAATACCCACAATTTCATGCACATTATTGTCTCTGTCTCATAAGTTTAACCCATTTAATTTTTTTCTAGTAGACTAACATTACATATAACAAATAAATTTTTAAGATGCAAGAAAACCAATAACTACTAGGATTAACTCCAAAGGAATATATTTTATTCTCTTGAAATTTGAAAACTACTCGCTAATATTCATGAATCACCAGCTAATAAATATACCCTCACATAAATAATCACCCAAGAATAATTTTGTTACTCCCACTCTTGTCCTAGGTTCTCAGAGAGTAAAAACCAGGTCAGGAAAACATGATACTAAGGGTAATTTACCAGATCTACATGAAATGCTTGAGTACACACATATGGTGAATAAAGAAATGAATCAGTCTGGTTTTTATAGGAAACTTTCATAGAATTATACTTTTTGTAGGTTTCATAAAATACCTAATTGGCAGAGATGAGGACATTTTTCTCAAAAGCCTTTCGGGGGAGTAACCCTCACTGGTTGAGTGCATACATAATAAATATGGTAGTCAATGCTGATTTGTTCTAGACAAATGAAATAATCTCATAAAAAATTATGACACCACCAAAACAATGTTTGGGGGATAAAAACCATAATGCAATAAACATTTAAAGTCCTTCATTATGACAGTTGTACAACTTAAACTGACAATCATCAGTCTTCTGAGTTACTCTTCTGGGAAGTGAGAATTGGTGTGTGCATGCAAATAATTAAAAATCATCCTCAATATTGGATATTGAAGTTTTCTTTGCCATTGGAATTTTTCACTGTACCTTTTTGATGTCTTTTCTCACATTTTTGCCCGATTGGTATTCATTGTAAATATGACTGACAGAATCATCCTCATCCGTATGATAGATATGGCATGAACAGGCCAACATCTGAATGCATACTATATTTTAGAGAACAAGACTATATTCTAGAATTGTTCAAAGCTATTATTCTCCAAACATATTTAAAATTTCAGTGAACAATATAGTGAGAGAATAGAGGAGATTGTTGGGTGCAATCCAAAGAGGATTGGAGAAATGGAAGGAGTGATTATTGAGGGATAGTGGTGGGTGGAGAGAGGAGTTAGGGTAAAAGGTAGATACAGAAATTAATTGGAGGTAATTTAAATCAGAGTTATCCAGATATTGTTATCAAAACCTATCTTTCATAGTTATTTCACTTGATTCATATAGATTACTGCCAAAATGTAGTAAAAAATGGGAAGAAGAATAAACGATGGACTAATGCTTTAAAGGATAAATAAAATTTGTAAAACACTATAATTTAAAATTGAAATCACATTATTTTATTCTTTACAGTTCCAAAATTTTTATCCACAACTAAATAAAAAGATAAAAATTATTAATGGATTAATAATACCATGGAAAATATAAAATTTAATATTGATTGCTATTTAGTATTAACCTAATAATATAGAAATCAGGATTCAGTGGAAAAAGGAAGGGTTTAGAAACAAAAAACAGGATTTAAGATTGGACAAAGAAAGGGATTTGGAATTGGGATATAAATTAAATCAAAATTTGAATTAGACCTATATCTAATAAAAACTCAGAACCCCAAAAAACGACTAGGGTGATCAAACTAGAATTGTTCTCACCTTGATATTGAATCCACAGTAAAAAAGACAAAGGGCCTTTGAGGAGACCAAGCCAGTTTCACAATAGCAGAGGGCAGTGACAAAGAGGGAGGCTCCCATGACCCAAAGTGCCTCTTGGAAGAGTGGCTGTAGAGGTGTACTTGGCCCACAAAATTACCAACCTGAAGGGAGAGGAAGGTTTCAATCATCAAATTCCATCAGAAAGGATGACTGGGAAATAGAAAACGGATTCCCATATGTATAGAGAAATTTCAAAGGGTTACATAAGATATTGGGTAAGCCAGAAAGTGTAAAAATATTAGGAATATCCACACTAGATATGCATACAAGAATGAACAACTATTAATGGCTGAATGTAAAGAATCAGCCACAAAAGAGTGATGTATTTGGGTTTACTTTTTCTGCCATTGCCCCAACAATAAATTTCTGCATATTGCATAAATTAACTGCCACATAGGCTTCATCACTGAAGTCTTTTCAATATTCAATAAAGAAACTTACCATAAAGAATGGAAGTCCTTGAGGGTTGACTGCAATGCTCACTGCTGAAGCAAATGAATCTGAAAATTTGAAGATGAAATTTCCCATTCAATTAACACATCAGGTTGTAATTGTTTGTTGTAATAACAAAAAATAATTATTTGACCAAAATATACATTTGATAATGCTCACATGCAAAGAAGTGGGAAAAACACATTAGCATTCGCCCAAAAATCTGCTCATATAACAAATCAAAATAAAAACTTTACGCCTTAAGGAGGTTCCTCTGTTATCACAAGTATATGTCAGTTTGACCACACTTATATGTATGTACAACCTACTCACATAGTGACAGATGAAACTCCTTGACTAATAACTAACTTAATCAGAAGAAAAACTGCCTCAAACCAGAACATTTTGTCACACTTATAACATCGAGGCTAAATTCAAATTTATCATCATTCTAGTAAAAACTACAATAGAATATGAAACAAAAGAATATGCAGGTGCTTCACAACTCACCCTTCAACCCTGGATACACTTTCATTGATCTCTGTTCTCCATCAACAGGAAGACAGACCACACTGCCTGTATCAGAAGCAGCCAAGATCCAGTCGCTATCAACTGCCAGAGCATTCCATAAGGCAATGTCATCAACTCCATCTGAGAGCCTAAATCAAAGACACAATTTCCAGCAGATAATGTGACACACAATATCCCAATACACAGGAGGCATTCATCATAATTTTATTAAGACTTTAAATCACAAATTGAAACACATAATCAATTTCACTAGCAATTTAAACTAAAACAAAAGTCAAGCCATGCATTCTTTAACTTAGTTCATTTTACGAGGAACATTTTGATATGAACAACATCATTTTCATTAATTTTCTAATATTCTTTTTAAAGCCATAATGGTAAGTATGATAACCTCAAAATGGTAAAAACAAATCTCCCTGAAAAATGTATTTGTGCCACCTATATTCCATCAATCCTTCTAACACCATAGCACTGATTCTGGTCTGTTTCTGATGATTGAATGAGCGATTGTGTCGACTCCAACAAATCACAAATTTAAAAAGAATATCCTTTTGAATGGGATTTCCTAAATGCCAAACCACATTTACCCATTTTAAAAAATGAAGCCCTAGTAGTTATTAACCAGATATTTTGAAGACATTGAATAATCATAGACATTTTACACACTAATCCCAAAGAATCGAAACCCCGTGAAATAAGGATTTCAACCAGCAGTAAAATAGTGTACATATTTTGCAATGTCTCCCTATTGAGGAATTAGAATACCGAAAACAATTTTTCTGTAAGGAAGACTTTAATAGGCATCAGGATCCAGAAGGAAAGGAAGTGATGCTATAGTAATGTTATTATCATGCATATATGTATTCTTTTAGCATATAAATACACATCAAATGTAAATGTTAAAGGTAATGAAATGTTTTAATTTTCCATTAAAATACTCTCAAATTAAAAGATTCAGCATTTTATGTACAACATTTATTATCATATTTTTTGCAAAACTTTAATCTTAATAGTAACCGAAACTTTAATATTAATTTAATAAATTTATTAATTAAATTTAATTTAATAAAAAGCGAATTTGAATTTTCCATGTGAAAAATTAATTGCATGACCAATATTCCATAGCTGGGTCACATCTCCAAGAGAGAACAGATACTACATTATATTATTATTATTATTATTTGGGATACATTGCTGTTAGGCGATAAGCCAGGTGGCAATGACATGATATAACAAACAGTAGTCATTCTTAAAACATATCACAAGTGTCATTAAATAGTCGTATAGTAGACTTACAAAATAAAAAAAAGAGAAAAAACAATATATTTTGATACAGCCATACACCTTCTGCCGTATTGCATTTAACAATCCGGAAATCCTCCACCTGGAGAATAAGGGGATGAAACTGGACACATTGGAACAATTGGAAATACTGCAGGAGGACCACAATGTTCTCCTAAATGAACAAATTTTTGTGAACCATTCACCCCTCCTCAAGATCCCTTTCACGATTAATAAACTCAAGAATCAAAATCCTACTGCCCCTCCTCTTTCATGACTTCACCCTCCTACCTTCTCCTCTCTTCCCCCCCCTGTCAAGGTCTCTCACTGCCCACTACCACCGGTCATCATATTTTCCAAGAATTAACTAGTGCATTCCCCCCCCTTCCCCCCCTCGCAGCACGTGGCTCATCCCTTCCACTAAAACCAGCAGTGGGCTCTGCTTCCCAGAAAGTTACCTGTTTAACCCATCTTCCCCCCCCCCCCCCCACTATCTCCTACTGATAATTCCTTCCCTATGTCCTTAAGCCTTTAACCCCCTGCTATACAACAACCCGCTCCCGATACTCCAGCCCCTTGTCCCCCACTTTGCGGTTTTTCCTGTCATTAACCCCCCATTTTTCGCTCTTTACAACCTCTCCGCCTCTCCTCCCCCCCCTCCTCCTCTCCCCTACACGACTCTCCCTCCCCAACCACATCTTCTGTACATATAAATAAGGTCTCCTTACTATTTAGTTTGTCTTGTACCTGATGATGACTCTGTGAGTTGAAACGCGTCGTACGTTAAATAAACTGTGGAAAAGTGCAAATTGTCCTTATTTCATTATGATGAACTTCCACGACCTCAAGCCTGAATCTGTTGAACTTATACCTGAAATGGTTTCTTTTCATTGCATTTTGTTCTGCAGGGCCACTGATAGAAGAACTTACCTTTCACCTTGAATATCCTCACAGTTAACAGGGTGAAGAGAGGTTTCAGGAATGCCCCAATTAGTCTCTGCCAGGCACACTTTCATACTGGCAATAAGACTCACTCTTCCGACCCCATTACTGCTCCCTCTCCTGACGACACTCCAAACCACAACAACACCCCACTCGTCCAGACTGCAAACCTATTAAGGAATGAATTCTTGTACACTATCCCTACACATGGTCACAAAATAGCAGGCTACTCTTTTCTCTGCCAAATGCTATGACAAAAATCAATTGCGGAAAAGAGCTTCCAAAAAATAAAATGACTATAATAAGATCAGTTTAGCATGTCAGAATGTAATTTACAAGGGGTAAAACTTCCATTTTTATGAAATGTCACCAATATACCAACCCTTTTATAGTGTTTATCCCCTTTAGGAAGAAAATAACAAATAAGGCCTAATATAAGACAACATTTTTTCCTTGCTTTATAATATAGTAAATTTGAGAGTGCTGAATAACCTGAATTGCACTTGGGTATAATTGGATGAATGAATTAAAAGCATAAGGATGAATTACCAGCAGCTGAAGGAAGATATCAGCAAATAACTATGAATAGATATAAAAAGATAACAGGATTGCTTAGAGAGCTCCAACAAACCAAACCCTGTACTCATACCTCAGAGTGACACGCATTTACATATGTAAGTATTCACTTTAAGTAAGTAATACTTGAGCATGCAAATCAACATTAGATAAAGAAACCACAAAGCACACCACATCCTATATCATTCCTGCATATTGACATTCATTAATTAATTAGTTTAATTTTTGAAAATTTTAAGAAAGCATTCTTTTCAAAAAAATTAATCTTTAACCCAATTTTATCAACATTCCTAATTGACATTAAATTATAAATGCATCTAGAAAAAATGTGATAACCTGAAAATTCATGACAGCTGTCCTGGTGCAGATATTATTCATTACAAGACCTACAGTTGTTGGGTTCATATTAAAAGGTGGATTTTCATAATTTCCAAATAATCCCATCAAAATACACGTACTATTTACTTTTTAATTTGCATGGCATGAAAATTAGAGAAACCTCACGCTATCACAACAAGTTCAAGTAAAATATTGTCTTATTGATTATATGCAGTGGGTCTACAGATATTAAATAAGAAATGAACCTGTATGAATAAATGAACAAGATCAATAGATTATGAAAGCCAGTAAGAAACCAAACAATAAAATAAATCCAGGATTCATTTTAAAAATATAAAATAACTCAACTAGTAAAGGTTGAAAATGTAAGAAGTTAAAATCCCAGTAATAGTTTTTGTGCTTGTACTCCACATTAAGAAAAAACAAATTGCCTTGTATGCCACTCAATGCATACAGCATGTATCTGCACTAAAAACAATTCCACAAAAATTTGTAGCCTCTTAGTGTCAGTTTTATTCTATTTAATAAATTATTAACTATTTATACATGGGCTCATGTTTGTTCCTGGAATGTCATTCAAGGCTTTGACAAACATGCATTAGTATCTATTAATTTTTTATCAATTAAATTTGACAATTATTACCAAAAGCATGCTGGCAGAAGTAATCTAGGGTATAAGAGGAAATTTCATGAGTCCCTCTATTTACAAAAACAGAATGTCTAACATACACTTTTATGAGAGTATAGGAAAATGATGCGAAGGGAACTATTACAGAACCTTAGACAATTGGTAGATAAGACCACCCATATGAGGTAAGAGCGATACAGCGATATAGATAAACTTAAATACTCATTCCACCCTCACAAAACTCACATATCATCAAAATCATGTATCACCAAAAATTTGTCAAGAAAGATCATGTTGCCTTCCACCATTTCTTATTTGAACTCTTCTAATATCCCTTGATTTCTGGGAAAGCTTTTTTCTCCTTCCCAAAATTTTTACGTAATAATAAATTTCATCCCAAGCTCATCCATTGATGGTTGGGTTTTCAACTAATTTTGACCCTCAATAATTTTAATTGCCCTCTTGTTTACAGTGAATTCACTTCTTTTCTACCAACATTACTAGTTATGAGTGGGTAGAACCTATTGCACTAGTGGGTGGAATTAGAATTTGTTCTTTTGGCATCATAAAACTCAGACACTAAAATACTGAAATAATGACAACTTCACAATACTTTCTTTCAACATTGGAAAGAGTTAACACATTAAAGAGGAATAATAATAGGCATAAGTGTTGTTGATGAACAATGATTGTAAAGCAGGAAGAGATTGTGATCATTCAGTCTAACTTTAGTCATATAATATATGACTTAATTTACAATTGAATTTAATTAAAACAGGATATCTTCAGTCCTTAATTTTCAATTTGCATTTCCTTTCATCTGTGTTCTGCTCGTCTTTTTTTTTGCAATAATAACTCTAAAGCATGAAGCTACAAATTTCAATGCAAGAAATGTTACATTTGGAGTTAACACAACCAAAAGCTTTCACTCTAAACATGTACCTGGTTTGCAATTTTTTTTCTGTTGGAATTTATTTTCTCCATCTCTCCATCACCAAATTCAGAATACAGAATTGGCTCCAGACCAACGATTCTTCCAAGGTGAGTTTCATCTCCTTTTGCAAGCCAATGAAAAGAGGTTATGTTCTTTTACTTTCAAAAAAAGAAGCAGTCATGCAACATACACATGCAGTTTGACAAATAGCATAAAGCACTCTGGAGAGAAAAACAGTAATTTTTCATTGTTATTTTATGACTTCACATGAATGAAATGTCAGCAAATGTAGCCGTAGGAAGAAATTATAGTATGGGTATTCAATGAAAAGTTGAGAATGAATTTTTGGCCAATAGACAACCATTTAATGTTGAATGAAAATGTATATAAATTATAAAAGTGTGTGGCACTTTTACAAACATCACAAGGGGTATTTGAACTGTGGCAATGTCTTTCCTTTATGTTTCCCAAACCATCCATAACTTAAATTCACCACGACAGCAAACTAAATAATGCATGTCGAATAAAATATTACACATAAGCATCATTGGTATTTGACAGTGGTTTAAGTCACCACCCCACAACCTAATTAAACATGAGGGTACCCAAAAATAATCCAAATGGTTCTGCGGTTGGCATAGCTTACGTAGTACACATTTCTTATGCTAGGCAAGCATAGCACAAATCATTATGAGTTCTATGAAGGCATTGTTGTCATCTGGGAAGGCCTAGGGCGGTCACAACAATTAATTTTTCAAAAGCAGTTTCGCTTAACTTACTAATCTCTTCAATAGTCTGCCGTCAGTCTTTGAACACGATTACACAAACTTTTTCAAAATTTTCTTCAATTCTAGAAATTGACCCACATCCAGAACGAGGTTTGTTATCAAGTGACTTTCCACCTTCTTTGAAGCAAGAAAACCATTGGCACACTTGAATTTTTCCCATAGCACAATTCCTGTAAGCTGTTTTAACATCACAACAGCCTCTGCAGTGTTTTTCCCAAGAAGGAAAAAAATTTCACAGCGGCAAGCTGTTCACTTAAATCCGCCATGACAAAAAACGAGAAGCAAGAGAAACTGCTTTTACAAAACAAATTTTTGTGACTGACCTTGACCTTCACAGACAAAATTAATACCTTCCTAGAACTCATAAAGAGTTGCGCAATACTCACCTAGCGGAAGAATTGCATACTACATAAGGTCTGCCAGGTATTGAATCTAGGTATTACTACAGGTATACCTAGAATCCAGATATTTTTGGGTATCCACTCGTAAACACAATGACTTGATCATAAATTAGCAAATATTTATTTTTTGAAAATACAACTATTAATAAGTTATACCTACCATGTGTGGTAAACAATGGGCAAAGAGCTTTCTCAATTCCTTTATCTGGAATGGGTAAGTGAACATGAGAGCCTCCTTTCTCGTACATATCCCAAACACAAATAGACCTGTAATCGGATGACAAAAACAATTAAAAATACAACCAAAGTTAAAAAACTAAACCCATCTATCCACATAAAAATTACCCATAGAACAAACCACTGTTTTTCTTTTCATGTTCAACAGGAAAAAGTTTTTGAGCACGTGGATTCCATGAGAAATCCACATCAGAAATGCCTTTGATTTCCATCCATAGTGGAAATAAGGTGAAGTGGAAAGAGAAATTTTCTGTAACTCTCAGTATTTTCTCTTCTCTGAGCAAAAAAATACATATTTTTTGGAACGCAATGGGCATGAAATTTTTTTTATGAATCAAGTTCTTCAGAAAAGCCAAGTGTTTCAAATAGGACACACTCTGAAGTACCTATTTGGAAATTAGGTAGATTTTATGTGGTTATAAGGTGGATTTCATGTGGAAATAAGGATGGTCTCATGAGAAAATTCCCACATTTCCCCGTAAAAGTTAGCTGAATATCATGATCAAAAGTCACACGAGTTCCACCATTGTTTCCACAAATTTCCAAACTAATTTCCACATGAGTTCCACATTGATTCCATCAATTCATTCTCACTGGGCATAGGCTAATTCACGCAGTAAATCAAGCACATTCACTTCAACTACACTTGCAATATAAATGTTTCTCTAATTGATTACATTTTACATATTACGAGTATATAACCTTAATTTAAAAAAAGAAAATTCAAGGAAGAAAGGTAAAAATTCATTCTAGGTTAAGGAGCCAAGACATATTTGATTTTCTGAGGGCTGTTCAGAAAGTAACCTCTGTTTGCATGTAGCCAGCGAAGTAGTGGGGGGGAGCAAAAGGTGGCAGTACACCTCAAGCTGCAGTGTTTGGAGGGCCGTGCCTCTTGTTGGTTGTTTACAATAGCAAGTCAAAATGAACATTACAATTGGAAATCCAGCCAAATGTACAATTCTTTTAGTGATAAGGTTTTACTGGCAATAAACTTCAATTCTGCTGACATTCATTGGGGAAATAGTGCTGTGCACTGACTAAGTGATAAGTGACAGCATTGTGCACCAGTGGTGTTGCTAATTTAAGAGTGAACAGACAAATGTCCACGATGTCCAAGAACTGGAATCCATCAGTTCATCTGCCACAAGGCTAAGCCGACCATTGCGGTCCTCAACATAAACATTCATGTGGCCATTTTTAAAATGAATGCATCACTGCCTCACTCCACCTTCACTCATTATTCCATCCCCTAGTAGTAGTAGTATTTAGGGGAGGCGACCAACAGCTGAGGTCATTTGCGCCATAGGGGATGGACAGGAAAGGATGAAGGGTGGAGAGAAACCCGGCGTTGGCATTAGCCTACTCCGCACGAAAGGCACCAAGGGGTCCACAGCTTAAAGTCCCATCCGACGGGTGGCGTCCTCACTCAAAGTGCCCTCCACAAAGCACCTCAAGTAGGGATCGAGATACCTCTGAAAAATATTCAACACCGCCGGGATTTGAACCCGCGCCCTCTGGGTGGGAAGCCAGTACGTTAGCCCCCGCATCATCCCGATACCCCTTATTCCATCCCTATACACTTCACAAAGTTGCCTAAGAATTTCAATTGACTTGCGGTTTTTTGCCAGTGAAAACCTAATCACAGATCGTACTTCATAATTTGCAGAATTTTCTGTTGCGGTACACATTTTAACAGTTCCCAGTGAGCAAAGTAGAAGAACCACAGTCTGCACACTACTGCAGCATGTATAGGAGTGTGTACTGAGTGTAGGGACCTTTACACAACAAGATAATGTCTCTAGTCCTAAACACTGCTAGAAGGAAACGTTACTTTCTTGACAGCCCCCATACTTCCTTGTGATATTTCAGCAGGGTGAAGTTATGGTAAACTCTTTATTATAAAGCAAAGCATACTTTGAAAGATATTTGAAATCAATGTGGAATTACTCAAATTACATTTTCCCGCAATTTTGGAAAGACCAGCAAACACTAAATAAAACTTTGCAGCAATTTCAGAGTGTATAAATCATTTGCCTTGACTGGGATTTGAACCTGGATCCCTTGATGTCTGACCGAGTGCTTTAGACAGTTAAGCTACTGAGATTTTGGGGGCTTTAAAGGAACAAGATGTTGTGACAAATACCGCACATACAATGCCACAGGCATTTGAAGTCGTGCACAATGTGCTGCAGTCCACGAGGATAAAGCCAACTTTACGTAAACACTAGGGAGGTTTAATCTTTGACAAATTCGGAGAAACTGTGAGAGATGCCATAACAGCCACTTTTAACAGAGTCATCCACTAAATGGGCATTAAAGTTCAATAATTTCAGTGAGTAAAAATCTGGCCTATCGCTTTAGATCCAATGCCATCTAATTTTAAAAAATCACAATAGGAAGGCATGCCTTCCTCTTCCTCAAAAGCATAAAGCTTAGCTTCCTATCAGCACAGATAAGTTTAAATGTGTCTACAGTGAAATTCAAAGCCACAGTTTGCTCCCATTGGTTACAAAAATATTTTATATTTCAAAATCTTTCCTCAAAACCTTATGCCTGATAAAATTATTAACTTTCATGCAAACACTAAGGCATCATATTTCTGCTCTCTTTTGGTCACAAAAACTCCACTAACACAAAAAATACAATTTTCTGTTCAGTCAATAGCCAGAACGAAATAATATCCAATACGATCGGAATGGAAGCAACTCCTAATCTTAAATCACCAAACATTTTTGAACTTTTGTTTGTTTTCTGTGTCATGCCATCAGTCACCTATATGCTAAAGGAAGCTGGAAGAAACCTTATACCCAGACCTATGGTGATAGTATAACTTGCTACTTGTAAAACAGTTTATTCTCTCCCTAACTTTTTCAATTAGACAGATTAGGAGGATGAAAGAGGAAACAAAGTGACTATGCCATCGACACTGAGCTCTCAGAGGGAAGAGGCTGAACACAGTAGGCGATTTCAGTGGTATCTTGATCCCTACTTGAGTTGCTTTGTGGAGGGCACTTTGAGTGAGTACGCTATCTGTCGGATGGGGCATTAAGCTACAAACCCCTTAGTGCCTTTCATTAAAAGTAGGCTAATGCTGATGCCAGGTTTCTCTCCACCCTTCATCCTTTCCTGTCCATCCCTAATGGCGAAAAAGACCTTAGCTGTAGGTTGCTTCCCATAAATACTTCTATAACCACAGTAGGCGAGACAGGAGGTAGAAATAAAAATCATCCAGAGGAAAGTATAAATGATGAAAATTAATAGCAATAACAGGCAGCCATGCTTGTCTGAAGGCCTCAACAAGGTTTGAGGAAATTCTTTAACAAATTAGAAACTCTTAATGACTATTTTGCAAAAAAGATATTATTTCTGCATGCATTTATTATGGCAAATTTTAAATACCTACCCATCTTCACTACCAGCAAACAAAAGCTGTCCATAGTCATCAATTCCCTCTTGAAAGCAAGCCCTGGCCACAAAACCCTGGCAGCATAGTAGTTTGTATGGATGGGATGGTTCACTAACACTCCAAACAGACAGCAAACTAGACTGAGACCCTACTTTTACACCATTTACATCAGTATCTGCCATATGAATTCTTGTGTTTTCCTTTAAAAAATTAACACAGTATATTTTCAAAAGTAAACACTTGATAATGGCAAAAACTCAACTTGGATAAAGAAATATTGTTGACAAACAAGAAAATTTCAGATTCCTTCAATTTGTACAAATGAGTTGAGAATGAGAGATGAAATTCAATGACATTCTCTCAAATGAGAGAGAATATCATTTCACCGTATTTATTGCTAAAATATTACCGAACAGACCAAATATATAAAAGGGTTATTAATGGGATACTAAAACAACAATATTTAGAGGCAAATAATTTTAAGAAGAAAATTGTGACTTCCTTCAACTTGAATTTAAGATTATGCTTCCTGCGAGGAAAAAGTAATTTTTGTGCACTCATATTTGTTCAATACGCAGCTTATCTCACTTCATCACTAAGGGCCAACTTGTCATGCATACATTAATTTCTCAGCATGCAATAAAAATAATCTTTAATGACACATTTTGCCACAAGCATTTAAATGCAGCATTACACTTTCTTAATTCAATGGGCTCCCATTCTAGATTTTTTAATGCTGATTGTTTTAGATTTTACCAAGTTAGCCTTTTTAGAGTCACACAGCATTCTTCTGGATTAGTTAAATTCTTGCATAATTACTTATTTGGAGGATCTGAGTTGCAAACTTTTAGAAATTTAGTGGCAACAAGAAGATGAGCATTCCCATCATGATTTATGGCCACAAATTCTGAAATTCATCACAAGTGTAACATGTTACTTGAAAAAATGGAATTAGGACTCACCATCAATTGCATATTTAAAATAATAACTGCACCAAATACTAGTTACTTTTTTGATATGTTTCTCATTTCAGAGTACAAGTGTAATAATGAAACTAGTGATGATACTCACAGGATTTCTAGATGGGCCATGGCAGCATAACAGCAAGTTTGAGCGGGTTTTACAGAAGCATACACTTGTCACTGGTCTTGAAGCAAGTAAAGACTTCCAAGACGAGTCTGATGACCCACTTTGACCAAGTTTAATAGAAATTTTGGACAATGGCGAACTCTGTGAGCTTCCTTCAAGGCTGAAGGACCCAGAATTGTTCCACTGCTCCTCTAGGAGGATAGCCATAACCTAAACATTAAACAAGAAGACTTAAGGAACTCCAAAAAAGAGTATTATTGGAACAATGGCAATTCTGAAAAACAATCACGAAACATTAACCCAGGCAAGGTATCCGAGTCTGTAAACCCGACTGTAAATTATACAAGGGCTAGAAATAATGCATATACCAATTTCACATCAAAGATTGGTAAATACAACTATTTTAGACTTTAGTGATAAAAATATCACCTAGTGACCCCATGAAGTCCTTACACTAATTGCATGTTACTATGTTTTAAACAGAGTACATACACATTTTTGGCATATGGGTTAACACCATATACACTAGACCTCAGACTGAATATTCCAGAAATGACCCAATGAGGGTGAATTGTATTTATGAAATGACTTCACATTAGAGCACATATGCACCATGACACTTAGCATCCTTGACATATCTGCTTCCAATACTTCCTAAAAGATAGTTTTGCCTCAAATAGAACAAATGTGATAAACTGTTGTTAATATGGGTGACTAGCGAACTCTCAAAATTTACACTACCACTTAAATGAAGTTGTCTCAGATGTTTTTCAGATTTCTGTATGCAACCCTTAAAGAGTTGATGATCCTCACATCTTACTCATGAAGTTGACGAAAATCACTTTCCCTTCTCACAAATTATATTCTCATTAATGGCATCACATTTCAATTCCTTTCCGTTCATATATTTGAGAAGCAACCATCCAGCATCGTTGAGAATACGTAACCATTGGGTAGATACTCATGCTTCTCTATTTGAAGCATCTATCACCTTAGTTTTATTCCTGTGCTTCAAGAAAAGGCCAATCGTTGATGTCGAACGATTGTTGATGGGCATACTATATCAGCCTCACTCACTCATTGCTCCCGATTTTCAATGATCTTACTTTTTTATTTCTACTTTTACTTTTTTTAATCTCTTAAGGCTTTCTTTTCACAGATTTTTTTGTCAGGGTAATTTTTAAAACAATGTAAAAAATATTATTAAACTTTGCACAAAAAAATCACACATAATATGTTTGAACACAGGTTTGGAAAAATGTGTGATCAATTGAGACGCTAAGATGCTAGCTGAACAAGTGCTAGAGACAAACTGCAGTGTAAGGCATGCAATGAATACAGGAATTCCTCTCTCTTTATCACTCGTTATGCAAAAAGTCGCTTGATAATTGAGCCATTACCGGGACCAATACTTTCGCTCATTAGCGAATTACTTGCTCTGCGAGGTGCTCATTAAGTGAGGTTCCACTGTACCTGAATTAAGGCACTCATTCATAATTTTATATAAATTTAATAAGTACATTATTTAATATAATTTTAAAATGTGAAATATACTTATTTCACACGGTTATAATAGACATAACTTTACTTAGTGAAAATTCAAGATTGTACATCTGTTATTATTACTTTCATCAATGCTATAAAAAGTGCCACACTATAAAATAGTTAATCTGTTACTTCTGATGAGATGCAGACCTCATCTCATGCGGATGGGGGTGAATTAGTTACTGATATGAAATAGTGGCAGCAATTGCCCTGTATGACAACATATAATGTTGGTTTAGTTCAAGTCCTGTGCCTCATAATGAACAATCATCACATTATACACGGGAAAACAGCTAAACCAATCACGTAGCCGGAAAAAAACAAATGACTGGCGAAAGACAAATTTTAGCAATGGATCACTGATATGGATATATATTCATCATAAGATACCAATTAAAAGAATGCAACATAGATAGCAAATGACTTATTTGCTGCATCGTAAAACTATGCATTTTCCTTGCCTTAACGGCTGAATATGAACGGCTAATGAATGTGAGGGATAATGAGGAAGTATGGATAGCATAAAAATGTTTAAAACATCAAATACTACAGACAACATTTGATTGTGTGAAATTAAACACTTTTAAAGTAAGCCCAGGTATTTCAAACTTGCATTTTTTAAAAAGGATATCAAAGTTTCGAAGCATTTGATTATCTTTCCAATTGTGATTTTATTAAAATTTCAATTTTAATTCTATTAAAACTTCAAAGAGAGTATCATGGATAATCCATACATGGATAAACAAGAGTTTGCTGTAATAGTGACAGAAAATAAAAAGCTGTTCTATGGATGAAATATGTCTATTATACATTACCTCTCCAGCTGATTCCATGAATCTTCCTAAACGGGCCCATGAACCACTGTCCAGTAGAAGCGGATGTGATTTTGTGCCCTCCTTGTCATTTAAAGTGATAACTGGAGGTTTCTGGGTCCAGACATCTACCATGGGGATGTAATCTGTCTGAGTTCCCTCTGAGTGTGAATCTTCATTGGTCTGGGTAGAAATCTATGCAAATGATACCACATAATCATACTTTAGGCCAGATAAAATAGAAATTTTTTCACCTGGATCTTACCTAGAATGCTACCTGGCATATATACATGTATATACACAGAAAGAGCAAGACAGGCAAGTTTCTGCCCTCTCATGTGACAATTGAGCTTGGAAACATGGGAACATGAATACTATATAAAAGCAAGTTGTACACAATGAAATCTCCTATTCATAATCCTTCATATAAAAATAATCATCATGAAAAATGACCAATTATGAATGCATCTGATGCTACATTCATCATTATTTACAAGCTACTTGTATCATTTTCTGCTCATAATTATAGGGATATTAAACTATGGAGTATTCTATTCATATGTTGTCAAATAATTGTTAAGTATATACATAATTTTACACCATAATATGCGTTTAATAAAGTGCCCTTAATTTTCCATATTACAGGCAACTCCTTCAGAGAAATTGGATGTTCAGATAACAATTCATAATATAAAGATTTAAACAATGATATACAGTTTTTGTAAGGTTTTTAGTCATTCTAAAATATCCTACAAAAAATACAACTTTACCTCTAGTAGGCCAAGATTTAACTGAAATATTGTTTCTTTTCTTCATACTTGAATGTAATAAAAATGACTTTGAAAATAGAGTTAAACAATCCTTTAAAATCTATCCATTCAAAACTGTAAGGTTTTCCATAACCCTCCAAGATTTTATCTAAAATACAAGGACCATCATTAACTGTCTTGGGCTAAACACAAAAAATTCAAAATTTCTCCAAATTGGGTTAACATAATAAATAATTAATAATTTGATGCCTCTATACTTTCGTGCCTGCATTTTTCTTGCCATCACCATCACCAACACCATCATTAAATTTTTGAGAGCACAAACCTGCTTTGTATTTAGATGGCCACGACATTTCATGAAGGCATCATATGGAATTGGTGGCAGCTCAAAGAGCGAGTATGAAATTTCATCCAGAGTGATCATCTGCAGCAACTTCCGACCACGCTCCAAAGCCTTCTTTGCAACCTGAATAGAAAAATTGAACAAATCACTAAAAAATGTTACAATAAACACCAAAATTGATTTCCTCAATAAAAGGCCAGGCATGCTGCTGAATGAAATGTGAAAATAATTATATGAGGCAACCACTCTCAATTCACATATTTATATTTAAAATGAACTCTTTTATGCGGTTTTAACAGAGGAAAATTAGCTATTTTATATTGTCAACATAATTTCAATAAGTTCTTTTTTCTTATTTCATTTTTCCACCTTCAGAAGCTCCCATAGAAAATTATTTTATTCATAATGTCAACATAAAAGCTTCATTACGTGTATTTGATGATTGTGCTATCGTGCATTCAACAGATCTCTTAAGATGAATACAGACATAAAGCGCAAGGTAACAGTTTCCTCACATTATTCATTAATTCAACTGCAAGTAAAAGGTTAGTGGGAAATGTGGAAGGGTAAGATTAACAAGTGGAAAAAGTTTCCTTGGCAAGGATTTGGATCTTGGACTTACCAGGCCAATGCTCTACCAATTTAGCCATCAAGGAAATGTAATTACCACTGAAATCTTTAGGGGTTTCATGCAACCAAGGGGTATGTTGCTCGTGAGCCGTGGAAACCTATGCAATCCCCAAAACAAGCAATCATATCTCACAACTGATGATGATATGCACTGACATTAAAACATTTTACATCACTAAAAAATGAATGAGTGCAATTTATCTGTTCTATTCAAGTTTATTACGTGACTACAAAAGAGAAGCGAGTTTGTTTCCCACACACTGTTTAGCTGGCATCGAATACAATACCATTAAGTGCATTACCTCCTTCTCTGGGGTTTCTCTTTTTGAAAAGTAGACTTCACAACTGATGCAACTAGACAATGGTTTGATGACTCCCCGCTCTGGCAATCCCCATTTCTTGACCACTGCTTCAGCCACTTCCTCCCTCTCATCAAAACCCTCATCTGCATCCACCCTCGAGAGCTTCAGAGGGGAGGCATCCTCCTCGGAACGCTTTTTCCTTCCCGAGTCATACAACCCAGAGTCCATCTTCCTTTCATCATCTTCCTCATCTTCTTTCAATGTTGAGCTACCCTCTGCCTCAGAGCTTTTCTTCTCAACTGCCTTCACTGCATCTCCTTTGGCTGCATTCTCATCTTCTTCATCACTTGACCCATCACTCTCGGAACCAGAAGGTTCACTTTTGTCACTTGAAACTAAACTGGTGCCTTCTTCTTGATCATCATCTTCATCATCTGTATATTCCTCAAAGTCAGACTCATAATCCTTAAAAAGAAATTTTTTTTAATGTTCAACACAATGATATATTGGTAATGTTCATCGTTTGCAAGCATTTCAAATTGCCATATATACCGTTCCACTAAAGAAGAAAAAATTATGGGCTCAAAAAAGGACAGAGCACATCTACAGAGGAGAGGGGAATCCTTATCCACAACCAGGGCTAAAAAATTCTGTTAGGGAACAATATATTGTTCAAAAACTCTTCCTGGTAATCATAGGTAGTTAAAGAAAGTGAAACTGCCTCAAAATTAGAATTCATATATTTATGAATATCAAGGCTAACCATGAGAAAAGCTATTCTTTCTCAACCATCAATCATGCATTGGTAATGATACATGGATCAATTAATCTATGCAAACCCTTAACACCATTCCAGTTAGAAGAAGGCACGTTCAAGAAAAGGTAAATTTTATGCTACATAAAGAAGCATTCTCTCTTAATAATTATTTATAGTATAATACAGGGAATACTACCAATACTACTGAAATTACCACTATTATGATGTAAGAAATTAGAAGAAGAGAAAGTAAAGGGGAAATCCTTGCATTTATTTCCCCTCTGTAACAAACTGTATGTACATTGCTTTATACATGCCCCTCTGTTCCCGAAACTTCCAATATTCCTTGCCTTGACTCCCTCTCTACAATTCCCCATGACTTTGTTGGCATCCCCTTCCTCACAAACCACCTACTCTTCTGGGTTACTCCACATCAAATCAAGCAAACACACAGCCTCAACACAACCAAACTTGACCAAACTCATAATTACGAGAGTATCTGAAGTCAACATAATTCACATCATTTACAATTGCCATGTCAAAATGACATATCATATTAAAAGTAATTTAAAATTATTCTGTTCATCCTTCCTATTTTGATTAAACCTGACCCCTTTTGACTGCTTCAGTTAAACTATTATGCATAGAAAAAATAGGCAATAATTTCCTCTATGCATACTATCATAATTTTGAGTGCTGTTCAGACTGAGGATAGCTTGAAAGGTGTTAAATTTGATGGCATGAAATTTAAAAAAATAATGATTAAAAAATCACCCCCAGCTGTCATATATGCACAAACTGTACAAAGTTTTTCCCTCAATATACTTTATTGAAATGAGGATCAGTCTTATACATCTGTACGTCTTCTTTGTCATCAAATATGGTAATTTTTTTGGGTTGATTTGACATGAAATGACCCTATTTTCATTTACATGTTTGATGATTCCACTCTCACCATGATCAAATCAGCATAGCAAACTTCCTGCACACCTGTCCATTACTGACACACCCCACCCAAATTTTTTCATGATTCACTAATTTCTCATCCAATCCCTCCTATTTTTACAACAGGCACTCGGCGAGAAACCCATACCCACTGCATTCAGTGGACATTCATGCTCATCCTAACATACCAATGTTTCACTCCCACTTCACAATACGAGGAAGAGCACAATTTTGTCAACTGCCAGGGTCAGGGTGCATTCAAGACAATAAGTATTTCTTAGAGTTCGCATTGTTTCCCTGGGTTCATGTGAATGTTGGTATTCAAATGGTTGTGACTGTAGCTCATTATTCATCAGTGGTTGGTAATACTAAAAACATGAAGTGTAAGTTGTAAAATACATTTAGAGAAGACTTGAATGAGTTTGACCATGGTGAAAGAATAACAATAATAGGGCACATGAATGATTGGGCTGATGTTAGTGAGGACACCTCTGGTAAATTTACTGGACATAAATTTCACACACCCAAAGGAGAAAACTGGATTGGTTGCATGGAAAAAGAATTATTACCTCATTTGTGATTTCAGCATAAATCTATTCATTTATCATGCAAATCAAAGGGGAGGTTCTAAGAGTATGATTGCTTTTCCTTTAAATGTTTAAATGATGAAAGGCTGAGGGGATGAATGAAGGGCATGACAGTAATGAGAGTTGCTGAACACAGAGCAGACTACTATTTGGCAGTCTTAAAAACAGATCTGGGGAAAAATGGCTGGCAAGGAATGTCGCAGTGAAACAGCAAAGGAAAAAAAGTTGAAGACTGCATGAAACATATGTATTAATGCAAAATTCATACATGCTTGAGGATAGGATGAATTTGAATCGGGCAGAACAGGCTCCTATTGCTATAAACGACGCGATTTCATGGAACTACGTACGTAATTCACTGAACTCATTACGTCAATTTTCTAATCGAAGGGCATAAACTTTATCCATAGGGTAGAAACATGGTTATAATTTACAATATAAAACGTGCAAATTCACTCCAATGCAGTTTCAACGCCCAAAAGCACATACCTCAAAGTCGTCTTCATAATTATACTCTTCAACGATATCACCACTATAACCAACACCTTCCACGTCTATACTATCTTGCACTGAAGCGCTTTGTTCTTTTACACTGGACTTCAAAATGCTGTCACCATCAGACTGCCCTATACTTTGCCTAGACGTCTTTGATTCAGCATTTCTTTTCAACGAACCATCAGCATAAGTCCGAATCGATTCTTTGGTGCTTCTGGCACTCGGTCCATCACCTTCTCCTCGGTGTTTAGATCTTAACTCCAGTGTCGAGATAGGTTTCGAATCCTTAATTTCACTTACTGTGGCATGAGAATTGCTACCAGATCCAACTACACTGTTATCTTCAGAACTTTTGGTCCACGTCCTTGATCTTTCCCTTCCCTTTGTACCACCAACTTCTGTATTCCCAACATTTTCACGAGAGTTAACTACATTTGAACTATCACCCACCGTATTCTTCAACTGAGGAGACTTTTCTACCTTTGATTTTCTAACATGTTCCGACATAATTTTCGTCAGATTTTCTTTCATTCGTGAGCCCGATTTTTCATACGTAGTGCTACCTTTTAAAGAAGGTACAACCATTGGCGAATTTTGTTTCTTGCTATTGCTGTCTTCTACTACTTCAGTTCTCTTCTTAACACTACTAACTCTTCTTGAATCACTACTAAGGACCACATTTCTTTTGCTCTCCTTATTTTCTTTAATTGGGGCTGGCTTTAATTCACTTTTATTTCGAGAAACACTTTTACTTGAGGAGTTTCTTGACGATGCAATGGAAGGACCACCTCCCTTAAACTTCACATTTTGATCTTTTTTGTCAGCCGTTTTAGTTTGATGCAATGAACTTGACTTTCCAAAACTAGTGACCCCTGTTTTCAAAGAAGCGGCAGCCGATCTATCACTTGGTTTCTTGTTTGACATGGCATTGCTTTCTTTGATGGTACTCACCCTGTGATTAGTACCTACCCTATCCTTTGTACCCATTGACTGTGCGGTGGTCTTAGAAGAATAGGAAGTATTACCTATACGTTGTTTCTCAGGTATTGCCGGATCTTTACCCCTGGAACCTTGTTTTTCACTCGCATGTTTGCTCACTGCTGTTTTCGTTCCACGGTGACTGGTTATTAATGCCTTTCCCGAGCTATTGGCGCCAACAGTATGAGGATCTGATCCCTGGTGAACTCCTTTGGTATCTCTTTTTGTCTTTACTTGGTTCGATATTACACGAGAGATCACATCACGATGTTTACTCTTGACTGTCACTTTTGAGGCAG
Source organism: Hetaerina americana (assembly GCF_022747635.1). Taxonomy (NCBI): domain Eukaryota; kingdom Metazoa; phylum Arthropoda; class Insecta; order Odonata; family Calopterygidae; genus Hetaerina; species Hetaerina americana. The sequence continues at coordinate 26,109,575 of NW_027287316.1, forward strand.
TTGGGTCTGGTTTATCTTTATCTGGCTACGAGTAAATGTAAAAAGAAGTGGTATTTATTTTTCACCCACACATAAATAGCAAACTCAAACTTATCTTCATATATAAAAGGACTTACTAAATCTCCTTGCATTACGAATATTTCAAAAAATTCCGTACGTCCCGAGCAGAACACTTTACAAACAAAACTATTTCCCGACAGCACTTGCGGTAACAAAAGAAGAATGAAATTACGTGATAGCGTATCGGCTGTAACGGCGGTATCGGTTGAATCGAGCTTTAGTTGCTAAATCATTATAATCAATCAATAGATCATATGCTGGTCACTGCAAAGGTAATGGTGTGTTCCTGCTAACTCATGCCCAAAATCTCAATTCTAAATGTGTTTTTCATCAATATCAAATACCTTTACACTATTGTGTAGAGGTAAAAAATGAGTTGCATTCCAGGAATAATATTCTGTCTCTGAGAACCCAAGCCTGAATTTGGGTTGTCTTGCATACGGTGTTTAAACAGGTGTATCTGATGATGAAACGGATTTGAACTATTCGTAGATGAAAATCAGTGGCAAAAGCCACATCCCCAAATGGACAAATGAAATACTGATTAAAGAAATCTATGGAGGTATTTTCTGCATTTGATATATATTTAAATTGTTCCCCCGAAAACGTGACTTTTGATACAAGTCCACATTTTATGTATTTTTCCCTTTCTCTTCCCGAGAAGTTTGATCTCTGACTAGTTCAGAATTATTGAAAGGAAATGCTATGCTGCTAACTTTCCAAACAGATCTTTAGCAATGCATATATTCCATTATAGTTAATCAACAGAGGGGGAGGAAAATGCGGACTGATCTAGATTTATCCTAGCCCTATCCATGTGGCAAACCTAACCAATATTCTCCATGGAAGCTTTCAAAATATACTTATAATGTAAAGAATCCTAACTCATGAAAGTCAAATGCGGCAGTCATTGCTACTGTACTTGAAATGGTCTATTCTCACCTTAGAAATAGTAGTGATTCCTACAGTATGGAGTCAAGGTACAAACTACATTCTCAAAATTTTGGAATGAAAATAAAGATTAAAAAACTACCATATTTTTAAAAATGAAATGGTTAATAATGTTTCCTACAACATTTTCATCAGTACAACCCAGTTGTTATCTTTATTATAAGAATATTTGATTTACTTCACATGCTCTCAGCTTTAATCCCATTGAAAATTTACATCAATACTTGCATACTCAATGGTTTCAGGCTTAATTTGTGGAAGCACTTGGTATCCATAATGAAAGATTTTGTAATTTCCCACTAGATTTATTTTAGGGTATAGTGCATTTCAGACACGTGGCATCACCAGGTACATTTGTACCCGATGATGTTGAAAGTCTGTGAAATGCATAGCATCTTAAAATAAAGTCTGGAAAAGTCCAATATCTTTTAATCTAGATACCAAATACTTCCACAAAGTGAAACCTGAAACTGCAAATTTGAATATTGAATTCCCCTGAGTTGAAGGTTCCAAAGTTCTAGCATATTCAATGGAGCAAAATCAATAATTCTGAATATTCACCTGTTATCTACACATGTTGGTCAAATGAAAAAATATCGAGTTTTTCCATATGAGAATATTTAACATATTATCCATATTCTAACAATTGATGGTGATAGAAAATGGTGAATTGCATTGAATTATAAATCTTTGGAAAAGTTCTTAGCATCCATTATCGTCGGTCGGATGGAGGGTCTGGGCCCACAATATGCGTATTCTATTCTGATGACAATACTTTTAACCCTCTCCGCACTAACAGCAAATGAGCTGGTAAAAAAAGGAAAAAGTCACCAATTTTCAGTATGACTGGTGCCAGAATAACATTCAAAATGTCAGTAAATCACACATTATATATTTTGCCAAGACCAATAAAACTTTTGGTTAATATTGGTTGAAACCAATTCCTTGAGTCCATGGCAAAAACTTTCCAGATATCTCATTTGATAACCAAAAATAACTTTGGCCAACCAGTTGATAATCTAGGTAAAATACCACTCCATTTTCTACCTGATATGAAGCATAATATGCACATATCACTGGATGTTTTGATTTCCATACACAATGGGAAATTCCACTCTATAAATGTGCACCTGGGACTCTTCCCCTCATGTTGAAATTATATATATGTTTTCAAAATTCTAATTAGGATCTTGCATCTTATCTCAAAACTCTAGATGATGCTTAACGCCACCCAGTTTAGAAAAACTAAATACACTGCCATTTCTCAATTTGAATTGAGCTCAAATGCATGGAACCGAAGATGCACTGCAATGCAAATAAACTGGATATGAGAGCCCGTTTCAAAAACAAACTACCATTTTAGACTACCATATAGTCAGACTTAATTACTCGGTTAATATTTTATTTATAATCTAATAAATTAATTATATCTGCTGACAGTCTTCTTGGGTTGCGCCCTATTTATTATGTAATATCTTATCTCCAGATAAATAAATATTATAATATGCATCATGAAAATTCATAGCTACCATAAATGTAAACTTATAGCTGTCAGTTTCATTTTGTATTCTTCACTGAAATAAGAATCTGACTTACCATTTAGCTTTGATAACATCTGTGGAGAGTTATGAGTAATTGGGGAATAAGTCAGCAGACAAATACTAAAAAATATTAATATTTTCATGACTTTCACCGCTTAAAAATTTGCATTTTAATGCCGAACTATTCATTGCTTACTGAAAATACTATCTTACCTAATAATAGCACAGCCATAACCAATTGCAGTTTTAATCTATGAAAAGAATTTTCTTCTTCATAGTCAGTGATCATCCAGAAAATACAAAATAGTTTGCTTTTATTCAATATCTTCAAAAACATTTAACTAAAGGGGTATTTCCCCTTAAAAATTTACAAGGATCCAACACAGTACCATTTGATTTTCATTCAATTTTGCTGTAATTCCCTTCATTTACTCACATTTTCATCTGTGCAATGTAAAAAAAACCATAAAATAAGTAATAAATAATACAGTAAACAATGCAATAATTTCAGAGGGTAAAAATCATTCACCTTGACCGGGATTTGAACCCCGATTCCTTAATGTCCAGTCGAGTGCTTTAGCCAGTTAAGCTATTGAGGCGTCCTCTTAAACTCTGAAATTTTTGGGGCTTTTAAAGGAACAAGACTCCTCGATAGCTTAACTGGGTAAAGCAGTTGACTGGACATGGAGGGATCCAGGTTTGAATCCCGGTCAAGGCGAATGATTTTTACACAGAAATTATTGCATTGAAATGCATATTAGCTGACGACTTTATTAAAAGTTACTGTTGCGGCATCTCCCGCAATTTCTTTGGAATACAGTAAACTGTATGAACGATATAATGGTGGTATGTGTTTTATAAATTTTCTGCTTATTGCATTGTATCCGCAACTGGCTCAAGCAAAAATGGTCCCAGAATACAGTAATATTATTGCACATAGTTTTCGATTATCTTGGGGACCAGGCCATTTGACTGCAATGAGAACCAATTGGGCAGCTATGTTGTTGAGAGGTGGGGTACTTCCAAGAGTGACAACAAATTCCATGCTGTTATATGCCCTATGTTTTGATAGTACATGTGGTGGAGGCTATCAGCCAACTACATTCTTCGTAAGATTCCTCAAATATCTCACAAGAACTCAACCTTAAGGCCTGCAGTTACTCGCCCTTATGCAGTAGTCATGACTCAATAGAGAGTTAGCCATTGGTTAGCCATTCTTGTCCAAATAGGGACTACTAGCTAAGGCAAGCCCAGTATTATTTTTTAATTACACTTTTTCATGGGACAACATTTGTAATAAGTTCCTCAATAATTCCAAGTTTCTATTCCAATACTTAAGTAATAACTTTTGTTTTTAATAGTTTTTATAACATCTAATAACATATTCAAGGATATATGTGGTGATATCAGCATCAATTAGAGGATCTAATTAAACAAGTAGACATTTACTAACTGTGGATGTCGACTAATTTCAGTGGGCCTACTAATATATGTTAACATCAATCACTAAAAACAGGGGTTCTTGTAGTTGATGTCCTATATAATCAAGAGTCATTTGCCAACATTAATGGATGTACAAGTACAATAAAATTATTAGATGGCAATTACCCATTGGCAATACCAACCGAGACTGCATTGCCAATGAAATGCCAAATTTTTGTATGTGAAAATAAAACATTTGGATACATTATATCATTAACATCCAGAAGTCAAAGAATATGTTATATTTATTGTTTCAAGTATTAGGAAAAATATTTACAATCAACACAGGATTAATAATGCACAATAACTTCATTATACTCTTAAATATGATAGATTGGAATGCTAACATATTGTAACACTAGTCGGTGATCATGACTTAATGATAATTCATCACAGAAATTTGAAATAAAAAGATGATAGTGCAAAGATAAGAAAAGGTGTGCCTATTAAATAGCTATAGACTTAAAAAAAAATGGAGTCAAGACAGTTAAAACAATCATGGCACCACATTCAGTTCCAGCACCACAGAAATATAATATGCTTTGCACACTGACTCTCTTCAAAGCCAATTATTGGCAATATGTTAAAAAATATGTTCACGCATAGGAACCTTGGACAATTTTCCTTTCATGCTTCACAGTCAATTCTACAACAGAGCACAACATAAGCCAAAATGATCCATTGAGCAAATGTATAAAGATGTATATAATAATATAATGTTCCATATGATAGCTAAATTGAAATAATCACTTTCTCATGACTGGATTAAGAATCTCAACACGACAAAGTTTCTAAATGTAAAAAAAGATCAATATGCATCAAGTTCCTTATTTTAATGCAGTTATTAATTTCACACTGCCATCCTGCCATTTCCCTTATCATAAATTTACCACTTTATTATGGAAAACTTTAATGAGTTTAGATGGATATAATCCTTGACTTTGAAGAAAATGTGATGTTTGCAACATTTTGCATAAACCTAACAATAAGTTACTCTTAGCAATAATATCATTTTTTAAATATCCCAAAACTCAGGTCTGAGTAAGGCACAAGGACTTAGTTTACAGACTTCTCTCACATACAGGATAAACCATGACCGTTTTTATATATATCAAATAAATACACATAAACAAAGACACTAAGTTTAGTCCACATAGAGGGAAAGGTCTCCCATGGTATTCCATGGTCCACATATCAGAAATGTGGCAATTTGGTAAGCATCTTTTTTTTTACCAGTTCCATATCACAGTACACAAGTTTTACAAGAGTAAAACAGCAGACTCACATGTTACATTTTATTTACCTTCACACCACTGACTTTTCCACAGCTTGAAGCAAAAAGTTAAAATATACAACATGGAGAAACCTGAGCTCCACAACCACATTTGACTGCAAACAAAACCCAATCTGTCAGGGAAGTAGAACTAACTACACTCATGCCATCAAACCTTCAACAAGGTAAGGCATCATAAAAATTTGTTTGCAGTAAGCCTATACAATGTTTTACCCCTTAAATGCATTGACTTGACATTCAATTCCATTGACATGGCCCTCAATGAATATGAGAGCAGGGAGAAATTATTATCACAGACGGATGGCACTTGTAAAGTTTCAGCTCACATCAACTGATGAATAGAACAAAATATATGCAGCTGGTGACACAACTTCACTGGGAGATAATTCAGACACCTCATGGTCATCAAACTTGAACCATCTGAAAAGATTGAAAAAAAAAAACTCATGAATTTAACTGCATACTCCACAAAAATTTTTGAGGAAAGATTTTTTTCAAAAGCATAAAAACTGTCCATTAATTAGTAGAATAAAGCTAAACTATGACATATTGACATGAAATTATTGACTTTGTAATTCCACCCACTTCATTTAAAAACACGACCTTCATTTAAAAAAAGACGTTGACCATAATCATTAACTGATGTTGACGTTCAACGTTGAAACCTGGGTCGTGTTTTTAAATGAAGTGGGTGGAATTACAAAGTCAATAATTTCATTTCAATATGTTATGCAAATTGCATAAAGTTACACAGGAGACAACAAATCTAAACTATGACTTTCAAAAAATGTATTTATCATATTTTTGCCTTAAGCTTTGAAGTATCTTAACCAGGGCTTTCCAAAAACCATTAAACACTGTACACATCCAATGAAAATGGCCTCATAACTATCCCTCTCACACATTTTAAAGGTAAACATTTCCTATTAAAATAGAAAGACTATTCAAAAAGATGGTATCTCATACTTTATATAAGATATGCATAATTTCCATTAAAAATATTTCTCGGAAATTTGTAATTTTCTTTCAATTGAAAAAATTATATAGCCCCACTACCACATATTGCGATGATTCCCCATCCCTTGGACATTCCATCAACATCAATATACCTCAACTCAAGCTCTCCTGAACCATTCTGAGCATCTAAACTTGGATTGTGCCTCAAAATTCTGAATTGAAACTGGTTGAAATATAAGTTATTTAGGTGGATAACAGCAAATGCCATTAAGTAAATACACTTTTCATTTAAGACTGTAACAATTTTCACATCTTTAGTATATTAGCTGGAATTATTTGTATTACACTTATTTATATGATATACTGATCTCATGTGGAAGGAAAGCGATCCATATGATGCCATAGTAATGAGGTCACTAACAGAGAAGAGCACAAAGAGTATATCAGGATGTATTTGTTTTGTACATTTCGAGAATCCATTCAATATAACATATAGCACAGAATTAATGAATTAATTACATTAGATAGTAATAGAATTGAGGGATAAGTGGCTTATCCGCTAACTGTACAGCTCAGATTGTTTAGGTGTGTGTGGCAGTTGGAGAGTCTTGATGGGCATGTTAGGAAGAGGAATAAGACAGCAGCGCCCATTATCACCCATTCTTTTCACGGTATGTTGGGAAGAAATGGTAAAAGACCCATGGAAATAATTGGAGATTAGGGTGAAAAGAGGAAGGAGATCCATAACATTGGTTCATTCATAAAAATCAGTAAGGTTTTTGGATGATCAAGTATTAATTAGCCAGTCAGCCTCTAAGAGTGAAAAACTTATTCTTAAAAGTCCCCTTTACAACATTTTATGAGATTATATCTAATTTATCTAATGCCCAATCAAGTGTAGCTGCCTCCTGCCCCATGGGATATAGCGTACTACAGTAGATATAGATCAATACTTGCATACAACTATATTATGTCAATGCACTGAATTTCCAGGAATTAATTTGGTACCAAAATGTGAAGAGAAACAAAAAATGTGACTCAATCATTTGAGATAGATTCCCTGAATGCTAATTAATGCTTACTTATTGAAATTGCTACTCTTGCAGTGAGCTGTGTAATGCCCTCCATCCATCGTGCCATAGTGGTTGGACACTCCATATAAGTTGTAAAGGACTGAATTTCTTTTGCGGGCTGGATTGTATCCTGACGTGAGCACCTCAGTGCCAACCCATTGTGACACATCCAAGTCCTCGAGGGGGAAGTCGACCATTGTCTGTCGTTTCCTGCACCAACCATCACTTGTAAACCTGTGTAAATAAAAGCATTGTATATTAATTTAATGCTCCAGAAAATGTTTAGCTTGCTTTACAAAGACCCACCAACATAAGTTTGGTCAAGACAAGGCATTTAAGCTGAATACTGATTAAAATTAATTTATAACTAGTAGCAGCAGCAGTTGTTAAATGACATTTCTATAATAAAATGAAATTTTTTATGTGCAATTGGTTTTTGAAAATTCCTTTGGATGGAGCTCCAACTTTATGCACCTGAATCAGATTTCTCTCCACACTTCCCCAATCCCCGAATATCCTACCCCTACTAAATTACCCACCTATCTACGAGGGTCATCCGGAAAGTAGTACCCGTTCGTGAAATAAAGACACAAAAGTAAATATTAACAAACATAAAAAATTTTATTTGAAAGAGGATACTTTAAACTACTTCTCAACATAATCTCCAAGCAAATTAAGGCATTTGTCATAACGTGTGACAAGTTTCTGTATTCCTGCTGCATAGTCCTTCGCCGCCAGCTCATTGAGATACGCGAGGGACCCATCTTGCACAAATTTTTGCATAATGCAGATGGTGTTTAACAATTTCATGAACAATTGTTCGAGAAACATTGGGAAAATGCTCACAGATGTCATCAATTGTGACGCGCCGATCGTTCCTCACGAATTCGTCAACTGAGCTCACCAGTTGGTCTGTAATGACAGACGGTCTCCCCGAACGCTCATCGTCGTGTGTGTTCCCCCTCCCCATGTTGAAGTTGCGACACCACCGCCGAACAGACGACTCGTCCATTACATTGTCTCCATACACCTCCTTTAATTGGCGATGAATATCACATGGGCGAACGTTTCTTGCATTGAGGAATTTAATCACTGCCCTCACTTCACAACTGGCGGCGTTCTCAATTTTTTTAAACATTGTAAACAATCACAGAAACAACACAGGCAATGCTAGCGTCACGCAACTTGGCTCAGAGAAGGCAGACAAGCCACTGAAGCTATCTGACCTCGTCCAGCGGCTACTCGCGTCGTCAGCACTTCATGCGGCACGAACGGGTACTACTTTCCGGATGACCCTCGTATAATAGTGACAATGATCTTGGCTGTTCTTCACCGGCACAAATAACTACTTCTACTACTAGTACTCTGTTTCATCCTATGAATAATCAGGTCAAATATAGTCTCACCCTATTATTAATCAGTTATGCTATCAGTAAAAGCAGTTCGGTAAGAAATATTGTCATATATCATAATTTATCAATATCAACATAATCATATAGTAATTTACAGATCATCAATCAATCATTCAAAATAATTTTGTATCCTATTTTTGGTACTTCTGTTATCACAACGTGAAATTATGACTGGTTTCAAGTAGATATTTTTGAGATAATGATGTACTGATTAAATACCCATTTTATATTATTTTTCAGCATTTTTAATAATAATAAAAATAGAAAATGCTTACCCTGTATCTCAAAGTGTTAGCCCATGGATATACCAACCAACTAAAATAAAACAAGTGACATAATGGTTCTATCCTAGACGTTTAATCAAAAGTCTTAGCTGGAGCTTGTCTATTTATAAAACATTAATCTAGTGTGCATAAGCATTTTCATAATAATTCGTTTGTAACTTTGCATGAGGATGCCTCATTATAACATATGTCAATGGATAGCAAAAGCATGCCTTTCTCCACACTTCCATTTCTAAAAATAAGATGTGAAACCAGAAAGCATTTAATTAAAAAAGTCAACTGTATAATGAAGATGGTGCTGAGGTTATTAGTTAAATTAAAACCCTATTTATAGGAAATAGCACTTGCCTTTTGAAATGGATGACTAGAATTCGTGGAAGGATCCAAATATCAAACTTTTTGCTGGCATCTCTAGGTTCCTTACATTTTGGACAATTCCAACCACTTATGTGCTCCCCTTTGAGGTATAAAGACATGCAGTCCTAAAAAAGATCACAAAAAATGTCATACAGCCAGTTGTTCATATACATGTCAATCAGCCATAAACACAGCACATAATTTTCACTGGCAGCTGGTTACAGAAATATTCATTTATGATTTCATAATTTTTCAGGCTGATGGTATTGTATTATATAAGAAATTACCCTGTGGTGACATTTATTAAAAATATTACATAAGAAAGTAAATGTATATTTGAAAAAGTAATAAAAGGACTTATAAATTCATTAGGTTCCAGCCAGATACATCTTGAAGGCCAAATGCTCTGAGTTCCAACTGAATATGCCAAGAAAAAGCAAAACTGAATCTCCGGGAAAAAAATTATTGATGCATTATAAGCCTTACTGCTTGTGAAATCACAATTCTGGATAGACAGCCAATCCCTTACCATAAGATGCTTGTGGTTTTCCAGGAGGGTATGCTCCCCAAAAAATCACACAAGAAGAGTAATTCAAGTTCTAAGGTCACCCAATTTTTTTTCTAGGGACTGGAAGTAGATTGAAAGTGTGGTTGAGCATAAATTATACGGGCAGTCATTATGTATACAAACCATGCAAGGCACAGGATTACATACATACAATGCACAGGATTTTTATAGCTGCCATTAGTGTGAGAAGCATTTTCAATACTTAAAATGGCATCCTTTAGTGCACAAGAACTACATGACCATCCATATTTTCCACTAGTGGAGTTTAGTTGCCCATCAAAATTCATCGCCATCTGATTGAGGCATGCAACAATGGTGCTTAAGATGTGAAAAATATGCAGCTCAGAGTACAACAGTTCAAAGAAGGCCAAATATTGGGTAACGACAAACTCAAAAAATCCCAGCCATGTACCAGATAATGCAAAAATTTCAGTGTAAAAATCATTCACCTTGACCAGGATTTAAACCTGGATCTACCTCCATTAAAAGTTACTGTCTCGGCATCTCCCGCAGTTTCTTGGAATGTACTAGATAGTTTTTTCACAGGGTGATATGGATCCCTACAGAAGTGCTCTTGGCAGCCATGGAATCATGGCATCAACATTGTGAAGACGAGTATGTCAACACAAAGATGGGTGTACATTGGCATTGAAATTGTGAAGACACGTATGTCCACATGAAGACATGCGAATGTCTACAGGGTGATTACGCTAAGAAGCAGCAGACTTTTTAACTTTTGGTGCGACCAGTCTGTCAGACAAAAATAGTATACCTTAGAACTTAAACTTGCCATGTAATTGGGTGAAATTGAGGATGTCCAGAGACATAAACAAGGTTTGAATTGAGTCCTCAGATCGAATGCCAAAAATACACTTCCCACCTGTACTGAACTGTCAAACATTGGAAAAAGATGATCGAATGCTGCTTCCTATATGTGTTGGATTTGCTGGAACAGCCACCAAATTTCCTAAGTTAAGACCTCAGCTATCCTAAAGAGCAACATTTGCCATTAGCCGGGTTTTTTTATAGATCAGGAGACACCCTGAAAATTGAAGTAGCTTCTATTGAGATCCAAATAAGTAAATTACTCACGGCAAGAGAACAGCGAGTAGCATTGGGAGGAATGGGCAGTGACAAGTTGGAGAATGGCTCATAGGTCACAGATTGTTCGCCACACTGCAAACAGCACACAGTGGATGCCTGCTGCCCATAGAATAGATGCAGCACAAGGGACTCATTTAGGTGGCAGAAGTCATTCCATGCTCTTATTGCACCTTCTGGACCGGAGGCATTCTGTGCAGGCTGATGAGATGGACTGTTTCCCATCTTGTTGGCTCGATGACTAGCCTAGTAAAAAAGAGGTTGTAAGGCAGCCAATCAAATCATTTCTCGAAGACTGAGCAGACCAAACCCTCCATTATCCTAATGTATACAGTAGGATGCACCTAATGGCAAAAAAACAAGGTGTTAACTGCCCCAATTAACATTATTAAATTATTAAAAAGACACCAGATACATGAGAGACATATTTTGGATGTGGAAATTCCTTAAAAATGATGAAAAGTAACTTTATGTTAGAATTAAAGTAAGCTATACATTTCATTTTCTTGGAAGGGAAGGTCATCATGACAAGTTAGATAACTTCAAAGGTGTTATATTATCTTCCCAAAATGCAATTGAACAATTTGGAAGTCAAGAAGAATAGTTTTAATAGAATTAATTTAACTAATGCTTCCTTTGAGTAAGATTCCTTCCATTATATTACTGTATAAATAATTTACACACTAATTATTTTACCAAATACATAAACTTACTCGATTCAAATCTTCATGCAACCAGTCCATCAATATGGTGAGGAACTCATGAGAATCTTGCTGCTCATGGCCAGCAAATGCCTTCTTGTGCATGCCAACAACTCCCTTAAATATACCAAGCAGTTCCATTAAACACACAAATGCAAAAGAATACACTTCCTCATATCCTTGTTGGATTTATAGTATTTTTAGAGCAAAGGAAGAAGTAAAAAAAATAGTAAATGACTTAGTTTCGGCTTATAGGTCTAGCTCATAAACATAGTGCCCAATATCAAATAAAAGTAACAAAAAATTGAAAGAACTCAAAATTATAGAAAATACTCCAGTAATAGTATTATTCTGATAGCGTACCACCAAACATTGTGATATCTTAATGCTCAATACAGAAACTTAAGTGGAAATATTTACTAAGGATTTAGAGAGAAAATGATTTATCATTGCTACAAATAAAATTTGGGAAAATTCTCAAATTTAGTAGTAAATGAGGATTTTTCTCACGAAATTCATTAGCCCCACTAAAAGAGGCACCAGTGTTGTGCAAAGCAAGGAATGGTAAATAAAATATTGAATTAGATAGGAAATTCCACAATTATAAATGTTAAATTTTCTATGCAAAACCTGATCTCTTCCCCTTGCTCCTTTAATGAACACCCAGCATCACTCTCAAGATTTATAGTGCTCCAAATTAAATAGAATGACTGCTTACTTTTAAATCCCTGCATGCAATTGAACGATATTCTCCACTCCAAAGGGCACGGACCAGTGCAGCTACTTCCTCGGCAACCTCACCACGCAACTTTGTACTACGGTTAACATCTTCCCTGAAACATTTTAGGAAAAATTATTCCAATTATATATTATACCATTATTTCCAAAAAGAGGCGAAAATAGGTTTAAATTGAATATTTATGGCTTAATGATCATCAATTTCAGGAGTAATCAGCATGTCATCATTATACGAAGGTGGTATTTTTTTCAACCTGTGATGGGCCATAAAAAAAGACAAGTGAGCATTAAAATATTGTTTTATTACTTACAGTTATGTACACTTATGGTTACTTATTGTCAGTAAAAGCAGTCACATAAACATGGACACCTAAATATTCTCCCACCAAGTGTGAATTGCAAATCGTTATTTGTTTCCTGCTAGCAAAAGGGAATAGTGCCGCACAAATTCATCGAAGAATGAGCCAATTGTACGGAGAAAACTTCATGACTGATGATGTTGTGCATGAATGTCATCGAAAATGTGAAGATGGCCAAAGTGATGAGCATGATGAAGCGGGGTCAAGGACACAAGTCTGTTGCCACGACAGCCTTGTTCAACGAGTTGACAAAGGTTAGAGAAAAACTTGGGTTTACCATAGGTACTTCGTCCATGAAATTTCCTAAAGTTTCAAAATCTTCTCGGTACTCTATCGTTACGGAACATTTAGATTACAAAAAATTTGTGCTTGCTGGGTCCTAAAACTGTTGACTGACAGCCACAAAACTCACGCAATGGCTTCAGCTTTGATGTTCCTCGACCATTATGCCACTGAAAGAGATAACTTTTTGAATTCAATTGTGACCAGAGATGAAACGAGGATTCATTAAGGCCCACCAAAACAAATTGACAATCACAAAATGGAGGCACGCAAATTCACCAAACAAACCTTCAACAATCGAAATGTTATGGCTACCATGTTTCGGGGCCATAAAGGTGTGTTGATTTTAGAGTCAATGCATGGGCAACGATTAATGCAGCTTTTTATTGTGAAACATTTTGTGGTTTGTAAAGAGCCATTCAAAACAAAAGAAGAGGCACGCTGACTTCTGCAATTGTTCTGATCCATGACAATACCCATCCTCGCAGAGCTGGTGCAACCCAACGGTTCCTTGGGCAATTTCAATGGGACATTTTCGATCAACTGCCATACAGTCCCGACCTAGTGCCGAGTGACTTCCATCTTTTCCCTAAACTGAAGAAAAGGTTTGGAGGACAGCACTTCCAAACCAACGAGGAGCTTCAAGACAACGTCAAGACTCATTTAAATTCATTGGCAGCAACATTTTATTAAGAGGGCATTGTAAAGCTTATCCACAGGTACGAAGAATTCCTCATCCATCAAGATGATTATTTCGAAAAGTAACCATAATTGTACATAACTATTAATGATAAAATAATTTTTTTATACTCACTTGTCCTTCAGTTATGGCCTATCGGAGGTTGAAAAAAAAGACTGCCCTTGTATAAAGGTCACTTAGCATGGAAAGATTTTTTTTTTTTAAATATCAGCAATATGTACCATCACAATTTCCAGAGAATCCACAGGGGTGATTCAGGAGCACAACTGTATTTTTCAAAGCAATCTCAATTTTATTATGTTTATAATATAGTTACCCAAGTCATACACGCAAATATGAGATTGTGCCAGTGGAGAAATAAATCCATTTTTTTGTCAGATGCCCTCCAAGCATCATTCATTACTTAACATATAGGTATTTTTTATGTTAATCAATGCTACCGACACCATACATGCTTCAGTCAAGAGCAATGAAAGCACCAATCGCCAAACTGACACTGTTGAATCACATCTTAGATCCCAAACGGCCAAAGCAATAAATAATTAGGTATTTATAATAATTTTTTCCATGCTAATTCCATAAATCAATTAGAATACCACAAAACTATCTCATTAATAAAACAGCAATATATGGATACATTTAGAAGAGATTAGGATTCAGCAATCATATTAATTTTCTCGTTGATAAAATGCAAAAAAAATTTAAGATCATCAAAAAAGTTGAATAATTACCTATACTGTCCATCACAGAAGTACTTCACTAGGCTGGTTGTGTGGTTGATGCACTGCAAGATGGAATTCATGTAGCAAGAATTACCCAAATTACGAAGTCCTGTTAGGCCACGACCCTAAAAAAGGAAACGACAGCATAAAATACGGGATTTTTTTAAAATATGGACACACAAAATGCTGAAGAGACAGCATTAATTGAAAATGAAAAAAGGAACTGCCTATTCAACTTTAAATAAAATTATTGTGAAATGACCTAAGCTTGGCAAAAGGGTAACATGATATTCAAAACTGGGAAAGAATAACATTTCCAAGTACACAATACGTTGAAATTAAAATTTCAGTGACCACCCTCAAGACAATACATTTTTTTCTTAGATTCTTAATGTTACCACAGCTTAAAGAGAATAATCCCATTCATTAGCTAAATATTTTTGTTACTTTCAGGTCCCTTTTCCTATACCCTCAAGGAAACAATTCAAATGGAAGGAAGGACTGCATAAGAAATTTTCTGGGTAATCCTCAGAGATTCATATGAATAGAAGCAGCAAGATTTATAAGCCATACAGTCACCAATGTTAAACTGAATGAAGATATCTCTTTTGGTTACATTTCAAGTACCACACAAAGAATTTTCTACCATTGATGGTCAAAAAATGTTGATCAACATTATAACTCCATATATTTTGTCCAATAATTGCTGAATTTCTAATAAAATAACCCTGAGAATATTCAAATTGGATAACTAACCAGAACCTACTGTATCTCAACATGCATACAAAAAATATTAAGATGAAGTATTTTGTAGCGAATAACTAAACCAGGGACCCTGAGTCAAAATTTTTAGTGCGCTCTCTTAAATAAATACTGCACAGAGTTCTTCATAATAGGCCATTTCATAACTATTTCACGAGTAAATACTGAAATTTTTGCATCCTCAAAAGGTTCATCAAAAATTTATTTTTGATCAGTCATTTTGCACAACATTTTCCCACCTTTGAATTAATACCCAGATTTACAAATGTAGGATTAGTGGAGAAATGAAATTTTGGGAAGCCAACTTCATGGTGAATAACGTTTTCAAAAGGTCATGCTACTGCCTTTTTGCTAGTGATTATGGAATCTCAGTACAAAGAAAAAGTTTCAAGTGTTGTCATTAAAAGTAACAAAAAATGTTTAATGAGTATTCAGTAATATTGGTCACCAATGTTGTCTAATCAGCTACAGGAGTGAATACATGTGAATGTCACATAGCAAAAAATTATGCAGTTTAAAGCACAAGTCAAATATTATTATCCTCGACTGAAATTTTCATTATGCTTTTTCAAGAACTTCATGCAAAAATTTATTAGGTTGATATCCCTAATACAAGGAATTTCACTCCCTGGCAAGGAAGCCACTTGCCATGCTGCTTACTCCTCTTGCA
Source organism: Hetaerina americana (assembly GCF_022747635.1). Lineage (NCBI taxonomy): Eukaryota > Metazoa > Arthropoda > Insecta > Odonata > Calopterygidae > Hetaerina > Hetaerina americana. The sequence continues at coordinate 26,125,589 of NW_027287316.1, forward strand.
CTAAGTTCCAATCCAGCCTCAATTCATCACCGAAATAACTTCATTCCTCAACTTTTAACCAATGCTGAAATTCTCAGAAAAAACTCGACAGTACTTTCACCACGTACTCCTAGTAGATAACTTATATTTTCTCATGAATTCAAAACAAGGTTGAAAACAGTGTTTTTCAAACAACATGAATTTAAAGATATAGAGTGCATGATAAATCAACCCGCACATCAATTTTTATTGATAAAAAACATACACAAACAAATACTTAACACAACGCAAGGATATTATGATTTTGCCAAGTTATAATCATAGAACATTCACCTTTCGAAGAGGGATGCACAAGAGGGAGTGGGTAGGTATGATGCGAAATTTGGACACCAACACCATTGTGCAGCATCAACACTACACTTGGTCGCAACAATGTCATTGAGGCCTAGGGGGGTTAAAATGAACACAGGTGAGTAGGGGTACTCCAGCTTCTCGGGCTAACACAAGGGAGGGACTATCCACAGGGATCTTCCTCCGAATGAAACCACGACTAATACTGAAGGCATTGGGGATCCCCATGGCAGGGGAGGCTGGAGGATGGAGGGGAGGGGAGGGGAGGTTGTGGAGGGGTAAGGGGGTCAGGGAGTGGAGGGAGGGGGGATCAATGGGGAGGGGAGGGGAACTCAATGGCCACTGGGGAGGGGAGGGGAGAGAGAGAGAGAGAGCACTCACACCAAATGGAGTGACAAACTGGAGGCAAAAAACTTGATTAGGACTCATCCCTTCCTTCGTGGGAAATTGCCTCAAGAGTTTTAGTCGACTCGCCGCGACTTTTCAAACACGATTTCAGCTCCAAAGAGCCGTCTTTTCCCTTCCAGGGGCATCTCTGCCTTTCCCACACAATCTTCAAAATTGATCGCGGTAAAGAGTACTCGGTTGAAAAGGCTTAAGCAATGAGCAAACGCACCTACCCAAGCGTATTAAACCTTTAAGGGGCACTCCCATTGGTAAGACTGGATGCAAACCAGTTGTTTTAATTGATTATTCTCATTGAATGTGTCCCTACCGACGTAAACCCATTGAATACTATGGTATCAATACTGGTCACGAATTCTTTCGCGTCTGGATTCTTTTATTTACACGGAGAGCCCGAGAAACTAAAAGGGGAATCGGGAGTGTTTTCGCTCTCGCCGGGATTGTATCCTCCGGTCAATATGAGTTTTGACATAAGTCAAGATCTAAACAGAAAAAAATTCGAACACACAAGATACGGTATGGACAAATGGGCCGAGGTCTCGTCGGCAAACGATAAGGTCACGGATTTTCATATCGCCAGCTTGCACGAGCGTCAAGCTGGTTCCCACTGGATTTTCCGAAAAGGAGTTCACGGTTCAAGTGTCCTCAGCCGTTTTAAGCACCCTGTATCCCCAAATTACTAACCCCACAATATATCCGAATGCACAAAAAAAATTTCAACAGCAATGCTAATTAAAAATTCCGTCGACGGAGACTTCTTTTGAACAAAATACGGTTAAGAACAAAGTACCGGTTGTCGAAAAAAAAACCCGCTATTTTGATGAACAAAAAATTAATTATTGGGGTCAGCCATACTGTATTATTATAAACAGATTAGCTTAGTATCCTTTAACCGCAATATCCTTAGACTGCGACTCGAAAAGGTAATTTTGTCGCATTTACGATTTCAGGGTTCAAATTGCAAAAATAAATAGAAAAAATACAAGCAGAGTGTCTGGCCTAGGAGAACTTACGATTTTGTTTACTAATTATAGACTTCTACGATAAAACAAAAAATTCTCATTACTCCAAAGAGGCTTGTACTCAATTAACCACAACGCGCTCCGGCGCACTGCGTCATTTTCAAGCCAAATATATTTTTATCGTCATTCTCATTAATAGATAGCAGAATATGTTATTTAAATCAATAATATAAACTCGCGCAACCGTTAATTCATGTGTCACTGCTCGTAACGATGTCTCCAAATCGAAAATAATTTTTTGAAAGCACGTGAACTCACGCAAATGTTAACCGATGACGTACACTGCCGCAAGCTGATCCCAATCGACACTGTTCGCGAATTAATGAATACGACGCGCAGCCGGAAAGTAATACGCGCCACGATTGAAATTCTATTTCGGGGTGACCGAATTCATCGTAAAACAAATCTGATAAAAAGGAAATACGTGACTATCAAAACATAGCAATGCTGAGATAAGATTTTCACGAAGGTTTTCATTCACGCACAAGTTAGGAACCTAATTGCAGTTGGCTTTACAATTAAATTACAGAAATTGGAAACTTGAACTGGAAGAAATCAATGACTGGCATCACTTAATTAGGGTAATTAGAACTGTAAAAAATGTCAACATTTAACAATTCTGCCGTTTCAAATGAAACTCGCAAAAATTCTGCTAGCATTTTACACCCAACGTCCACATGTTCTGTATCCTGACATCCGTGATTGAGGTTAAAAATGTTAACTACAGTGTTATAAAATGTAGTACACATACCATACATTACACATCTACTATAACACGCAATACAAAGATTTTCAGCAAATAAATGCTGATTAGAAATGTTTTCAAAACGGCCGCATGTGGAGGTGGTCATTTTAGTTTTCATAGATGTGAACCGCACGAAGCTATTTACCTAGTCTTGACAACTACGACATTTTTTCAATCGCAAAAAAGAAAAAAAATAATATCGAAAATATATTTCAGTTTACATAAACCATGGGCTCACAAGGGGATTATTAAGAGGTACTTGGACATCAAAGTATGCACAAGAGAGGAAAAAACTGACAAATATCTGATATAGTAATTAAATAATAATAAAATAAAAGTTTTTTATGTGGAAAGGCGAAGAATTTTAAATTTAATTTCAATGATGAAGTAATTGTTCGCATTTCGAAAGAATTGATAAACAATAAAAGAGCGGCAAAAAACGATGGGCCACATTACCACCTGAGATGATACATTCATCAATTTGCAAATTCGAAACCATTCTTCATTTACAGGTACTAAACTTTAAAAACTTCATTTATTACTCAGCCATATCCACTTACTCTACTACATAAAATAAATACGAAACGTCAGAAGGCCATCCGGGTGAAATACAGCTGCTACAGCTTGGACTTTAGGGGAAGAATTGCATCGGGGTAAGAATAATTTGCAAGAAGATGGGAATCTATGATATGTTTAGAGAAAAAATTAATATTAACTTTAATACGGAGCGCTGTATAAATACAAAACCTAGTATTTGAGGCAAGAGGATGAGCGTAGATCAAAGGCTTTTGGGATATGGTTAAGAAGAAAAATGAGCAAATAAGACTAAAAAAACTGAAATCCGAAATTGGAGGAGGTTGGAAGTGGTGCTAGAAAGAGCAGTAGGCTGCGAGAGAAGGGAACAGTTTTGGTGACTGGGGAGGAGAGAGGAGGAAAATAGGCTTTTTGGACGTCATGAAGGCAAGTGGAAGGTACGAAGTACTAGGTAGGGCATGGAAGAGGAAGCAAACGCGATAAATGGTGCAAAATAGTGGCAAAGGACCGTCCCAAAATCTAACTAATTCTAAATTACCTTAGAATCAAATTTAAAACCAGGAGAGTAATTACGATTATATACAAAACTATCTCTGTCAGACTACGTGTCATAGAGCTAGACCTTTCTATCAAATTTTTATTACGATTTTCAATTTACCAATGGCAGCTGGGATCCCCAAACTGTTTGATATTTCAATTTTGCCTCTCGACAAGCGTAATATCAATTATTCATTTCCACAACACCTACCGAAACTAACTGAGAATAAGATGTCAGTACAAAGTTAAAATTCAATGACTATACAGTACAATTAAAACTAACACACTACAATGTGACTACAAGAAGCTGGGAATTTAATATAATAAACGTCTTTTCCTTTAAAGCTTGTCATTTCCATTATTTGGATGACATAACACAGACGGGTCTCCGGTTTGTTTTTATTATATTAAGTCTAAATCCTTCCCACACACAGCAACAGGAAATTCTGTCACATGCGCTCCCTCGACTTCTAGGTCTTCCTTTCCTATATCCTAAGCATAACACTTCTTCACCCCATCCTTTCCCTACCTCTAATTTCAAGTCATAATCGAAATTCAGTAAAGGCTTGAAATGACTCTTTTCCCTGCTGTCTATAATACGCGTTAATTTGGTTGAGTAATTTTTCCAAATCCAAGCTTAAAGTGGTTGGTTATAATTGGGTTTATCTCATGTTGAAAACAGGGGAAAACCGTCACATTTTGTCGTAAATTAATAAGTACTTTACGAAAAAACTTCCCATGCTGACAATAGAGATTCGTATCCGGCATCACTGAGTAGCCCAGAAACCGCACAAGTCACCCAAACACACTGCGATGACCATATCATATATTTCCCAAAATAACTTTCCCTCTTTAAGAGTAAATGCCTACAAGTAACGCGTTAATCTCATCTAATTTCAAAAAGACAATGATTCTACTGCTTAGGTCACCAGCGATTATATAGTTTCTGATAGCCATCGATTCCACATTTTACGATCAATAAAATGTTTTTCCACGGTCAAAAACTACTCGTTCTGGGTTTTGTTAATAAAAAATATTTCGATGCTCTATCCTGTATTAATTTCCAGGATTTAATGCTGTATTTATCAGCGGCACATACATAACAAGCCGCCGTTTTGTGCGGTCAGACCTTTCGAAGCAGAATATTTTGAAGACCCGGAAAAAAGAAAACTCCCTTTGATATGAAACTCGAGAAACGTGTGAATTCAAATTCGAATATCAAGACACCTGATGCCACAAATACTCCGGAAACCCTCAACCGAAACTCGAGAGATATCTAATAAAAATACGAAAAAAAATACTTCCCAAAAGTTACAGGTTACCTGTACATCAACATTTATTGTAATGTTAAACCCCAATCCTAAAAACTCCCAACTGACACATGGGATCTTTAGACGCAGTTTATAAGGGACTGCCACGAATTATTTAAAAGTACTTTAGAAGCATAATCAGCTTGATTGGATGCTTTAATACATGAACATGGTAAGCTACATGTTGATAATTTCGCAGATTATTAATATTTTAAATTAAAATAATTCATAAATATATTCTTTTATCGGAATTTTACCTGTTATCAGAAAAAAAACTTTAAGATTTTTTCGACATCTTCATAGTAGAATAAAACGAAGACGATGTTTTAAATGAGCGTCTAACTTTTTAATAATTATAAAATATTGTACAGGATACCATTTTCACAAATCAAGTCCTACAATTTCAATACGATATTAGTAAATCAGGATTTATAGAATCAAAGGAAGCTCCGAATATTATTCTTCCTTTTCCTGCGCACCAGACATTTCTGCCCGATTCAAGGCGTACTTCTCCCATAATTTATTTTTTTCGTTTTTCCCTTTTAAAGGTTTGAAAGACTAGTCGATCACCTCCCGTAATCGTAGTCAACGCAATTGTAATAAGATAGTGCTTAGTAATATAAGGGTAATCCCGACTTTAATTCAGCCGCGTTCATGCTCCCTGCTTCCGTCAACCTCCCTTGACCGTTAATTTCACCCCTGAATGACCTCTGCCTGCGGGGTTAATCAATATCGTTAACAAGAGTGCAAGGTCGTTGGATTTCGGATTCCAAAAACGGAACCGGACACCAAAGATTAAAAAGAGAAAAGACCGCGCCCTTGCAAAAAATAATCGTTCAGCAATTAACGTTAATTTCAAAGGTTCCGGAACTGTGAAAAAAAGGACGCATTTTCCTCAAAGAGGATTATGATCTACCTTTTGAACTCCAAGAGCTATTAACCCCACGCTTTCTCCGTGACGTCGGAGAGTTATTTTTTCGTCAACGCGAAACCAAATGGTCCACCGTCGTGTAAGATTTTTTTTCCTTTCCGGTGATGCAAGAAGCGATTTGGAGTGGCGGAGTTTGGCCATTCTTCCTGGTCGGACAAAAGTTCTCAGAGAATATGACCGGCGAAGAAAAATGCGACCACAGAGGAGGGTGATAATGGAGTTCGCCTCCTTCATATGGAAACCGGAACCCGCCCTTGGTGTCGACTAAAACCCGAACTGGAAATTCCCTAATATTTCCATACTTCCTATTTTGAATATCATCAGATTTTCCCTGAGTTATGAGTCAATTTTCACCCATACCAAGATTAATTTTGGTTAGTTTTGTTTTATTTTTCAGGCGGTATCAAACTGTCATTCTAATCCTACGGCAGAAAAATGGGAAAAATGAGAGAGGCAATGCGAAAGAGCGCAAGAAAAAAATCTCTCGGACATCATAAAACCCCTCATCCAAGTTTTCTTTTTTCTTCATCATCCAGACTATAAGAATGTTGGACATGGACGGTGTAGAGGGCAAGGCTAAGAAAATTGATTTAAATGGAAATATGACGCAACAGAAGCATGGAACTAAAATGGACGGAGCAAGTTGAAGAAGAAGTTTCGAAGAATAATGATGTGAGGAGATGAAGATGTATGGAAAAAGCTCTAAGGGAGATATGAGTATAAGGCATTTCTGAAACACGACTGTTTCCTGGAGACAGCTATGGAAGGGAAATGAATAGGGAAAACTATGAAAAAAATACCCCGGAATGGGTGAAAAATCAGGTAATCGGAGGCGTTAAAGCGAATAAATATGAAATCGCTAACAGAAAGGAGAGCGGAACCAGCAGCGTCACACTAACCCGTTGAAGAACACTGACGACGATGACAAGACTTAATCATGGCATAACTGCAGGCGGACCATAAAATCAATTAAAATGCTTCCATTACAGAAAGTATTAAAAATTCGAAACGACATTTGGATAGATGAGTTCAACTTTAACTCATAAAGAATGAGTACCTATTTCTTTAAAATCTCGCAAAATTAGCCACGAGCGCAATTCTTTGGGAATGAGTACTTATTTCTTTAAAATCTCGCAAAATTAGCCACGAGCGCAATTCTTTGGGAATTTCCCGTACATTTTCACGATTTACCTACTCCCTGAGATTTTCTGGATTTCTCAAACTCCTTCAAGGTTCTGTCCCCAATCACGTCGGCTAGTAAACAAGAAAGGAAAAGGGTTGCACACGTGCGCGCTCGGTTATAACTGTGGAGAACAAAGCAAGCTAAAGGCGCCGCAGGATTTTCGGAGTCCACATAACTGCACGGAAACAGCTGTACGACACACACTAGCGTAAGATTAAACTTTCTCGCGCCTCGCGATTATTACACACCGATTACTCCGGCGCAATGCGGTCTGCATACGCGTGCAGGTGTAACCGTAAGGAATCCAAGCGGAAGAGCCTCGCGTCACCGGCGTTCGCCGCGACAAGCCCGCCAGCTCGATTATATCATGAGAACTAAGCCCGACACATTTTTCACACCTCCCGGTGCTTCGCTCGTGCGAATTTGCACTCTTGAGGGACGAGACACCAGTTCATGACGTGGCCTAACTTGTTAAAGCATTGGTTGGCTTCGAAGTAACTCTTCGATTGCATCCCACCCTAACTCACCGCCACATCCCACCACCTACCCTTCCTCAACTGGGAATCAAACCAGATCTTAGATCCAGAAAAAAGTAAAAACGTTAGAAGTAGTACATTTAAAAAATTTTGGTTTTTTACACGAAAATATAATTTTGGACACATAAAATATCAAATAGAATTTCGAATGAAATGACCGATTTTAGACACATGTAAAATATCAATTAGAATTTCGAATGAAATATGACTTGATATCACAGGGCTAAGTGGCAAAGTAATGATGAGTTGTCGCTTTTGGAATAAAATTATTGAAATTAAAATCCTCCGAAAAATATGACGAAATCAGGACTTTGGTCTTGTTAAAAATACCAGATGATTAATGAATACACAATGCAACATACCATTTCTCAACTCCTATATTTTCTCCTCCGCTTCATTCAGTCTAATATACCTGTGTCACAAATATAGCATGCAGGAATTTTTCTCGGGTTTCCAACCGGGTCAGGTTTCGGAGTACCGACGTTTCGATGGCTGACTCTGCCATCGTCTTCAGGGTTGAAGTGCAGAGCATGGAATGAAGTGCAGAGCATACCCGGCAATTTCCATGCTCTGCACTTCAACCCTGAAGACGATGGCAGAGTCAGCCATCGAAACGTCGGTACTCCGAAACCTGACCCGGTTGGAAACCCGAGAAAAATTCCTGAATACTATTCGCCGGGAAAGCCTGAGATCCTTCAAATATAGCATGGTTTCTTGAAACTTTAAAAGAACTCGTTACATGTAAATTTGGGTAAAAAATTACGGGAGAATCAACGCGAGACAAAAAGTGCATGCGGTTACAACCATGCTCGCTAAACTACAAAACCATCTTTTAAAAATTGGAATTGTAAATTTTCGTGAATCATAATGAAAACGTAGGGAATGACGAGTAGTGAAGAACAGAAGGGTAGAGGGGACAACAGGAAAGAAAACAATAGGATTCGACTATAACCAACAAAAGGAGGAAAGGGTTTAAGACATTTAACTTCACCTGCAACGGATGGCGACCTTCAAGGTCTACGTAACATGCGCCTCAATTAAGAACCGGAATAGGTTCTTCCGTAGCATCTACATATTCATGCCTATTATTCCGCAATCCTCTGTAGGGGTATATGGAGATGGTGTTATGGCATTACTATTCAGGAAAAATGAGTTCCCAGAACGGTGAACACGTAATTAACAGCGTTCATTAAATATTAGGACTTAAATAAACGATCATTACGTTTTTACGGAGACATCGCTGTGTTAGGATTTAACAAACAAGACGGTCAAAAAGAAAAACATCGAAACATAAAGAGAAGGATACGTACATTGAAAAAAACATAGTACGTGAATTTAAAAGAATTTGATCAGTATGCGAATTTCACTGTTTTGTTAACTGTTTATATGGTATCATATGGTCGTTAAGGCTTAGAGTAGTAGTTAGGGAAGATCCATATCAAACCAACAACTACATACATTTCGATGGAAATTCTCACTATCCATCATTTTGGGAGGGCGGAAATTACAATCAAATTTCCATGATTAACTTCAAATTTTTAAGCGACTGCAGCTAACAGCAAGATGCCGCAATGGAGTCGAAATTCTTTCGTCTTGAAGCACGTCTCTGCGACGCAGACCGATGCATCTTCCGCGGACGCCCGTTATCTTATTTGCGAGGGCAAGAATGCGAATCACTACGCTCGGCCACAAAATCGAATAAGTGCGACCAATCCCCCACGTTCGATCACGATACATCGACGATGGAGCCCGAACCGGCGTGGGGAAGGCGACGGGGCGGGCCCGGGACACGTGGCGTCCCAGGACGACCGGCCTGCCCGCCCCCCACAATCCAAAAATCTGACTCCCTTGTCTGGCTTCCTCAGAATGATTCCGAAGCGGAGTCACGCGGCCAGCAGGTTCTAAATGCACCTCACCGATGGAGATAAGACAGGGGTGAAAAAACCACACGTTCGCGCCAAAACCGGCAGAAAACGGAACTATCGATAACGCTCGAGGAAGTGACGCAGGGATGACGCAAACGTTGACGTGTTAGTGACGCAAAATGGAAGAGAAAACGTTGGTCCGGGAGTGACGCTTTGAGGCGTTCTCTTAAGATTGAAATCTAGGATTGAATGAATAAGGAGCTTTATCCGTTCGCCCAGCCGGACTGCGTCTCTTCTCGCGTGAGAACGTGATATTGATGGTCGCCGTGACCTTCGCTTCTCAAGAGTTCTCTTCCGCCCCGGCAATGGCTCAATGATACGGTCTTTGGTGCGTCGAAATGGCCCACGGATTGGTTTAAATGCCGAATACCGAAGTGGAGATTCGACACAGAACCGGAAATGACAGCAGAGTTCGCTCAAAAATCTTTATTTCGTATTGATAACAATGTATCTCGCCATTCTCAACCTTATCAAATTGCTATATATATATATATATATATATATATATATATATATATATATATATATATATATATATATATATATATATATATATATATATATATCTTCGAAATGGAACGCTCTTCGGCGACGCACAAATATATAAAAACACAGATGTAGATTTTTAGAATATAGAGACACAAAGAAAGGACACTCACAATTTATTATTTGACGTTTCGGCAGCTCGGCTTCTCGGCTCGGATTCTGAAGACGACAGCTGAGCTGTCGAAACGTCAAATAACAAATAGTCTAAAAATCTACATCTGTATTTATATATACATATAAATATTCCAACTTCTACATTTTAAATGTAATTTTCCATGATTTCTACTTTGTAAAAATACAACAAACGCACATTTTTAATATTGCAGCATATTAAACAATTTTTTCAATATTTTCGGCTATTTTGGGTTTTTCGATCAAACCCTTGCCTCTAGGTCGTCGGGGATTACATTTTGGGTTTACGATCAGTGAGTGTAAATTATCAGAATTCAAGCTAAGGTAGTGTTCGAATTTTTTCCCTCAGCGTTCGGAAGAAATTAATTTTTATACTTGTTTTATTACATAAATAAAAAATTAAACAACTAATAAAAATAAATCATTTAAATCAAGGGGAAAATTATATGCAATAATTAAAATTCGTATACGCCAGTTAAACAGAAACATTTTATCACCATTTTTTTGAAAGATACTTATATTCGAATACTTTAAAGGCGTAAGAGATTAAATCTTAAAACATTAAGTCTGAATCTGTTAAGGAGAACAAAACCTTTAAAATTCACCATAGGTTTCTAAATCGATTATTTTATCGATTGTCGCCGTAAAATATATCAACATAGTATGATTTCACTTCCCAAAAAGATCAAATGAGTAAATGGTTTTCGAATGAATATTCATACCCATCGAAGGGTTCCACTTTTTACTCAAAAAATTACAACATTAAATAAAGGTAATTTGAAATTTTCCTGAAGAAAGTTCACACCGTGATATTTTCTACCTCAGCCCTATAACGTTAATTTGAAAAATATACATTCCGGTAGAAATTTCGAACCGTGACATTTTCTACCTCAGACCTATAACGTTTCAAAGACCTTTCGGACACTTTCATGAAATCGTAGCGGACATTCTCACGACAGCGGTCATACAATGAGGTCCACACACTACTAGTTTCCGTATGGTGAGTTCTCTCGGCTCAGACTGCGCGACCATCAACTCCACCTGCGGGCACACATCGTAAATAATATGCTGTTCGGAGCACTATCTTTAAAATAAAATTTAATGCACGAGCCGTCATAGTTTCCTCACAATAAGTCCTACCGTTACTTTAAATGCATTACAACAACTGAATTAAAATAATTATCATCAAATAATACCTCACAAAATGTGAATAAAAACAATTGGTGCTATCATTGCAACTGTTTACGACAACTGCGAAATTGACTGGTAGCTCGGAAACACGGACCACGGCGAAAACGGCGCAATTTTAAGCAGCGTCGTGCCCTCGGCGACGTGAAAACACCCCTTTGGCACTCTTCCTGGCAACTTCCGACGACCGCAGTCATTATCTTAGACAGAAAAACAAACAATGCTATTGGAAGTGAGACGAGAAAAGCCAGAGGAAAAAAAGGAAAGATAGAAAAGATACGGTTGACATTTACCCATAGGAGACGAGGGGAACTTGACTGCAAGAACGAGGAGAAGTTAACTCCAGGGCGAAACGTGACAGGGAAGCACGAAGGGTGACCTGGCGAGGATCCAAGCTACGGATATGCCCAGGGAGGGGGTGAAGGAACAAGAAGCCGTGAATACATTTTAATGAATCGTACGTTCATCGATATTTAATTAAAATGTCACGTAATGGCGAACATATTTTTTCCACGAGTTTTCAGAGGTTTGCAATATCATAAGCAGAGACCCTTCCAATTTCACGGAGAAAGCAAAACTAAGTTCCAGATTCACTACGCCATGGGTGATTGCCTATTAAACCGACTGGAAATTACTCCTTATCATCAATTAAATGTTATCATTCTATGGCAATTGCAGGACTTGAGAGAGATAAAACGATCTTAGGTAAGAAACAATTTTTTCGCAATCAGATTAATACTTGCATCAAGGACATTTGCTGCGTTGAATCTTTGGCAACGCTTGTTATACCCAAATTAGGAAATTATGGGAAGTCAAGCACTGATTGCTACACGTGGGATTGACTTTAAGTAGTCCGCCATCCGCGGAGCGGTCGCCAGCGTCTCAAAGACACACTATATCGCTCGGTCTATTAGAAATACGAGCGAACGAGCTGTGCGATTACTCGTGCGAATATCTAAAGTTAACTCCCAAGTATGATAAGAAACGTTCCAAATTTAAATTTGACGGGGAATTGAAGAGTTTTTATGCCAAAATTCAAAACTTTGATCACTCCAAGTCGTGGGCTAAGGTGTATCGACGAGGCGAAAATTTCTTAAGTAATTTTTCACACGAAAAGGAAGAAAATTATTCATAACACCTGAATATTTTTGAATGCTTTAATTTTTTTCCATTCAGGCTTGCGGTCTTATAAATGACCGTGCTTCGTCCCGGATATCTTCGTCGTAATTAATTACAGCTATTTATACTTTTCTTATGAAAAGCGATTTCCTTCCAAGAAAAAACATGGCGTTATGTTAATATGAGATTTTTATAGAAATATAACGAGAAACTTGTTTTTCTTTACAATGTAAGATATAAGCATTCATATCCAAAAATAAACCTTTGAGGATGTACTCTGTCAATGCTCGACCTCTCTTTACGCATATTGATGAATTCAAACACAACATCTAAGCGAACAACCATATCATTAGTACATCTGAAAGATCACGCCGTAACCAATGAGATGGTGAAACATGATGGTTATCAGATACTCCAAAAATATCGAACTGGTAGAATTGTAGGTACTATTGCTGTGTACGCGCACCTAATTTTTTTATTAAGATGTATTGACCACATATTAATAAGCTATCTGTTTGAAGAGTTTGAGTCCTTACTTTGTAATTATCTCCCTGTTCATAAAAATATTACTGCATGCGGTTATTTCAACAAAGACTTGATGAGTGATACCTTCGTAAGAGTAAGTATCTTAAGATTGTATTATTTAGCTAAAATTTCCAAGTACCAGGTTTCAAACCAACCCATGCTCATACTTAAGGAAAACCAAATCTTACTAGGTCCCATGATCGTTAATCCATCGAAAATAGTTGATTATGGGCGTCAGTCCGTTGGTTTCCAGTCAAAACACTGCCTCGTACATGGATTACTCATTTGAATTGCCGCAAGATAAATCTCCTAAAATCTCATTCTGCGAATTCAATCAATCTCTCTGAATGGTCCCGTTCACCACAGGAGAATTTTTTCGCTCACATAACGCCGACGATGCGGTTGAAATATTTAATTAATTCCCAAGCCAACTTCTGGACTCTCATGCCCCACTTATACATTGAAGGTCGGCACAAGCCAGTCCCACTGAGCCCCCCAGTCAAGAAATAAACAATGCCATGTGTCAAAAGGATCGTCCGCGATGCTGATTCCGAAGAACTCAATCTCTCTCCATTTACAAGGAATAAAAACTCATTCGAAATAACGTAAAATAAATGCTATTTAAAGTCGATCCAGCACAGCAATTCAACTGTTTTAACGATAAAAGCGACTCGCGCTTCATCAGGAAAGAAATTAATCAATTGGTATTGGACAACTTAAGAAGCACAACAAGTATCTTAGAATTTTCATTGAATGCCCTCAACGAGTACTTGGTGATCAGTTCTGGTAGTTTTGAGCATGCTAATAGAGGAGATATCAGACCCGACGAGCACCTTGTGGACTTGATGATTTGCTGTTAAAGGATAACCACTTCTCCGACAGCAAAAACATACTTCCACACTTCAGTTTTGATCCGATACTCATATATTTCAATTTGCTCAAGACTAACTCTTTGGGGGTTGATGAGTTATCAAATCAATTAAAGATTTATGGGAATGGTTTCTCATAGGGAATGTATTCCGTTTATAATTTCTCCCTGAACTTTTCAGTCGCACCATCTGTTTGGAAATTCACTCCTGTACAGCCGATGAAAAAGAAAAAAAACCTATGACAATGTCCTATTATATGCCTATAAATATTTTATGTATCATAACAAAACCTGAGTGTTGAGTGATTGGTACATAACTCTCTAACAGAACATTTGTCCTGCAATAATTATGTCACTTCTTTCCAATTGGGGTTCTGGATAACAGCACCCAGTCTGCTCACATAAAAATCACTGGCCACATAAGATTTGTTATGGATAAACAATAAATAACCATATAGATTCTGCCGGAATTAATTCAAGCATTTGAACGTGCAAAATAAGATATAACTTAGAACCAATCAGAGTTAAAACTTTCCCATTCATTCTTGTTACGGTTTCACCCATACATAACTGCATGCCAGCATGTGGTCAAAGGAGCAGATGGGAAGTGCTCGGTAGTAGTTTTTGGGGGAGGCGATCACCAGCCGAGTTCATTTGCGCCATTAGGGATGGACAGCAAAGGATGAAGGGTGGAGAGAAACCCGACGTCAGCATTTGCCTACTCTTAACGAAAGCCACCAAGGGGTCCGCAGCTTTACGTCCAATCCGACGAACGGTGTACTCACTCTAAGTGTCCTCCACAAACACCTCAAGTAGAGATCAGGATACCACTGAAAAATATCTGCCATCTGAAACCTCTGGGGTTCAAACCCGGGCACTCTGGATGGGAAGCCAGTACGTTAGCCACCTAACCATCCCGATCCTCGAAAGTGCTCTGATGCAAGGCGATCAAATGAGTCCCACAGAGTTACATCTTGGGTCCTTTGTTTTTTTTGATATTCATGACCCTCCTAAAGCCTTAAAACACAGCAAGTATTATCTTTATGAATATAATCTTCAGATGAACATTCACTCACACTGACAATATTTTGTGTATTCCATAAGTAAATCAAACTGGTACGTCCTGTATTTGTGAGTATGCATCCATTAATCAATTGGCTATAGGAAGACTTCAAAAACTTCCCAACTTTTTTATTACAAAAAATTTCACTAACAAATTATTAGTCAAGGTCCCTTTCAAAGTAGTCTCCTTCCCAACGTTTACACTCATTCCAACGGTGTTTCCACTTTGACAGAGCCCTGAAACGCTTCTTCCAGAATGCTCATAAGCTCTTCCGTCGAATTTTTCTCTATCTATGGAATGGTGGTAAACATTTTTCAACGGGGTTTTTAGTTTGGGGAACAGGAAAAATTCACATGGGGCCACGTAAGGTGAGTGAGGTGGGGAAGCACAGCGTTCTTGTTTTTGGCAAAAAACTCACGAGTTCTGAGAGACGAATGAGCCGCCGCGTTGTCGTGGTGAAAAAACCAGTCGCCACTCCATATTTCGGGCCGTTTTCGCCTCATTCTCTCTCTTATGCGTTTCATAACCCCCAGGTAGTACTACGTGTTGACGATCCGGCCTAGAGGTAGGCATTCATGATGCAAAACCCCCTTCACATCGAAAAAACAGTCAACAGCACCTTGACATTCGAGCGAAATCGTCGAGCTTTTTTGAGGCGGGGGGATGTTTCACCAATCCATGGTGAATATTGCCCTTTCGTTTCGATGCCATATGCATAAACCCATGACTCATCCCCTTATGATCCTGGACGAGAAAGTTTCATCCCCTTCAGCTCGATCAAACAGTTCCGGACAGACTTAGACCTCTATGTTGTTTCTGGTCTCCTGCCATCAGGCGAGGAACGAATCTGGCAGCGATTCGATGCACCCTCAATTTTTCAGTCAGGTTTTCATAGCAAGGGCTAAAACAGATGTCACGCTCTTCTGTAAGTTCCGATTGTCTAGCGTCGATTTGCACGAACGATATGTTCACTTTCTCAAAGTGGGTGGGTCATCAGTCGACGTTGATGGTCTTCCAAAACTCTCGTCGTCTTCGACTGATTGCCTTCCCTTTTTGAACCGGGTAAACCATTCGTAACACGAGGGACGTTTCATAGTATCCTCACCAAAAGCCTTGGTCATCAACTCAAATTTTTCCGCGAAGGATTTGCAGTTTTACGTAAAATTTCTCATAACAAAGCTGCTCTTTCAAATAGCTCCATTTCTGTGGATCCGATTTTTCGCCACACTCCACGAACACCATTTCACACAAAAGGCCGTAACTAATCAACGAAGTGCTTGAAGGCGGTTATTCGGGAAGTTTCCGCGGAAACAATGCCTCCAAGCGGATTAAAAAATTACCAACTGGAGACGCCCTGTAAAAAAGTTCGGAAACTTTTGCAACGGACCTCGTAAATACCACAAAGGTGAAGTCTATAATTATAGGTAGTTCTAACATCCTACAAAATTACAATTAGAATCGCTTCCAAAAACAATGGAAAATGGTGAAACCCAACTATGTTGAGGATGTAAATAACCTTAGAGTAATTATAAACAGCACCTTAACCTACAATGAGCACGTCAAACATATCTTAAAAAAATGATAAAGATCCTATATCAGCTAAAAAAATTCAAAATCTGATGCCTGTTCAATTGCGACATAAACTTATCAGTACACTAACAATGCCACAGTTTGACTACTGTTTACCAGTCATAACTTATAACACACAATAACAACTTAATAAACTACAAAAGAGTGGAATCCACTATGCACGACCTAGCATATGATGAACATGTACCTAGTTGCTATAGCAATCTTCAGTGGTTTCAAACTGATTCAAGGAAACAGTTGTAAACGGGAATATTTATGTACCAACTACTTCATAGCTGACACCGAAATTATTTATACGCATTATGTGTGGTCACTCAACTTAAGGGAATAAAGTAAACTACAAATTTGAACGATCAAGTAATATTCCGTTAGAAAACTATCAATCATAATCAATTTTTACGTAACATCTTGCAAAATATGGGATGAACTCTCAAATAAATTTAAAAACTTGTAATCAGTTCCTGTATTTAAATGAGCACTCTGGAATGTACTCATAAAATATCTTGTCATTTAAGGACCAATGTTTATTATGTATTGTTCACCTATTTGTACTCGGCATGTACTAAAAATTTCATTGTTTCATCCTTTTGTTTTCGGATCGCTTTTTCCACAACCACATCAATCACAATTTTAGGCACACAGATAGGCACTGAATCATGCTTTGTTTTGAAATGATATCATATCAGATATATTTCAAATTAAGACAATGGTTTTCATAGGATCCCTTATAATTATGTAAACACTTTCATACATTATGCCATAGGAAAACAAACTTATTAATAATTCTATATTCGCCGGGTATTTAACGCATCTTTCGCCGTGGTATTTATTATTAAGATGTTTTTCGCTAAAAGATTTCTCTTATAAGCCCTGAATAATTGCCACAAATAATTAAATTATAGGGAGAACATTTAGAGAAGCATGAACCCCTGCATTGCTACTCCTGTCACGACAGGACACGAGAACACCTGTTTTTAGTTTTTTTACGAGGATGGACACAATCCGCAAACAGCAAAATGGATCAGCGAAAACTAAGGACAACAACGGCATGGAGAGAAGGAAGTCCCACATTTTTTCCGAGAGAACAAGAAACTCATGCAGACATGAGATCACGGCGGTCCCTGAGGAACGTGAGTAGCATTGGCAGAAAAACAGAACGAACTCTTTAAGGCACAGAATGGACGGTGGTCTCGAATCACGTGACATCAGGCTTTGGTTGAGGTAGGAAAGGCCACGACTACCTACGTGCTCGTCACTCTAAATCACTTTTAATGCTTATTTGCAGTCCTGCCCACTTTGAAAGATTAGAGAAATGGGGAACATGGATACATCACGGGAAGCCCACTCCAAAAACATGTAATCGATTACAATCTGCAGATAATGTCAATGACGTCTGACACATTTACTTAAAAACATCTGTAGCGCCATATCGCATTGGGAGGACATGCAAAATTGTCCATATTGTAATTAAATTGCCAAACACTTATAAATCACGTCTATGGACTACGATAATAAATGGGTGGAAAGGGCGCAATGCAACTTGTAATTGACGACGTAGAGCTGCAAAGAGGATATTTTTCTTCATTTTAAATAATTAAATCTGACGCCCTGTTTGGACTCCTGTTAGAAAAGTTGTAACAGAGACGACTCGGGAATACATGCCAAAACTAATCAATATAATCAACACATATTTTTCTACATATGTTCATTTATCAAAAATACTTCCCGAGAACATTACCAAATATTTCTCTCTAATCTCCCGAAATGGAAAATTAAACGCTAATGAAATACATGGCTTTCTACGAACAGAAACTATCGAGTCAGTGGAAGGGGGGTTGAAATGATTCCGTGAGCACAAAGCAATCCCGGACTGAGATTTTTCATTCTACGACTGATCTTGTCAATTTGACTGCTTTGCCGATTAATCCATTGAGCATTACGACGTCGCTTTTACCAATTTTACGAAGTCAAGGAGTTCGTCACGCCTTAATGCAGTAGATTCCCAGCAATCTTTCTTACAAGTGGGCTTATCACCAAGTCCTCGCAACCCGCTCGAATCCCAGCCTATTATAGATGATGAATGCCCTCTTACCCCAACTGAAAATATAAGCCCACAATCGCGATGAAGATATAAAAGATTACTGTTATTTTGAACTAGTTAATGTTTTAACCAACTCTGTTTCATAATTTTTATCATTGTGTCCCAACTTCTAAGGCCACTATTACCTCCATGCATCACTTCATGCATGCTACTTACGACTTCAAACTAATGTTTCTCGCACTCACTATCTCTTCGACCATATTTACCTATGAATTTCTCGATCTACACTTCACCTCGGTCGAACTTTCACTCTCCTTTCATACATACCTGTTTGGGGATTCGACTCTCACCCACTCTCACGACACGGCCAAACCAGTGTACGTGCAAATTAGCTCCTTGTATAGCACCTCCTTCATGCCTATTATTCCGAATTGGCAAACCCTTTTCTCATCATATCTCTCCCATTTTTATCGCAAACTCTCCTCAAGTATCACCTCCTTTCAATCGGCCTTTAGTAGAAATTTATACTTATCCTGGTATTACCAAGTTTTTCTATCAAACAATAATGTGAGATGGTACACTTTCATATTAGGCCATTTTTGGTGCCTCACCCAAACATGCGTCAAAGTGCCCCACATTTCACCAAAAATCTCCCTGTCAACCTCTTCATCTCGCCGTCCATCCTACTACCATCGATCAAAAACATCTGGCATACACAATATTAACTACTGGTCATATTACTATTTTCACTTCGATTATTTTGCCATTGACACAAAATAATCATCCTCTGGAAACAAATGCTTTAATTTTGGACAGGTGGCAGTAGGCATGAATAGCGACAATGTGTTCTACTCCTTTCTTTATAGGAATAATATAGTAAATAAACCTTAGCCTTTTTGCTTATTTCTTTTACCCTTGACTTGTTTCTAGGGATAGTACATTCATCACCGAAAATTTTTAAATCGGAAATTCAATTTATTAATAAATATAAAATCAATTAGAGAACATGAAACCAGTCCATTGGGTGAATATATATAATGCATTCTCAAAACCCAACAACATTAACTGAATCTCATCGCGAATAATGGCGGAGGATACGCTATCATCTTTTTGCTCCTGGTATCAACTAATTCGTTAAAAAGTGGTAATGTTTAGCCAACAATACTGCGAGAATGACATAATAGCGTAAAGTACAAACCCGCAGATTAATCAGTAAACTGATAATTATACCACGAGAAAAAAATCATGAGAATCATAACTTAAAACATCATCTTCCAATATCCATTAGTGTGTATCGACTGTTAAACTAAAATTAATTATTGGTAATAAAACGGAATATCTTAAAACTCAGAATAACACAAAATGTATAAAAATCGCAAGACAATCTATATAATCGTGATATGATTGAGGTAAACTTCTTAAAAATGAAATAATGAAATTATATTATCTTAATTATTCTGCTATTTGCCATTTAACGCCTAAAAAAATAGCATTTTAAGTCGTTTATCATGACTCGATAGAACAAAATTAAACGTTTTGTAAGATAATTTATTACTCCGTCCCCCTCCCCTCCTAACAACAATAATAAACAATTATCACTTTCACAGCAATCCGAATATTCGTATGCAAGTATATTTAGTGCACGTTCCACATGTGGGGATAACATTTTGCATAGGAAAACAATTACGGAGTTTAGACAAGACGATTGGTGTCAGATTTATGGTGAAAACATCGTGTACAACAGGTGAAACTTGGGGATATCAGGAAGATAAACAATAGGCTGCGCAACCTTGAAATAGGATAAAGCTACATTGTGAGTTTAAAAGATACAGGGCGTCATATCCTCCTAAAAATCTGTAAAACATTAACTAACGGGGCATTGTGAATCAGATGATGCAAAGAAACTCCCACATTAAATTTTGTGCGTGAAAACGGTGTTGACAGAGGTAAGGGAAAGCTGTGAAAAACACCTGTTGGATAATAATGCCACATGTACGGCAAATACGAAATTCCTGAGGGACCTCCATGTAATTAAATCATGGCTCGAATTATAATGTTGCTGAGATGTCTTCGACTATTTCCGCTAGGCTCATCAGAACAGCATCATCGTTTTTTTCATGGCAATAATGATGGCCGAAGCATCTCTCAATCAGGCAACAAAATCGAACATAGCTACAAGCTCCGATATTTTTTTAGGTGACATTGAAATATACTTATTTAAGAAATAAATAAAAACGACCACACTTATGGCACGTAAATAGACAACTTTTTTAAAAACAGGCAAATAATGCTATTAACTTTTAAATTCTCCAGATAGGGGGAACAATCACATTGGCATGTGCCATTTTGAACGCTTGCTCTAGTGATTAAGGCGAAGGAAGCACTTTTGGAAATTACATAAGCAGCAGAGGCCATTTTTTTCAGCAAAAATAAAGTGGATGTTAGGAATGTTGAGGATTTATCTCCAAGTATCAGCTAAAAACGTAAGAAATGAGCTTAAAATTATTTGGTCGATCACATTATACAAACTGGGATCGAAAAAAACGTAAAAAAAATAACTCGACTGACGTGAAAAGCATAAGGCAAGTCACCATGAGATGTTGCTGCGGGAGATATGCCAGATTTGCAATAATTAAATTTACATGCATATGATAAACGCACATATACAAATGTAAATGTGTAATTTCTACATTAAAATGACCCAAGTAGAACATGTCAAAATTTTTCCCGGAGGCATTTTACGAGTCTCTCGCACATCTCTAATTGTAATTTTGAAATTAACAGTTAACTTTGTCTCCAGTCATTGAAAGGCATGATTATTACGAGTACGATCTCCTTAACGAGTATTTAAGTATATGAGTGTGTAAAATGTAGGCTATTCAAAATTGTTTGAGGAAAGTTTATTCTTAAAATACAAAATTATTTAGAAAGGGAGGCAACCGAGCGAAAAACAATTAGAGATTTAAATTAGAGAGCTAAATTCATTCAAATGAGCTTTGAATCACATTGGCATTAGTCGAATGTAATTTATTCTGGGATGCCGGCGGAATATTGTTCATTACTCTCTTGGTTTTACATAATAGCGTACGAATAGTGTCTATTATTATATTCCACACACTTATCCGAGATAACAGTCAAACGGAGTCACTTGTCCGGTAAGACAGCCGCATATCGCGAAACAAACACAGGTAATTCTCCACAAAGAGGCACTCGCCGATGGGCAAATAATTGCTTGTGAAATGCCCCAATGTTTTCCAGTAAGAACGGGCTCACGACCGAGAAACGTACCAAAGAACGTGTTTCCGGGGCATACTGTAAATAAATGACTTCAACACATAATATTCTCGTTGCTTAAAAGGCTTCTGAAAGAAACTCTAGTCATTTCAAAGAGAGAGAGCGACGGAATGAAGTACGAGGATTGGGTCAAACAAAACGGCATCAATGAACTGCCCGACCACAGTGTTCCTGAAAGAATAAAAATCATTTTTTAAGTCGAGTTTCACACTATTCAATCTTTACGAAATGGAAAAATTTGTCCGAATGGATCCTTTAGTGCCCCGTTTCTTTGGTCTTCCAAATGCGTATAAAACCGATACGCCAAACAGACAAGAGGCATTCAACGCATTTGTCCCATATCATCTATTATCTTGGAAAATCGACGAAAAAATGGAGCAGTTTACTCATCATATAGCGTTTAAAATTCCTTAGATTTTTGCCAGTCGCTTGTCCACTCTCGTCTAAGTGTGCATTTATTTCTTTTGACGCGTGTAATCTGTCCACGACCATCAATGAAGTTCTGGAGCTTGCTGAAAAAATCCTACAGAAGTAGGATTTTTTAGGAGAAGTTTCAGCCCCAACTATCAGTGAATTGTACTCATCACTCAGAACATTTTTTTCTCAAAACCATGTTAAGTTCAAACAAAAAAGTTTGAACTACATAACGGTCCAATCATGGATTCACCTTAAACCCTCTTTCTAGAAAACATTCAGTATTGGTATGCCGATGACATTTTTCCGCATGATCACGTTCCTCGAGGCAGCTGGACAAATATTCTACATTTATAAATTTCCGGTGTAAATCATTGAAATTTACATGCGAAAGAGACGTCGAAGGGCCCTATAAATTCTTAGATACCCACTTCGTTAAAATTTACCAAAGGTTTGATTTCTCAACCTTCAGGAAAGATGATAGGAACACTGATCAAATAATTCACACCAATTCGAGAGATTATGACACGAAAAAACTGGAAGCTTTTCAATCTATGGTACAAAGGGTACTCAATATCCCAATTATAATTATTGGTATTTACTGGTTACGTTTGGTTTTGGATGGGTGCTTGCATGGTCTCCCAATGCTTTCCTTTCAGCTCTCTCTTCAGTGAAGGAAACAAACCAAAGTCGCACGGAGCCAAGACGGAACCAGGAAGTTGGTGACGATGAAGGACGTGTGACTGGGGGCATGTGGTGTGTGGCTGTGCGCTCCATCGCGCCGTGTTACAAAGTCGAAAAACACACTACACGCGGAGGCATTTCTTTCCGCTCAGAATGCTCGGAGCAAACTGCGACCGACTGCGTCGGAAGGGAAGACATATACCACATTACCACATTTCCCGACCGGTTTTACCGCACTGCCATGGTTAGTCGCGTCACAATTAAGTCATGCGCATTACAAGAACACACTTCATGCGGACGCTTTCTTTCCGCTCAGAATGCTCGGAGCAAACTGGCGACCGACTGCGTCGGAAGGGAAGACATATACCACATTTCCCGACCGGTTCTACCGCGCTGCCATGGATAGTCGCGTCACAACAAAGACATGCGCATTACTTTCATAATGGACCATGTTTGTACTACACAACGGTACAACGACACATTTCCTAGCCTCTCCTAAAAATCTCCCGATGTCCCTTAACTATACAATACGAGTACTATCTCATAAAAAATAACCATTAATAATGAATACCATAGAGATCTAATCGAATTATTACACAGAAAAAAGTGAAAACTAGCGTTGGACTGGCATTGAAAATAAAAGGGCGGAAATTACTCTTGATGGAAGAGAAGTATAACAGATTATCAAGACAAATGACTAAATACGTATGCTATTCGAACAGCCTTCTATAATATATAACAACGCATAACAGATCAAAATATAAGCAATTTCTTTCACAGAGAATTACGGAAAAATTAGAAAACAGTGGAGTATATATGCGTATAAATGCGAGTGCTCGGCGGTTTCTATGTGGCGGACGAGGGGAAACGCGTTCAGGGAACGGGTGAAGGAGCGTCGTCCTTGCCACACCAGCAGGAACATGGCAAACCTCTTCGCCAAACATTTATCGGAATACGGCCACAAAAGTAAATTCATCCCGGAAGTCTTGCGCTATGAAACTAAGGGTTTGAAGCTCTCGAAAGGGCAGCAATACTAAGATGTTTCAATCAAGATTGCTAAATAGTTAATGACCTTTTTTTTCTTCCACTCATCTCTCCTCGACCTTCATTTTTATCACGAAACCCTCAAAGGTTTCAGAACCCGATGGGGTCCCCACCCGAACTCCGTTCCTTCCTCAACCACGCCGGTCCCACACACCCTCCACCCCCATGGATTACCGACTTCCACCCCATTGGCCCCCTTCCAACCCTTACACCCACTCCTTCCCACTATACTCTTTCAAAAATTCTCCTGCATGCGTTACCTTATAATGACTTAGTAGTCGAAACCTGGATCGTCTCAATAAATTCCTCTGTGGAGAACCCCACTGTTTTCATTATTCCCATGTACAAGCCTTTACCATGCGAGATTAATAATCAAGTAGCGAACTGTCTTCACGAATCTTTCCAGAAGGCCAAAAAATTGCTATTGAGGGGTCAAGTACTTAACTATTTAGGCAGCTTCGTGATATTTTCCAGGGAAGATTAACTGGTAAACTACTGTAAGAACATTTATTATTCACCATTCTTTACAGTGAAGGCTGACAAAGATTTAGCTTCCTGAACGGGAAATCCCATGCAAGCCTAAAAGACGAATACTTTCTTATGAAAACAAACCGATTTTCCTACTCCAAAAAACTGTTAAGTCGTGATGACAACAGTAATTTGTTGGTCATCTTGATTTGTGCAGGCCCCTCCAAAAGAAAGATTCTAATCCTAAATAACGTAATTTTCTTAAAACGGAAACACTCCGTCGGGAAAACTGCTTCACAATCCCAAGGTGATTCAAGAACGGAATGATAATTAAACATTCGATGGCACTCGCGGAAAAGTTTCCATAAGGATATCACAATTTATACAGAAAACTGTCAGGCATTATTTGTGAAGTGGTCCTTTACGCCAATTTTATCGCGATAGTAGGAATGTAAACCAGAAATGGAGAATTATTATTAGGTCACAGCATCGATCTATCCGGTATCCTTCCCTCTACGCATAGGACAGTACTGTCTGCAACTTGCCCCTCAATAAAACCTCCATCCACTTTCCTTGACTTCTGCACATTTCTCCCAACAACCAATTTCTTCCCCAAATTCCCTAACATTAATCGTGCGTTTCACATTCCTTCTATCAAACAATCTCTTATTTTCACCATGCAAAACTGATTTAAGCCAAAAAACGAGTTGAATTTACGAAAAATCTCGACTATTTAGTAAACTATTCATTGATCTGAGGCTTTCCTGGCAAATACTGTGGATGAAGGCTTCTCGGGTTTCGCACCAGGTCAGGTTGGGTAGCACCAACGTTTCGACAGCTAACTCCGCCATCGTCTTCACCCTGAAGACGATGGCGGAGTTAGCTGTCGAAACGTTGGTGCTACCCAACCTGACCTGGTGCGAAACCCGAGAAGCCTTCATCCAAACTATTCATTATTTTCCACATTCACTAAAATAATTTCCAAAACATTTGACAATAGCATAGCACTCCGAGTCCCTTGATACTTCTAAGTATTTGGCATTAAATATTTGAACCATTAAATCATAGAAAATCAGGAGTTAGTAAGGACAGAACTTCAGCAACCACTGGTTTAGTCAGCATAGTATAGTTTGCTCGTGGTCTGCTTTGGTGTGTGCCTGGGAAATAAATCAATCGAATACAGCACAGTTCTGAGTCACTTGCCATAGGCCGTGCGCAATCCTCCCTCACAGTTTGAAAAAGTTTGGATTCAGAGGTGATTTTCCCTTTCCTGATTAGGTTTTCGCGTTTAACAGCTAAGCGACGTTATCGCCAATTGATTTTATTAGAAAAAAAGTAATTTTTTTTTTAGATTGAATCACAAAATGAGTAACAATTGCGTTTTTCCAAAGGAGTTGGTAAACGTAGATCACTTGAATTTCGTCGCATATTGGCTATCGTGGCTTTGGCACACACAACTCGCTCCGGCTTGGGATCGGTTAGGACCAGGGGCTTGTAGCGGTACCGGTACCATTATCAGGGGTTATCCATCCGCGGTTTAGTTTGTAGCAGCTTCCAGCATGTCCCCTATCCATGTTTTAATTCCCTCCTTAGTCATGGCACCAACACTTGCCCTTATCTACTTCTCGCAGTTCCTCCTTGACTTTCCTGTGTAATTCCTCACACGTCTCCTATAACCATGGCCTTCATAAAGCCACCTCTCTTTCCCCGCTCTTCGAAGCACTTCTTCATTCGTTACTCTATACATTTTATTTTCACCATTCTTTTAAAGGACCACATTTGCGTCACCTACAATTTTCTTTTCTCTGCTGCTCCTAGAAAAATACGTATCTCACGCTACCCGTCCACTGGCTGCTAAGTTGTGTAAAGCAACCGGTGCCCATATGCCCTTAGCTGTTGGTCGCCTTCCCTAACATTACTACCAGCAACCTATTTAGCAAGTCTTACATTTTTATGCTAGGCTTATTTAACATTATTTTATAGCCTACATGGATGAATCGAAAAGTCTTTGCGACTCTTCTATTTGCCTGTGTGCAAAAGAGTCGCATTTTTTCGTCATCCACGGTTTGACACGGCTACCAGGCCAGTTCTTCAAGGATCGCCTCGAATTTATTCCAGAATTTTGTTATTTTGTTTTATTTCTGTGAATAGGTCAGCAGCTATTAATGCGGCCGTTATTGAATTTTTTTGAGATTCCTCGATGTTTAAACATCCACCATCGTTTTGGAGCAATCGATTATGAAATAATAACCGAAACCAAAACACAGAGAAAATTAAATGGTAATGTAGAAAATAATTGGTAGGGTTTTGATATTACTACACATCGTTACTTCAACCCATTGCATTTTGTGCCTATCCATAAGGAAAACAAATAAATGCTTCATTTTCTATCAAATAAATGCTTCACAGTCTATCTGTATCGATCGGAAGCTATTCAATTGATTGAAAATATAATCATGAAGCAGTCCGTTGCGCCAACCCAAATCCAATGACTTGTTGGCCTTCTTTCGCCCCGATGCATTAGATTCCCAACTTTCTCTCGAGTTCGATTGTTTCGATATTAGCGCATACACATGTCCAATTCAACCTAATCTCTTCTTCCCTCGGGACAGATACTGTGGGGAGAATATTAGATACGAGAATAAATATTCAATTTCAGCAGAGAGTCTTGCGTGATGCATTCAACTAAAGAAATGGGGTCAGGAACATGAATCCCCTGAAGGATCAAACCCATTGGTTACGTAAGGATGTATATAAGCTATCGTTCGTGAATGTTGATGTGTATCATTCCAGAACGTGCCTATTTACCCCGTACACTCGAGTCTTCATTGTCTTTGTACGTGATTATTTTGTACTCCGAAAGGTTTTGTATTTTCGACCGAAACATTTGAGGCCACATACCCCGCCCTAGAGCTCTTTCGTGATTTTTTTTTAAATCTTTGGAGAACGAAGTGGGACACAGGTGACCCGATTCCTCGCCTCGCTTGCAAATACGCTTGGTCCGGACTTGGGGAAAATTAAGGACGCGGGGCAGGAACGTGGACGCCTTATCTTCATTCAGCAGCCCCATTCGATTCTCAGAACGTATAAATAGAAATTTCGGACATCTGAATTGATTTTTACCTTCGGCGTTAATGAGGTTAGAGGTTATGGGGGTGAAATAACTGAATCGATGCCAAAATGATGATCTCAAACGTATGAACGTCAAGAGAGCATCAATTTCAAATTTCTTCGCGCAGTAAGCACGCGAAGTGGGCTCAAAGAGACGAAACAGTCGTTGCCCCATTCTTTTTTTATCCTTTTACTCCGTTACAAGAGAGATCATTGTTTAACACAAGTCAGAAGATGTAATTTTGTAATTCACCGAATACAGATCATTCTTAGAAGATTCGTTTTTAGAGAACTTAGCGAACTCAACCTTTAAACTAACTAAAACGTTTTCATTCAATACTCATAAATCTTTATGTAGCTAAAAGCTAGTGTTGGAGTTTTGCCTTGTATCAATTTTTCCAATGAAGACCAAGTTGCACCAGAAAATATATTCCGCTATTTTGTATGCTGGAGGATCAACGGTGTTCCCCTTCCAGCGGTACTTTTCGTATGTGCATTCCAGGAATCCTAAGGATTATTTTTTCATGCACAAAGGATGTTTCTAATGATCACCTTCGAAAATGAAGATTTCCAACAAAAATTTCTTTTGACTTTCAGTTTTTTCATAAATATTTGCGCATTTGCGAACTTATGCCTCACAATCTACACATTTACACGTATTTACATGAACTTCAGGAAAGCCAAGTCACCAGTCACCGCATTTTGTGTGGCTATTTTTTCCTTGCTCCATTGTTGATGATTTTCAGGAGCCTTAATAAACACGTACTTGAGACAAAACAAGAAATAAGAGCTAAAATGTTAGACTATGCCTATGGCCTTTTATTCACTGAAACATTCTGCCCGCAAAAAATCGACCACCTCGCCCCAACCTCGAGTGGCAACGACCTTTAGATGTGATTCGTTTTCATTTACCATGCCTCAGGGGCCACAGGCTGTTCGGCGTCAGGGGCCAATAAGGAGGGCAGGAGGCGAAAATCGATCCGTTGAAATGTATGAACCGATCGTTTGTGCCCAATACGGGCGGATGAATGAGGCCAACGAAAAGATTTGGGTGTGCAGCGGTCAATTTCCACGAAACGATACGCTCATTATAATGATTCAACGAAGTTTCCGCGAGAACCAACCAGGCCTCCAACAGTCCATGGTCAAATGCCACCTGAGCGTCCCAGTAAAAAGCTTTACGGCCTTTGATTGGTCAGAGTAGTTCATCGATGGGGTGAGGCGGGGCAATTACTTCGGGATTCGAAAGATAATAGGACATTACGAGAGCAGGGACAAACACAAAAATGCTAAGCAAACTTGAAAAATTTTGCCAATAATTATTATAAATCACCCGAAGTTTGCAAGAATACACAACGGCTGTGAGTTTTTCAAGAAATAAGAAGGCTTAGTAAAACATTCAAATAGGCGGGCCAAAGCTAGAGCAGGTGGACCGGATCGTCAATTAATTGCTTTGGCCCAAAATGGTCAAAGTAGCAGGCACAGAATGGATGCTAAGAAAATTCTAGTGAAAAATTTGATATGGAGCGTGGTTTTTACTGCGCGGAAACACGGTTGTTGAGGTAACATGTTATGGAGAGATTTTAAAGGATTTGAGATGTGTGTCGTGAAAAAGGTAAAATGGATGGACAAGAAAAAAACGAAATATAGCTGGGCATGATGGAGGAGGAGAGAGGATTATTGGGAGAAATTTTAAAGGTAGTAGGAACAGCGGATGCAGAGCATGTTGATGGGTGAAGGGATGTTGAAGACTGAGTTGGAAGGCAGAATCTTCGGAAATCGAGAGAAAGGGGTAGGAATAGGATAGGGGTGTTGGACGAAATTAAGGGAGGAAGGAATTACGCGGATTTGAAGAAAGGTTTGTGTAATGTCGGGTGGCAGGCTATTTTGTTAGGAATCGGAGAAATGTATCGTTGTACAATCCGTATCCATTCAAAACCTACCTTACAAGGTGAAATGCCGACAAAATCATATAATGCACTCACCACTGAATAAAATAAAGTATTATCAAAACGTTTCAAAACATTTTGCGCGTTTCACGTTAGAGAAAACACGCGATGACCACAAAATACGTTCCGAAAATCCCATCTGAATCTTACTCACTGCCAAGAAGAACAATTTAAATTACACAGAGAAAAAAAGCCTTGAAAACATAATAATGTTAAAAATAGCCGAATTTGATTTTCCCGCATTTTTTGAGTGCCAAACTCACTCATGAGATTTATTCCTATCGCACGAATTGCTTGCCCATGAAAAATATTCCACCAGAATAAATATTTTCCAAATCTTTGACTAATTGCCAAAATATACCCAAACTGGGCGAAGGAGGTTTTCACCGTAGAAATTCAGTACTACTTCACGTTTTTCACGCATTTTATGACACTAAAAAATAAATCCTGCACTTTCTTTTAATGCTAATTAAAAGTACAGTTAGAACTAAATTTCTTTTGCGACAGTAGCTATAAGACGTAAAAGTGGTTCGCGGTTCGATAACAATTCGCTTTTGCGAGTAGTCAAATTAATTTTCAATTCTTACACACTAACAATATCTTTTCTTGTCTTCTAAACGACGGATTTCTTGACTTCTACACCATGATTTGAAATTTGTTACTAATCCTTGGAGAATTAACAGTGTCTCTCGGAATACCTTGAAAAAGTACTATTTCGGAGCTTCTAACGCGTACGTGCAGCCTCTACGTTTGAAATGATATCTGATATTCGAATGAAAATTAAAGCAGAAATTCTGAACTCAAAACCCACCAATATAACTATTATAGCAAAATGTCAACTTCCCCGTCCCGAGGAAATCCCCCCCTATCTTTCCCAAATAATAAGGTGCCCTTTCAAAATCTTTACGTAAATCTAGCTTTCTTGGTTTTCAATACTCAGGATCGATCGCTATTCTCTGACATGCTATCACGACCAACTACAATCAACTCTTGACCGGAAACATTCTAGGCTATTAAAATTTATAGCCAGTAAACTTCCCTCAGCTGAGCAATCAATGCTCCTCGAATCCAAAGTGTAAACCTTATGGAGGCTAAACGAAACTGTTTTCTAAGCCTAAACGCCTTTGGTAATGTTTTCCACAGAGTAATGAGAAAACAAGATCCCCAAATTTAATCCAATGCTCACGCTTAGGAGATATTGTCTGAAATGACTTAGCCTTATAATCTGCATTGATCATATTGAAAAACTTAACATTAAGAATTCCTTCTGTTACGCCTCCGCATTGGGACAAAATGTTTGGCTAGAGATAAAACAGATGCAATTGAAAAAATGGGGAATTGGTTGAAATTATAATGATGGTTGCACTGTGTTCGCCAAAAAAAAGGGGGGAAAGTTTTTACTCGGGAATGTTTTCACTATAATTATGCGATGAAAAAATCCATAACATCTTCTTCGCCAAATACTACCTTGATCAAAAAGTTCCCGGAATAACCACCGTGTGGCGCTCCCATCGTTCCGATTTGAGTTCTGTTTTTTTTGTTAAATTGGTACATCTGTTGTTGATATTCCCTTTAAATCTTAGTGTCATAACTTGACATTTGCAAAAGTTACGGTCGGTTTTCGGTATGTCCATCAGTGCTTCCTGCGATTTTTCCATTACTTCCTCTCGGCTGCTAAAACGCGTTCCCCGTAATGGTTTTTTAACTCGATTGAACAGAAAGAAGTCACAGGGAGCCAAATCAGGTGAATTCGGTGGCTGTTGGATGGTATTTGTTGCATTTTTCGTCAAAAAATTACGAATAATGATAGCACCGTGCGACGGTGCGTTATCATGGTGCAAAATCCACGAGTTTTCTGCCCACATTTCTGGTCTCTTTCGGCGAATTGCTTCACGCAAACGTCTCATAACGCCCAAATAATACTCTTTGTTTACTGTCTGGCCTTCTGGCAAAAATTCATGATGCACTACACCGTTGTAATCCATGAAAACCGTCAGCATTGCCTTCTTTTTTGACTGAAAACGACGTGGTTTTTTTGGTCTCGGCTCATTTGGTGAACGCCATTCACTTGCCTGATGTCTGGATTGCGTGTCGTACTCATAAACCCACGTCTCGTCTCCAGTAATGATCCTTTTGATGAATGTGGGATCGGATTCAGCCTCGCAAATCATGTCTTTTGCGACGTCAACACGGTCTCTTTTTTGCATGAAAATGAGGTCTTTTGGCACCAACTTTGCTGCTACACGACGGAAACCCAAATCATTAACCACAATGTCTTGGGCGGATCCATAGGCAATGTTCAAGTCCTCCGCTATTTCTCTGATGGTTAATTTGCGGTTATTGACCAACATTTCTTTTACTTTATTAATTTTTTCACCGACTTTCGATGTCGATGGTCTGCCACTGCGTTCATCATCTTCGATTGACTCACGACCACTTCTGAACCGCTCGTGCCACTGGTAAACGACCGTTTTTTTTAGAGAATCGTTGCCGAAACACTTTTCCAACATTTCCAACGTCCGTGCGCCACTAAATCCGTTTTTTACGCAAAATTTAATAAAGTTCGTTGTTGCAAATTTAAATCCATTTCTGCAATTGTAAAAAATCGCCAACACACACAGAGATAGATGTACTCTTGGCTACGTATCTTTTGCAAATGTCAAGTTATGACACTAAGATTTAAAGGGAATATCAACAACAGATGTACCAATTTAACAAAAAAAACAGAACTCAAATCGGAACGATGGGAGCGCCACACGGTGGTTATTCCGGGAACTTTTTGTTCAAGGTAGTATTTGGTGAGCAATAATCGCCGCAAAGATTTTAATCCATTTACGATGCAAAAATTTTTAATAACAATTTACCAGAGAATCGCGAGTTGTTGACATCATCGAAAGAATTAATTTATAGTTCTTGGTAACTTTCACCCTTAATATAGCTCTTGTCAGACACTAACTGGTTTAAATACATTGGTTTAAAATCGCTGAGTCGTTATTCACCAAATATATGGCTAAAACGAGGTCGTAGAATTTTCCTTAGATCATTCTGATTACATTACACACGCGTAAATGAAGCTTTCTCCTTGTTTTTTTATCGTACAAGGTACTCTAAAAGGTTAACTAATACACCATGTTCTGCAATTTCGTCAGAATAATCTACGGCTGAAAAAAATAAGTTTTCCAAATGCGAAGGCGCAGCAAAAGGAATTCTTCCACGGTATTTGATTAGCTTTTTAATAGCCAAGAATGCTTCCGGTCAAGATTTAATTGTGGTTGCTCCTGATAACATGTCGATAACGGCGATCAATCCAGAATATTAAAAACGAATAAAACCAGATTGCTGAAAATATTTTACAAGGGCAATATATTATTCAGGAAATATCTCAGATTAAAAAAATTATAATATATACGTCATTAGCTGAAACTGACTGCAAAGATCG
This sequence comes from Hetaerina americana, assembly GCF_022747635.1. Taxonomy (NCBI): domain Eukaryota; kingdom Metazoa; phylum Arthropoda; class Insecta; order Odonata; family Calopterygidae; genus Hetaerina; species Hetaerina americana. The sequence continues at coordinate 26,158,522 of NW_027287316.1, forward strand.
AAAATAACAAGGAAAGGTAGGTAGTCTCATCATGATATCGGGTGCGTAACATAATAATCATCTGCGTGCCGGATACATACGCAAAGAGGCGATTAATAACGATTAAGTAAACCAAACTGATCAGAATTTCTCTTCCCACTGTGAGTTATTGACAGCGGGCCTTCCGTAAGCGAACATTGATCATCCGAAATTAGAAAACAATATTCTGAACAATTAGTGAGGTAATATTTCACTTAAAAAAGTGCTCCTAAAATTATACCAACGGTGGCGTGGTCATTTCAGTCACATTATACGATTATTGTTATCGTCGCCCGTGAAGAAGACTGGAAATCATTCACAGGCAAAAGAATTATTTTTTACGACAGACCCCTCGAGGAATAAGACTATTCCTTCCTCTAAATAAGAAAAATCGAAAATGTACAGGTATCACTGCAAAAATGAACATAAACTAAAACTCTAGGAATATAATATTAAAATATTCAGATAATGAAATGTTAAGGCCCTTATTTTCACGTAAGGAATGCTGCCTCACTTCAATTTGTGCTATCTCAATGTACGGACAATCAATGAAGGGCCTTTGTCCAGAGATATCTAGCGAATTAGTAATATCTCCCGAAAGAGATAGGCTGGGAACCTTCCTACGTAATATGTGCCAAATGGTGATTTTTCCAGTACAGCTCCCTAATTCTCTGAGGGTTCCCAGACTTCTTCAAATGAACGAAAGTTCCGAAGTTTTTAAAAAGATTTAACGTGCATCCAGGTTGGATACAAACATTTATGTCCAAAGAATTTAAAACACAGGTTACCTCGATAAGATAAGTAATTTTGAGCGATGCAACAAATGTTCGTAATTCCCTAGTGGTCAACATTTACACCTTCATCTAGTCACTTTCCCTAATATGGTTTCCAGGTGATTAATTAGCATTTCACTTGTTTCCTGCCCTAGGTCACTCCGGTTCCTTCATTAACACCCCGATTATACAAGGCTACCTCATTGCGTCATATTATTGATTTAGAGATACAAAAATAAGTCAGGCTACCGATAAGTTTTTTTTCCTTCCAAAGTCAAAAAATCTCTATACCAGAGGACACCAATTTAAGCGCAATGTACACATGTTTTTTTTCTCAAAAAGCAGTCCGTGAGAGACAACCGTAAATTTGACACAAGAAATGGGAGCTAGAGAACATAAAAAGTGGCTCGAAACTTTTTCATGGTGCGACGCAACTAATGAGAGGTTAAACCAGAGGATTAGTCAAAATATGTTAACATTAATGAATTTTGATTTGCTGTTCCTTAATGAATTTCTCCTTAGATATACACATTAAAGGGTATACGACAACACAAACCCAAATAAACAAGCGAAAGTGGGTATTTTCATGTTTCACCTTCAGTCATCCGAGTTTAATAACATTAAATGGCGTAATTGTTAAACAAGGAAAGCAGTAATTCCTACAAGTGGTTTTAAAGCAAACCAAATTTCTATTCTTTCTCAAGCAGATCCCATTTCCTATGCTATGTCGACGAGCAAATTACAAGTTGACAAAGCATGTTATCTCTCGCTTAGCAAGGATATATTTCACACAAATAATGACATGGAGATATTGTTAAGTTTAAATACATGGGAGCACTTAAGATGGGCACTCAATGATAAATTTCAATACCCACCGATTTTTCAATTCTGTTACAATTGTATTTGCTGCGGTTTTAAAGGTTTTCGTTTATTTTTGACAGTCGGCAAGCAATAACGTTTTCAAAACTTGATTTGCCTAACAGTCGCCTGTCTTATTTATCTAGAAATGTCAATTTCAAGATGCGACGCCCAGTAATCTTCTGGCAAGGAATGAAAACAATTTAGAAAGGATACTTAACCCAAGAATTTAGTGACAAAGTTTACAGAGACATTTCGATAACTGAACATGTTTCACTCCGAGCTCAATTTAATTTTATTTGATAACATACACATTTAATAAATTGACGTGATACCTAAGTACTTATGAGTACGTAGATTTATCGTAGGTTTCACACCTCTGTCACCATGATGAAAGCCGGCAATTAACTGACATAATTTCAATCGATGTCTTATTCACACAGTGTTTTACATCCATGACAAAATCCATCGTTTTCCGATCTAAAAATAAGCCCAATAAAGTATCCCCTCGTCAGTTTATAAAGAAGCCTTTCGTGGCCATTCCGCTGAGCAGATGTTGTACAAACAGAGGCCTTGCAATGATACCGGACGGAACCTTCCCACCCAGGGGCGTTTCTTCCGTGCTGCTGGCCTGATGCCCAATAAACATTTATAATCCTTGAGAACACTGATGGCTGTATCATCAGGCGTCACTTAAGTCAACACTAATAATAAAAATGCAACAGTTTAGGACGAATGCTCCCTCGCTGCTTCCGTGAGTCGTCACTTAAAAGACTGACGTCACCCCTCAACGATCTTTGAATGCCCATTTCCAAAATAAATGTCGCAAGGCCCTTAAAAAGTAACTCGGCCGAGACTATTTCACTATGATCTACAAAAAGAGAGGGCTTATACTTGGGTGACGACTGAATATGCGGTCCTCAGAATTTGTGCACTTGTTAAGTTTATGTTAAAAACAATTTTTTCACTAGCAAACTATTTTTCCGTACAAATAAAAAATGCTTTCACATTAACTTTAACGCAATACAGTACAAGCTACGTTAAGGGTGTATGGTACAGGGTGAATGAAACCGGCCATGAAAAGATGGCGGAAAAAGTCAAAATGGGGATTTACGGGATATTTTTATTTTTTAAATGCTTTCCTTGTACCTTGGAATGCGATCGTGAATTTTATGAGACGAAACCCATCCCTGACTTTATCAGTCCCGACGTTACGTTTCTCTGATTTCGTCACTATTATCTGGCTTGCCAAATAAGGACTTGCCATGTTTCCTCGGGGTCGCGGTAGTCCGGGGGTAGAGCGTTGGACTACTGATCGGAGGGCCCCGGTTCGATTTCCGGGCAAGTCTCTGGGCACCTGCAGCTCCACCCAAGCTAAAGTGATTTTTCGGGTACCAGGTCTTCCTGGGAAACCATAACCGGCACAGGGAAAGGAACAGCTCCCCCTACCCTGATGTGTGAGTTATCACCGCCGTTGGGCTTAGTGCTGGGTGAACTCTACCATCACCTACCAAACCGACCTTTGGGTTGATTACTGTGTTATGTTTCCTCGACGACAAATATGGAGGAGGATTCAAAGAGAAAGCGAATGTACGTGAGTATGGCTGGCTAGTTAGGGACAAGGGCAAATGCTGCATCTTCGAACGTCCAAGATACTAACTCTGTCCAAAATATTTCTTTCTCCACTAGCTCCTTTTCGCTAAAAATTTCTGAGGAAGCTCAAGAATGTATTCAGTTGACTATAACATACACACACACACACACAGCAATCAACCCTAAGGTCGGTTTATTAATATTTGTTAAAAGAGGATTTGGCAATATGGTGTATCGATACACCCTCAACCCCCCTTTATACTCCCTTTTCTCTCATTTCACATTGTACCCGCTCTCCACACACACACACCACATTTTCTTTCCTTCCCTCTATCTTCCCTCTCGTATTTAAGACCTCGCCACGGATATTTTTCACTGTACCTACTAACACCTTAAGAACAACGCCCCCCGTAAAGGGTAACCGAGATTAGTCTGCAATAAAATTGATGCGGAAAATTAAAAGAGAACCTATCACCATTTCTATCTTTCACAAAATAATACAGGTACCTTAGAGCTAACAAGTTCAGAGTAATTCCTCGCATGAGTTTACCAACAGAGAAAAATAAGGGTCTATTGCCACAATATTCACAGGAATTCTACCTATAAAACGCACGTATGGGTTTCATGGTACTTGGTAACTATTAGATATGTTACGTATTGCGTAGAGACTGCAGTCAAAACTCTTTGTTTATCCCACATTACTTTCTTCTTTGGTTTATCATACTTTCTACAATCCTATACGCCCTTAAAATTCCTATTCTCTTCCGTTTGCTCAATATCCTCCATTTCATCACCACAGTTCCACAACCTCTCAATATTTCCTACGCCCTCTTTTTATGTCTTTGTTGAAATTCACCCAAACATTTTCCCTCGCCAATGGTAAATCTGTTGTATATTTAGAAAATAAATTACATCTGTTTAATATAATATGTATCACATAATTCTGCATATTTAATAATCATTAATAACAAATATGATATAACGCATATTAAATATAGCTTTCTTTGTTGATCACACGGCTGGGCGCTGCCATTCACTTTTGTTTGCCTGCTGTCTGATTGACCGAGTGACTACCAAGAGAGAAGAAAGCCCATGGGACCGCCCCAACACGCAACAGTTCAGTTGGCTAAATAAATAGTTTTGTGTTTCTCCTCAAACGGAATTCAACAGAAGAGCTGGGCGATCGATTGGGTTCGTACAGGTGTGAACGAGTCCGACTCAATTGCAACCAAATTCCTCGACAGCAGTGAAGGAGTTTGGCGTTCACTTAGGGATGTCTTCGTCAAGACTAATATAGTATTACATCAAAACACTGCTTACAGCTTTATTCTGTTACACTTTGTAATATTTGAAGTTCATGGTTTTCCTAGAAATAGAAAATTGTATCAACACTGAAAAAAATTCCACGCAGGAATAAAGTTCGTGATTTTCAACTACTCTGCAGAATTATGTAATATTTAACTTCCACCGCAATTTTTATTCTATTATACTTCACTGGAACAAAAAACGATTGGGCCATGGGCCTTTCACGAATTAAAATAACTTCAGAATATTCCGCCAAAATTACTTTAACGCAGTCGTCCGCTGATGAGCATCGAAATGCAGAAATTTCATGGTGTAATAATCATACGCCTTGAGCTTTGTGGTACTCTTAGTGTACGTAGCTTTAGGATTAGTCCTAGTATACCAATCAGAAGTATACACGTGCGTTTTTGAAAGCATTTCGACGATTACGCGACGTCTTAGTTCCCATAAGATCATATCGCTACGAATAACCGCTTAATATATTTCCATTGCCTTAATATATCATATTGAAATAAATAGTTGATCGGTTTCGTGTACTTTACACATCCCTTCGCTCCGGCCAATATTGTACTTTTCTCCTCCCTCTCTCCCGTGAAATCTCTTTTCCTCTTGAGTCTTCTATCGCTAATCAACATCTACAAAACATCCACTTTTCATTCCCTCTTTCAATTTCTCTCGAGAAAAGTCACTCCTCCCATATCCTACCCAAAGTTTCAGAACCAAATAACACTAAGCGACGTATCTAAGTGTTCCCTGGCCATTTCTTCGTATGATTACTGGCGCGCCAGTCATTAAAACTCCCTCCTCTTTTGAACATTATTTTCTTCCTAATTCATGACCTTAAAATTATGTTAATTGTGATCTAACATTTCTAATTATTGCAAATGTTTGCCTGCTCTAATGAATGCCCTTCTCATCAGCTCTTTAACCTCGTTTGTAGATGGTCTAATCTTTCGTTTTGTTCTCATTTACTACTGCCCAGTTGAATAGATGCACCAGTATGAAATACTTTAGTAAGAGAGAGAGTAGGTGAGGTGTGAGGGGCATGCAGATGTACATGTAATGATTTATCTTCATCCCATACCTTTCAAGGTCATAGTAGCGCGGTGGCTAGTGTATTGGCTTCCCATAACGAGGGCCTGATTTCAAATCCCGGCGGTGGCACTATTTGTCAGCAGTCTCTCGATCCCTAAGGTGCTACGTGGAAAGAACTTCTAAGTGGAGTACGCCGTCCGTCGGATGGGACGTTAAATCGTGGATCCCTTGGCGCTTATCATTATGATGTATTAGGCCAATCTCAAAGTCGGGTTTCTCTTCACCCTTCAACCATTCTCTGAAAATCCTACCTCTATCAAATTACCCACCTTTCTCTACCGGTGCAAATAACTTCAGCTGCTGGTACTCTTCACTATATAACTACTAACAACCCATACCTCTCACACTGATTCTGAAACTTCTTAACTACATCCCATTGGCTGAATGATTAACTACAGCTTCATCTAAACATACTTAATCAGTCCTGTGGTGTCATTTTCTTCATCAATTATTTCCCTGTCTCTTTCACCATTTTTTACGTAAATATACTAAAAAGCACTGGTGCTAACGGGTGTCCGAGTCTCACTACACTGCCTATCAATGCCAATCCTCACTCTCTAACAGCTACTCTTACTTCGGCAGTCTTATAAGTCCTTCGAAGGTCCCCAAAACCTCACCCCGTTATCAACTCTCTCCTCCTCCTCAATGATACTTAACATTATATCTATCTGTCGCGATGAGTCATATGTCGCACGGATTGGGATCCCAAGTAATGGAGGGGGGTGATGTACGGGGGGGGGGGGGGGGGTAAAAGCTGACACTAAGGTGAAAACAATAAATGTTGACTAACACATTTGGGACATTCCTAAGAATTGGTGAAAGGGTATCCACCACGGTGATTCACAAATCTCGAGGAAACAAGCACTCTCACGTGCCTGGAAATGAAAAATGTCTAGTTCGAATAGAGCGCTCTTTCAAGGAATAACGTAGGATGGGTTGGTATCACTTCAGATTTCTGGGGAAAACAGCCTATGAATTTCTACGGAAGGACAAACCCTAAGGAAACAACAGGCACAGATAATATCAAAAAATACAACAGATTTACATCACCGTCATCTAGCTGGGAAAAAATGAATCAACCGCCGACGTATGGGCTAAGTACGAGTAAGTAAGTAAGAGCACGGAGTTGAGTAGAGAGTGAGAGAGAACGTGGTATAGTGGACCTTAAATATGAAGTCAAGGGCAAATAATGCCGCGATCCTTAAAACTGCGATATTCAGATACAAAATATTGGGCGGCATTGACGAAATAATATGCACTATGAGTCGTAGAACAAATTACTGCGTGACATTTTGGGTGTGGAATATTTTAGTGATAAGAGTTGATTTCTTCCCTATTTGCGCAACAAAAATAAAATTTTTCACAAGTAGGATGTGTTTTTACTGCGCTGATTTGAACATAAGCATCGTTATATTTTGCGACCTTATATAAGTAGAGCATATATTATAGAGAGCACTCCATATGAAAAATAATCTCGATATGGGAATACATTAGGTTTAAAACATCGCGAGAAAGTGGTTCTCGATTTTTCAGCCGATTTTACAATGCCACTGCACACAAAAAAACATGAAAATAATTAGCGCGTAGATTTACGCGTGTCCGTTCAGCGAAATGCTCCCACCTGTTAGAATTCGAGCACCATAGGGGTTCTGCCTGCAAATCTTTCTTGCTTGCGGCCAACTTCCACTAATAACGACCGCCCTGCGGCCGAAACATGTTCTTGATTTAATTAGCCAAGTCGGTGAGGGGGTATCGATCTCGGAGAGCGCTTTCGTGAAGACGAAGGTCAACGGTAAGGGGGGAGAGGGGGGAAAGCGGGGAGGAAATGTATGCAGGTTTGTTCCCACGCGGTGCGCGTGCTTCGTACGCGAGTGATTACTACAGTGCTCTCGCCAAATTTTGGTCATTTCCGTATCACTTACACAATTTTCAGCACATCCGCTATTGCCTTGCGTCATAATTTACGAGTACATAAATACTTATCAGCAATCTACTCCCATTTTTACTCAAACGATTTTTTTTTAATTGTGAAAATTAACATTAATCATTAAAATGTAATTACCCAGCACGCTACAATTAAAATTATCTCACGTGCAACCAATTGTGCATTTGTAACCACACACTCAGTGGAAAACACAGGCGAGATTAAGTCAATAAATAACTCGCAAAACTGGATGAAAATAATGATAATCCAAGTAACTTCCCGAAATGTATTTCACTTTTCTACATATACGCACTGTATATACATTCAGACACATCTAAACTCTTTAAGTCCTTGATAACTGGCAGCTAAGAAGTATTTCGTATGCTGACTCCAGCCCACGAGTATCCTCTTGGACTACGGCATCATCATTTTCAAAACGTCGGCCACCCAAATAATTTTTTTAGGGGCCCGAACAGATGAAAATCACTGGGGGCTAAGTTGGGACTACACGGTGGGAACTACAAATGTTCGCAACAGCTCCTGCGTTTGTCTTGCTGACGTTTGCGATTTATTTATTTATGCAACTTATCCTCGTACTTTCACATTGGGGGAATATTTAATATTCAACCGCAACGACTTCCACGACTTTGCTGCACGAAGCATTTCACATTAATTTCCTTTAGCTTAACAAGTGCTCATTATTTTTGCTTGTCTCTCTCCTGCATTTCCCGTCTCAAGGGACTCCTCCAGCAGGGTTGTTGGTAACCACATTAATACCCAGTTACTCTATCAACCCTTGCTATTATTTGCCATTCCCAATTACCCCTCTCTCTCATTGTACGGATTCAATTAAAATCTTTCAGAAAAAAGGCTCCCTGAATGTTAGGTTTAATCGCAGTGTGGATGACGAGAAATCAGGAACATGAAACACTTCATGAAAGAGCATCATAGATAAATGTTTAAGTGGAATTTTAAGGTGAAATGAAGGCAATTACGTATCAGCGATGCAATGATCTTTTTTTTACGGTTCCAATGTTTTCTAATGTCGAGATCGCGAATTTTGCGAGGGGAAATGGATTTCTTCCGCCGGTTCGTTCGCCAATTTATTTTCCTTAACTTCACACACTGTGATAGCAATGTTGAAGTTTAGAATTATTCCCTCAGCATTAAAATTAATAGGAATATAAGTTTTTCCAGTATTTTACGAGCTGCATGTCTCGTAGTAAGTTTAAATCTTTGGGTTTCTAAAGATCATTTGATGACGACTTCAGTCATATTCGCGGGTGACAAAATTCTGTGAATTCTGTGATTTTCCTTAAATTCGTTTAATTCACCATTCCCACCTTCCTACGAGGGCTCGTATTAGACTTAGAGGGTAGAGCATTCTGATAATGAGTTCAAATCCATTTGATGTATTAGGACTACCCTTTCTAAAAATCCGAGAGATTCGATTTACTGCTCACTGGAGCTTCGAGGGGGGTCGAATGATGGCAGGAGGAAAGGCCAAACAGGTACCCTACGGGTGAACATCAGACGCTTTAAGGCTTAGTTGGAGGTGAGCAATCCTAATCTTTATCTAATTAATCTGCAGGTTGATTTCTGTCGACGAGTCTTTGCGCGCTTGACAGGAAGTACTTGAGGCTTACACCAGATAAAGTTTAAACAAAACGAAGTAAGACCTAAGGGTTTGACTTTTCCATTCCCGAATTTCCCCACCAATACAAATGAAACGAGATTTTCGCGAGAGTTTCGAGGCAGTCCCTTAGATATCTCTCACGTGTAACTCTCATGTGTGGCTCCAGGCATTAAGAGGGAGCCACAAATATTTACTTGGCCCGCTCTGCTTATATTTACCACGCTAAGGCAAAAGGTGTGGAGGGATTTCTTACCCCGGAAATGAGTTACAGGACATTTTCTTCAAATTCAGTTCGAGAGCCCAATACAGACGCCAAGGATTGACATTGGTGAGAACGCTAACGAAAGGGCTTCCTGGTGCGTTTTATTAAATATTATCAGAGAATAACAACCTACTGTCGCCGGTTATTTTTGAATGAATGCCATACCCATACAGAAATTTTGTTGATAATACGTGAGCTATATTAAAATATAAATTTGTTCCTACGCGAATAAAAATGGCAGGTATGCAAGAGTAATGTTTACCAAATGATTGCATAGAAGTGCAGCTTGGGTGAGTCAAATTGAGTATAAATATCGAATGTGAGTATGGCATACTTAAGGTGATTTTATGGCAAACAGGAAAGACAGGATACGTAGGTTACGAAATAAAGTGGATTAAATTCGCCAGATATTGATTGACAAACCTCAAAGGAGTGTGCTTTCGTCATGTCGACCTAGAAATTCATGGTAGAATATGGTCCAAGAGACACCCATGGGTAGGAAAATTCCAAATTTCAGGAAAGTTATGAAAGGCATAAAACCATTTATGAATATAGTAGTAATTTATAAATTATGCAGAAGGCAGTATGAAATATATGTGTAACAAGTATGATTAAGTTTCCTTAAGGTAACTTTAAATCAGGATTTCCTAAGAATTACCTACTCTGAACATGAGAATGCATGTATGTTATGTACACTGAATGACCGTTAAATTTAGTGACTACAATGACTGGTTATTACACTTGTGAACTTTGGATGAGTCGATCAAATCTAATCAATTATAGGGGAATAGAGGAATGATATTGTGGATTTCGTGATAGGAAGTGATGGATTACATCCATTCGGTCACGTTTGTCGGCCATGCTCGTCTTCGGGACATGGGGGGTGGCAGAGGGAGCGGACGCACCACCCCCCATCTTTTTTCCAAGACCTGAGCGTCCATTCCCTCGATCCGGATAATGGGAAACCCCGCGTAAACAAAAGGAAGCGACGGCGAGCTCCTTTCAGGGTCACAAATTGACAATTCAATATGAAAAGGGTTCCTGGCCTAAAGCAGCGTCAAATCACAACCTACGCAATTTTTATAAGCACGTAACGGTGGACGGGTTCACAATTCACGGGTGGACCTTGGCACACACCAAGAACGTTAATGGGCATTCAAAAAATTAATAACAATAACATCACGTGGCGTTGGCTAATGTGCGATTTCTACCAGGAAGTGTTTTAGTGTCTAATTTTAAAGACTATTTCAGCGAAAATTTAATTTAATTTCACTAATTGTTGTTGTATGACATTTAATAACATCAAATGTATTTCTTAATGAAGTTTTATTTCAATCCACTTCAACGGACGTTTCGTGGTAAACTCCCATCAAGGCCCATCCGGTATCTGTCTGATTTTGATAAAATACTAATTTTCGTTTTTAGAAGAGAACACCAACGTCCCACGCGGATGCCAGGATCCACCGGCGATTGTCGACATTCACCTGCATTCGGTAATTCATCGTACACATATGTACACTGGATGAAAGAAGTTAATGCCCGATTTCATATCAAGAAAAGTGACAAAAATGTAACAGCATCACCATACTTTTTGTCCTTCAAAAACTTTTATACGATTTTTATCTTCCAAAAATTCGTTCGCATAAAAAGAGGGAGCGGAATTAGCTGTTCTTAATAAAATACGGGATTCTGATTGAATTACGTGACTTTTCGTTTTAGCTCTAGAGTTTAAAATTAAAAGTCTCAGTTAGTAAGTCCTTGCCATTTGTACATAGGAAATTTGCTGGTGATTATAATTGGTGCAGCACTTTTTACTTGCCTATATTACATATTTTGAGCATTCGAAAGTTTTGTACTACTTTTAAAACTGTAATCAGAAGACACTTTAAATGGACCTTAAGAAACGGGCTTCCGGTGCACTTACTTACTAAACGACGCCCAAATCATAACGGATAAAAGCGATACTCAGCTTTGTCGGACGAGGAGCTAGTTCGAAGGATGACGTCCAGGAATCTGGAGCAGATCATAATACAAAGAAGGGAAATTGGTACATGAGCGAGTACAGAAAATAAAACAGTGATAAAAAATAAGAAGAAAATTCAGAAGAATCTACAATAAAGGATTAGAAATAAATTTATGCAAGTAAGCACATTTCCAACTTTGTCATAGAAAACGTGGTGATTCATAGAGGCAAAATATGACATAAAGTAAAAGATATTGTAGGTTCATGAGAGCACCTTGAGAAAGGAAAAGTACACTACTTGTCCTCGTATTATTTGCAGACAACATAAGCTATACTCGGATACAAGAAAGAACATTTAGATAATAATAAGAACAATAAACAGTTAAATGAGAAATTACAACCTAAAAGTTAAGAAATTTAACCAAAAGATAACGGTTTATTGCCGTACCATTGAAGATAATTTTCAAATAAATCCAAGAAAGGGAAACTTGACCAAAGAAAATAAAAAGGAGATAATATAAGGAATAGCCATACGTGAAGTAGACAGTCTATCGGGATGAGCGCCAACCGACGCCGAAGAGAAATAGCGTGGCCACGAGAAAGCGGTTCATAAAACCTGTACCGATTATAAGTTATCTAAGGGTGTGTGCTGTGCCGCTGCCGAATAATAAGATTAAGAGACGTAGGAAATGTGGTACTGCCAAAGAATGATGAAAATAAAATGGATAGACCAAGTTACAAATAAAACGTTGTAGTTAAGGCGAGTCAAAATTTAAAGAGTCCGTAACAAATGGCGAAGTAGGAATTCTATAGAAGAAATTAAGCGGAAGAGAAAGGAAACTAAATGGGAATATTATTTGAACAGTAGTCTTAAAATATACCACAGCGGGGAAAACTACAGAAGAAGGCAAAGGATTAATTACGAGAAGCAAATGGTTGAACTGCATGGCCACTCATTTCTTGGATTTTCATTCCTGATTTTCCTAACACGGAATTTGACCAAGCATTTTTTTGTCAGCCATCCCTCATTGTTTCAAAACCGAATGGAACATCGCTCTTATTGCAAATCCCAATACAATATTCTTCTTCCAAAATAGTAAGACCTTATCCCTCTATTTTTTCCCGGATTCTTGAAGATAATGAGTAACTCCCGATTTTCACGACACCGTAGAAAACGTTCGTGAGAGGAAATACGTGGAAACGAAGAGACCGGCAGATACCTACTCAAAAGATTGCTACCACAGACCGATTCTCGAACTGATAACCTTGATGATGATCGAGAAATGAATAATCCGGGCGTCACTAAAACATTACCCTGACATCAACAAGCCAGGATCGAGGATTGAAGATCTGCAATCAACAAGGGAATGTCACCTAGGATCAACCGAGCTGTCGAAGAAGTTATGTAAAAACTGCCATAAAGTTTACCCGAGCATCACTTCGATTAGCTGTAAATTATTCATGATCCATTTCCCTTCGACTAAGTAATTAGAATTAAGGGCTGTAAATCGGATTGCAAGAATCCAACCTTATATCAATATTTTTTCATTTATCTTTCGATAAAGATGCGAAGCGAAATTCAAAATTGCGAGAAGCTACATTGAAGACCACCCCCTGCCTTTATCATCATACCATTGAAAGAGTCGAAATATTTCCCACCAGACCACCGCAACTTATAGAGGTATTTCATAGAAGCAATGACTAACTTGAAGAGGGTCTTTTCTTTGTTAACCAGACACGCAAAACCCAATTGATTTCACCCGTGAGTGGAACAGAATTCAACCCTTCTGTAATCAAATATTTAGTGATACGTTGGAAAAACTCCGGAAAGTTGTCATTAATAATTAAAGTTAATCATCTCGACCTCCTTCAAAACAAAAACTTTCAGGGATGTCTCCCGCACTCCATATGTCCATACCAATCATGCACAAACATCTATTTAGATATTTACACATGTGCCATGTTAAAAGTAGCTTATGATAAGTTCCATCCTTGAAAAAGGCTACAATTGTTACCCTAGTGGAACACATTACTTCTAAGTTCGTAAGTTTGCTTTCTAAGTAGGACAAATAAAGCAAATAAAAGGCAAACTAAAGACAATTTTTTCGTATTGTTCTCCTATTGTATTGAAAGCGGAAAGACAAAAACGCATTTTTGTATGCCTCGAGGCCACGAAAATTATAATTCCTGATGCCAGTATTCAATAGACAGAGTGCAATACCAATTAACACATCCTTGCAATTGAATTAACGCCACTAGTAACAAAAAAATCAGTTTCCCTTAACACAAAGCATCTTAAATTCATGGCACCGCCGAAATTTTCATTTCCATGCGATATAGCATTGAAAATTTGAAGTATCAATTACTACACGGAAGATTCCAAGCGAATTCTGGAAAATAAAATGTATTTTACCGTAAATCATTACTAATTTGATTAAAGGTATTTCACGTTGCTACGGTAAACACGTAAGATATAAAATGTGAAGTAAAATACGTGCAGTAAACGTCATGCGTGATTTGCTTATGGATTTCGGAACAAACTACTTTAAAAATTAAGGAAATTTATGTTTTCCTCCAAGAACATTGCTAAATGTCCATTCTAGCAATCAATCGTAGATATAAGATTGTGATGATTACAAAGCCCCCATAGGTTCCGTCAACTTAATTTATAAAATCTTGACAGCGCAAATTCACTTCCCGTTATCATGCGTCGAATAAACTTGAAAGAGTGATTTAGATTTAAATCCATAATCTATCAAAGATAATTTTTACTTGAATTTACCATGAACATTTCGTGACCTAACCTCTACTCCGAAATAGAATGTAAAAATAAATTATTGTTAGCAGGCATGTTTCTCAATAAATATAGGCACTCAGCGGGTAACTCACATCGAAAGTTAGTCCAGATTAAAGTTTCGCGGCAAACTAGTACATTTCACAATTAATCCATCGTGCGCATCGAAATGAGACTATTTCTCCGAGGAAATTTATTGCGGTGACGGTTGGCGTCCTACTAGACAAAAGACCGTCTGCCCTTCCAAGTAATGCTTTCGTACCAATATCATTGAGAATAAATTATCTTCGATTGTGAGGATTGCTCGGTAAGTGAAAATTGACACCACTCTTATCACACAAGATATTGTTAATGTACATATCATTTAAATGCCAGCACGCCCATAGATCAAAATAAATTATCTCAGCAGACACATAAATACAACATACGAGGGTCATCCGGAAAGTAGTACCCGTTCGTGCCGCATGAAGTGCTGACGACGCGAGTAGCCGCTGGACGAGGTCAGATAGCTTCAGTGGCTTGTCTGCCTTCTCTGAGCCAAGTTGCGTGACGCTAGCATTGCCTGTGTTGTTTCTGTGATTGTTTACAATGTTTAAAAAAATTGAGAACGCCGCCAGTTGTGAAGTGAGGGCAGTGATTAAATTCCTCAATGCAAGAAACGTTCGCCCATGTGATATTCATCGCCAATTAAAGGAGGTGTATGGAGACAATGTAATGGACGAGTCGTCTGTTCGGCGGTGGTGTCGCAACTTCAACATGGGGAGGGGGAACACACACGACGATGAGCGTTCGAGGAGACCGTCTGTCATTACAGACCAACTGGTGAGCTCAGTTGACGAATTCGTGAGGAACGATCGGCGCGTCACAATTGATGACATCTGTGAGCATTTTCCCAATGTTTCTCGAACAATTGTTCATGAAATTGTTAAACACCATCTGCATTATGCAAAAATTTGTGCAAGATGGGTCCCTCGCGTATCTCAATGAGCTGGCGGCGAAGGACTATGCAGCAGGAATACAGAAACTTGTCACACGTTATGACAAATGCCTTAATTTGCTTGGAGATTATGTTGAGAAGTAGTTTAAAGTATCCTCTTTCAAATAAAATTTTTTATGTTTGTTAATATTTACTTTTGTGTCTTTATTTCACGAACGGGTACTACTTTCCGGATGACCCTCGTACTATCACTTCAGCATACAAATCTGAAGGGAAAACTAAAAATATGTACTTGGATATAACAAAAAGAACTAACCCATTTTCTTCAAAATATAATTTTCTGCTCAATAAATAAAGTTTGATATCCGAAATATAACTATGATATGGAGCGTAGCTATGTGCGGCGCGGAAACGTGGTCATTGAAGCAGGATGATAGACATAGATTGGAGGCTTTTGAAATGTGGGTGTGGAGAAGAATGGAGAAGGTGAAATGGACAGAGAAGAAAACAAATGAGGAAGTACTTGGTATGGTGAGCGAAGAGAGTGATTTGTTGGGAGAAATACTATGGAGGCAGGAAAAATGGATGAAGGGGGTATAGACCGGCAGCGGGATGTTGAAGACTGTAATAGAGGGGAGAATGTTGGACAAACGAGGAAAGGGAAGGAACAGGATAGGGATGTTGGACGGGATGAAGGGGGGAAGAAAGTACTCAGAGATGAAGAGGGACCTGATATAGAGTAGAATTCTGGATTTTTTTGTTTTGCTAGGGGTCACAAATTGTTTTAATTAGTAATTATGTCCATCCAAAAACCTACCTTAACCGGTAGATTACCTAATAATAATAATAATCCGAAATATTACGTATATATATCCTCATATGCGTACATACGAATTGACGTATATGATTTAACACTTTCACGGTTGTGGTGTTATTTCCTTTCGGTCTTTATTTTCTTCTGATATTCCTAATATGTATTTGTACAATATAACATATATTAGCATTTGTACGCATACAGATATATCTCAAATCTCAGGCGAAATTTACTTTATTGTATGGCCGTTCTGCCCTTCTTTTACCCGCCTTCGATCCATTGTGACAACTTTCCTGCCAGAAGCAAGGAGAAAAAAGCATGTCACGAAACTGGGGCAGGTTCGCCCTTCTACAATTCTAGACGGAAAAAAAACAAGTGAGAAAGAACTATTTACCGCAGTGGACAAGACAATTGGGGCACCGAGCCGACGGACAAAGCGCCGATGGTGGATATTCGCAAGGGTCCATGCATGACCGCGAACGTGCCTTTTACCGCGGCCCGCGAAAGTGTCGATTTAAGGGGAAGCCTGCCCCGTCCCCTCTCGAAAAAGACTTCCGACAACGGGAACGTGAATCAGGACTTACGCCAAGATTTCCCACGGTCGATGGAATGGCAAAGGGGTGGAAGACCATAGATAAAACGCGGAATTTTGTAATGTGTGTCGGGAATGAATAAGGAAAAAAAATGAGAAAGAGGATTATTATACGGGGGTGAAGCCCCTGGAGTGTTAGGGGCTCCTGACCCTCCCTCATTGGACCCTTGAAAACTACAGAGCGGCACTCATTCCTCCTCCCGTATCGCCGAGTCATGGCCACCGTTGTTGGGCTGCTTGGAGCGCGACCAAAATGGACGTACCACGTGCTCACGTGTTGAGCGAACAGAACGAGAGGAAGGCCACGCGACCAATCGTCAGACGGCCACCGCGACGCGCCAATGAGCGCTGACGAGAAAGACATGACCGGGGTTAACGGCCGCCCGCTTGGAATTCATTCGAGATATCCGAAATTTGATTGTGGAAATGGCTAACACCCAGTTCCTTCCGAATTGTGTCCGTCGATAAGACGGGTGGCGGGGCGATTTCACCGTTCTGCCTGGGCACAGAACACTTTACTATATCATGGGATAAATGGTGCATTCAGGACAATAAAAAATCCATATGCCTGCAACATTTCTCTTTAATTTAACCTTATTTTTTATATAAACCTTAAGCTGAGGAAACTAAACCAAATATTACTAAGGAGGAAATAAACAAGAGTAGGTGGAGTAGTTTATGTATTTGGGAAGTCTTTTTGTGGAAAAGGGCCATTGTGAAGGGGCATTTAGAGAAGAATTGCATTAGTGAAAGTGGAATTTGCACAAGAAGAGAACCGATTATGGGCACACTGGATAAAGATGCGACAAAAATATTAGTAAAGGCTTTAGTATGGAGTTCACTGTTTCATAGATGTAGGACTTGGGTCTTTGAGGCAAGAGGATGAATTTAAATTGCTGGCTTTTGAGATGTGAGCATTGCTAGGATGCGAGAAAATAATTTTTACCAAGAGGAAGAAAAACACTGAGAATTTATAAGAAAAGAGAGGAAATTACTAGATGAAATCTGAAGAAGGCAGTGAAAGTAGATGGGAGAAAGAATGGAGTGTACTGATATGTTAAAGATCATGATAGAAGGGAGAACATTGGGTTAGCAGAGTAGAGGAAGGAAGAGAGCAAGCTTTTTAGACAGCATGAAGGCAGGCAGTGGTAATGACTAAATGAAGAATGAAATGGAAAATTCTCATGATACTTAGCAATATATACTTGCTAGCAACTGTCCAAAACCTACCTTTAAAATAGGGAGAGTGCCCATATTGACTGAAACCTTAAGAATCTAGTCCATATGGTTAAATATTAACAGATATAACGAATAAATACACATGCGGTAATAACAATATCAGAAAAAATTGTGAGCTAAGTAAATCCTATGTGGAAAAATTGTTTTGGACAATCCAATCCATTAGAATAATCATTTCTGCAATGCTGTAAAATACATTACCATAGAGAGTAGCATAGGTATGTAAAAAAGTAAAGATATGTATTTCTTTATCAATCTTAGTTTCACATTTTCTCAGATAACCCATCAACCATTTTCACGAATCACATAATCCAATGCTCCCACAAAAACCCCCACATTATCAAATAATCTATTATTTTCATTATTTGCAATGAATTTCTGAATTCTCTGATGCTCCTACTTTCCTACTTAATATATGTATTTCTGCCAATATCTATTTAACCAGTTTTACCTAAGACCTTAAAAATAATTTTCATGCCCCTGTTGACGCTAATGGATAGATATCCAATCAAAAAGGAACATTTATTTAACTGCTGAAAAAAATTTCATGGAAAAAACCTAAAATGTTTTTGCAACATTGAATGTGAGAAAAAAAAATTGAGAAAAGCAAAATGTTGAGCATTCCAATAGATTTATTATATATAATTATAGTCAATGGAATACTTTCTAAAATAGCTCGTTCCATGGTTCTTCATTGCCAAGTGTTTTATGTTTTTATTGCCTCTATTTGCAGCCTTTCCATGCACTTCTAAGCAATAAAAATACTAACTGGATAAAAAAATCCAGCTTAGAAATGACAGAGCCAAAAACTATTTTGCAAATTATCCATGAATTGACAATAGTACTGTCTAGGTTACTTGAAAAAGTGGCCATCACAATTTTTGTCCTTCAATTTTTATTCTTTTAATTGATACAGCTTATTATTTAGGTTCCCTATTCCTTTGTTGTTGTGACCTGCAACTAGGGTTGAGGATTAATGGTAAAAAACATTCACATGTGTTAGCAGTGAAAGGGAGTGACTTAGTCTGTTATATCAGGATTAACTACCTATGCTATTGGAGAAAACAATATTTCGCAGTGACTACATACGTGGTTCTAGAACTAACTCGTAACACACAAGACATTATAGTACTCCATAAATTTACCTTTACATCAAGACTGCCTGTGTGTTAAAGGCAACTTGACTGTTGGCAATTTTTGTCAATGGCTAGCTATAATGAAGTGTGGAGATGTGGAAGGGGACGAGGGAAACCTAAGAATTGAAAAGGAAAATGATAAACTCATAGGACTCAATTGCCCACTGAAGAATCACACAATGAAGAGAATATTCAGGCTCAACTAGATGTCAGTGGCTATTACCCTGTGCCCAAGCAGAATAAGGTAATAGGTGGTCTCCAAGGTAGGGATGTAGTCAGCCAAAAGGTAAGGATAAGTTGCCAGGGATGAAATGTACTTCGGGAAGGCTCGAAAGAAAAGGGAAAGGAAAGAGAAAAAGAGGAAGTTGCAATACTATTTCAATGGAAAGCTCATCTTTGTCATGCAAATTTTATAGGATAGCGAGGTCATTCTTTAAATCCTTTATTACACATTGCAAAATTCATTATTACTTTACTACGATGATTTAAACCATCTTTAGGTTCACAAACTGCATCTAGATATGGAAGATTTTAGCAATAATATCCTAGCAAAGGTGAAAAGCACCACAGCTTGAAACCAAACAGAATAGATTTCCCAGAAATAAACACCTTTCCAATAATCAACATGTTTCCAGTGCCATGTCACCCTTAAAAACCCTACTTCATTTCAGTAACAATAAAATTGAGCCATCACAGCAGATCACAACAATTTGCAGAACAAGATTTGAACCACTTTCACATATCTCATAAGTCAATAACAATAACTGAGGCAAGAAAGAGCCAATTTGAATTAAAAATCAACTAATAACCTACAAATAACTAGAATATTTTAAATGCATGGCTCAGTACATCCATGAGACTGTGGATTTGTGTCACTCATACGCACATAAGTTCATCAAAATAAGAGGCTTACAGTATAATATTTCGATCTAAGACAATTTCATAGGATCTTTGATACTCAGCAATGTATATTAGAACTTAATAAGAGATTTTAGGGCCAGGATTATTACTCACTGTTAGAGCCATTGTTAGCTTTTAACTGCCAGACAAACATAAAATGTGTGTTGTAAAGTTTTTTGCCAGTAAAAACATAATCACAGATTGCACTTCAGAACTCATGAGATTTTCTATTGCAGCACACATTTTAATAGTTTGCAGTGAGCAAAGTAAACGAATAAGTCTGCACAGTACCACAGCCATATACGAGTGTAGGGATAATTAGACACCAAGATGAACGCTCAAAGGAAAGTTACTTTCTAGTCAGCCCTCTTATCGTGTTAATAGAAGTTTAAATGTGGAGAATGGATCTTATGATGAATATTCAGACATATTTTGAAGAAGCTGTGGGAGATGTCATGACTTGAACTTTTAATGGATTCATCTGCTAATCCAACAATTTCAAAGGGTAAAAATCATTCTGTTCGACCAGGATTCAATTCAGATGCCTCGATGTCTGGATAAGTGCTTCAGTCAGTTAAGTGCCTCAGTATCTCAACTGCTTAAAGCACTCGACCGGACATTGAGAGATCCAGATTTGAATCCCAGTCAAGGCCATAGATGCAACAATTTGAGAGCGTAAAAATCATTCGCCTTGACTGGGACTCGAACCCAGATCCCTCAATATCCGGTCGAGTGCTTTAGCCACTTAAGCTACCGAGGCGTCCTCTTAAACTCTGAAATTTTGGGGCTTTTAAAGGAACTAGATGTTATGACGAAATACCGTACATACAATGTCACATGTATTCGTAGTCGTGCGCGAGGCGCCACTGTCCACGAGGTTAAAGCCAACTTTAAACACGTATGGTGTTTTCCCTTTGACAAATTCCAAAGAAACTGCGGGAGATGCCGCAACAGTAACTTTTAACGGAGTCATCCGCTAATGTGCATTTCAATGCAACAATTTGAGAGCGTAAAAATCATTCGCCTTGACTGGGACTCGAACCCAGATCCCTCAATATCCGGTCGAGTGCTTTAGCCACTTAAGCTACCGAGGCGTCCTCTTAAACTCTGAAATTTTGGGGCTTTTAAAGGAACTAGATGTTATGACGAAATACCGTACATACAATGTCACATGTATTCGTAGTCGTGCGCGAGGCGCCACTGTCCACGAGGTTAAAGCCAACTTTAAACACGTATGGTGTTTTCCCTTTGACAAATTCCAAAGAAACTGCGGGAGATGCCGCAACAGTAACTTTTAACGGAGTCATCCGCTAATGTGCATTTCAATGCAACAATTTGAGAGCGTAAAAATCATTCGCCTTGACTGGGACTCGAACCCAGATCCCTCAATATCCGGTCGAGTGCTTTAGCCACTTAAGCTACCGAGGCGTCCTCTTAAACTCTGAAATTTTGGGGCTTTTAAAGGAACTAGATGTTATGACGAAATACCGTACATACAATGTCACATGTATTCGTAGTCGTGCGCGAGGCGCCACTGTCCACGAGGTTAAAGCCAACTTTAAACACGTATGGTGTTTTCCCTTTGACAAATTCCAAAGAAACTGCGGGAGATGCCGCAACAGTAACTTTTAACGGAGTCATCCGCTAATGTGCATTTCAATGCAACAATTTGAGAGCGTAAAAATCATTCGCCTTGACTGGGACTCGAACCCAGATCCCTCAATATCCGGTCGAGTGCTTTAGCCACTTAAGCTACCGAGGCGTCCTCTTAAACTCTGAAATTTTGGGGCTTTTAAAGGAACTAGATGTTATGACGAAATACCGTACATACAATGTCACATGTATTCGTAGTCGTGCGCGAGGCGCCACTGTCCACGAGGTTAAAGCCAACTTTAAACACGTATGGTGTTTTCCCTTTGACAAATTCCAAAGAAACTGCGGGAGATGCCGCAACAGTAACTTTTAACGGAGTCATCCGCTAATGTGCATTTCAATGCAACAATTTGTTTAACAAAAAAACAAATTGTTGCATTGAAATGCACATTAGCGGATGACTCCGTTAAAAGTTACTGTTGCGGCATCTCCCGCAGTTTCTTTGGAAGGCCATAGATATTTACATTTTGAAATTGTTGCATTGTCCAGAAACATTGTTAAAATAGTTAAGAAAATTGTCATTTAGTTAAATTCATGGTGATGTTGTGCAACTTCCTATGTTTCTGTTTTCAATGAATTGCTGATAAATTAGGTCACTTTACTTTTAGGTAAGAGAATTTCCGTTTAAAAAATACTGAGGTTTAACTACATCCAGTTTTTTGCAAACTTACCATGGAATCCATGGATTATTTCCAATCACTTCTGAAAGTAATCTGCTGTTTTGGGCATTATGATGTCGTTCGCAACTAAGAATTAAGTTATTTTGGTCATCAAAATGACCACCTACAGGTAGGTAAAAGGGATGTGATCAGAGAACACCAAACCAAACAAAGTTGGCAAAGACAACAGTGGCCATGCATGGACAATGTTCCAAATTATACATGAGGATGATAGCACATCTGATTACCTGACACAATTAGACGTTAACATCCGCAGATGATATTTATGTACAATTATAATTTTTTGATGCTAATGATACAGAATAACATCTGATGCTTTTTCTCATTGCAGAAAAAAATAGATAACATCCCTCAAGCACCACTTAATTTTGTCCAGGGCATGCATCTTGTATGGTAGCATCATTATTAGAGCATATTTGTGCATTTTTGTGATGGATTATAAATGACAGGAATTAATTACTTGACATTTTCCTAGCACAGTGTTAAAATAATTTATATCACACTATTGAATTCATACTATAATTACTGCTACACAAGTTTCTAATCAAAGATTTTCTTATCCCATTTAAACAAGATCTGCAAAATATGCAGGAAATGTTCATAAAATGATTTCTATAAAACCAAGAAAGCTTCATTCCATATGCCTTGCATTTCAAGACATTTCTTATCCTCATTCTTTCAAGTTCCATCAGCATTTCAAGAAAACTTTTCATCGATACATTCAAGAGTAACACAGTTATTTCAGTACCTGAGTAATTCTTCATGCTCTTTCATGGAAATTCAAGAATATTTCAGAAGAATAATCACAACTTTTGCAAAATGCATGCATCTTTTATTTCTAACTTATGTATTTAATTATTATACTTACAACATTTCCAAACACCCCGTCAAGTGTTCTACGCCTTGTAGGAATGACATCCGTGGTCTTGTTAGTAGGTTTGATGCTACGATTGAATTTGGGGCATTCATGGTCATCAGTTAGCTATAAAAAACAAGAGAAAATGTCCACTTAGTTTCTATATATTTGTAATTTTATTAAATTAAAATATTTCTCAGCAAAATTTGCGAAGTAAAAAACAAGGCTGTTTCTTGGAATTTCAAGCATACATGAGGTAAATATTGAAGGATCAATAGGACTAAGAAAAGTTTTTGAAAGATTTAATGCAAAGATATCCACTACATTAAGATGGCTATTGAGATTGATTGACGGAATTCACTTACCCTAGAAACATTCTGCAGTGAATGAGATCTCTTCATTGCGGAGGAACCAGGAGATGGCTCAAATTTAATTGGAGTGGTCCAGATGTCTGAAAAATAAGTCGGAATTCAACTATCAATGAAAGATACCTAGAGAAAAGTCATTTTTTTCATGACTTATCTCCACACATTCGTGAAGAGACAATTTGCTATATCACTACTCTGAGTTCACTGCTAAGTTAGACGTTCAATACTTGCACTCATACAGTCATCATCATGCAAATCTCTATTTGCCTAAAATGCATAATATTATTAGAAAAATGAGAATGAGAATTCAAAAGTCATCATACAGAACCTTCAATAACTATAAATCAGATATCCCATTAAATTTAATTAGTTACAAATCTGTTCGTACACAAATCAGGGAAGGGTCGCATTATTACATGTAGATTTTGAAAACAAGTTTATAATTTTACTTGATAACTTTTTTTGTTTGAACCCTCACAACTATTCTCGGGCAAAACAACTAAGGTGTAACAAATTGTATTATAACCATTTGATATCTAAATATTTATCAAGTATTTTCACAGCAATGCAATTAGATTTCATTAGAATCGTCATAATATGTTGAACCTGCAAGTGGAGCAACTCAAAGTGCACACCTTCCTTGAAAACATTGGCAACTCCAACTGAACTCTAAAAGAATTTTTCATGTTAACATGAACAGAATAAAAATGAATATCAGGGCTTATTTGAAACTAATCCTCAAGTTATGAGAAAAAGTTTTGGGAATGTATGAAACAATTTGACAAGATACTTCAAAAGTACAAAAAATGGAACAAATGTCTTTAAATTACATACTGGAGCATTTTTGCATTGAGTTTGGTTGAACTGAGGAACACAAATCCTCATCATAATTACAATTTAAACCATAATAATGCAAGAGTCTAAAATTTGCTACTGCATGTGATTTCAAGAAATGCATTTCATCCTTAGAATATCCAGTGAAATATCTGGTAAAATTCTTGCATGTATTCCTAAAGATTTACTTAACTTTAGCCTAAATTAAAAAAAACATTGATTTTGGCTCCTTACATTCAACAAAACAATTTTTCTGCTTAACTCAAGTCTACTAACACAAATAATGATATATCATGTAATTCTAGCATTTTCCAGGGTATTAAATGAAAATATTTCAACCTTGAGAGGCAACTAACAACTATAGTTAAAATGTAACACTACGGCATCTGTGGTAAATATCCTTCCATTTCCCTTTGCCCCTCTACCACTTTAATGTTCTTCCAGCTGGACATATCAAATACATGTACTTTACTTTTCAATACATTAAACTTCATTGCAACAGAGAGGCTCTCATGCCTGATATAGCAACTCTTCATACTGTCCCTTGAACTTGCACCTCTCAAGATTAAAATGCATTATGTTAGCCTTAGCTCCCAGCTTCAGTTACCATCGCATTTTTTAGCTAGATTAATTAGAAATGCAAATGGAGTGCCAGGTAATATTCAAACATGTCATATGCAATCCTAATGTTAATGACTTCAAATTGGTCTGCAGCATCTTTAACCCTCCTTAAAATTTGCAATATTTTTGGGAAGTACTCCTATCAAAAACCCATTAATAACTGACCATTCATAGATATGTACACGCCTGCTACACATTCCACAGAGTAAGACACAAATGATGGTTAAGACACAGCATATCTCTGGGAGAAGGCAGTAATAATATTGCAACATACATTAAAGTGAAATGACACTTGAATGCTTTCCCTAAATTTGACAGAAATCCTTCTTCGTCTCATATTCCCTAAATTATTGCCATGCATTACAAAATCACGCATAATTCCCCACCTTTTATACATTTTGCGGTTTGCTAGAAACATTACTTTCAATGGCAATGTTTTTTTATAAGCATTTGGAAAATCCATATTTCAGATCTCATTCCCTAATTCAATATTTCTAGGTTTAAAATGGAAGGAGAAAATATTCCACTACCATTAAATCCTTGATTGGAGAGCCTGGGTGAAAATGGATTCAAAATTAAGATAGGCTTTAGGACATGGATGTCAAACAGCATACTTGTATGCTGCTGGGTCTTTTGCACTCAATGGATTTTCTTCATTATGTGATTTTTTAATCAAAATAAATACTACATACCACAAGGAACAGAGAATTTATTTGTACTCCTGCAAACTTACCTTGTTCAAAAATTACAGAATTAAATAAACACCAACTTGTCATACAAGTAATCTAAACTAAACTGAATTTAATTTTCATATCCCAAGTTTTTCATGTCTTATCACTTTCTGGGGCAAACTTGGTACCAATGAGTAATGAAATACCCTTGAAAATAATGAATAAATACTGAAACTGCCTTAAAGATAATACAACTTAGGTGAATTATCATATTTGATGGTATTCATTTCATCACCAGTATAAAAACAACTTGGACATGTTCCGTGCACTTGGCAATACAGATGAAACTATGCCTTAACAAAGCAGGATGGAATTGCAAGTTAGTGATGCTCCTGACTGCCAACTTAATCTATATGGTAGAGCTGGTTACAGAAAAATGTGTTTGTACAACCAACTTAATTAATAATGTTATTTTATCTGTAAAATTGCATAGGAGAGTAAACTGGGTGAATATGGACAGATGTACTTAATGAAATATGCCTTGCAACATGGATATTTGGCCTATTATAATTATCAATACATTCAATAGAATTCCCCTTCTATGCATTGATTTATCTGAAACAATCTTGAAATTTGATTGACTCCGCTTAAGTATTCAGGGTCACATGAGGTAAGCAAACTAAAGGGTGGATAAAACACTTTTATCATTTTTGCAAAACAAGGTTTGAAAGGGAATTAAGTACAACCATGTCAACCCCATTCCTTATCACAAAGACAACCTACTAGAAAAAATTACGCTCATAGTATTCCAATACCTTTTTCTACTGTTTTCTTCAGCTGTTTCCTTTCCTCACCACCATCAGAAAAAGGTTTTAGCTCTCTCAATCCTTCGTCCACCTTTTCCACTGAATCCCTGTGGGATAGTAAGAGGAAACATTTTTATAATGTGTTTTTTTTATACTTGTAAAGAATGGTTTTTACCTTTACACTGAATAATAACTACATAGCAGTTTGTTTAACAGGGCGACTGATTAGGAATAAAACACTGGTTATTAAATTCAAAGCAGTCCTTTTTATCCAGTATCAAACTCAGAAGTTAATAAACATTCATTTCGAAAGCAAGTCAACAGAATCAAGTGATTCAATAGATTCATCTATAGACAATGCAGGAAGGAAGCCACAAACTTAAATGGTGAAATTTCTTCGCAGATTTTAAGAGCAAAGATTTTGGTTTAAGTGCATTTCCATCATAAACTTTCATTAGTACAACTTTTTCTTGGATGGATGTCTAAGTTTTTTAACACAGTACCAAATCAATGCAACAATTTCAGAGTGTAAAAATCATTCGCCTTGACTGGGAATCGAACCCAGTATCCCTCAATATCCGGTCAAGTGCTTTAGCCACTTAAGCTATCGAGACGTCCTCTTAAACTCTGAAATTTTGGGGCTTTTGAAGGATCAAGATGTTGTCACGAAATACCGTACATACAATATCATAGGCATTCGTAGTCATACGTGACGCGCCACTGTCCACGAAGTTAAAGCCATCTTTAAACACTTAGGCTGTCCCCACGATTTGAGAGTTTAAGAGGACGTCTCGATAGCTTAACTGGCTAAAGCACTCGACCGGATATTGAGGGATCTGGGTTCAAATCCCAGTCAAGGCAAATGATTTTTACACTCTGAAATTGTTGCATTGAAATGCACATTAGCGGATGACTCCGTTAAAAGTTACTGTTGCGGCATCTCCACAGTTTCTTTGGAAATTTGACAGTACCAAATGATAAATTCTTGTTTGCATGATATAATCCTCCCCACCGCAACAAAAGCATAGCATTGCTGCACCACAAGTATATTTATGAAAATTCAAAATTAAATTTTTATGGTGCACAGTTTGCAATTTTTTCGACAGGTGGTCATATCTACCAACGATAAGTCAGGTAGTAAGTATCTGTCTTCTTTCTAGTACTCTGAGAGATTCAGAGTCATTTCAGCCTTAAGAGTCTCCTTGTTCTGGACAACGAGACTCCAAATATTACACTTTTTTCCCCTTCCAGGTGAATACTACATTTAAGTCACTAAACCTGTTTTCTCCGATACATATGTTCCTAATGACCATCACTAACCTCCTCCTTGCATCATCCTTCTTCCCCTCCTCCGGTTTTGAAACTGAGACACTTGGTTTTTGGATTTCAGTTGTCACAGGCAAAGGGGAAGACGTTGAAACACTCCCTCCATCACCACCTGGATGCCCTTGAGGTTGAAGCACCTTGGATTTTAGACTGCGGTCGACAGTTGGCACATGGACATTTTTGGATGGTTTTTTTTCTTCAACCTCCTCAGAAGAGGGAGAGAAGGACCTCCCTGTCCTGCTTTCTGGGGGCTCATTTTTATCTTTCAGAACCTCTGGTTTTGATGCTGAAGAGGTAGCAGAGGGCAGATCATTTCTTTCCTTTCCGCTGGTTGGCATTTCCTCTGTGATTTCTCTCGGTATTGCTTCCCTTGACACTTCATTTGAAGCAGCAGGAGCTAAGTTGTTTATCTACAAACACAATATGAATGGAAGAATTCCACTTATTGGAATGTTTTCATACAATAAATACAGCAGAAACATAATATAATAAATGCACCAAAACAAAAACCACAGATGATAACTTTACCACTAGATATTGATTTTTAAATCAATAGTGGACATCAATTAATCTAGTGGAAAAATGTTATTGTAGTATAAATACTTAGCACATGCCTTTTTCAATATGGGCTGAGGAGCAAGAGAAGGTTTTTGTGGTGAAATAGGAGTAGCAGTTGGCTTGGATGACCTATCCACCAGAGGGGCTGGTCTATTCTCAGGAACTGTTGGCCTGGCAGTCATGGCAGCTTGCAAAGATGACATGGAACCAACAGCAGGCTCATTTAAAGCAGACGGCTTTGGAGGGCTATCAATAATTGCTGGGTATTCAACATCATCTGTAACAAAAAATCTCACGTTACTTCAGTTATTTTAAACTTCAACTAATATTCAATGTATTAGATTGGAAGTTAAAAATGGCAAGCACTGACATTCATATTTTTCTGTACCATCAGCAAAAAAGATACCTTCAGTAAATCCTTATAAACACACATCAACTTAACATGTATATATCATGATAATAAAAGTTCTTACTGTGGGTCTGGCAAAAATATACATATGGCAAAATTGCATATTTTTTTATGGATTTCACTTGAAAATTTGAAAAACCTAGGCTCTGCTTGCTTAAAATAAGCAAGCAGAGCCTAGGTGAAGTTTTATAAAACCAAGCACGTTTCAGGATGAAAATATAACCAAGGTATGGCAAATGGCTATGGCAAAAGCAATGTTCAAAATATGGAAGAAGACCAGCAAGGCTTTAGGTAGCCTAGTACACAATGTGTGGAATGCTCAATAATTTCTTTGAAAATTCAAGAGATGGATGGCAGCACATTCACAAATGATGAACATTTTCCGGGATGTCCATTGGAAGTGACTTACTCAGAAATGATTGACAAAATACAAGACATGGTTTTGAGTGATCAACGAATTCAAGTTTGCCAAATAGTTGATGCCACAGGCATACAGTAAGGTACTGTGCTCCCAATTTTGCACAAAAAATTTGGCGTGAAAAAAATCTCAGCAAGATGGATGCCACATTTTCTATGAGTGCGAAGTTGTTGCAATGGTGCCCAGAAGGTGCTTCGGTACTTTTCCATTGCCATCCTGATGAGTTTCTACATTGATACATAACTGCTGGCAAAATATAGATACTCTAATAACTCCGGAGACAAAGGAAGAGTTAAAACATAGGGCTTCTGAATGTGATCCAGCTCCGAAGAAGGTGAAGACTTTGAAATCAGCTGACTAGGTATTGGCCAGTTTTTTGGAATGCATATCGAATCATCTACATTTCTTACTTGCAAAAAGGATAAATGATAAATGGAGAGCATTATGTATGTTATTGCACCGGGAAATTTGAGCAAGAAGTCAAGGAAAAACATCTCCATTTGTCAGAAAAATTCCCTTCAGCGCAGGTGTGCACCAAGGAGAGGGTGCACACCTGCTCAATATCGAAGGTAAAAATTATGGAATTAAAGTTCAAATAATTGCAATATCCAAAATATTCACAAGATTTGGCCCCAGTGACCTTTTTACTAACAAAGTTGAAACAATCAATGGTTTCGGGGAAAATAATTCACATCAAACAAGGAAGTCATCGTCGACCCAAATGCCTATTTTGCAGACCTTCCGCAATCCTATATTTTGGACAGCTTAAAAAAGTTGGAATAATGCTGGGAAAAGTATCTCAAGCTGGAGATTATGTTAAAAAATAAAAAAATCTATCCAAAATAATTTGTATTTCTATTCATCAGAGGTCCTAGACTAGAGTGTAATGATTGCAATACTGAAGAGATCAAGAACAGATAAAAGCAAAGAACATAGAACAATCAGCCTGATGTCTTACACATCAAAAATGCTAACCTGGACAATTAGTGGAAGAATAAAAGGAAGAATAGAAGGAAGGATAGAAGGAAGGATAGAAGAAAGTCTCATGGAAAATCAATTCTGATTCAGGAAAAACCAAGTTTCAGTTGTTACAGTTTTTTTTTGGGGAGGCAGCCAACAGCTGAGGTCATTTGTGCCATCAAGGATGTAAGGGAAAGGAAGGGTGGAAAGAAACCCAGCTTCCACATTAACGCTTTACACCCCTCTCCCTCATGAATGGTATATAAATGGACTGCGACTTGATTAATTTGTACCTGGTGATGATGCTTGAGCGTTGAAACTAGTTGTACGTGAATAAGGGAGTGGAAAGATACATTGTATTCTTCATTTAATTATGCAGTCCTTTGTCCATATTAATTACTCTCCCATGTTTATGATCTGATTACATAGTTTTTGGGGGCATCCCACAACACTTGGTACGGTTGTGGATGTGATCCCAATAAAGTCAGTCCAACTATTGATTCGGTCTTTGCCAGTAATAAATATTGGCAGGGCTTAGTTAATTTCCAGGAGAAAATAATCAACTTATTATGCTTTATTCTCTCCAAAAACTTTATTTATAAGCAATGTTATATGCCAGAGCTGTTTAGATTAATGCATGTTCTTCCATTAAAACTTAACAATTCTGCCAATGCTGAAGTATTATCTTTATTACTTTAGTTTTTCCGGTATTTTAATACTCACAAAATGAGGTACATGGTACAATGGAACCTCCTACAAGAAGCAAAATTCACTCCGCGATCTTTCTCTTAAAGCAAAACACTTGTCTGGTGAAACAAGTTTCCCTATATAAGTTAATGTAAAATATGATAATACATTCCAAGCCAACAAAAAGTAAATTATGTACAAGGCTTATTCAAAGAAAATTATATATACATTGTTTTGGATCATGGATCATGTTTATCTTTTCTTCTATTGTGGAATAAAGCAATCAGGAATGCAAACTAGATTTACAAAAGCAAACAAAATAAATAAATAGTTTTTCATTTACGCTAGGTACCTTCTTTTTACTAGGGGATCGAGATGGTGCGGGGGCTAACGTACTGGCTTCCCACCCAGAGGGCCCGGGTTCAAATCCTGGCGGTGTTGAATATTTTTCAGAGGTATCTTGATCCCTACTTGATGTGCTTTGTGGAGGGCACTTTGAGTGAGTACGCTGTCGGTTGGATGGGATGTTAAACTGCAGACCCCTTGATCCTTTCGTAAAGAGTAGGCTAATGCCGACGCCGGGTTTCTATCCACCCTTCATCCTTTCCTGTCCACCCCCTATGGCGCAAATGACCTCAGCTGTCAGTCGCCTCCCCTAAATACTACTACTACTACTCTTTTTACTAAAAATCTGTCTAGAGACATTTGCTTTTCTTAAAGCTTCAAAATTTTTAAAAAGAAGACTCAGAAGTATCATTAATTAATTTTGGCCTTAATAAGGAAATGCTTTGTATTCATAGTACGATGCAACAGTTTCCCATAACCTCCACATTATATTTAGTCTGCTCATTTGGACTTAATGTTTCTTTAAGGCTTGTTGAGTTTCTGGATGGTAAACAAGCAGGGATTTAATTTTCAAATTGCTGCTTGCATTTGTACAAAATAGCAGCCATAGATGGCCTTTCATTGGCTAGTGGCCAGGCCATGCTTTCTCTTAGTAGTAGTAGTATTTAGGGGAGGCGAGCAACAGCTGAGGTCACTTGCACCATTGGGAATGGATAGGAAAGGAAGAAGGCTGGAGAGAAACCCGGCGTCGGCATTAGCCTACTCTTTACAAAAGGCGCCAAGGGGACCGCAGTTTAATGTCCCATCCGACGGACGGCGTATTCACTCAAAGTGCCCTCCGCAAAGCACCTCAAGTAGGGAACGAGATCCCTCTGAAAAATATTCAACACCGCCAGGATTTGAACCCGAACCTTCTGGGTGGGAAGCCAGTACGGTAGCCACCGCACCATCTCGATCCCCTGATGCCTTCTCTTCCACTGTTATGTGTACAAATATAAGTTCTCTAAGGATATTCTTCCAGAAGAGACTCATATCGTCACAATCAAAACTCTGTTTATGGCAGAAAAACCCTCTGAATATACGAACTTCTTTAAGTCACTGATGAAGTTTCTGCTGCCTTTAATTCAGAGCTTCCTGCTTCACCATGCCGCACAACACCGTGGATGCTGGTACTTCTCGTAAGCTTCCAGAACTATGTATAGCTCTCCTTGAATTCTTCTTCTGATGTTAATGATCCTGACATTCTCTCAATGAGGTCAGCGAACATCACTTTCCCCTTCTCACAAATGATATTCTCATTTGAGGTGCCAGATTGCAATTGCAACCCATGAACACCTTTGAGAATATGCTCCCTTTGTGTACAATTAAATATTGATAGATTAGTTGCGTACTTGGAGATATTCTTGTCACTCTCTTTGAAGCATCTAGCTCCTTAATTTTGTCCTTGTTCTTGAAGAAAATGCCAATTGTTGATATGGACTCATTGTTGATGTGCGCCCAAATCAGTCATGCCCGCACTATGCTCTTGATTTTCAATGATTTTACTTTTCATTTCAACTTATATTTTTATTTTGCTGGACTATCTTCTTATGGATTTTTTCAGGATCATTTGTTAAAATATGCCCAAAATATTGTTAACTTTGCACAAAATAAATCATTAATAACGTATGGATACGAGGGCGGTTCAATAAGTACCCGTGTTTGACGACAAAGGGCATTCCTGAGGGAAGTTTATGTTATCATCGTGTGCTGCCATCTATAAAATGACGGTGAAACAAATTTCAGACTGATTTGAAGGTTAGTTTAGATTTGGCAGCCATTCGAGTAAGACGTGTTTCGTGATTTTCGCTATGATGGAAGAAGAGCAGTTTCGTTTGATAATTCGCTTTTTGTTTTTGGATGGGAAGAAATGCGAGGAGATAAAAGCAAAGTTGGATGCTGTTTATGGGGACATTGCGACATCTATGACCACAGTTAGATATTAGTTCAACGCATTTAAATGTGGGCGAACATCTGTTTTTGATGAGGAGCGACCAGGATGCCCAGCAGACATGGTTAACAGGGAAATCATTCAAAAAGTCCATGCCATGATTCTCGCTGATCGACGAACGAAAGTGCACGAAGTAGCAGAGGCCATAGGTGTGTCGACTGGAATGGCAATTAATATTTTATATGATAAGTTGGCGATGAAAAAATTGTTGGCCCAATGGTTGCTGCGATTGCTCACGGTGGACAACAAGTTCATCCGGAGTTGTCGCCGCCAAACTGCATGAGCTACGTTATGAATTGCTGTTGCACCTCCCGTATTCACCCAATCTGGCTCCCTGCGACTTTTTCTTATTCCCTAACATGAAGAAATGGCTCGCGGGAAAAAAATTTATCTCAAACGAAGAAATTATCACCGAGACAGGTGTATTTTGGAGAGTTCGACGAATCCTATTTTTTGGAGGAGTTAAAAAAATGACCGGAACATTGGGAGAAGTGTATCTTTCTAAAAGGAGACTATGTTGAAAAATAAAAAAAAATGTTTTTGAAAAAATGGTTTATTCATTTCTAACACGGGTACTTACTGAACCGCCCTCGCATGGGTTTAGAAAAATGTGTGATGACTAGTGACTCTAAGATGCTATCAGAACAAGTGCTAGACACAATTGGAAGTAGTAGGTGTGCAATTAATTATTCCAGGAATTCTCCTCCTCTCATCACTTGTTAAGCAAACAATTTTTCAGGGCCAATATTTTTGCTCATCATGCAAATTACTCATTAGTTCGTTATTCAAGGTTCCACTGCACGTGGCTCTACACAGTAACATTCCCCATATAGTTTTATCGAGATTTTTACAAGAATAACAGGAAAAACTAACACACAATTTCTAATATCTTAACTCAACAAAAACCCTTCATGAATTTCATTTCTCAGTTAAGTATATAATTACAAAATCAATGGCAGTCTTTCAGTTACTGCAATAAAACTTACCTAAGTCATCCAATACATCATCTTCACTCAAGAGATGAGAAAGATATAAATCACGGTTAGGAATCACAGATACCCGAGTCTTGGATTTGGTTGGGAGATCAACATGAGGGTCCGTTGAAAACATAGGAAAAGTGTTGACCCAATCATAGTAACCACCATCCAGTACAACTGGAGTTCTTTTATAAGAGGTCTCAATGTCCCACTGAAATGCAAAGTTAATATGATAAATATTTCACACAAAATACCTTATTTCAAGAAACATAATTGCCAAAGAATATTACAATGTGCACTATATTTACATACAAGTATACTTATAAGAGTAACAAAATTGTTAAATATATTCTCCCACAATTTTTAAGGAAATGACTTTGAAATTTTTATCAGCCTAACTATAAACCTATGATTACGGCCAGCTGTACAACTCTGTTACAGCCATTGCTAAGCTTTAACTACCTGATATGCTTAAAAATGTTTTAAGACTCTCTGCTAAAACCTTAGATTTTGTTAAGTAGCCACTTTATTTAGCTCCAGGATGAAGTCTTTACATAGGACTCAACTGAAAGTTAATCAAGTAATATGTAACTGTGTTGGCTGTGTTTCACTTCAAGACATTTAGTATGGTAGAATAAATATCAATAAATGAATTTCACTAATGGAATTGGCACTTAGCGATTGTATTTTTTTAATTTTTGCCATTGAAACTGTAAGTTTTGAACATAAGTAATTGACAATATTAGCAAAAATGCTCATTAATTAGCATAACAAATTAATGAGTTGAATGACTAATGATTGCTTCACATTCACGTAAGCTGAATACTATTTAAGCCCCTCTTCTGTTCTTGGATTACTTTTGCATTCAGAAGATTTTAAAATGTTAGAAGCTATATTTAGCTTGACTAATGTCACCCGTGACATCCGGGCAAGTTTTATCATCAGCTAATTGAACACAAACTCATTATTGCAGTATTATCATGGTATCTGACATAAAAAAGTCTTTCATCATGGAATAATTATATTCAGTATTTCTGGCATTCAGTGAATATCATCATCATTAAACAGTGTACCTGTATAATTATTCAAGAACATTAATGAATGTTTATAGTTTGTTTTTGTAATAATCAGCGTAGGTTGACGTTTATATCTCAGAGGTAATTTTTATTGTAACAATACAGCATTGTTCCTGCTACTGCCAACAGTTTTGCCAGTGATATATAGAAGATATTGCCATAGAAGTTAGTTGCTTTTATTTCATATTTTTAACAAAATTACAATAAAAAAGGTATTGCTGGCTGTGTTTACTCAATGGTTGAGTTACCAAAATGTCTCCACTTCCAAATCTTGTAAATGAACTATGTATAACTGGATATTTAGTAGCCTCAGGATAAGTATATAATAAAGAATAACAATAATTGTCGCATATATTTACAGAGTAAAAAGGTTGGTTTATAGCCATTTGCTCAAGAAGTTTTTGATGTCACTATAAATATAAGGTACTCCAGTGAAATTTAATTCACTCGGAAGTGAATTTGTACCATGACCATGAATTTTGAATGCGTATCCTCTACGTAAATTTAATAATTAGTATCAAATGATAGCAAAATTTTCTATTTACCATAAGAAATAGGCAAGTACTTCATTTAGTTGCTTGACAAATTCATACTAATTATATTGGGATTGCAGTAATGAGGGCACTAATAGAGATTATTGAATACAATCAGGACGCATTTGCCTGTTTCTTAGATTTCAAAAAGGGATTTGATAGAGTGAATTGGGAAAAACTAATGAGAATATTGTAGATAATAGGAGTAGATTGGGGGGGGGGGGGCAGGAGATCAATCCGTAACCTGTACATGTCTCAGACTGGTTAGGTGAGAGTGGGGGACAGATGGTCTAGATGGACAAGTCTTGTTAAAACTTTGATAAGGAGCATTGTTATGTACTGCCCAGAAACATGGTCATTGAAACAGGATGATACGCGTGGATTGGAAGCTTTTGCAATGTGGGTGTGGAGAAGAATGGATAAAGTCAAGTAGGAAATGAAAACAAATGAGGAGGTCCTAGTGTAGTGGGGGAGGGTAGGGGATTGCCAGGAAAAATTCTAAGGAAACAGCAAATGGATGCAAAGCATATTGATTGGCGATAGGATGTTGAAGACTGGTGATAGAGGGGGGAATGTTAGGCAAACGAGGATGGGACATATACAGGATAGGGATATTGGATGGGATAAATGGAGGAAGGAAGTATACAGAGATGAAGAGGAGGGGCTTGTCATAGAGTAGGATGTTGGGTTTTGTTTTTGTTAGGAGAAAATAGAATTATTTGGTAGTGGTGTCCATCCAAAATCTACCTTAACTAGTTGATTACCAAATAATAGTAATGTAAGTTAAGGCATTTTTAAAAGCAAAGGTCTTTTCTATTTTCATACCTTCATCATTATATCTTTCAGGATAGAAATGCTGCTATCTTTTTTCATGCTGGAATGACAGGTATCCCAATCCATTAGAACTATGAGGTCAAATTCTGATCTTTTGTTCCAACCATGCAGACTCTCATTCGGTAGCTCCTTCCTCAGAGTCTTAGGAATCATCCTGAAATATGGTTAAACATATAAACGGTAATTATTGCAAAGCTCATTGAATGAATTTTAGTGGAGAAATATCTAGCCACTCTTAATTGGAGAGCTCTTCAGTCTTTTCAGTTTCATTAATGGCAAGCATTGAAGTCTCCCTTAAAATGCATAAAGACAGTTTGTACAGGTAACATTTTAAAACTCTTGAGCATTTCATGTTATTTATGGTCTTGATACTTGTAAGAATTTCTTTTACTTCATATCTTCAACATATTATGCTGGTTTTACATTTCTGAATTAAATATTATCTTATATTGTTAAAAAATATCCTCAATAGGAATTGAATCTATCCAAGAGTTGAACTTAAGAGATACTTTCATTCAGATTGGGCTGCATTCAAGTCATTATAGTATACATCTGCTGGGATGACAAGGGAGCAGGGTGCAGCAACATAACTTCCTTTTTTGGAAGTGTTTTGCATTTGAAAAGAGGACGTTATGTTGCCGAACCCTGTATATGAAGGTAAAAGCACTGTTGGACATTGGCACACTAAAACATTTTGAAATTACAGACTTAGGTTTTCAATGAGTTATAAACTGCTCTGTAACAAAGATAATAAATATGAGAATGCAGATAAGTAGATAATTGAGGCCAACTACAGTTTGTGAAAATATGCCTAAGTGATGATAAGGGTTAATTGTAATTTTCCACAGAAAGTATTGTGTACACACGTTTCAATGCACATGCACCATCATCTTGGTACACAAAATACTTAATTTATTTTGGACCCAAAGATTATTTATGAGCATTGAAACATGTGATATGCAACAAATTTGGTTAAAAGGTACAACTAAATTTTAATATAATTGGGAATGGATATTTAATTCCATGCTACTATAAATAATGAGTTGAATTTTGCATGTATCAATAGATACACAGCTAATAAGTGCAAATATTAATATTTGGATACATGGTATGCATATATGAGATATACTTAAATATAAATACTGTTAATGCTCTTAAGTCATCATGAAAACCATTTCCGGAAAAATATAATGATTTACTGCACAATCTGTGAACCAAAAACTTCATACCATGACAGGGAAAATAAACAACATTTAATTCACAGCCCATCCTCTAAAATCATAGTTAGGAAACCCATGGCTGGGAGTGATTATTCTACACATTTTCATACTATTGCCCTAACATAACATACATCACACCTTTCCAGCAGTTGGTAGGATGTGATGCAATATGCAAAAGTATTTAGAATGATGATCCTATTCACAAAATGATTTAATTGAGGTTTGAAAGCTAAAAAGACACACCCACCCCCTCCAAAATTGTCATCTTGATGGCTAGTTTTCAACATACTTGTATAGGTAACTAAAAATCAATTAAGATAACCAATTTTTATTTAGTGGCAGACTCCTTTCATGAATTAAAATGGCTTTTTTGCAACAAGGGAAAACACTACCATATATGCCTTATTCATATGGATGGGACACCAATGCACTATTTTCAGCCTCACTCATTACAACAGAGGCATGTGAAATGTACATTATCATTATTTTCAACTTGATTTTCTCATGAAACTACTGACAAAGGGAGCAATATTTTGCCATAATTTACTACTTCCTGGTTCCAACTATCATCTCCGCTAATAAAATAGCAACTCTGTCTTCATTATGAAGAATCATCCCACTCACCATAAACCAAAGATCTACTCCATCAATTTTTAAAAACAGGTATTCCTGTATTCATCACACATAATAAATCTAACTGCAATCTAATCAGTTTAATGCTTACCCATTTTTTATGATATCCTTAGGAACACTGATAACTGTGACCCTGTCCATCAAACCTTCAATTTTAGGAAATACGATTGAACAGTTGTTAAAACACATATGAGAATCAACAAAATCCTTCGCTGAGCGAGTGTCAAGCACCAAGATATCAAATTTCCCTTCTTGAATTAAGTCACGTAATTTACAACTTGTTACGGAAGTAGATGGATCAAGATGGAGCTCTGAAAACAAGAGTAATATATACATGGAAAACAATATAATAATAAATGAGTAAATTCATACTATAACAGACCACCACTGAAAATATCTGCTAAGTCAAATGAGCGCCAATAAATGAGAACATGTGACTGCGAAAATTATTAGGTAAATGATCAGCCAACACAAGGATCTTGAGTAAAGCTTTCAACATAATAATTTTTTTATTGCCATTAAAACATCAGGAGGTCATCTTGGGGACTTTTTGAATGAAAACCTCACCTGTAGAAAGTCAACTACATCTCCCTTCAAATTAAATTTCATGAGAGGCACAAATATAAGGACACAAAACAACAGGTTCACAGTGTCCAGCTCTAGTTGGATAATGAAAACATTTCATTTTTACAATCTCTAAAAGAATGACCCTAGAAATCAATTTAACATTTGTCAGAAATGTTTCATATTTCAGGTATTTTTGTTCCTTTCAAGATAAAAAATGAATGACAAAACAATATAATTACTTATTCGGTTGCATACATATACTTTTCCCTTATATATGTATTTCAGTTAATAATTCTCAAGGGTTGTACTCAAATAAACTATAGCTATCGCTTCCTTGTGGTCTGAAAAAAACCAACAATAGCCTAGAAAATATAGTACTACTTGACTTCCTGATATCATTACCAAAGGCTAAATGAAGGGCCTTGCCATTTAAATTATGTTCCCCCAGCTGATTGTGTGGACCACTCTAATTATTTAGACAAAATTTTGGGAATTTCAGGAAAATTGGATGAGGGTTGATCGGCAGTGGAATGTTGAAGACTTTAATAGAGGGAAGGATGTTAGGCAACCGAGGTAAGGGAAGGAACAGGATAGGGATGTTAGACAGGATGAAGGGAGGAAGGAAGTGCCCAGAGATGAAGAGGGAGCTGATGTAAAGTAGGTTGCTGGATTGTGTTTTGTTAGGAGTCACAAAATATTTATTTGGTAGTTGTTTCCATCCAAAAACCTACCTTAACCGGTAGATTACTGTATAATAATAATGATACTTAGTAATTTTATACTTATACATGTTAATTAAAAACTATAAACACAGTTATCAACCCGAAGGTCAGTTTGGTAGGGGGTTGTAGAGTTCACCCAGTACCAAGCCCAACAGCATGTGAATTTTACACGTCGGGGTAGGGGGGCCGGTTCCTTTCCGTGCCAGTTATGGTTTCCCAGGAAGATCTGGTAACCAAAAAACGACATAGCTTGGGTAGAGCTGAGGGTGCCCTGAGTGACTTGCCCAGGAATCGAACCCAGACCCTCTGGTCAATAGTCCAACGCTCTTCCCTGGACTACTGCAGCCCACACATTAATTATATTAACATCCAAAAAGAAAACAAAATGTCACTAACATTAAATTTTGATACAATTGATAAATGAAGACGATTCACTCAGTGTAGCCATTCATTCAAAGGCCTGTTGAAACATATATTTATTTATTTATGGACATAATTTACTATATAAAAACATATTTTGATGAATGAAACACTTGCATTTGTAAAGTAAAGTTAACGATAATAGTGAATAATTGTAAATGATGTCAGTATTAGTAGTATTTAGGGAAGGCGACCGACAGCTGAGGTCATTTGCGCCATTGGGAATGGAAGGGAAAGGTTGAAGGGTGGAGAGAAACCCGGTATCAGCATTAGCCTACTCTTTATGAAAGGTGCCAAGGGGTCCGCAGCTTAACGACCCATCCAACAGATGGCATACTCACTCAAAGTGCCCTCTCTCTACAAAGCAACTCAAGTAGGGATCTGGATGCCACTGAAAAATATTCAACACTGCCGGGATTTGGGCCGTCTGGGTGGGAAGCCAGTACGGGGGCCACCACATTATTTTGATCCCCAAATGATTTCAAGATTCATAAATACTATGAAAGAAAAGGATAATGCAGTGAACAGGATTTACGCTTCAATATTAGATGGGAAAGAAAAAAACCCCATTTGTGATTTATTTCATTGAAAATTTTTTAACAAAACCATTCTTAGTTTTTATACATGACATTGAAAATTTGAAAATTTTTTATGAGTACCAATTAAAGGCTAATAAAAAATTACTAGAACCTGAATTTTTTCCTTCTTGATTCATCTTAACTTTAATATATTCCTTGATATGTAAAATGCATTGATATTTAATGGTGGTAAAAAAAGCTAAATTTCAAAATTGTTAACTTCTACAAATGTTAAAAAAAGGGCCTCTACTTTGGGTGTACAGAATATTATTGCTCGGAAGATTTTTAATAGCCAATGATAGTGAAATGTGGAGATATGAAGACTGGGATTAGAGAAGGGTGAGAATTAAACAGGGCAAAATATGATTTCCCACAGTTTCTTTGAATTATTGTTTCTTTAGTTTGGGATCCTCTATGATGCCCAAGGCTTTCCAGGGTTTGATCGCCCACTGGAGAATCGCTCACTGAAGGGAATATTCACACCCAGCTAGAGGCAATTACACTGTGTCCAAGCAGAATGAGATAATGGGTGGTCACCAGGGTAGGGATGTGGTGTGCCAAAGGTAAGGATAAGTTGCCAGAGACAAAAGATACTTACGGAAGGATAAAAAGAAAAAAAAAGGAGAAAGAAAAAGAGGAAGTTGCAATGCCATTTAAATGGAAAGGTCATCTTTGTCAGGCAAAAAGTTATAGGGCAGCTAGGCATTTGTTTGGATTCTTTGTGACACATGACAAAATTCATTATTACTCTCATAGCCCATGACAGACATTTCACAGACCATGCTATTTACCTATGAGATTCACAAAAGGAGATTTTTCACGTTTGATGGCATTGACCGAGAAAAAATGAATCAAAACTGTTTATTTATTCATTGTTACTTTAATTTTGTCACTCAAACATTTACTGTTGTCTAAATTCATGGGGAAGCAGACATCTTTCTTACTTACTTAACATTACTTGTAAATACATGGAAATTTAATGGGGTAATTAAAAGAGAATTTCGACTGTCTGGAAGAGAATGTTAAATATTCTGGGTGATTTGAAATGGAAACATTTATGATTCTCTCTGTTTATGATAAAAATAGGATTTTTTGATGGATTTTCACATAATATAAAATGAATTGCATTACCCTGATGATGGAAGAAAAGTATAGAAATCATAGATGCACTATTTAAGGTCAGAAGAAAGAAATTAAAAATAAAGCATACTTGATCACAGAGTACTGAATATCTTCTCCCCGCTTAAAAGACATACCTGACGTGCCATTAGCTGTAGTTTTCTCAGGATTTTCCCCTGAATTCCCATTCTCTTGCAATAATTTCTGCTGCTTTCGAGAACTTCCTGGCTTGGTCTTTCGTTTTTCCTCTTCTTCTTGTTTTGCATACCTTGTGTAAAACATTTTGACAAAAGGATGGGGTTGAATTTTAATCTCATATTCTTGGAAATAATTCAATAAATGATATGATCTTTTGGAAGTCGTGCTCGAATTAATCAAATAAATTACGTGAGAGAAATTATCGAACAGATATTAAAAGAATAGTCGAGAAAAATACAGGTTACGTTGGGTGTCAAATTTCAAAATTGTTTTTACCTATCACAAAGGCTGGCTGTCAGTTTTTCCAGTGTTTTCATTACATCTGCAAGATTAAATTGACCAAAATACTTCAAAAACTCCTGCTCTTCTAGTTTTCTATTCTTCTTCACATGTAACACCACCTTTAAACAAAATAAATATGTTCAAGTGATTTTGAGCAAGACAGTCAAACATTTCAACTCTTAAAGTAGGTACTTACCTCAACGAACTTCATATATAAAACATAACTCCTTTCTTCGTCGCCCTCTCGTAAAGATATCTGAGCACTTTCGAATAATCGTTTTCCAGACGCGGCCAGTCTATAATGAAACATAATTTATCATGAAAGTAGGTCACGGCATAATTGGTGATACCAATGACAAATAAGTTATAAACAAAAATATTTATTAAAATTAGAAATTCTCAACAATAAAGGAAACGGTCTAAGGCAACCGAAGATTGCTACTCCAGTGAAGTTCGAACGAAAAACGGCTTGAAAATACTATGGTTCATTATTTTACTGTGTGCTCTGATCGCAGCGTAATTTGTTTATGATGGATGACAAGTGTTAAACAATTCCGCTGCTCTGTCACATATCCTCGACAAATTGTGCGCCCTGGGGTTAATGTGATAATGCAACACAATGTAATACCTAATTTTCTGACATCAAATAAATACAAATTTCATTCAAAACACTTTCGCAGAAACATTAAATTAGTAAATTTTAATACACGAATCACTTGGGAGTCCGTCATTTCCCCAGGAATTACAATTCGACCATAATAAATTAAAATAATTCTACCAACGTTTTGCCACCATGATTTAATTCCTTGATTTCAGTTTTTTCTTGAAGGTCTTTCATGGAAGAAGCAATATATAGGGGCTTTAGCACTTTTCCAGGCATTGCGAACAAAAATATCTCTCGAACACTTAAAAAATAGAGCAATAATCGAACAACTTTATAGTTGTCATTTCTCACTCAACAACGAACCCAATTGCATACTGTTTTGAAGCTAAGTGACATCTATTGAAAGGATTCTTCACCGCAAACTAAATTTAATTTGAATGTCATAAGCCGTCCACATTCACATGATCTACGCACAACTTCACCCCGCCCACTTAATGCGACGAACTAGCCCCGACGGACGTCATATGAGTTTTATAACTTGGTGTTAAAATTTTCGTTTTTTATCACTAAAATTTCATTTTACCCCATTTGAATTTAATACTTCTGTTAAACTGTAAGAAATGCAACATTTTCTGTAGACCCACACGAAAGAGTTAATAACTTTACTTGCAGTTAGGCTGAAGTGTGGTGTTACCAAGCAAGAACGAAAAGTTATAGTTTTTCAAGTAAATATCACCGCTGCCAATGTTTACAAGAGTTGAAATTTAACTGCCCGCAGGTACCCACTTAAAGATATTACCAATGGTATCTGCAACAGTTATTACGTTTGCCTTTGGATCAAATCTAACGATTACATACCAAAATACAGCCATAGAAGGACTCTAAAGTTGCCTTGGCTTTGAAAATTTTAGTTAGATCTTGCCAAAATTTCAGCAATCTAGGCTACAATAGGCATCTTTTGGATCAAACTCGTACAAAATTTCTTGGGTTGACACTAGGTCTAGTCAGCTCAAGAGTGTCCCAAGGTTTCCGGAGTAATGTTTTTTTAAATTGGAACATATATTACGAGGGGATTCTCATGTAAGTTTGGAAATCCATTTCCAGGAGCTTGGATGGGCGATTTATTTTTGGAATAATTAATAAAATTTTAATGGAGAAAAATCTGTGTTTCTTTCCATTTTATTTCCTATGGGAGCACAAAAAAAGTAATAATTTATGGTTTAAAAATACTTCATTGTTAAAATTGATCAACAATCATTGCTTGACAATCTCAGCACTAAGTACAAAATT
Organism: Hetaerina americana; assembly: GCF_022747635.1. Classification (NCBI taxonomy): domain Eukaryota; kingdom Metazoa; phylum Arthropoda; class Insecta; order Odonata; family Calopterygidae; genus Hetaerina; species Hetaerina americana. The sequence continues at coordinate 26,202,596 of NW_027287316.1, forward strand.
TGGCGAAATTGAATTCTTTATCACTAACGACATGTACATTATAATAGATCATTTTTCTCTACCGCATTCACCACGACCAACCAGATTTTCATTCTCTGAGCATATTTTCAACATCTTAAATCCTTCATATCATATAGTCTCAATATGCATCTTTAAGTATTTTGCTAGCATTTTTCATCATTGACCAAAAAGACAGTTACATTGACGTAAATATATCAATATGCACTTGGAATTTGGTATTATCCTAGAACTACACAAGCCAATAACAATCTTCGGAACTAATTTCAACCCAATTGTGAACACAATGAGACGTTAATTTTGTCAACTAAAACATTTAACACCTTAAAAAAAAAGTCACATTCAAGGATGTATCATGTAGGATTGACCTCTTGTTTATTGTATCCTGATCGTCTGGTGAGAATAAATTTTAATTATTATAATTGATTGTTGGTCCATCACACCTTGGTAGCTGGTCAGGTCACTCAGTAAATATTCTATGTAGCACTAGCTATCCCAAGATGTAACCATCTGTCGGTTTTCGTTTTTTGTAATGTATCTAATTATTGCATAACACGAAAGGATACATTTTAAACTTAGTGATCCACTCTGACCTTAGCCCAAAAGAACTGAAAATACGAAAAACCTCGGCATAAACTATCTAGTTTGTACTATTAACCTCCATCTAGTAGAGCTGCAGTAGATCTAGTATTGAAATGGTGTTTATCACATCTTCCTCAATGGAACCAATAGTGCAGGCATAATTTGAATGAAATTCAATCATTAGTGCATAGCCTTAAGTAAATATCAAGATATCCAGCAGTATATGTTGGGTCTACACCAACAAACTAAATTGATATGGGCACATTTCAGCCATTTTCACAAATTGTCAAACACTGCCAACTTGTCCCAATCGCTTGCAGACAAGTGAAGACTGTTGAACCAGCCCATCAGTTTTTTTCTTTGTTACGGAATGTTCTATTTTACAGCATTCAAGTATGGCAATCATATTGATTGCAATACCAGAATGTATTTATACACCTGATTTTAAGTGTTGGCAATCATATTGATACGGAATTACATCTTTCGAAAAAAGTTGCAAGAAATCTGGCAAATGTGAAACTTCATGACTACTTTTTATTCTGGAAGAAATACTGTCATAAACTTGTACAAGTTTGACATCTTGGTACAAGACAAAAATGGCCAAAGGTAAAACACCATGAGTGCAATGAATTGCAAACAAACAAGAGTCACTTCATTGATGTACTACGCTGCAGACAAAAGAAAATGTTAATATTAAAAAACCCTCATTTACCTTAGATAGAATTATGCAAAAAATTAGGCCTGAATAGCTTCAAATCAAAACAAAGTACATAGATTGCTAGGTTGTCAACCATTTTAATCCACTTAAGAAGTTTCAAGAGTTTAAAGAAATACCACTGGTAATTTAAACACAATACAGCTTGTGGAAATCTATGTAGGTATATATCATTGGCTAATTTATTTATCATTATTATTTACTTTGTTCTGGTGATTAGCATCTTTAACAAGGCCTCTAGTAAATGCAACGCTCCCTAAAACTGATAAAGATTATTATTTTATGTGATGATGCCACCAAAAATGAAAAGGTTGAACTGACCCACGAATACCACCTCTCTTATATCATTGCTTTGTTGGTGGGTGAAACAGCATCCAAACACTGCCTCTACGCTAATATGAGTCTGATAGTTGATTTTTAATACCTCCACTGAATCTGTTGCTAATCAAGTCTAGTGACATTTTCCTCAAAAACAGATCTTTAGATTTCTACTTCAAGTAGACTTTTCTACACCTTCCCACTTCCCTGTCAGCCATTTTGTATTAATTCATAATGCTAAAATTTTTATTAATAACAAAGATAAGGGATAGTTCATATATAAAACAAACATAAGGTAGGCAGTAGAACACAGATAGCAAACAGAAAGTAAATTCCTGAACTGGGAATGAAACTGTAGACTATTTTCAAACGAGGTGGGTGCTCTTTCCATAATTCTTAAAGACTATCCAGGAAAAATAATTAACATTAGCAGGAGTTCATGCCCAATCCCCAATGTTTTAACCATTGTGCTGCCCAGGTATCCTATATGCCTTTCCTTATATTCCTATAACCCTCAATTTAAGTCATCGCTGTTAAGCATAATGTCATACATTAATTTCTCAAGGAAAAACAAACACAAATTACCTAGCTTCATCAAAATTAAAAATCCCCTAATTCAAGGTCAGCTTTGAATTCCAATTACCCTCATTTTAACATATCTCAAATGAAATGGGCAAATCACAGATAATCCATGTCTTAACAAGAAATACAAAGAATGTTTGGTAATAACTTAATATTACACCACAAGGCTAAAATTCAATATTTTTCCCTTGAAAAGACACTTCAGGCCTGCATTCAACGTGAGAGTTTTATAAGGAATAATGACTCATTCCGTACTAATTATGCACTAGTTTTCTGAAAATTTATCCCATATGTTCTACAGAAGTTGTCGTATTTACCCATTGGAACATACATTTCCACACTTCAGAAGCCAAAATGTATTTATTTTGGCTCTTGAGTTAATTACGCAAATGACCTAAGCTGTCAATCGCCTCCCCTAAATACTACTACTTGCTTTAATAAATAACATACATCATATGAAACAAATACTAATTCAAAAGCCTGAATGGACAAATAAAGCATGGAAAAGAGGATATGAAATAATAAGTCAAAATTAAGCCTGAGCAGCATAACATATATTTGCTCTGTACCACACATATACACACACACAAAATTAAATGGACATTCATCAGGAGGGCACCCGGTATTTCCCACACATATATTTTCAAAATACGCACCAGAAACGTTTTATGTTTAACTTGCCAAAACGAATGATTGTCACCAGAGGCAATTCCTCAAAAGGTGGCAGGTGATACACCAAACTTCCATCTTTAAAGGCACTTCAAAAAATATTCCACTCAAGACAAAAATTGCAAGGTCAAACAAAGAATGACATCCACTCAAAAACACACACATATACACTGCTGGCCATAATGGCACTATTTTTACCAGAAATATGCCAAATCAAAATGAGCCATTCTGTAAAGTTCTTTAACAGAAATATACCAATTAAAAATTAGCCCTCCAGTAGTTTTCATTTCAACCCTTAATTAATTTTAAGGCATGGCCTGTGAATTGAAAAAACATGAAAGTGTTGATCCACAAAAACTGTTGATATACAATCACTTACAAACTGCACCAAATGAATAACAGGAGAAACATTTATCGTGCTGAGTAAGTATTGAGGAGAGCTAGGCATTTTTTTTGTACACATAAGAGCATTATATTAACACTATAACTGCTCAATGAAAGACCTAATGTCCTTGCTCTCAAGATAATATTTCTTTCTATTTCTCCTCCTCACTTTCTTCCTATTCCATTAATTTTAATTTGAGATTACAGCACAAATTCATAAATAAAGGTAGCTAAAATAATACTCAGGTACCAAGTTAATGATTTCCCCAAAAGGCAAGATAATGATTATATCTGACAAACAATTTCAATAATATTAATTAGACATATTATTTTTTTATTTAACTTATTCCATTTCAAAGTTCCAAAAGGGGTAATATCCAAAGACTTACAGGTCAATTTAATGCCAGCATACAATTATTGAACAAGCAATGAAAAAGCTTACTTTATACTCACAGCCCTACAGACAATATTATCATAACCTAAGCACCCAATTTCAAGTATATTTATATTCAAAAAGCAAACTGGTGAATATAGAATTAATAGAATTAACAAACACAATAACTGAACTTGATACAAAATAACTCTCATTCTAAGACATCAACTAACACAGAAAGCTTTTCAATATCAACGCTCCATATTTTGGCTTGAAATGTTCTATATAAGAATTTTTATGAAATTCACCTCTATCAATTTCCAGTACTGGTATATTTTAATATATATATAACAATATGCTGAACATTCAATGAGAATAGAAAATGTGCAACAAATCAGTGATTTAGACCACATATCACAAATAAGCCTAAAAAATTCATCAGTTTTCAATTTTCAATTAGCATTCTCCACGACTAATTATTGCAATTTCGCCAGGAATGGACTCTTCAAAACATGGGCACAAATTGCCACTTTCCCCATTCTAAAACCTTCTTATTCACAGAGTTTAAAAATATCCTCAATTTAGCAGTAAAATTATGCATATGCTCACAATGAAATATTCCCCAGAACTTTAATAAATTGTACCATTTTTCCTTAACCACCTAACAACATATAATGTTAGTAAAATTACTATTTTATTCTTTTAAAAGGTAACATTGATGTAAAAATTTCTCTAGCACCTAATTTGTTAAAACTATAAGCAAACTTTCAAGGTCAATTCTTACTCAAAATACATCTAAAAAGCTTGTAGCATACATTCCACAGTTTTTCATTGAAGTTAAAATACTTTTCTTTCACCCTTATTTACTACTAGAAAGTAGCTGTAGAGAGAATATATTTTTTCAGCATATTATTTCAACAGGCAGTAACTATATAAACTTTAAGGATGATTCCATCAAGCAAAAAACTTTTAATTCACAACAATATAAATGTCAAGAAATATCATCACATCAACTCAAACTCGTTTAAAGAGCTATTAACAATATCCTTTCCAGCAGTCAACATTTTTAAAGATCTGCGTTTAAGGTAATTATATTGTATTGCTTTTCTGAAATGTTTACACCAGTACCAATGGCTGGATAACTTCTTGGCAAATACAAATTAGATTGCACACATGTTTATTGCCAAAAAGATATAGGTAGCATTAGTGTAGAATAAGAAGGCAGTGTACACTAGCTTTAACCCAACCAGGCCACCAGTGTCTAATAATAACTGGGTTACAACAACTGCTTGCAAAAGTAATTTTCTGGTATAAACAAGACTTCAGCAAAGCTATTAAAAAGAGATTGAAAACAACATAAGATGACCTAGGAAAGATTTTTGAGGCACATTACTGTCAAGGAAATGGTTTGGATACAATATCAGTCAACACAGTCAGTTGAGCATACTGAAGAAGAGAATTACTAAATCAAAATAGGCATTAATTTCTTTAAAACTAGAAAGAAAAACTGTACTCCACTTAATGGGTAAAGCTGTGCGAACTCTTGTTACTTTGGATTTCTTTTATCAAATGTTTGCTAGATAGACTATTGCATCTCCCTCGTGGCCTACATTCAACTTTGTTGGCACATAAAAGTATACTTTCAAATCCATTGCAACTTGGATAGGATGCATACAGAAGAAGAGACATTTAAGAAATTAAATGAAAAACCTTTAAAGACAATAGTATTCTCATAAAAAAATTTGAAAATTTTCACAAACAAATATTATCTGTCACAGTATTGCTAACATTTGTGTTGACTCTATGTATCAAATCTGTCCAGAGGAAATAATAACCTATTTCTCACTAAAATTATGAGTCTCATTTTGTACTTCCAGGTCTAAGTATTATTAACCAAAATAAGTATACACTTCATCCATTATTTCAAAAACTATTTCTATAAAATTCACAGCATATTCTTAAGAAAAAATATTGCATAGGAAATACTATAAAACAATCATAAAATTGATTCAAAATTAAATCACTCAAGTACAGTTTCTGTTCACTTTCAAGAATAAACATCATAATATTATCACCTGAAGTTTGGTAAAAAAATTAAGCAATTTTTTCTAATGGTAATCAGTACCTAATGCACTGATTACTATTAGAAAGAGTAGATATATTTTTCTCTTCCTTGTCATTTTTTTCCAGGTACTTAGTCATTGGATGGACATTTTCTCAGCTGTTCCATTAATTTTCAATTTTTAGCCAAAAACAACACTCGTATAACATTAAAGAAAATAAGACAACTACATTGTCTGTAATTTCATACATATAGCAAGTGCTTGATGAGAATGACTAGGGAAGGCAATTTATCTATATTCCTTGTGCATTATCACAACCTTAAAAGAAATTCCCATACCCAATTCAACGAAAAAGTCGAAGCTAATTTATTCATACGTTGACATTAAATGGATGAAACCGTAATGACATTACAAATGTTCTCAAACAATCACTTTCATCAGGTAAACATGATATAATCATGACTAGCAATGCATGAAAAAGTGTAATAGAATGAAATCAAAGGAAATTGAAGTAGAGGTGTCCTGCAAAAAATACAGTCACTGCTTAAATAATACTTAAGATAAGGAATGGATGATACGTAATTAATGTGATGATGCTATTTCACTACTCAAGTGCATACCGTGATTATAAACATTTAGGAAATTCCTCCAGTATCATACTTTTATCTTTAGAATTATTTTAGATTTATTGCCTCTCAAAAATCTCAACATTTCCTACACATCAACAAAGGAACGTATATCAAGTATATCTTCCATAAAATTAATTTCCTTATTTCTTCTAGTTCAATTGAATTAAATTTTATTTAGTTAACATTCATTAAAATTTTCAAACCATCAAATGACCCATGATATTCTTTTTTGAGGCCTTGCCTAACGTTGATACTTAGAAAACCAACTTTTTATAGCATGTCATTAGCCACTCATCCTATTTAATGCACAGCATAAAATGGATTGCAATCCTCCATATGCATTGCAACCAGATATAAGCTCAATGATGATCAAATTTTAGTGAAATCCATCCCGCTTAGCACTATCTGTTGACTTCAGAAATAGATAAGAGAAATAAAACTTTTCAGCTTTTCCTCGCAAATTTCCTCTTGGCATTTTCAACCTAGTAGGCAAGCCTTTGGTTTGCCATGATTTCATATGCTACAGAGACAATAAATGAAACTATTAATGTGAAAAATGATGATAATACTCTCAAATATTACAAGTAAAAGGGCCAATAAATCAGATGTGGAATTTGAACACATTTTAGAATGTTATTTAAGGTACAAGGATTTATGAGTAAAATTCCTGTATTAACATATTGTTAGATGGAGTAACTATATCCCATTCTCATAAGAATAAGGGCAACTTTTTCACATAATATCAGGTGGCAAAACTACTGTACGAACAAACATCATGGAAAAAACTAAACCGTATCTCAAAACCACTGACAATTCCTAGTCATAATATATTTCATCTCACAGCCTATAGTCACAATGGAAAACATTCTCCAACTAATTCAATTTAGGATTTTGGTACTTCCAAATAATATTAAAAATTATTATTTCACTCATCAACATTGATTGCCTAGCATGTGGTATAAACTCCTTCCAATAGGGACATCACAAGTTATTATGGCCAAATATTCGGCTTGCAATTTGGCACAATATAATTCCCCATTCATTGTATAATGTAAAGGAGGAAAATATATATCCGTGTAACTCTCATCAATCTTATTTCTAACAACTAAAACCATCTGGGAATTTTCTAGTGGAGGAAACTTGGACAGTTATTTTTAAGAGTTCCATTCTTTGGGGTATAGTATGCTATATTAAAATACTAATGAGTAGAATTTGATAAGGCTAGAGATTGGATGGATTCAAGATGGCTTCATCCAGCAGACAAATTAAAATTAACGACATTTGAGCACCAAATAATAACAGAAATACAAAAAATTTGACATCAAGAATAAAAAAAGGAGAAATTGACCACCATACTACTACTGATCTGATCATGAAGCATCTATTTTATTTTTGGTTGCTGTAACAATGAAATAATATGCTAATAACAGACATTGCTGGACTGCATTCCATATCAATTTCAATTATTCGGTACCTCAAAACACCCAGGGAAAAAAATTCTAATTTAACAAATGGCAGTTTCCTCCTATTACCTAAAAAAATACAGATAAATAATGGCATAAAAAATAGCACTTTTCCAACAGATAAAACTAAATTATAATAAAATTATAAATATAAAAAAAATTATCCAGTGGAAAAGAGATACTTTTTGGCCATTATGATCGAATTAAACCCTATCATGCCTGAAACTACGCAATATGGATAAACATTATATCAATTTAAGGAAAACACCATTTCATCAGTACACATGAGATGGCAAATACATTTTTCTTAAAGTCAATGAAGTATGAACCCCTCCGTAAAGATGAATATTCCAATTTCATGTAAAATTCAAATGCATTGCTATCAGTTAGTGCAGATTTAAGTCCATAGAGTAGATTGAAATTTTGAATTCTAATAAAGATGTTCAAGGATCCACTCACTAATGTCACGTAATACCAAGTCAGTTTCTCATTACTATAGGTACCGCATTTCACAATATGAAGGGTTTCATTAAGCACTTGTATCACACTTTCTAAATGCCATACCTAACCTCCAAAATACACTTCCATTTTAATGCTTACGACTGGAGGTAAACTGGCTTAAAACATCTCATTAATATAACTATCATGTTAATACTTAATGGGACAATATATTCCATGCACTCAAGATATTTCAAATCCTAGATTATGAACATCCAGAACATGTTTTGCTACTCCCTACACTTTAGATGCAGGAGTTCTGTCAAATGATTCACAGCTTTGAAAATAATTCAAGCTCCCAAAAATGTTGGGACTTGGAAATTTCATACTCAAAGAGGCAATTCACTGCTATACATGTTTATCCTTTATACAGCCTGATTGGTTTTTCATCTACACATAAAAACATGCAACACGTCATTCCATTAATCAAGCCCACAATTGTGCACCTTCAAAAATCTCAACGGAAGTTATACACAATACTTCTCCTTTGAGAAGAAAAGCTAGGCAGAATCAACATTTTAATCCTCAAACATTCTCTTAAACAGTAAGAAGACTTCAGCAACAAGCAGATAAAAACTTCTTGGCATCGTTTTTGTCTGTAATTCCACCACCTGAGGCTAATATGTACCCAAGAGTTACTCTCTTCAAATATTGTATTTCGAATTTGAAGACAATTGTCTACTACATTTTATAACTCTAACCATCATTGCCCGTAGTTTTCCATAAGTGCAGAGATTGAATTGATGTCTAAAGGTTCATCCATAGATGGAAGGTCTACGCTGCCCATTAGTTCAGGGTAGTCAAACTCCATTGATGTGCTCCCCAAGCCAGCAATCCCAACACTAGGGTTGTAGCTGCAAAAATTTTAAATGTAAGCATATCAAGGAAGACAATTCATATCAAAGACAAAAATCATTCATCATAAAAAAATTAGGTAAATATAAACAACAATAATTCATTTCATAAAGGAATTGGTAGCTCTTCTGGCTGTAAAATGGACTTCACTTGGCAGTATTTTCATGAGGGATCGTATGAATTATTTAAATGACTAAGTAAAGCCTTCATAATTAGCAATAGATTGTTTATGTGGGTTAAAAATTGGTATTTTGAAAATTTGGCAAAATGCATTAAACTGACCACAACAATAAAATGCGAAGAAACGTGAATCACTAAAAAACACCAATTCTTTCCACGAAGTGCGGAATAAAACACCAATTATTCAATTTTTAGAATAATTCAAAGAAATGAAACGAGGCATATATGGAAAACATAATCACCAGATAGTCTCAATCTCACATAAATATGCATGGGTATTCAGAAAAATAGCAACTTTCAAAGGGAAACATTTGAATCCTCATTTTATGAGTAATAACCCTATTTCCAGGACACAGCTTTTTAAAAAATATCTCTTTAAGATAAATTGGGGTTCCTCCAATGGAGATTCTGCTGTGATAATTATTCCAGAAAATATTTCAAGGTAAAATATTTTAAAATTTGAGAAACACAAAATCCATCAAAATATCACATGCTTGGAAAAATCCTGAACATGTCATCACAAAAGACTAAATTCAATTAAAATTACATTCATAAATGCCAACTACTCTCACATAAAGACTCTGCATAACCGATCCTGAAGTGCTGGTATCCATATTCATTCAGGATTCAAGATGCTAATTTGGCATTCCAGCCATTAGCAAGCAGCCATTTCACACAAACAACAAAATCATACAAGGTACCATGAAAATAATGTAGGATGAAAAAAATCTATCAAAAAAGCATGCAGTAGCCATTCCTTTAAGTTATATGAAATGAATTTGGAAAAAACCATTGAGTTAATAACATTCCTTAACATATTTATTTTCAGAGTAAAACAATTATAACTATAAATAAATTGATTCATGAAGATGAATACTGTTATCAATCAGTTAACCATGATCATGCAAAAAGTAAATATTCTCAATATTTTAAATGATCTATTTATTAGAGGTCAGCAGTGGAATTGAACCGTCAACCAAAGAATCTGAACACACTCAAATGACCTAAACAATTTTTAAGTTCCCATTAAGGATTTACACTGGCCAAAACATGTCACCACATCATTCAAATTACAACCTGAGCAACAAAGAACTGCAAAAATTCTGATCTTAGAATTACATATGTAATACTCAAATAGACTGGGCTTAAACTAGGGAACTTTAACAAAGAGAATCCACTGCATAGGAAATCAATACTGCGGCCAAATTATTCATAACATGACATGAACATCTAGCATAAAACCAACAAAAGAAACACATCTGCTACAAAAATAAGATATAGTTAACAATTAGATTGATAGTAACCATAAATATCACACATAGTTTGAAAGGTAAGAGAAATACCTGCATCAGAGATGACTGAAGCTGTTCAGCAAAAACTGAACAGCTCGAGAGAGCTGCTGCAGATCTCCATATCAGAACTGTTGGCTCTTCAATTTGTAGATTATGTTTAAATAGTTTACAAATTCACAGCGCTAAAGAGAACTAATGTTCCTTGCATACCCATACTTAATGCAATTCTAAACATGTAGCATAATTTGAGATGGAACACATGTCCAATAGTCAATTGGCACAACGTGTGAAAGGAAATTAACTAGCAAATAGAATGTATGTCAAAAATTTTAATTTGAAACAACATGGAATTAAAAGGGTAAGACAAATGAGTGATGATTGAATCAAGGGCCTTCGATGGAGAAGGTAACATATTGCCTATAAATTATAAGCAATTGCTAATTATTTTAGCAAGGGTAGTTATTTTTAATTATAGGCATGATTCATGGGAGTTGTTACTGAAAGCACATATATATTTAAAATTCCAAAGAGTCTACCCCAATTTAGAAATGCAACTACACCATCCAAGACAAATATATTTTTTCTAGGCACCTTTAAATCTTGAGAAAAATTCAGAATGAAAATACTGCTTGATTTGGTAAGTCAAGGTTTTATGTAGTTGAGTCCCAGTATCCAAACCTAAAATGCAATACACAAATGCACCATTGCTAGGTATGCATGGAACACTTTAGCTCTGAGAGTGGACAGCATTCATTGCACAGACGACTCAAAATATATCCATAATTGGATGATTCACTATATTATCTATCTCTCTTATTAAACTAGATGGCATGATTTTTTGTAACTTTATAATAAATATGTATCCTTTCACTTGTGCATCCCATTATTCCTTATTTTTCCCCGAAGGTGCAAGTCTTTAGAAATCAAGACATGTTATTGATATCATTTCTTTTAAAACAGACCAACACTTAACTAAGTATGTATACATGGAGAAAGCAGATATGAGTTTGTATACAATTCAGCTTTGTATAATGCTCGCTAAATATAGAATAACATATGTGTATAAATCATTCTTTATGGAATATAATCTTTAAAAAAAAAAGTAAAATGAAACAAGCCATATATGAGACTATTAAACTATACCCAAATGCTAACGCCCTAATGGCCTTTTCATAAAATAAAGGGAGTAAAAAGGCAAACACCCCTCTTAATCACTGTGGAAATATTTTTGAATGCATTCAATATTATTAGTTAATATTATAGTCTGGGTAATCCTTTCATCCAAATGGCTAATAATTCTTCCCAATTTCCAAAATTGTGTTTCCTAATGTGTGATGACTATAGAAAAGTGTTACGATAAAGTTTGGTGATGAATTTCAGAAAACAATATTCATATTTTCAAGATAAATCGCCCAAATCATGAGAATCATAAAAAAATTTAGCAAAGAAAAACATATACGTCACGATTACACCAAAATTGAGAACACAATTAACTGAAGCTAGACATAAGCGTGTAATGAACCAAGATGAAAAATTGTCTAAATTATAATTATAAAAAACTGTCAAAATGCATGTACGTGCCACTCTCAGAAAAAAATTACCATTAGTCAACAGAGGAAGTTATATAACACAATTCAATTGATTCCAATTATTTGTGAAACAGCTGTATGCCAGCAAGGATAGAGTTGTGCACCATTTGCTACACATTGTTCAAAATTATTTAAAAACTAGAGCTTTCTGACTAAGAATGGAAATAACAAGAGCAAGAAAAGCCTGCTCATCGCTCTCTTAATTTCACGCAAGTTAACATTCCTCTGGTTGACATCAGGCAATTGTAATTTACATAACAAGTGAATTTTTTTTTTTAAATCTCTCATAAGATTATTTTCTTATAATCTCAGTTGTAGCTGTGTGTCTATCCTCTCCAGCATAATGCCGCTGCACTTACAAAAGGTAGGAACAATTGAAAAAAGTGGAATCATTTCTTTTTAAATACATTCATTTTCATTTCCGTTTGTTTTACAATTATTCCATTGCTTAGGAGATCAACATCATAATACAATAAAAATTCACATTATATGTTAAAAAATAAAAGGAATGTCACTTACAATTAAGTATAAAACTTATCATTACATCACCTTCTCAAATGACCTTAACTTAGCAGAAATAGGAAAGAACTTTGAAATCATACTGTTAACTTCGCTCCATATCACTTCTGGAGCTTTTAAGAGAATATGAATGAATGAAATGTCAACGGGTCACATATTCAGTGCGCTTGATTCTTGCACATTACTTCAAACAACAAGAGTCTCAGAAAACATTACAGTTACAACAGCATTAAAGAATGCATTTACTTCCATCTAACATCACAGTACTGAAGTAAACTGCAAGTATAAAATGGATGGAATCACAATCCTGACTAATAAATTTCAACAATTTCTGGCCAAAGAGAGCTTTTTTTTTTGAAGCATTCAGTGTATTCCATCTTAACAAATTTAACTTTTGGTCACAACAAGCATAACATTGATATAAAGACAACTGTACATATATCTGAACCAGTTAAGTAGCAACATTCTACAACGTCATAAACATTTAATTGGCATGTTATTAAAATATGAAGTATTCCCTTAATTTATGAAACAAAATTAAGAAAAAAAAATACTGATGCAAACTTAGCCCATTATGGTGGCTAAACAGAAGTTTTGGAACACACATCATACAAAGAAGTTTCAAATTGATTTTTAAACACACCATTTTAATGACTAGTGAATCAAAAATAATTATAAATCAAAATAAACGTACAAATGAAATTCTTGGAAAAGCATTTATACCAACAAATTTTAAATTCAGAGAATTTCATGCTGAGACAAACCCATTGAACCAACACACATACTATTGCGTAAAAAGTTGCTTTAGCAACAATAACAAACAACATAAATGTTACCATATCCCTTAAGCACTGCTAAGACAACACTTATGACATATGGCAAAGTATACACAGGGCACCAAATAAATTTGCCCAAAAATTGGACAAGAAAGCAATGGTTGGGAAACCATAAAATTTAAAGTTATATCTGTATGTGGCGCTTCAAATAGTGCACCACAAACTACAGAATAAAAAAAAATTAAACAACTCGTAAAAGAAAAGAAACTAGACTTAAAAAGTTATATAAAACTCGAAGGTGCAAACAATGTTAAGAATAAATATATAGAGTACACTATCAGTGGAATAATGTATAATGCAACACCACATACTTCCTGAGATACAACCTCAAATTTGAAATGGTGCCCAGTTTTACGACAACATAGACCATAACATTATGGATTCATTTAACATAATAATACTTTTGGTAAGAACAATATTAGCTGAGTATAAGGAACACTGGAATTAGCACTCACAGGCAACAAACACATGATGATCAAGAAAAGACAATTATAACCTTATCATGCCCACAACAAGCAACACTCCATTACAACGACCTCCAACATCATGTAGGACTCAAGATTCTATCCATTCCAAAGAGTGAGTATCACCTACATTAAAATTAAAATTGCACCTTTTATTCATAGTCACATCAAAACAATATTAAAAGTAAATCCTATTGAAAAAAAAACTATTTTTAAAGTCATCAAAAAATAGTAATTAAGGATAGAATGTTCGCATACTTGTGGAACTTAAAAATTGGCTTTTTGAAAAAAGAAAATTTCAATCTGAAAAATTTTGTAACAGTTGCACATTAGCATTCTAGTCTTGGAAGAGCGTTCTACTAAATATGATTCTGAAATGAAGTTAGGCATGTAAATTTGTAACGTCACAGGTATTGGAGACGAAAATATAATTCCAACTTTGATTTTCCATCACCCATAAGTAGATGATGAAAAAACATCTGGAACAACCAGCATGCATTACGTAATTGACACAGAGCTAGCAGGGGAGAATCACATGCTTATATGATGGTTAATCAGAGAGCTGAAACTAAATTGTGTTTAAAAATTCCAATAAAGAATTTTCTCCCAAACACTGATCCTATGTCAGTCTCTGATTTTTGGCCCATTTAAACTTTCCCCCATAATGCATTAGGCACAAACTTATTGACTAACTACTTTCACCTAAAGAATGTTTACCCTGTGATTCCGCTCTGCAATTTAAAACATGTTTCAAAAAATATATATTGTCAGACAAACCTGCCAGATATTTCCCTGTAATGAAAATGAGCACAATGAGGTTACACAGAATAATTATGCCCTTGTATCGTTGAATAACTGAAATTATTTTTCTCTCTTTCTAAACAATTGTGCTTCTGAGTGGGACCAGTTACTTCAATTATCAAACATCAACTTAGAGGAGACAATTAGCACCTCATACAAAATATTTGAGCCAATGAAGACTGTCCTCAAGAACATTATCATTTTTCATACAAGCTTGGATGGATTCAATTTCTTTTATAGGTTTAAGTATCTCTAAGTTTTATATAATTTAAGCTCTGTATAAATTTCTTCCTTTCCTTTCTAAAGAATTGGCACATAACAATTTCTAGACAACTCAATGACACTGGGTTTCAAGACCTGATTTTTCATAGTTTGAAAATAAGGATATGTAATGAAATATTTTTAAATGCCATCTGACATCAGTCAATTGTTCCATCAGATTTTCAAACGATAAGACTTTCTCCTCGAAACTGTCCTCAAGGATGCAATGCCAGTCAATACAACGACATAACCATTTGCCACCCTTTAAATAAAAAGCATCTTTTAAAAAAATTTAAGCTATGCTGAAACTATTGTTGGTACCCATGTTCCTTCTAATATAACAGTCTCGTAATTTGCTACAGTGCAAACGGGGAAGCATTTACTATGCAAAAGAAAGTTGCTGATTAAAAACGAAATTGGCATATACTGACCAAGACTTATGTAACAACAGCATTATTGACCATTATGTGCCTGTCCTTTCCTGATTGATTTCGATGCATTAAAGACACCCTCAGGGATAAGACAAAGAGGACACAAAACATACACAACTAGGAACAAACAATGTACTCCAACAAGAAACTAAACAGCTCATCCAACAAGAAACTAAACAGCTCATGCTTCAGCCTTCCTCATTCTTAAACCCCCTTTTTTTGCGTGGGAGAAAAATTGCAAATATTGCACAACTCCTTCAAAAGTACTTTTAAAAGACTTACACCATCAAAAATATTTAAACTACAAGTGCAAGGTTTTTAACAACAAACTCTTATAGTGCACTCGAGCAAACATTCATGCACTTGGGACATCTGTAGACAATGATTCATCTAGTCATGTACTACAGCCATCAAATATGACATTACATGCTTGAAATTAAAAAAAATGTCAAAAACTAAATACATCAATTTACATTTCGATGTTTTTTTTTCACTCTTTACCAAGTCATCATCTTAAGGGATGTCATTCTTTTCATCAGTCAATTTAGATTTCTCAAAATTATTTCCAGACCATTTTGACATTGTCATACCGATCAGCCTTGTTTTAAATGGCTATCACTTTTTAAGATCACTCCTCAAGATTATTATGAAAATAATTATGAGAATACTCCTCTTCTCAACTGTATGGGTACTGAGTATCTTTCGAAAGAATAGTTGAACGTGACCCATGAAGACAAGTTCACCCAAAGCCCTCTCAGCAGAATTTGAATTTCCAAAGCAAAGGTTCTTCTTCACAGTCCGGATGGCACATCATGCACATTTTCCTTCCTCTGTGGTCGACATATTGTGCTGCATGATGGGACACTCCACGAGAGAACACTCCTTCACAGCTCCATCACAGTCATGGTGGAGTGAGGCCTATGTTGATTCAGATGGCATGAGCAGGGCACCGGGATGAATGGTAATCAACAACATCAACAAAATACCAATGATCATGTTACTAAGTCCAATCCATGCAATCAAAACCACTCCATCTCTCAAATCTTGGCACAGACAAACTCAAAAAAAAACATCTCCACTTGCATAGATCCCAAAGGAATTGGCTACCTTGCCACAAAGGTATTTAAAAAAAAGCAATGTCATACTGTAAGTTATGGCATGTTTTTGAAAAAATTATGAAAACAATCAAAAACATAAGAACTATGACTAATTGGTTACTAAAATTTAAAGAAGCAGTTTTTCCCATATTAGTTAATAAACTTGAGCAATTTCAATATTTTAAATTAAGGACAAGAAGGCCATACTACATTATCTATTATGCAATGTTAGTGAAAAATGGTGCAACAATTAAATTCTAAAATGACCTCTGTGTTGAGAAATGCTATTGGTTAGAACTACTGCGAACAGGGATATTAACAAAATGCTAGTCAACTGTATTAGATCAAATGGTACTTTACCAGTGAGCAACATGCCAATGATAAAGTAATGATGGTTGTAACATTTCTTGCAAGACTTGTCAGTTTTTCTTTTTAAAAGTGCAATATTACTTTCACCGTTGCCCTACACTGTCAAGCTGGTGACATTAAGTGAATTTACAGCAGAGCCTTTAATAGCAAAGCAATGTAACAAACATGACAATGAAAAAGACAAATTTATGTACCCGAATAATGAAACCATGGACCAAAAGAGCCTTGCTTTAGCTCAAAGAGAAACATTTTAAGCACAATTGCAGTTTATGAAAAGAGTTATGAGAATAGAATTAGATTATGCAGTGCCAATGAAAATGCAATCACTTTTGCCAAAAGAAACCAGCATACTGGCACAGATAAATTATTTGAAAGATGTTCAATAAGTTAAATTACATTACATTTAATTTGATCAAAAAAAGTTTCCCTGGAAGTGGTGTCTTCATTTTTGGAAAAGTAAAATAAGTCTTCATTTTTAAGCAGTCTAAAATAAAAGCATATAATGTAACTTGGAATTACTTTAACCCTACATGGCCAGCATTCCCTCTGCATACGTGCTGAGCTTTTGCAAACAAGCGGAAAAATTAAAGAGGTTTTAAAGGAGAGGCAGAAACAAGTCAAAGCCAGTCTGATGCTCACCTGCCAGGTGGCTCGGATAGGGCACTGGCAACAGAGGGGGTATCCCGTGTCACACTTGGATCAGGTGACTGGGGCTGGAACATGGTTTGAGGTGTCGCGGGATAGCTGCCCACACCATTGGCACCGCCGCCCATGACACTACCACCACTGCACCCTGGACCTCCCCAACTGGAACAAATTATTTCCAATGATCAGAGCAATACACTTAAAATGTACGTGAAGCAAATCCAAGAGGGTTACAGACCCGTCAGGGTGTTAATTTAGAATTGGCTAAAAGAAACAAAAGGATCTAGGGAAATGTTGGCTTAAAATTTCACTCCTTCATCCATACAAGAAGCAACCGGTCAACATCATTGAGAATACAAAACGGTCGCATAGATATCCTTGCCACACTCTTAGAAGCATCTATCTCCTTAGTCTTTTCCTTGATCTTAAAGAAAATTTAAATTGTTGGGAGCGTGCTAGATGACCCATGGAAACACCTTGTTCCTTATTTTCGATTACTTTTCTTTTCATTTTGATGACTATTTTTATTCTCTTACGGCCGTCTTCTAGCTGATTTATCTGCAGTGACATTTTTAAAACTTTGACCAAGATATTATTAAACTTTGCACACTAAATCACGAATAATTATGTCATCACACAAGTTTGGAAAAATCTGTCATCACCAATGACACTAAAATGCTAGCAGAACGAGTGCTACACACAAACTGAAGTAGCAGGTGCACAATAATTTCGGGAATTCCCCTCTCCTTCTCATCACTCATCATCAAGTGAGTCCGGGATTAATATGTTTGCTCTTTATGTGAATAAATCTATCTGACGAGCTCATTAAGTGAGGTTCCACTACTCATTTCGTACATGATGCTACTAAGGAATACAATAGTGACTCAAAAAATATCAATTTACAAATACTACTAAAAATTTGGGATTCTAAAATTAAGTTTTTCAACATAGAAAAAACAATAGAACAATAAAACAAACTCCTTTGATAAATGATACTATTAGTTCCTGTTTATACCAAAGAACTGAGAGAACATACATAGATTATATCTTTTTAAATCCATAAAAATACACTATGTTTCAAAATATGCTAACTGGAGATGCAATTTGTGAAATATTTTTCAACATGGATATAGAGCTCTGATTCAAAGTTTTGGTCAAATAATTCTAAATCCATGGATTTAAGATTCGACTCCTCTCTCATAATTAAATTTAGAATCACGAATAATGCTCTCAAGAAAGAAGATCCTAAGGCCAATAAAAATAATTAAGAAGAAACTCCTATACCGGTATTTCGGTCACACAGGTGACCATCAACGGGGAGAAAATCAAATAGGGCACTTGAACTAAGAAGAGGAATGTGCACAGGCACCGTCCAAAGTCAAGGGACGGTGCCTGTGCACATTCCTCTTCTTAGTTCAAGTGCCCTATTTGATTTTCTCCCCGTTGATGGTCACCTGTGTGACCGAAATACCGGTATAGGAGTTTCTTCTTAATTATTTTTATTGGCCTTAGGATCTTCTTTCTTGAGATTATTACTTTAACAGCCAATAGCTCCACATCTTCCATTACGAATAATGCTGCTGCAATTTGCTATGCTGGATGTTTTCCGTGAACCAGAGAAAATTTTAGATAACTAGAACAATACAGATGTTCTTATATACTGAATCAATAGCCTAGAAAACTGCATATAATGCACCTTTATTCATAGTATAAACAACTACTGATGATTAATATGAAAATCCTAAGTTACTTCAATGCATCAGATTTTTACCTATCGCAAGAATTTTCCTGACAAGGTTATCATAGATTATTTATGCAAGCATAAAATAGCAGCCTTTATACAGTGACATAAAAAAGTTTTGCACCTAATGATAGGACCAAATATTACAGTAGTTCTGAAAACGTCATGTACGCACTAAATATATTCCATAAAATTATTGAAAATGTCTCAAACATTTCAAGAATGGTGCAGTTAAATACTTAGAAATATTAGCCATAGCAAAAGGGTTCCCCCAATGCCTTCATTGTTGCAAAGCAATATTCTTTGCCCATCAGGCAAGGCATATTATATTATGGCCCCCTTCTACAGGGACAATTACTAGACTGCATGAGGGATGTAGATATTACAGAATGAATTTTGTAAGAACAGTGGTCCCTTTTTCTAATTCTACAGTTTTTAAGGTTGCTCACCAATTATGAGTGTGAATATGTCCAGCAATTTAAAACTCAACTCACCAAATTTTTAAAATAAGAAGACGTCCAGAAAATATTGACTTCAAAAATCATAAAAGTTAAGGAATATTTATACTAAATGAATAAATTAAACCTATTATAAATACAACAAAAATTCACTGGTCATATTAAGAGGGGAGGTAAGACTTAACTTATATTCCAGGTTCAGAAACAAAACATTGAGATTCTTACTGTTATCTAGAGAGAAGACCAAACCATTAAAAAATGACAAAGTCAAATATCATTAAATTCTGAGGTTGCAATTTCTCTAGGTTTCACTGTGTGTGCAAAGTGCACTGGATTTCAAAAATATATGAAATTGATATTTACCCAGGTACATGAGTCACAAGCAATGGCTTCACATATGGCTTGTCTCCTCCAACACTGGGCGGAATATCTGCAAATAATAATGTGTTCAACAATCAATATCACTAAAATATATTTTTCCAAAAATGTTTATTCAAGGTGTTCACTATCAAACTATCAAGAAATCCCCCGAATTTTACAGTGTCTATTTTCAGGTTCTTCCAGGATGTTTCACATCTCCAAAAAATTAATTTTGGGCAAAGAGGTGATGCCTTATAATTATTGACAGTAGGCATCAGAAATTATGAGGAATGGTTGGTGGTCTTACTGCTGTATTGGGCACATAGCATAATATCCTTTTGTTCACCAGAAAAATATGAAGGATATCAAATAAGCAGATCATTCTCGTGAGAACATCTCCTGACTTTGCAAGTCATCGACAGTGGACTCTTCCTTCAATGAACACAAATTTCCAAGAAAATTAAACCAATAATCAGACAAAATGGTTTTGTACTACTTCACCAAAAATTGTACACACAAAAAATAATGCCCACAAAGATAAGGGTAGGGTCATTTCAGTCTAATTAAAAATTTAAAGTCATCTTCGCTTGAAATGAAACCTAAAAATAACCAAGAAAGAAAAATAAACACTTGCCCTATGACAGAAATTGTGAAAATACAGGTACCATGGCAAAAATGAACACTACTAATTTGGTCCAAACATAAAAATATATGGAGAGCAAATATTTGGGTGCTAATACTGATACTAATTACCATATTAACTAATTCTAATCATGAGAAACCCTGCTAAAAATAGGGTTTTTCAGATATCTTATAGTTAGTATCAGATTGGTACCGACAAGTAAATTAGTTAACCAGGGCAATTATATTTTTCATAAATCCAGATTTGGATAAAATTAACTCCTTAAATGCTTTATTGTACAAAAAACTTTGTTCATTTCATGACCGATTATGTTCATTTCATATCACATGTTATGATTGGGGAGGCTCATTTACACATTTCAAGGGAGTCATGTTCCCAGCTGATCAAAATGTTACCAATGCTTTCTCTTAAGACTTCCCTCTAGTCTTGTAAGGCTCTCTATAAGAAAAAAATCAACTGATTCCCTCATTTTATACTTTTTTACAATTGCTAAAATCTACATTGCTAAATCCATATACTGCCCCTAAATAAGGTTCTGCCTTCAGTTACAGGCATGTCATATATCCATGTAATATTACGTCACAACAACACAATTGTAACTGAAACAGTATTTTTGCGTGCAATGAGTTTGCTTACTATTCGTAACTATTATTTGTCTTCTGTCTTAACAACATATCTGAGGTCTTTAAATACTTCAAATTAGATTGGTTTAATTACAATTGGGATTTTTTTTACAGCAAATGAGAATTAAAATCTAAAAACCATGAAGTAATAACCAGCAGTCAAAATTCTCATCTATAGAAAAGAATAAATACTTTTAAAAGACTATGTCACACCGACTAGCCAAAATCGCACCCATCAGAATATAGGGATAATCATTTAACATGGCATTTTTTATCCGAAGCCATTCCTTATTACATACAGTTTAAGAATAATGGAATGAGTTCCAGGATCTATGGCAAGCCCTTCGACTTATTTGCAAAAGCAATCATTAAAATACAAATGATTATCACAAATATAATTCCTCTAATGCATTTATATCTTCTGAATTAGTTTCATGTTTCCATAGAATACCAAATAATCAAGGGCTTCCTGGTTAAGAATGATCGGAGTATACTTTAGACTTGAGCACAAAAAGAAGCATTACAACATTCAAACATACTTCAATGTTAACAAGTATTATAACTAGCTTGATGTCAAACTTAAGTATTTATCAGAATCAGGATTTTAACCGCTTATAGAAGTTTATATTAAAGAACTGTTGTGCTCACTATGTAGGTAAATATCTTTTTACAGCCATCTTACCTTGGAAAGGAGTGTAATACTTGCCAAAGGCTTGTTCTTTGGCAACATCTGGATACAAGTATAAGAGGTGAGACAGATCTGATATTCTGTCAGCCAGAGATCTGATGGCAAAATCCTTACTGGTAAATGGCTGGAGCATAAACACCTCACCTTGTTCTACAGGAGTAAAAAAATGCATTAAAAAAATGGTATACCACCAGCAGATTTATTGCCTGCTATTGTTTAGCCTGCTAACAAATATCAAAATATGAACACACGCAATGTAAAAAATCCATAATTTTATCAAAAGACTTTGACAATAATCAAAAAGAGAAAAACTGATTTTTATTGAGAAAAATTGACTTAAAACAAGTGTTATCATTCACCATTGAAATATAAAGATATAAACTAGGGCAAGGAATTTGTAAAATTAAAATTTATCTTATTCAAATAATAATAATTAAGGACTTTAACAAGACTGTTTATATTAATTAATGATGTAAAATTATTAATTTAACATTTTGAGTGCTATGGGAAATGACATGCCTAAATTGCATTCCCAAAAATATTTAATGCTAAAATGATATTTGGACATAGCATGCAAAAACAAATGCTCAAAATAGAGCACAAAGGAAAGACATAACAAAAAACACTATTAACTCAATCAGCACATTACACTGTACATCACATCAATTCACTTAGGACATTTTAGCCAAAATTCTAAGGTGAAAAAGAGATTAACTATTCATGTAACATAAGTTATTACAAAGAGGGAGTAATAAATCACCTTACCGGCAACCCATGCAATTGTGACGCCTCCCAATTCAGAGTCAGAGAAACGTAGAAGGAAAGTGCCATTTGCACATGTAGAGAGCATTTCCTCAGCTTGCTTTTTCCGGATAAATCCAAGAATAGCCCTGAGGAAGAAAAATCCCATTCAGCAACATAATTAAATGTATAATAAGTGCCATACATCATCCTTGGAAAGGTTTGATAGGTTATTCGCTGGCACTTGCTATTCGCATCTTAAACGCTAAAAATAAAAACCGCATCATTTCATCACTCATTTTGGTAAAATACAGTGAACTAGAAAGATTTCCATTAAATTTTAATACTCAATTAACTGTAAATAGTTCCTGAAAATCATAAAGCTCAACATGTCAATATTGCAATTCAGTCACTCCTTCAAGGAGGCTTAATGCTCTTTGAGCATACAATATTATATGCTCCAGCATTTACAAAGAAAAAAATGAAGAAATATATTTACATTTATAGAAAAAAATACATAAGAGACAACATTATGCATGGTATTGCATAGCCACATGAAAGATGAACGACTTAATTTAACAGGATACATGTTTAGCTTTAACACCATACCTTGTTATTCCAAAATTAAAGGGATACAAAAATGTTGGGCTTTTAAATACCAAATTCAGCATACAAAAATCTACAACTATTTCTTGCAATGCTTCATTTAAGCAGTAAAACCAATAAAATAGTATGAAAATGAATTTTGATGTGTTAATGTGAATTTGGCCAACAGTGGCTTTTCATTCCATGGCACAACTTGCATAATCAGCACTAATGTTCTTTCAACAGACATTAAAAAGGCATGTAAATATTTCAGCAACCAAAAAATCCTGAAGATGTTTAAGCCTAAATGGCATGGACTGCCTTCAAATTATAGAAAAAGCACTCGCAGGTTTTCAGTCACAGGGCGAACTGTTTTACAAAGATATCCAAGGCCATCTCATTATGTTATTTCAGGCGATAATATGATTTACATTGCGATGAAAAAAGCTATTGTGTAAACATGAATGCAAAATTTGTCTGCAGAAATCTTCATATGATTTGCAGGCACTATTCATTTTGTTTTTTTTTCAATTATGAATTACTTTACATGAGTATGATGCCCATGATGAATACACTTCAAAGCTGTTCAATTTTTGCATGACAGTTCTTCCAGCAACTCCAACTAATAAGTGAGCATTAAACTAGCATAGCTCACAACTGCACGCATATAACAGTTATATTAATTTATTTGAACAGCTGATTGAAAGGTGGAACATTCAATCCTAACGGATGAAGTTCCTTTTAAATTACCATGAGTAAAAAAGGTAAAAATGGCACAGCAAATCACAATGGCTAAAAATGCTTAGTACATATGCTTTAACTTCAAGTGGGAATTATTAGAATGAATTCACTGGGGACTACTCCAATCCCTATATTTCACCAAGTTATTAAAACGAAAAAATTAGAATTCAATATCAAAATCTGCTATTGTCAATATTCAAGTCTTTAAACCATGAACCGACAATGACCAGAAGCCAGTTAACTCTACAGTGATAGCCAAATTTTAAAATATTGTAAAATGAGCATACCCATCCATCCATGGCCCTCGAAGATGTTCTCTGGTCAACTTCATTACAGCATAAAACCATTCCCAGAATGTGAAGCTCCGCTCCGGCAAGGGTTCTTTACAGAACTGTGACCAGCTTAGCAACATGGAATTCGTCTGATTGCTATTATTCCCTCCACCACCACCACCCCCACCAGCATTGCCCCCAGGAACATTACAGCCCCCAACATTGGCATAATCCCCAGAGCCACCTCCCACTAGTGGATTCCTAAAAAAGACATAAGTCATTTATTTAAATTTATATATATAAATATGATTGCAAAATAAAACCTCTTCAGACATTCATATGTAACTCAGGGTCCCACAACAACTACCTTTTTTCAAAGGCAAAACACATTCAAAAAAGGAAGTTATGTAGCTGCACCCTGTACACACACTAGTAAAGGGATATTAAAGGATACCATTGGTCTTACTTCTGAAATATACCATTACTTTGTGTTCCTATTAATGCATATGTAAAATAAATTAATAACTCAAAAATATGCTTTTAAGAAGACCAGTCAGTCAAGAACATCACCATATTACTCTGTTTAAAAAAAAATACAAAAATGTGAATAAAAAAATCCCTATAAGAGAATCTTTCAAAGGATAACTTCTCTTTTGGAAAAAATACCAATATTAAATTTACATAAAATATCAAAACTTAAAATAATTCCATCATTACGTGTTCCACAACAATGACAATACAATTTGTTTTCATTGTTTCCAAATCATTCAGGACCCCAAAGAAGATAAAGAACCTTTTACTCCCTCACTTTTAACTGTACTGTTATTTCTCCATCAGGTTTTACTATTATTTTTATTGAGGAACTATTCAAGTAAGAGGCAAAGGCAACATATTAGGAAAATATATTCCTGGTTATTGCTACGAGCTAAAGTCATCCAGAGCTCCACTCAAAGAGATTTCTTGGAGTTACATACAAAATTCTTACCTGAATGCTTTCTCACCCAAAAACCTCAGGTTTTCTTCTGTTAGCGCACGACCGGTTGCAGCTCTAAATTTAACACTGAGAGCCTCTGCTGCTTGTGGCCAAGGAACTCTCTCTGGAACTGCATAAGGAGCACGCTCTGGCTCAGCAAATGCATTGTCCCACGTCACTGTTGCCCATGCATGAGGTTCCTGGTTTCCATGAACGATCACAACCACTGGTAGGGATAATGTCCATACCTGAAATGGTAAAATGTTACTCCAATTACATTGCTTTGTACCAGAGTACAAGATACATCACATCTTCGAGCAGGAAATTGATTGGTAGACCATTGCTCAATATCCTTAAGTTTTTTCTTACAATTCACATAATTTTTCCATCCAATTCGTGACACCAGTCAGTCAATTTTTGAAACACTAACCATAAAATTAGCGACAGGACAAGTCAAAAGCACAATAATTATAATAGGGTACAAATATGGCAATTTTAGTTTATGTGTTCATCCAGGGGGTGACTAGCTAGATGGCCCACACTGAATTCCTGCCAATACATCTGGGCACCCTTGGCTTCACCCAAATAATTTGTCAAGTACCAGATCTTCCTTGGAAACCACAAGAGGCTCAGGGCAAGAAGCTGTGTCCCCTACCCTGATGTGTGAATTTCACACACCGCTCGGCTTAGTATTGGGTGAGCTCTACCATCACCATTCGAAATAACAAGTGGGTTGATGACCGTGGTTTGGTTTAAGCATGAAATTATAATTGATAGTAGTGAAAAAATGGATTTAGATTAGAAAAAATACTTGAGAGACAATCTTCATCATTTTAAATAAAGCAAACATTTTGCAAACAGTTCACTCTAACAATAACAACTCTGTTTCCCTGGTTAAGGAGCTTGATATAACTTTTTCAACACTGACAACTATAGTACAACCAACAGAAAAAGTACAATAGATTGGTTAAGAGTGGGAAATGGGTTAACTTCTTAACATATCTTGAACGAGGAAATAATGAATATTTAATTCCAATCTTTTAGGGCCACAAGTACACACCCTCCCTAGTTCAGTTAAAATGAAAGGCACTTTGCTGCAGCAAAACCAGGCACTAATGTCTTCTGAGCATCAAATGGGTGGATAAATTACTTCAAAATTCAGTATAATATTCTTTACATGACCATATGCAGTGAATCAAAAAGTGAAACAATGAAGCATACACAAGAAGCAGACAGCTTAGCGAAATCATTTTGATAATGAAAGAAAACACTTTGCTTTACCACATAGAATTTTTTTTATTACAACCTAGCATTCGTTACAGCGTAATATCTTCATGTTTTCTACTTTGTGATGAAACATAGGGCATCATTAAAAAAAATCTACAAGAAAGCGAAGTGTCTCCTGTCATCAAAAAGGATTTCCACCATGTTACGCCTGAAACTGTGTCAGTTCAACCATGTTGATGGGTGAAGATTTTTTGATGAGGACTAGATGGGCTTTTTTTCAATGTAGGATTCTCATACGACCTCATACTTTAAATGGGAATCTTGCCAGGAGGCTAGACAAAGCAAAGCTTATCTCATTGTATAATTAGGTGCTATAGGCAAGACGCAAGCCATTGGAAAATCCAAAATTCTATTCTTATAAAAACATTATAATGTTGCCCACTATTAACACAGCCAACACCAAGGCATGGATGACAGGCATTTTTAAAAAGCAAATGTTTGCCCTTGATGCTACAGTTGGCGGGAAACAAAAAATTGACATTTTTTAAAGTTAATCAGTCCTTTGCACCCAGTAAGTTTCAGGTTGAGGAACTTAAATAGGTATTCATGTCAGCTAAAAATAGTTACAATTCATGCCTTTTAAGATAAACCATCCATATATTATTGCCAGAAAGGCATTGAATAACATTTTGAGGAGGCTTTCAAAGACTTTTCAAGTCATTATTCTCTGCATTTCATATCAAGGACCTATTAGATAAAATTAAGAAAAATATCGGACAAAAAAGCACAACTTTGTTTCCATTTTCTGTAAATAAAACTTTCCCTTACCTTACCATGATTTACATTCCTTCTATTCTCTCGTTAAACAAGTTTTAAAAAGGGGTTTCAATGTACATATTTTGAGTTTTAAATTGTAAGTATCCCTAGTTGTTCAAACATGCAAATGTAACATCTGATCAAACTATCCCCTATTATTGCATGTGGCACAATTTACCAATTCATTGTAATTACTTTAAGTTAAGCCTGAAAATATCAAATATCATTGTTGATATTTAAAAAAAAAATCAAAAGTTCAATACCTGGAAAACCAATTCTCCTCCACCGACAGAAAAGTTGGACTGGAAGAGCAATGAAAATTTTTCATCCATCACTGATTCAGTTCCTTTCTTTTCAGCTCGCTTGATCTTTTTCAACTGCATATTTCTGAAATAATTTTGTAAAAAAATTTCATTAGAAATCAATTATGTATTTAACAACAGCAAACAAACTTTAGAATATAAATGAGACTACTTTGGTGGAGAAATGTTACACACAAAGTTAATTACAGGAGGCACATTAATACTTCTACAAACTGTATTTTACATAAACTGTAGCAAAATAAGGCATGGAAAACGTAAATACATGATCTCATGTCAAGAAAGCATTTTGTTTTACATTACTTTGTTCAGAATATTGTCATGAAAATGTTATGCCTGGAATGACTAATATAAGCTCAACACAAAGAGAATAGGCCACAGTGAACAATTTAACAAATGCTTTTTAAATTGCTAAGATGAAAATTATCAACATCAATACAAAAGTATTTAGAAAAGAACATAAATAAATTGCACTAGCATATTTTGGATATTCAATCATTTACAAAAGAGATACTAGAAAAAAAAGTGAACCCATAAAATACACAAATTTTACCTGTAGCTGACAGAGAGTTGCCTCGTGGCCTGGTGATACTCCATTGTTCCGGTGTTGTTCAAAATTTCTCCACTGGCTTCGCCTTTAGCCATTTTATCGCTCTTCAAAAGAGCATTTGCTTGAGCTTCACTTATGATTGTAACTTTCACCTATTCAAGTAAATTAAAAAATACAATTTCAATGCACACATTTACTGTAACACAATGTTGAGAATATTATAGAGAGCATACACCATACATGTATAAACCATGAAATATAATTTTAAGAATAATACTCTACACTAGGATTTTTTCTTGGCAAAATGCAGCAAAGCAGATGCCACGGCAGAGATATAAATATAAACTGTACATAAATGCCCACAATATATTCTCACACCCATATCATATAAAATTTTGAATAATAAGTCACACATGGTAGAGTGATTTCAGAGGTAATATAGTTAACCTAATTTTTTGTTACAGTGCTTAAAGGGTGTTGTTTCAATTCTTGTATAAATACATACTTTTCAGCAAAAAAAAAGAGAATGTCAACCAAATAATAAAATATAATCTTCTATTAAAAAGTGTACTTTTTTTACCAGTAGCATACTTCAAAATGAGACTGGATTACACATTAGCTCACCTGAGGAGGAGTCATGTGAACATTCAATTTTCCACCGACAAGCAGCCGAACAGTTGAAGTGAATCTAGTATTGGTCTTCATCACTTGCGGAGGTTGTTTCTCAATTATGAAGGTGCTTCAAAATGCAAGTCACAAGAAAGAAGGAAAAAATGTTGATTAAAAATCAGATTATCTGAGGAATAACAACAACAAACCCTGACCAATTCAAAAAATCTTAAAATCATTCAACTGTATGAACTGCATTTCACCTGCTTAAAAATTATTAATAATTGGAAAATTTCAAAACATAACTTTCATTGAAGCGAAATTCATTTACAGTTCTTACCTTGTGACAAGTTGTGAAAGGAGTTGGGTGATTTGTGCATTTAGAGTGGGTAACAGGTTGACCATTCCTTCTTGATCCAATTTCAATTTCTGTTTCAAATGTTCAGCCTCTTTTATTTGCTGGCGATTCAACCAGATTAACTCTGCCAGAGACTCACACCTACAACAAAGCAAAAACTGGTTAGCTATAACTGAAACCAAATTAACCTAAGAGACACAACCTACGTAAATTTACTCTCCTTATAAAAAAATTGGGTTCTCCAGAGGAGAGCATTGGACTAACATGTGATATAAACATCAACTTATACTTGGGCAAATACAGTATATGAAATAACACTTGACCCCAAAAAAAATATCTAAGGACACTGTAACTGCAGCCAATTCTGGGATAGACAAGGAGCATGTTATCTCCTAGTATTCAAACTAAGGAATAAAAACTGAGGCAATCGTGCCCTGCACGGGTACAGGTGGGATTCGCCCATTTGACTCCACATGTGAGGTACATAGGTATGCCTTTTTGCGTATTTTCCCCCAAGGGATAGTCGGGTAGTTGGTCGATCAGCTTTGAAAAACTTCCTGAAAGGTCAGCTTTGATGAACTGAGATTGAACAAATTATGAAAGGTAACTTAAGAATGAAGTGACACACCTCCATTTTTACCACTGAAACATTAAAAATGCCACTACTACTACCTATTAGCCTACATATTAGTATACTTTACTATCGACAATACAGTAACATTTGCTACATTACATTGTCCTGATAAACTGGAATACATTCACCATTGCAGACATACATTGCTTGGAGGCGAGATATATGCTTTCCAAAAACATATTGAAAGAAAAATTTTAAACAAGCCATCAAAAATGTACACTGATTACAGTCATTGAAGCATAATGATATGGATTCACCTATACACAGTTGCAGATTTCTTACAACATAAAAAATAGTTTAATGGTATTTACAGAATACATCTAGCAGATACAAAATTCATCTTATGTTCATTATGTCCACCAAGCTCAAATTTAAAAATTCCAACATGATTCCTGGTTTTCTTGCCAGGAAAATATTTTCTTGAAAACTTTGTGGAACAAGATTTTGCTGCCCAATGCTGTTTCTCAGTCCTTCATGAGACTGGTGAAAAAACAAATACATTGCTCACCAAGCACCAGAAATTTAAAACACATTCACCAATTGCAGCTTCTGATAAGATTGGTTAGTATGCATTCCGTTTAACATCACACATCAGAGTTAATGTAAATCGCCTAAGAACAAAGAGTTATCAATTACTATTGTATGTTAGAAAATTATTTTAAGCTCCTCGCACAGGATTATGCAGACAGAGCAAACAAAACTAAGCATTTAAAAGGCTGTTAAGACTAAGGTTTCACAAAATGATTGAAATGGAATAGAGATCAAGGTAAGGGACTGTCAGCCCTTAAAAACAAATGGTTTAAAAGGACCACAAAAAGCAAAAATGAGTTAAAACACCAAAAATTATATTAATTTGGCATGTAAATATTTTAACTGCATTATCCTGAATCTGCTGCTGGGAATGCTTGGTTGAGAGAATGTAATAATTGCGGACCATTGTACTCCATTAACATGCATGAATGCTTACATAAATAAGGTTAAGGAAACTATTTACAATAATATTATAAATAAATTTCTAGTATGAACCACAGGAAATAAAAATCTGTGTACGGTGGTTTCCTAAAATTTAATTTTTTGCATCAGAGACAGCAATGGTAATCATGTAAGTCCAGAATAAATAGAGATCATGTGGAACTCCGGAATATCAAGTTCAGGAAATAGGAGGGGGATCTAACACATTTAAGGGATAGCAAAGCAAGATAAAACATTTACCATTCTTGTATGGCATCGAGATTGCTGTTAAACAGAGCACCATTTCCAGCAAGCTGCTGCTCCCGCTTCCAACGTGTTAATTCCACATCCAAAACTCTTGCTTGTAATGCACTCAAGTGGTCATAAGTGTCTTTCAGTTTATCTGCTAATGTTAAACGCATTTGTATGAGGCCTGCAACCTGAAAAAAAAAAGATTAAATCACTACATTCCACACACTTCCAAAACTGCTTCTTAATCTATGCTAAAAAATTTCACCTCAACTATCTTAACACTGAAATAGACTGATGGCAGTAATCATGAGATAAAGAGCCTGAATTTTTTTTATTGCACGTCAGTGAATTTTATAATCAGAGAATTTGTATTAAGATTACACTGGTTTTACTTTCAGGAGAAAAAATTTAATATACTTTAATCATCACCCATCATAATAAATGACAAGATTTGACATTCTTATTTTGAAAAGCAAACACTACTGAATACACACATTTATTGAAGGAATAGAGTGATAGAATTATACAGACAAGTTAAATTATCTTTTAAGCTGAATCTCAAATTGTTGAAAAAAATATTTTTACTGCAGTATAAACTAATGTTAACTTTTTTTCATTTCTCAAAGAAAAAGGAACCATTACAGAAGCTGAGGAATAGCTTAATTTCTCTAAAGAAGGTAGAGGTATACTGCTTAAGTCTCTCTCTCTCTCTCCTTATGTTTCACATTAGTACTAACTTACAATTATTTTCATAAGGATCCTAGTCTACCAGATAAATTCACTTAAAACCGATCTGAAATATGTTAACTTTGTTAAAATACCATAACTACACAAAGTCAAAATTTAAAAAGAATAACACATAACTAAGTTGAGAGTTCTTGAAAAATTAATTTTTTAACCTGGAAATATTGTTATGCATGTTATTACCAAAATTTGAACATGAATTTAAAGTATTATTAGAGTGAAAGCTGATAAATTCTTTGCAAACTCCACAAGTGGAGAAAAAGAACACACCTGTAAGGGTAAATAGTTTTTAAATTCAAAGAGAGGAGTTTACAATGGTGCCTCACCTTTTGGCTCAATGCCTGCTCCATTACATCCTTCTGTCTTCGGAGTTTTTCTAAATCTAAGTTAGGTTGGTTGTGCAGCTGAGTTTGCAAATGCTGGAGATGAGCTAAGAAAAACAAAGAAAATAACTCATTATGAAAATTGTTGAATTCAATCAGGACGTCCAATATCCAAAAACAAAGAAAATAACTCATTATGAAAATTGTTGAATTCAATCAGGACGTCCAATATCCAACTACGAATAAATTCAGTTTCCACAGGATATTTTGTGGGCATTCTGATCCACAAACAAGTCAATATTTACGAAAATATTTTTCAAAATTAATAATTATTGACTGAAGGTGTTAGAAATGACAAAAAGAAAAGTTGGCGGTCACATAGTAATATTGAGATGCAGCATAACATTCTGCCGTATGCTGAAGTATGCAGAGGATCAGGATGGTTCAGGGGCTAATGTACCAGATTCCCACCCCCTAGGGCCCAGGCTCAAATCCTAGAAGTGGCATATTAGTAGCATTACTTCAGCCACATTAAATATTTGTCATTCTCATTGATCAACAGGAAACCTTAAAAACGAAAATCAATCACATGCACAAAGAAATGGCATGATTTTTCAATTGTGTCCCAATCCCTATTTGGGATGCTATGCGGAGAGCATATCAATTGGGGCACAATGTCCATCAGCTAGGAGATTAAATTCTGGACCCGTTGGAACCTACTGTTAAATGTACGATAATGCTCTACCATTCTCACAGACCATCCATCTTACCACTTAAAATTCACCTACTTATCTGTAATGGTGCAAATGACCTTAGCTGTTAGTCATCTCCCATAATACTAGTGAAATTATATTAGTGAAAAATTTAGAGTAAGAACACCATCTTAATAGAAAAACCTGTAATCGCAAAAAATTGGCAGTGGACCCTCCCTTCAATGAGCATGAATTTCCCAGAAAAGGAAACCAATATTCTGAAAATATAGTGATTAACTATTTCACTAAAATGGTACACCCCAAAAATAATTTGAACATTGGCAAGGATAGCATAACTTCAGTCACATTCAAAATTTACCATTCTCATTGATCAATAGAAAAACTGAAAAACAAAAATCAATCACAGGAAAAATCATTTCTTGACAACTATATGGCCAAGAAAATTAAAAATTTCCCTCAAGAAAAAACAAGTATACAGGTACTGCAGTAAAAATAGACAAATTCAAATACTCTGTGAAAAAATGTTTAGGTCTTTATTTTCATCTTAAGCATGAACCACTATCTCAATTAATTTAAATCTGAATGCAGGAAGTGTCAATAGAGTAGTAAAGCAGGGCAAGTGCTGAGAAGAATGTGTGTATGTTATGAATTGGAAAAAAAAATTTGATGACCAACCTAAACACAAGAATATTTTTTGCGATAGCAAATATCACCTTTTATTTTATCCTAGAAATATCTAACAGCTCTACTCATAAGTTTTGCATGAGCATATGATTTCATACACTGTTCGTGCCAACTGATGAAAAAATACTCAACAATGTACCATATAAACACATTTACCTGGGGATTTTTTTACCAGAATACACCCCCAAAAATGATGGTACACATATAACACTGGTTCCAGTCCCTCCCTTATCCCTCTCCCCTTTTTGAAAATCATCTGTGAACACAAGTCCATTCCTTCTCTGCCTCCGAGGCCCTTGAACAGGGTAGAGGGGTGAGTGTACTGATTGCTTGTTTGTAACTCAAAGCTACTAGGTACTAGAGAGTGCTCTCTAACACTCTGTGGTCAATAGGTCCTGTTTGCTTCCTATGCTTATGATTTTCAGAAGCCACATCAAAAAGTTTTGAATTCATTATGTAATCATTTGCATATAGTTAAATATTGTTCCTAGAGAGACAAGATGTAAAATGTAACAGGCTTTAAGGGAAATAAACAAAACGTAATCAAAGACAAGGATGAAATAGAAACTCATGCTGTAGGATAAAGGTATCATGTTCCCGAATGTTGCAGAAGGAATTTAAGGAAGAGCATGGTTGCAATTCTCAGCACTATAACCTTGAGTTAGTCTGTGTCACAACAAAAGAATAGGAGACCTTTAGGAGAAAATCTGCCATATACCCAATCGTTTAACATCACCTATCCTTATGTGTCAGATAATGAGAATTTGGTTTTGTAGAAAGGCATCAATGAAAATGGCTGCAATGTGATGCAATGGTTGCCAGACAACAATAATGTATTTCATGACTCATCAGCTGTTGTTCCTGAAGTTGATGAAAGGCCTTGTAAATATTTTCACAGAAAATTCCATTTGTCACCACACACAACTATTTTTATGTCATAAAAAGTTATCATTTCCATCAATTTTCAAGCATTTCAAATTTTTTCACACTTCTAAATGCTTAAATATGAGGTTCTCATATTACAATGGTGCATTTCTATACAGATTATATGGTTACCACAGCAAAAATATGTAGACACCTTATCATGGATAGGTAAAACAAGAGACCTAATACAGGGCGCGGCAACAAAACTTCCTTTTTTTAAAGCGTTTTGCATTTGAAAAAGGAAGTTATGTTGCCGCACCCTGTACATAAGTTCATATAGAAATAAAAGTAAAAGTATGATGGAAGAATATGTCTACCTTTGAGTTTAAAACATTCATGGTACTGAAGAGCAAATGCCTCCTGCTCTTGTTCCATTCTCCTCAGGTCCTCCCCTGTATCCTGGGTTCGGCGACGAAGGTACTCAACCTGCTGAGCTATTTCTGCCCCTGAATCTGCCTGCGTTGGAGCCATCCCCATTCCATGGTTATTGGCCATGCCTTGAGCCATGGGGCCATTTCCCCCAGGTGGGCCTCCAACCTGGGGTGGAACAT
The DNA here is from genome assembly GCF_022747635.1 of Hetaerina americana. Taxonomy (NCBI): domain Eukaryota; kingdom Metazoa; phylum Arthropoda; class Insecta; order Odonata; family Calopterygidae; genus Hetaerina; species Hetaerina americana. Next base: position 26,237,710 of record NW_027287316.1, read on the forward strand.
TTCGGTTCACAGAGGCCTGAAGGAATTTGAAAAAAGTATATGGATTGGTATTCAGTCTACAATTGCACAGTAACCAAAATGACAAACCTACAACCCTGGGGTTTAGTGTGCCATTGAGATTTGTCATCAATGTAGCTTCTGCTAATTATCCAATGAATATTTATTTTGATTACCCCTGCCACTAAAATGTAGGATAATACGGTTCACAAAATCAAGACACAGTCATCAGTATAAAATTAAATATTATCAACTTTGCAAGATACCCAAAAATGGCAATTTTTTCTCAATTGAGGAAAACGCTGCAAAAGATGTGTTTCAACGCTGCCATCATATTACAAGGGATTACAGTAGGAACTGAGATGTCTTGAAAGTAAGTTCCTTCATATATCAATGCCCAATTCTATAATTTCTTTTACATGAATTTTCATTCATTTCATTCTCCCTTATCACCAAATTTTATTTCTTAACATTCCTGACATATTGAGATCCTTCTGCTTCTAAAAAGTATAAGCCAAACTGTTTCATCACAGATATTTTTCAAATATAAAGCCTTTTTGAGTATACAACTAATCTTCTTTGACTTTTTATTTTTTTTGTGAATAATGACTTTAAATGTTTGCACTGCTTTCATTAAGTGATTACATGTTTCACCTATATTAATAATTTCATCAAATTGAATCATCCTAAAATCCACATAGGGCCCAGATAAATTAAGCTAAATGTAATTTTGGCATTTCAAATTAATAGTATACTAGTTCATATTTTCTCAACAAGGCAATGCTAGCACCATGATTGATGCCATTTTGACCTGTGTCGCTTGAATGGATGGCCTATTATCTCATTGGTAAGTAGTAAGGAGTTCAATTAACACATTTTTACTTTCATATCAGACTTAATAAGTTTGTATTGTACAGTAGAATTCACTCTTATACCCTATTATCGCGATATTTTACATGCTATGCTTCTTTATGGCAGTGCCATGACTAAAAATATGCTGAATTTCTTATTAAGCCATTAAATATACAAACTCTGATATTATCATCATCCATAAGAGGTAATTTAATAATCTTTAATTCGCCGTTGGCCAAAATTAAATTCAATATACTTAACTTTTACTACACTGGAAAATATACAAATGTAACAAGTACAAATTATTAGCACTTTCAAGCGAATTCAACATCTACTGAGTATTAATACAACACCTTGCACTAACTTCGTTCCACTTCCTCAAGTGTGAAAATTTCTCAAAAAAAAAAAACCAAATACTACTCCAACATTCTACTTGACATAAAATGTATTACAAATGGTACATAAATAATTCCCAAGTCAACCGTTTGAAGTTACAGTACTGTCCTGAGAAGGATAAGATATTTTGTATAAATTATATAACTTACTTGTTGTACAAGCTTCATTTCAGTATTTAAACAATGACGAACAAGACGGAAGAGACTCATTGGGTCATGACCATATTTAACCTGTAAAAACAAGGGTTCCATATATAAAATACAGTAAATTGCATTTTCTTCCTGAGATATATTTGAACTTGCATTCTGTTTTGAGGGGTTTAGAAAAAATGAGCAAAAAATGGCTATGTGACATCAATTTCATGTACATGTATAGATGGATCAATTTCAATAATAATAATGGAGGACAAATTATGGTGACCTTCTTGCTATTAACAACTTGACACAGTGATGTTTGGACACCATGAGACCTAGTTGTACTCAAATGAGGAAAACCAAAGATTAGCATACACTGAAAAATATAATTTAAAGGAAGTTTGGCCATGTTTTCATTCAAAACGAAAAAACATTTGGTAGAGAAAAAAAAACTGATTTTGTATGGTATCGTGAACAAAATATGAAAAATTCATCTGTAATGCTTACTGCATATCAGTTTCAACAGCCAAAGCTAATAAAAACTAACCTTAATAAAGTAAATCTGAAGATGTAAGGACTAATTATTAATTAATGTACGCAAAAAAAAACAAACTGAAAATATAAGAATCGACAATAGAAAAAATTATTTCGGCATACCCTAATCATATTAGCGGCTTCCATTAATTTGAGTTTGGTCAAGAAAAGAACTTCATTGGTCATTGAATTAGCCTTAGCCTCAATTTCTTGCACCAGTGACCCAACCATGCCACTGACCCATGCTTCATGCTGTGGATTTTCTGGATCAACTTCCGTCCTAAAAGAAAGAGACATTCTTTACCACAAAAAAAAGCACAAATTGTAGAAATGTGATTTTCTGCTGAATAATATCCAATATCTCATGAGTGCTTACAGATAAACACCTTTTTCCAGCACCCATAATGGCAAAAATGAAGCATTATCTGATGTTATTACATTTGCAAGCACAGACATGATCAAAAATGCACTGAGTTCTTATGCAATGCTACGTAACTCTATATTTAAATAAAGAGGAATGAAGAAGCCGAAAAGGAAGACAAGATCAAGTTTTTCATATCTTAATTTGCATTCAAATTTTGAAAACTTTACCACAACAAGTATGAAAAAAATCAAGCATTCATTTTAAGGAAAGTCACTGATTTCTCATACAATTAATTACAGCATCATTTTGCAGGCTGTGAAAAATTTGCGCTTCTATTCCTTCATTGACAAAAGCAACCACTTTCAAGTTTTGCTTTATACCTACCAAGCACTTTTTCACAAACATCATTTTGATTTATTTTAAACTTGTTATCTGAAAAACTAATGTTTTCTAATTTTTTTCCTTGAACATATACTTAAGTGGAGGATTTTAGTCAACATTTTGGGCTGAAGAGCAAACATCAGCTTATATTTTATCCACAGAATTTAATCACTATATAAGAGGATACCATGAAAAGCAGCATACCACATCTTTTCCTCGATCCATCCTGCCAAAAAGTGTCTGACTTCGATTGGAAAATGTTCTCCATATATTGCACGGACTTGCTGCAATGCTTCCTCCGGAAGCCGCTGAGCCTTCGCCCACAGAGACATCGTAGCGATTTAATCTAGATTCCTTTAAAAATAAAGAAAAATGGTTTGTGATGAAATGAATTCTTTTTTCACACTTTAAGATTGATTTTGAGGCTCACTTATGAATGCAGGAATTTCATTTAGTATATGCCATTTTTAGCTTTATTTAAAGTCTTATTTCTACTTCTACGCTATATTTCTATTACTTCAGCACCCAGCATTCCTTGGAATTACATCAACTGCTTGAGATAACATTTCTCAGACTTTTCCCCACTACTGTTGTACACGTATATTCATCATGAAAACAATTTTCAATATAAATACATGAGAAACACACTTTGAACACAAGGTTGCACCAGATTCCTTATATTCATAAGTGCCTTAGTGCTGGATTTTCAATTCCCTCACTCCTTTATGGGTTGATGAACAGAATTAATTACATCCATAACATCATGACCATTATAATGGTGATTAGAACTGCATAATATGCACATTGAGGTACTAACAGTTATTATTAAATGTAATAATTAAAATATAGAAAAACAATTCACCATGAGAATGAAGATTTAGCCTTCACTGTAGGAAATTCCATTAATTTTGGCCACATTCCTTTAACTTTGCACTTTGTGATATCATGCTTGAAAATCTTGGCCTCTTCAGCAAACAACATTTACCAGTCCTTGATCATAATAACTTATAAATAATCACATTAAACCACATTTTATTGGTGCATTTAATCCCCACACATAATACCTCTACTCAGGTTTTAACCTCAACCATAAATCAGGAATATGAGTAGTTCCATGCTGCAATCACTCAAAAGAATATGTATTTTGCTATTTACAACACACACTAGTTCAATGATGCTCAATCCGCATTGACAAAGTTAGACTTTTTTACTCCGGAGGAACATCCAACAATAACCTCCACCAATGGCACCAAGACAAGTAGCACAAGATTTTATGAAAATTAGAATTTATATAGGAAGATAAGAGAGTGAATGGCTTTTGGATAATCTTCAGGAAATTACAAAACATCTCATAAATTCCAGCATCCATAGTTTTTATGCTAACTATGAGAATTAAAAGTGGGCATTTTATGTAAATATCCCAGCACTTTGTAAAGAATGAGGTACCATTGTTTTGACTAACACTCATTTTAAATGCTTCCTTAAGCTCCTATAATGTCATAATGTATTATCATTTCACCACAAACAATGTTTTAGATGTTATTTTTAATGGTAAAAATTACTCTTTAGCTCAATTTTGTGCCTTATATAAATGTCCACAGTTGTAGCAATGCAATATGAAGTATAGCGATTTGTATTATTTTTCTTGCAATTATTAGATGCTGCCACGATTTTTAATTGCATACCTATCACTTAAATTACTCGACCCATATCACTGGATGCATAAAATTGTTGGTACATACAATCTAAAGAGATGTGTACTATTAAATTGATGATATTTATGCTCTAACTTTTGAATTACAGTAGCATGAAGATTGAGAATTTTGCCCTCTATCATGGATAGCAAAGCACAACATGAAATGTTTAAGGTTAATTAAATGACAGGTGACTAAAAAGTGCTTTAGAAAGAGCACAGCCCTCACGATGCCATGGTTTGTGCTACGAGTAACTTAAGATAACCCACTCCCTGCTCAGGATATTATGCAATGTGGTATCACATTGGCTAAAGAAGAGATATGTCAAAAAGAAGCATTGTATTCATTATTTCACCTAAGCAGAAAAACAATAAGACTTGCTTTTGAAGTGGAAATAAGCTGCTGGAAAAACATCAGGGTAGCTACAGGAAGTCCTGGGCAATTGCCTATACTCCCTGGGCATGAGCCCATCTGACTAAGACTTGCTCCAAAAATATAATTAACCTCACCAAAATCAGCACTTTAATAGTCTGGTTGAAGTGTTCCTTGCCTACAACAGTCCAATACAATAGCAATTATAAAAGATGAGCTGACTGTACACCTAATCTAGACTCCCACAGGTATGGATTATCACAATTAGGGTATAGTTAACTAAACACAAGATCCTAGTACAGCATATAGTGTTTGTAAAAATGCACTTTATAGTATATTTTAGGTCACACATACATGCCCACCATACTTCAGCATAAAATTTCCAAAAATTACTTTTTCAAAATATGTACGTAATTTTTGGAGGCATGGCTTGTATTCTGAGGAAGTTGTTCATTTTGTATTAGATAATATTAAGGGTATGTGGAAACATACACCAAGGGATTATCTCTTAACTTAAGACATTCAAATAATTTCATTTATTCACTACTAACATCATGGAGCACCAAATTATTTACTTCTATAGTACCAACAAAAATCTCCAGATTCAGCAGATATTATACCCATAGATAACTTAATATTTTTATGGACTATCCATCACATTTCAGCACATTTTGGACAACCCTGATATAGAAATTCTTCAAAAATTCTAAAAACAAATATTAATATTCTTTGCTGCAGATCAATCCCTTTTCAGGGATTTGAAACTTCAACAGGCTAGCCAATCAATTTCAAGATTCTCTTTCTTGGCCTTTTCTAGATATTGCCCATAATCATACCATCCTTTATCCTGATTTTTCTCTCAAATTGCTTGTATATTAAGTATTTTTGTGGAAAATTATTCGCCTCTTCCCTTCAAATGCCACTGCTATGATTCAAGCTGAAACTTAGTTTTGGATTCTGCCAAGTCCTGTTTACACATGCCAAACAACTGACCTTATTACCAAAAGGAGCTTACTTCACAATAGCAATTATCATATTATAATACTGATTATTGACACTGCCAATGTAATAACCTCCTTTCTCCTTCACTCTCTTGTCCATAGCCTTAATCACTGACTTTGCTATCTGCAAAATTAAACTTATGATAACACAGTTCTCACGTTCCAGAGCTGTTTAGGGATGGAGATGATTATTGACCTCAAATATTATAACATGCTTTCTTATAAGCACTATTACACAAATCAAACATGTAACTTCCATGTTATCATAAGTCTTTAATAAACTGGACGTTTTTATTCCAATTATCTTGTAAACCAAAATAAAATATTATACATGGATGGTACTTCACATCAGCATTACAAATTTTCACACATTGCATAAATAATACGATGCAGTATAAGGTTAACTAACAACAATACTACAAAAAAGGGGAGACTGACCTTTATACAACATTCATTTGACATTTAATTTATAAAGACCTCATTTCTTAATAATTACTTTCATTGTATTGTCCCATTAATATTATAGCATATTAACACACAAAATACACATGCACACAAGATACAACACTTAAGAAGCCACAGTACACATTGTGTATTCTGGGAACAAACTTAACCAGCATGAATTAATGCTAATTGCAGCTTTCTATTGTATGCCTAGACATAACATTATTCTGATATTCTCTAAAAACCCAGCAGGATCTATTTCATACAGTAATTTTGACATGGATCACTGAAATCATCTAGTACATAACCATTCTTTCACTATGGCGTACTGTATATCATGGTTTTATCTTGCATTGTTTCACGAGGATTTAGAAAGAATACAGAAATTAAGAAATATTTTGTGGTAACCTTCTAGACACGCCCAAAAGCTTTCCTTAAGAGTAAAATTTGAAGCTTGAAGGAATGGCAGAATTAAAATGCTTGGTCTATATGAACTAAGACAATTTCTGAGACCAATATTAAAGAAGATCATTAATGAGCTGCAGCATGCATGACTTCAGGGTGTATTCTAAACCAACCACCTAATCTTAATACAAAAAAAAATGTAATGACATTCACAAATTTTACTAGTTTTTTTAGAGCTTAGTATTAACATATATAAAAAAATACAATACAGTCAACTATAAAAACCTTTATTTAGCCATTTTCTCTAGCAGAGGTCAGATATGAGGAAAGACTTGTGTGACCAGAATGAAAAGATTCGGTGACCACACAATGCCATATAATCCAATTTCAGATATACATATTTTCAAGTTTGGAATAAATAGTCGAGTAAACTGATGCACAGCATGCTCATATTATATGCACTTAAAATATGAACAAGGTTGTGGAGAGTGTGTGAGTAATAATCAGATTCAGGATACTTCGATTCTAGTTTTTCAGGGAGTGAGACTTATCGACAGAAGCTGTCCATTTTTCAACATGTGCCATTTTATTCATTTTCATATGGCCTGTGAGCAGACTACAATAAATAATGAATCATTGATTCAATATTCTTTCTTAATTACTATTATTCACGGTCAATTTTCCTTGCAACTTATGTCCTATTGAAGTCATGGCTGCATTCAAGATATGGAATACAACTAATAATTAGTCTTCTTAAAGAAATAAAAGAAACATATGCTAGTGCAATTGGAAAAAATTGCATTCCACAAAATACTGATGGTAAGCATACAAGTATCACCGAAACACATAATTACCTTAAACTTCCTTTATCCCTTCCCACTTCACCCCCTTTCCCCTTCCCTTCAATGGGTGGGAAGGGGGGAGAATATAAAGATAAATCCCTTTCCTGGAGAACGGCTGAAGACAGACGTCCAAGTACCCTCCCACCACACTCCGGCCAACGTTCAATGAGACATCTGTGTCTTCCCCTTCAGAGAACTAGACCTGGTGGGTGATACAAAGAATATTTAGTTTTTCTAACGGCTATTGTCACTGGATATCATGTTATGCTGATGTGTACACAGTTACTTTTGATGCCTACTGTAAGTGTTATTTTTCCTTCAATGCACCATTTTATCCGTCCATGCAAAATCTGTGACACCCAACTATTTTAAAGACCTTGAGTCACTCCAAAAACACATGCAAGTTTAAATGGCAAATAAAGATAGTGGCCAGATCTTCCTATGACAAAAAATCCTTATCTGCATTCAAAAATTTGGGTTAGAGACTACTTACATCAAGATGTAGTAACAAACAATATTTGTAATTGAGTTGAAAGGTGCTCTGTTCCAACCAAGCTTTATATCACTTACTCATTCACCCTTCTTTTAAAAAGTAGAATGGCTTGGAAAAATTATCCTGCATCAAATAAATTTTTCACTATGGTGGATTTAAAACCGAAATGACTGGGCTCTATGATACTACTACCACAATAGTTTCTCAACTCAGCTTTAATTAACACAGAATGAAAATCCAATGCCAGTCAAATTTCGGTATGAACAGATTACTCTTTTCTGCAGTATTTCTGGTGGTCAATGCCTACTACCAAAGAAATATGCAGCCAAGAGAGTCAGTGGCTTAAGCAAAAACTTTGTTGTCACGGCACCTCGGATGAAAAAAGCAATGCTGGCATTAGTCAGCAAACATTTTTAATGTTGCAGTAATACTATTTCAAGACTGCCTTGTCTTATTACCCTACCTATTATGATTATATATCTGCTACACTTATTAATTTAGTTGATTGATTTGGAATAAGTGACCTGATCCTCCGGTTTATCCTAATTTTCTACAATAAATTAACGGTATTGCCTAACACCTCTAAAAATCCTCAGATAATCTCATAATTGCATCAAAATAACGTTCTAAAAAGAAGAGAAACAATTGAGAACAGAATTTTTAAGGGAATTAAATGATAAAACTAGAACATTTAGTTGACACAAGGGAATCCAAGTTTCATGAATAATAGACCACATAGAATGAAAGCCCAACAACCTCCATGTCATTGTAAAACAGCCAATACCTTTAGGGTACTTGGATAGAGGTTTAATTGAAGGAACAGAGGTAAGAATATGGGTGTGGTGTTAAGGTGAGGGTAAACATTCTTCCCCACCAATCCAGAGACAGTGGGCGTGATTTCTACTTTAGTGAGCTTTCCTCCACTTATATGTTGGGTGTTTGTGATTGCCTCAGTCATTATTTATTGATTAAAAAAAACGTTAAGGCAGTCATGGGTGGAGTTATAATGACTAGCAAACAATTTTTTTAATGAAATATCACTAAATGACACCCGTCTTGATGAAATTATTAGCTTTACAGAAATATTTTCATGACAACACACAACAAGGAAATCTGAAATTGATGGCAAACTATTTTTCAACCACTGGGTGCTAGGCAAGGTGGGTCAATCTGCTACTGTACTAGATTTCATGAATATCAATATTTTTTTGAAGATCACACTAATGTACGTTTCTACCATCCAATTCGGAAAAAATATTCGTTCTTTGTTGCATATATACAACACTTAACTCTTTTCTCAAGAAAAGATGTTCATAGTTTCACTTATTTCCATTTTCTAACAAGGTGGATGTTCTAAAAAAAAATAATCGGGTAATTTCGACTCACAAGGTATTTCAAACCTTTCATTTATAAAATCTCTATCATTACCATTGACTAAACATCATTCGATGATCAAATTTTGCATACTCACATTAATGCACAATACTGAATATCACCGAGTAGGATTTACTTTTATGGGGTCAATCAGGGATTTGATGGGATCTCTGACAAGAAATATGATAACACACGTCTAAAAACTCATAGTTTAAATATCAGTCAGCATATATCTGAGCAAAAAGCACCCGGTTTACGACGTAGAACTGGAAGAACAACAAATTATTACGATAATAGACAACGAACCTTTTCTTGTGAAAAATTCTTACAAAAACTAAGCAATTGAAAAATACAATAGCATGATGATTGCCGGAATGATTTGAAATGGCATGCGAAAATTATCGCTTCGTAAAATCAATTAAAATTAACGTTCATAATAGACAATATTTTTCTTAAAATTGCCGAACGGGGCCTTGCGCACGGAAAACGATTTGTCACACATTGATCTTTCTTTTAAGAGGCAAAATTCACTAATATTTGTCAGTTTTTCATAGCATGAAATATTATAAGGTTCATTTACGATGCCTAAGAGGCAGGATATACGCATTTGTCAGCATGTAAACAACTACCTTTTCTTATTCGCCACTAACAAATTAAAATTATAGCATTAGATCTAAATAATTTATTTCTAAAAGGAAAATAAGTTGCTCAAAACCATTAATAACTCCTAATAACGAAGCTTCCCTAACGTGGTCTTGAAAAATTCTTCCGCGAAAATTATCTATTTACTTTTTACAATAACAATCAAGATATGGTAGAAGAATTTATACTCAGATAAGAAAGGAATTACTAAGAAGCTTCTTCAATAGTAAACATGGCTCAGCCAAACGAATGCATAGAAATAACAAAATTCTGACCTCGCATGCTGAAAACAAACATGGGAGGAATTCGCAACATGAGAGAGCATTGGGTCTGTCAAGGAGGGAGATGATACTCCTTAGGCTAAAACACAAATATGCGCAACACGTGGTTAATATCAAATAGAGCTTACCTTAATAGCAAAGCCTAACAATACTAACAGGAAATTGATGCAAGCCTTCACTTACTTATCCAGAACTTACAGGACGCCACAATGCTTGTATAAATGATTTCAGAGATCACAGACCTGTTCTTGGAATTCTGCCTTACAAGGAAATATGATGTCACGTGGGTCACGTGACAAGCGCAAGCGCAGATAAGCGCCTGATGTGCGTACGAAATATGAATGGTATATTGGTCGACTGTTTCCTTATTCATAATTCGAGTGGTGCTCACTTATTACGGCTTTAGGCGTTTTCCTTTTATTTTTTAATTCGATACCGTCGTCGTAATTCTAAAATGTAATCAAATAGATATCAGATCAAAGATTGTGGGTAACGTGGTAACCTTGATATCCGAAAGGTTACATGCTCGAATACCTCGTGCGTAGGTCTGCTTAGTTGTTGCTCTTCCATGAGGAAATGTATAATTTAAGGAAAATTTCTAGTCACAATTTTGAAATGAATGTCCATTCTTATCTGAGTCTATTACTAATGAACGAATAGAGGAAAGCTGCTGTGATGTTGAGGAATTTTTTGCACGGATGAGGAAACTAGTATAATGTACTAGAACAGGATAAAGTTTGAATTACACGATTTATATGATGGAAAAATTACCTGAATGACATCACAACAAATTTCTAACGACATAAATGCTATCAATACGATTTTTAATTTGAGAATTCACTAGCAAAAAGTAAATGAAGTATCAATGCCTGAATTGGTAGAACCTTCTTTGGCAGAAAAAATTGTATGTAATATTTTCATGAAAACCATTTATGTATTATTATAAACATTCCAAGGAATGTAATAGTCAATGCGGTAGAGTGCTGGACTAATGAATGGAGGGACCTGGTTTGACTCCCGGTGATGTCCCTGGGCACTCAAGCTATGTCATTTTTCAGGTTCTAAATTTTCCTTTTAAGTTTTAATTTGCCAGTCATCCACGGTGTTGCAACCATTGCTCAGTGCATTGGAAAGCCAATTTGACAGAATGAGATGAGAATAAGCGTAGACGAAACAAGGATTGTGCTATTTTTAAGAAACAGGAAGGCTAAGATAAATATTAAAATGGGCTTTCATAAATTAGAGCAGGTGGAACATGTATGTATCTCAGAAAAGTAAACAAAATAAAGATTACGTAGTTTTCGAGAAACAGGAAGGGTAAATTAAATGTTAAAATAGGACTTAATAAATTAGAGCAGGTGGAACAATTAATGTATCTCAGAAATGTTCCAGACCAAAAGAGTCAAAGTAGTATGGGCATAAGAAGAAGAATTGAATTAGGCAGAGAAGCTTTCATGAGGGTGGAATTGATGACAGATGAGGAAGGATTTTAAGAAGAGGCTCATCAAAATTTAAACATGAGTGTGATTTTATACAGGATGAAAATATGGTCGTTAATGTGTGATGATCAGCATAGATTGGAGGCTCTTGAGATATAGGTGTAGAGAAGGATGGAAAAAATGAAATGTGCAAAAAGGGAAACAAATGGAGAAGTGCATACCACAGTGCTAGGCATGGTGGAGGAGGGTAGGGGGATTGTAGGGTATCATAAAGAGGTGGGAAAGGTAGATTCAGAGCATTTTGATTGGCAATGGGATGTTGAACTCTATGATAGCGGGGGAGAGCATTAAGTAAATGAGGAAGGGGTAAAATAGGATAGGCTTGTTGAATGGAATGAAGGGATAAACAAAGCATCTAGAATTAAAGAGGGGCTTTATTATTATTGTGTTGGATGTCAGGTTGTGATTTGTTGGAAGAGGCATCATTGTACCATTGTATAAGCTATGACCATCAAAAACCAGCCTTAACAGTAGAATACCAATAATAATAACAAATCTTCCTAATAAATGAAAAAGAAACACTTTGTTCCAATCCACCAATTTATAATAAATGAAAAAGAAACACTTTGTTCCAATCCACCAATTTATTACAGGTACGACTAGTTTCGACGCTACGGCGTCATCCTCAGGTACAAAGTTTAAAGTCACAATCATAGTATATATACTCTCTTCTGGAAAGGGTGGGGGAGTTGTGGGAAGAGGGGGCGGGGAGGGGAGTACGGGGGTAGGTACGAAAGTATGTGGGAGAGGGTAGGAAACACCAGGAAAAGCGTTAGTGAGTGGGGGGGATTGGAAGGTGGGTTAAGAAAGGGGAAATTAGGGGAAAGGGGAGGGGATTAGTAAGCTAGGGATTTCATTGGTCAGTATAATTTGAGTCAATGGCTAATGGGGATAAAAGTACGGGTTAGGAGTCAATGGGAGTTGGGGGGAAGGGGTTATTGGTTCTGTTTTTCTGTTATTGCTAGGGAGGCTTCCAGGAGAACCAATAACCCCTTCCCCCCAACTCCCATTGACTCCTAACCCGTACTTTTATCCCCATTAGCCATTGACTCAAATTATACTGACCAATGAAATCCCTAGCTTACTAATCCCCTCCCCTTTCCCCTAATTTCCCCTTTCTTAACCCACCTTCCAATCCCCCCCACTCACTAACGCTTTTCCTGGTGTTTCCTACCCTCTCCCACATACTTTCGTACCTACCCCCGTACTCCCCTCCCCGCCCCCTCTTCCCACAACTCCCCCACCCTTTCCAGAAGAGAGTATATATACTATGATTGTGACTTTAAACTTTGTACCTGAGGATGACGCCGTAGCGTCGAAACTAGTCGTACCTGTAATAAATTGGTGGATTGGAACAAAGTGTTTCTTTTTCATTTATTATAAATTGGTGGATTGGAACAAAGTGTTTCTTTTTCATTTATTAAAATGAACTTCCACAAAGTTGAGGCTGAAACTATTGAACTAACAAATCTTCCTTTGAAACCACAGGCAGCATAGGGAAAGAAACTGGCCCCTCTGCTGTTGAACATAGTATTGGGTGAGCTCTAACCTCACCTATCAAACCAATTCAAGTTGATAACTGTGGTTTGTGGTTACCAATCAAATAAAAGTATACTGCATTAAATCTTAATATGAAGAAATACTGATCACAGTAACTTAAAGTTGGTTTGATTTGTGAAGGTAGAGCTCACCTTAATAAAATCAAAAAATATCAGGGAAGGGGAGCCAGTTCCTACCTGTCTGTCACCTGTGTTTTTCCAGGAAGATTGACGACCTGAAAAATCACACAGCATGGCTGACGCTTAGAATATTGAGACTCACCTTGATTTGAATCTCTCCAGTCATTGCATGAATCTTTTTCTATTATGACACCACAACTTGGGTAAGAAATAATAATCTTCTAGCAGACATAATATTTTTAACTTTCTTTAAGAGTAATTCAGATTATGCCAAGTCGTATTGTCTTTACTTTGGCACTCGATATATTCCTTAAGCAATACAACGTCATTGATTTTCATTCTGTAACCCTTAATATAGTTCATCATAAAGATGTTTCTAATAATAAAACAAAAGTTTCTAAACAGAAACTTTTTTTATTCCAAAGGAATTTTTAAAAATCCCTTGGTATTGAAAGAATTGCAAAGGAAGAATTGCACTTCTTTATGAAGAAATTTGTTATTAGTGGAATGTAGACGATATTTTATTAAAAACAGTTATTATCATGGTTTCATGTGCTTATCAATACTATAAATTGCACAACATTTGTATATTTTGGATAATTTGGGAATGTCCTTTGATTCTTATGCCCACCCTGATTCATCTTATGATCATTCAATTCGTTAGCTGAACATGATTGGATTTGCCGTCAGACATGGTGGTACAGACCAATACCATTACGACATTTCCAAATATCTGAGATGAAGGGAGAGATACTTCATCTATAACAATGCTGAAATATTTAAACTGATAAATCAGTCCCTTATTGTGACAAAACTGGTCAACCAGCCAAAATCTGTAAGATCCAATCTGACTAGTTACAAGTTTGACAGATCAAAATGGGTCTTTAGATATTTCAGAGATTTCGATACATGACAAAATATCTGTAGATATTTTGAATTTTTCGAAGTGGTATAAACAGCTGTAAGTAAAAAAATGTAGGGGCATAAGCCTTGTTTTCTCATGTTACAAGAGCATGAACCATATTAAAAGAACATGTAAGAATGAATGACACAGAATGACACATACATCTGTCAACCCAGTTTTAGATTTTTGGTTTAACCATATTTGTACTAGGATTTGGCAAACCACTGTTTTTAAGGAATGTGATTAAATCATCACATCCCACTCATCTAACATTTTATTAAGATGTTTTTCATGTTTGCTTGTTCATGGTACATCTATTAAAATTATTAGAATAAGGTACTAGAGAAGAGAATATTCTTTGACCCTTGTATGGGTCTCTATTTCCTCTTTATTTTTATGCAACCAATAGTTCTGGGGTTCCAAGGAATGTGTATACACCATGTATACATTTTGTTCACTTATTGCTAAGATAGTTTTTTTTCTAGTTGCCACTTGCAAATGACAACTGTACAACTGCTGAGTGCTAAAGTAAGTACTTGTGATCAGATGTCAACATGTAACTTTATCTGCCATCTACCCTGCCAATATCCTGAACTGACACATTTGACTTTGTAGGGACAACTCTGATAGGGAATCCACTTGTGTGTGGATAACTTTAAACTCTAGTTACTTTCCATTAACCTCATCTCAAATTCCAGGTACCAGTAGGTCATGTAACTTTTTCATGTCCCTCTCTTGATGGGTCAATCTGATATGACCTGCACTGCCCATCATGACTTTGGTCATTTGAAGCTTTTGTTAGATTTGTGTGAATAGATGAGGTGTGCAAAGATACCAGATTTTGCAGTTTTTGTGCCAGGTACAGAATTCCATGCTAAGGACTATAGCACTCTTTGGATGATGCAGAGGTAGTTCTCGGGCTGGACTGCGTGAGAGACATTTTTGGCTCAACGTTTCTCTCCCGTTGCAGGGAGCGTCTTCAGGAGCGAAGTAATTTTATGCTAGCTGATCCGCCGGTATTTATACCCGGTTCTCGGTCCTTTCACTTTTGGACCATTAACGGGCGTTGATGTTTATGTGTTGGGGAGGGGGGGGGGTTAGGGTGGGGGTGGTGGTTGCCTTTCTCTTTTTGACCGTTGGTGACTGTTTCCCCCCCACGCAAAAAGCGTTTCCAGGTATCTGGCAGGTGGAAGCCGTCGTCTCGGTTGAAATTCCGTGGCCGTTTCACTATTTCAATAGACTCACGAATTAGCCTAGGGAAGTAGAGATGTTGTTTCTTCACTAGGACTTTCGTGTTGTCGAAGTCTATTTTATGTCCTGGCTCCGACATGATCGATACGAGAACCGGGTATAAATACCGGCGGATCAGCTAGCATAAAATTACTTCGCTCCTGAAGACGCTCCCTGCAACGGGAGAGAAACGTTGAGCCAAAAATGTCTCTCACGCAGTCCAGCCCGAGAACTACCTCTGCATCTCTCAACAGCTGCGAAAGCCTACGATCTACAATCACTCTTTGGATGAGTTTTGGCACATTCTTACTCGCATTCTTGCAGTACCAGCTACTGGCAAAAAAAGCCTATTTATATCTTGAGTGTGTTTCAATGCAACAATTTCAGAGTGTAAAAGTCATTTGCCTTGACCGGGATTCGAACCCAGATCCCTCGATGTCTGGCCGAGTGCTTTAGCCAGTAAAGCTATCGAGGCTTCCTCTTAAGCTTTGAAATTTTCTTGGAATCCTGAGTGTACTTTCACTTTTCTAATCCTTGTCTTCTCAATTATAAATTCCCTTGAATTCATATGGTACCTGCGTACCCATAAAATATTTTTCCTTTGAATATTTTTGTTGGGTTGGATTTAATAAAATTAACATGGCAGTAACAATGATAAATGGTTTTGTTGTAAAGATGCTATGTAGTTTAGAGAGGATTCCACTTTGTTGCAAATCAATATAAAACCATGGGGTGTAAAACTTGAGACTATGATATAAATCATTTACAAGTAAAAGTTTAAAATGATTTCAAATAGACATTTTAGTGCTAAATTTGTATTAGCATCATATCCATTTTTTGGTAAGGGAAAATGTTGGTACATATTCCATTGACAATTTTCTCATAACTCAAGTACAAAGGATGTTCAATAACTAAGTTTTGATGGATTCAAAAATCAAAACTTTTAATATATAGTGATGAAAGCTAAATCAGTGGCATCATCTTTCCTGTAACCTAGATAATGCCCTTTGTATCACAGTCAGCTATTGAGTATGTTATGCATTCATGAAATCATACATCATGTAACAAAGTGGCAATGCAACAAGGCTGAGCAAGTGTGAATGATGTGCACCAAGCTGGCAAACCATTCACTACTGCAGCAGGTTATTCTAAAGTATTGAACTCATGTTAGGTATTTGAAAAGTGCAATAATTCAAATTTAAACTAACTTTCAATCAATCTCTCAGGTGCTCAGCACCAAATTCTATGGTATTCACCTTGACTGCCATATTATGAGGGCTTTCAAGAAAGTAATATATGGTGGGTAGGGCTACAGCCACCATCTCTGGTATCCCTGCACTCAGTATGCATCGGCATGTGGTAGTAAACAGACTTTGTTTCTTCTACTTTGCTCACTGCAAACTGTTAAAATGTGAACTGCAATAGAAAATCCTGTGAGTGGTCAGCAAGGGCTATCCAGAAAGTAATTGACATTTTAAAATAAAATATAAACCTAGGGGCAAGACAAAGTTTTATTACATGCATTTGAAAGGAATATTCTTAAACTAATTTTCTACATAGTTGCCATTCAAACTGGGGTATTTATCATAACAATACACAAGCTTTTCAATTCAGCCTCTGAAGAAATCTGCCACCTTACATGTCAACCACTTGTTTACACCAGCATGGCATTCTACATCATTGTCAAAGCACTGTGTTGCAAGCCATGTCTAGCAAGAGATCCATAAGCATTAATCAGCGATTTTCATGATTTTTTGTTGATTTTCATTGTCAGTTAATTTGTCACAAGGCGAGGCTGACCACTGCAGTCCTCGTTGTGAATATTGGTGCGGCCATTTTTAAAGTGAATGCACCACTGCCTGACTCTACCTGCACTCATTATTCCCTCTCCATAGACTTCACAAAGTTGCCAATGAAATTCAATTGGCTTGGGGTTTTTTGCTGGTAAAAACCTAATCACAGATGGCACTTCCCAACTTGTGAGATTCTCTATTTCAGCACACATTTTGACAGATCACTGTGAACAAAGTAGAAGAACTATCTCAATAGGTATACCAAATATATCCTGCTGTCTGAGGTTGTGGGATTATTGAATCATGAAGAATTTTTCTCTTAGCTATTATTTAGTATGCATTTTATTTCAAGGTTTTTCCTTATGTTCTTTTTTATTTCCAAAATTGACTAAAGGTCCATGATTAATTGTTGGTGCACATTACAATGCTACATGGCATTGATTGATCAGAAGGTATGTCCAGTCTCCAATTCATATATATAGCCTGGAGCATGGGTATTCAGTCGTACATAAATTATGGAATACAACTATTTGTTAGAATTGTTACCTTTGCAGGTTATATGGTCTTTTTAACATGGAAAAATTGACCAAAAAAAAGCATTCTGAAGATTTGAGAATATACAGTCATATTCCCACATGGCACATTGACAACATCAGTGACTAAATTATAAAGCATTAATAATAATGAAAAAAATTTCAAATACACCTCCTAAATCTGGGTATTAATTCCTCACCCCTACATTCGCTCCAGTTGATTAGTTTATAAATTGTGTTAAATATGATTGAAATTGGATAATGGATAAACGTGGCGCATCACACTTGAAATGTATATACGAGGGTCATCCGGAAAGTAGTACCCGTTCGTGAAATAAAGACACAAAAGTAAATATTAACAAACATAAAAAATTTTATTTGAAAGAGGATACTTTAAACTACTTCTCAACATAATCTCCAAGCAAATTAAGGCATTTGTCATAACGTGTGACAAGTTTCTGTATTCCTGCTGCATAGTCCTTCGCCGCCAGCTCATTGAGATACGCGAGGGACCCATCTTGCACAAATTTTTGCATAATGCAGATGGTGTTTAACAATTTCATGAACAATTGTTCGAGAAACATTGGGAAAATGCTCACAGATGTCATCAATTGTGACGCGCCGATCGTTCCTCACGAATTCGTCAACTGAGCTCACCAGTTGGTCTGTAATGACAGACGGTCTCTCCGAACGCTCATCGTCGTGTGTGTTCCCCCTCCCCATGTTGAAGTTGCGACACCACCGCCGAACAGACGACTCGTCCATTACATTGTCTCCATACACCTCCTTTAATTGGCGATGAATATCACATGGGCGAACGTTTCTTGCATTGAGGAATTTAATCACTGCCCTCACTTCACAACTGGCGGCGTTCTCAATTTTTTTAAACATTGTAAACAATCACAGAAACAACACAGGCAATGCTAGCGTCACGCAACTTGGCTCAGAGAAGGCAGACAAGCCACTGAAGCTATCTGATCTCGTCCAGCGGCTACTCGCGTCGTCAGCACTTCATGCGGCACGAACGGGTACTACTTTCCGGATGACCCTCGTATGTTAACATTTTTGTCGTTTTCCGGTATTTCCGGAAGAAGGTGAAGTAATTTCAGAGATAAATTACAATGATTTTTTTATTAGTCCCAACACTATTAGACAAGTTCCCATGGTGTGTCACGATTGTTTACATCATGCGCCCAGTGTTTACCAAGAAACGTACGGCCCGGGAGGTCAGCGCATGATGTATCACGATTGTTTATAGCATGTGCCCAGTGTTTACCAAGAAACGTACGGCCCGGTAGGTCAGCGCATGATGTGTCACGATTGTTTATATCATGCGCCCAGTATTTACCAAGAAACGTACGGTCCGGGAGGTCAGTGCGTTTCGTGGGAATGGCGGCGTTCTACGGCGCAACTACTCTAATTTTTCTGCTTCTATGCCCCGTATCTCGCTAAATACCAACTCGAACGCCTAAGCCGCTATCAAAAATAAAAGAAGTGAAAGGGAAATAGAAAACTCGTCGGTTTGATTTAATTGAGAAGAGGTTTGATATTATTCCGACGATCGCCCGTTTGAATCCCACAATGAGTACAGTAGTTAACAAATTTATTTAGCTTAAATTTATCGACTTAATTGGGCGAGATTGAGACTATTCTCTCTTCTTCCACCTAACCCTTAGACACGACATTTAAGACAATTGTGTACACCCAAGCCCTAGACTGATAAAAATACACCTAGGCGGGAATCAAACTCGCGACCTCTGGGTTGGCAGGACGTTACCCCGGGGTCGGCGGTATATGGAAGAGCAATGCGAATTTTCCGGAACAAGGCTTAAATTTTTGGGCAAGAGTGGCAATGCTGTACTTTCCGCCCAATTTTATATTGTACCATTTAAGCGGATCCATGAACTCTTAAGACCCGGGGGCTACTTGCTTCCTTTGCACCCACAGATTCCTTCCCCTTCTAAGCCTATGGATTTCATTTCTTAAGCATTCTTTAGGGCGAATCAACCTCTGCCGTACAATTTTGACTCGAACGACGGTGATGATATTGAATCCCTTAAAAATCACTCTCCATTCCATCAAGATTAAAAACTACTATTGAGGAATAAATGGAGAAATTGTTTTTCAGCCGGTGCAGGGCTCCTAGAGCTTTGACAAAAGTGTTACCATTAGGTCATCCCTATTAGGTCAGCCCTAAATGCAAACACCTTTGAAAATTCATAGAAAACCTTCAGAAAACTCACTGAAACTCCACGTAGAGTATTTGCACGGGTCGAATGTTGATCAATCATCACCATAACTCTCACAGTCGCTATCTAGGAAATGCGGACATGCTTTGAGAAATGACACTAAATGCTTCTAGTTGCAAACAGAACATCTTAATACAAAGAGAAGAGAACATCTTAATATCAAAGAGAAGTTTCATTCCGAATGTTAAATATAGTCGACGATATCCCCAGCTAAAACTCAACTTATTGCTCTCCAAAATCACTTACCTTTTCGCTCTAATCCGTATAGCAGGCTATTTCCAGCGCATTTCCATTGCAGTATTATCAACCCAGGCGCGAGATCATTCAGTAAATGAATACTTCCTCAGTGGACGCTTAGTCAGCGCTTTGGGCGTCTCACAGGTATAGGGAGACTATAGGGGGAGGGAAGTTTTAACAGATGTTGTGCTCAGGGCTTTCGTGAGGGGATAAGCAGGGGATAGCAATCATGAGAAATAGTTAACTGAATTTATTTTCTACGCCATTCATAAAGTCCAGGAGGACTGCCGTGGACAATTAACATCCATCGGTTACCACTAAAAAGTCCACTGTTTTCAATTTACGCATCTCTTGAGTTTTAGCTCGAGGGTCAGATCAAGTATACGGAGAAGTGGGACAGTAATGGACACCACTGAACTCATAACCTTCCGAACGATAAGTTTCGTCACAAACTCACTGACAAAGCGTGTGGTTTCATGAAGGGATATAAGGTATATGACGAGTGGATATTTCCAACGCTCATGCTCAGGGATCCACAGGCAACAAATAAATTCCTCCGCCAGGCCCAAGGTTCGGTCTCATCGGCCAATTCCTCCATCGCGCGGTTTCCCCTGACAGCGATGCATTAGGCCGTAACGTCAAAATCATATGAGTCCATGGAAAATACCTTTGTGTTCATCAAGACAGCGTCATAAGAGTGAGGTAAATGTACCTTTTGGAATTAGTATGCAATTTTATTTCGGTTTTCATGCTCTTAGCGAAATTCGTCAGAGCATTGAAAAACTGATGATTCTACGAAAAATAGATGAGTGTCATCAGGTTTCATAATTACGAGTATGTAACGTCTGGTTGATTGATTGTTGATGTGGAGGAGCATTCGTCAGGAGCCTGAGCCATTAGACCTCTTAGTCTATCGTGCCAATTCTTGTTCAACCGTTTGCCACGTGAAGACGGGACGAGAGCACAATACCTGTAGGTAGAGGTACGGAGGTCGTCCATTCAACCTTCGTCCGGCCTTATCATTGCACGGCGATCCAACGGGACTCGGCGTGTCTAGATAGCTAGACCCTTCAGTTATCAATATATAGGAAAATAATGGTTGGTAAAAACATGGAAAACAAAATAACTGGCATTATCACAGTTTCTGACATATTTTTCATGGTTAGATTTCTTTACTTTTCGTAACCTTCAATGTGTATGCCGTTACTTTCCTCCCAATAAGTATTCGTTTTTTAACACCTCCGGTTACCTTCCGGATTCCCTTTTTGGCTTTTTACACCTAATGTATTATTCATTCAAGTCGAGCAGTGGACTGTTTTTCGGCTCTAATAACGTCACTAATCGGCCAATACTTCATGTCTACTATTATTTTTTAAGCAGTACTCCACATCTTCTTCTTCCTCTATACAACATCAGGCTTTGAAGATTCTTATTCCATTTTTTTGTTATCATTGTTCATTAAACTGATCCTAGAATGACACAAATGTTTTCACGTGTTGCATCCTTATCTGTATCCAACGGCTACTAGCTCTATCTGCACATGAGTACATTGGTGGTTCTGCTTTGACATTCAAATAAGCCCTCCCAGTTCTAGAGATTCTCTTTCGTTTTGAATTGATTCATTTTCATCCCATACCTCTCACACTAATGGTGGGCTTGCTTCATTAATTATAAAATTTCACACTGCATCAGAGATGTAAAATATCATACACTATTCACAGTCCTCCTGCACCCGAGCTAAACATCTGCGATCTCGTATTTTTGAAAGATGAAAACAATTTATGCTAGCAGGTAAACAACGGGAGCTCGAGATATGTTATATTCTGATGTTTAATTTAGCCTTCCTGTTTTTTGCAATTATCATTTGTTTCATATAGGCTGAAAATGTTATCAGACGCATAGTCAGAGACAGAGTGAAGACAGCACACCACATGACTCACCACAACATTGCCTCTGTTTTTTTATTGTTTCTACGATATAAGTAGAATGATTCTTATCCTGCAGGCCCTGCAATTTGCATTCATGAATGTGTGCACATGAAGTCTATATACGCGATTTCCCTCGGAAAATTTTATTTGATGCGGCGTGCAAGTTACATTTTTCCCGAAGTGTCAGGCCGATTTATTGTTGCTCTTTGAGGTACCTTTTAAAATATATAAATTGAAAAATAATACATTATTACAATTTTCAATGAAAATTGGTATAACAAAACAAAGAAACCAAAAGCAGAAAGTTCAGTCGGCTTGTTGTGGTTCGTTTTGAATATACGAGGTGTGTCCGATAGCTATCCGACCTGCGTTCATATTTCCGCATTGGTGCTAATCTTCGTCATCCGGGTCGTGGCATCCTTTTAAGTAGTCCCCATTTGATTGAACCACATGCTCCCAGCAGTGCTTCCACATCTTAAAAGCAGTCCTCGAACGCAGATTTAGGAATGGCCTTCAGTTCGCGAGTCGCATTACTATATGTCGTCGAACCGCTTTCCTTTGAGCGCCATTTTCAATTTTGGGAGCATCCAATAGTCGCGGGGAGGTATGTTGGGACACTACGGAGGCTGACGAAGCTGTACAAACTTGTGTTTTGCCAAAAAGTGCTGCACAAGGTTCGATGAATGCGCTAGCTGGTTATCGTGGTGAAGAAGCCAGCCACCGCTTGACCAGAGACGCGGTCGTTTTCTTCTCACGGCATCACGCAATCTTTTGAAAACTTCAACTTAATATTCTTTGTTGGTCATCTTGGAGCAAATTCATAGTGCTTAACACCCTCAGAATGAAAAAAAAATTTAAAAATAGGTCGGATACTTTTCGGACACACATCCTACCCTCTCAGATATTTTATCCACGTAAACATTTTGTACCAAAAGTTGATTAGCACAAATTACTCAATATCACGAGGTTAATTTGAAAAACTCTCGGAATGGAATAGAAATAAATGACTTACCTCAAACTTTTTTTCAATGTAGTCTCCCTGTACACTAATGCACTTGGTCCAGCGATGTTCTAATGTCTTGATCCCATCTCGAAAATTAGATTCCTCCAGGCCTGCGAAATACCTGTCTTCTTCGGCTGTTAGATCTCTTTTGGAAGATAATCTTCGCCCACCGAGGAAAATTTTGAGCTTGAGGAAGAGATCGAAACCTGATGGTGCCAAATCAGCCAAATGTGGGTGTAGCAAAAATTCGTATCTTAGTTCACGTATTTTTGCCATTTCATTGAAGAATTTACCCAAGATACAAAAATCAAAGACATCACCTATATCCTTCGATTTGTGCACACATTAGGTCTAAATTCTTGAAACACAGATGTGTCAGTGATTTTCTAATGATCTATAGATTTTATTTTACTCCTATTGCATTGCAGCAAAACGTCATTGTTAACTGGTCTTTTGCTACCTTCCCAGGTTTACAATACTCACTTTACAACACGAGTGATTTGTTTGATAAAATAAACACAGTAAACAACCCCGAGGGTGGCTTGGTAGGTGATAGTAAAGTTCACCCAATGCTAAGCCCGACGGCATGTGAAATTCACACATTAGGGAAGGGCGGCCAGTCAGTTCCTTTCCCTTGCCGGTTATGGTTTCCCAGGAAGATCTGGCACCCGAAAAATCACAAAGCTTGGGTTGAGCCGAGGGTGCTCGCAGTGGCTTGCCCAGAAATCAAACCCAGGTCCTACAGTCAGTAGTCTAATGCTCTACCCCTGGACTACCACAACCCACTGATTTATTTTATGTGGAACAAAAAAAAAGACCAATCTCATCAACATTGAAAATGTCCAGAGGTTGTTATAATTCCAATTGTCTGGTAATATTTACATCCATTCATCAACAGCTTTCTCATTTACTTCACCACCTTCGAATATGGCTTGGAATGCACTGTTAATGAGAACTGTGAAAATATTCTTGCCACTCATTGGTTGCAGCAAAGCTTTCCAAATCCAGCTCCTTCGCCAACTGACAAACTCTTTCTTGCACCATCGGTCCACCCATTGGTAACTTCTTTGCTCATATACATTTGAATCATCCATACATCATTCCCTCGCGAGCTGATGATTCTATCTCTTAAGCTTGATTCTGTGATGCTTGTTCTCCTTCCAATCTCACAGAATATCCTCTTGTTTTTTATGATGTTGCTTATTTGCATTTTACTGCAATTAAAATATTCAGCAAGTTTCTCAACAAAAATCCCTTCGCATTCTCCACAGTCACTATTCTTATCACCTCCAGATATAGCCTTTCCTTAAATCACAACATTCACCTTACCATTCCTAGAGCTACTTAACTCTCTTTATGGCGTGATGGAAGGAATAAAAATGTGAAACAAGGCGGCAATGGAAGTAATGCAGGGATAAAAATGTGCAAGAATTCCATGAAGCAATTTGATATGGCTGCTAGAGAAAGGGAAGCCTTTTTATGGCATTTCCATAAGAGATGGTCATTTTCACTATATCAGAAATTTCCCTTCCAGATTACGGACAGCTTCCAGAAGTATTTCATGCTGGCTGCCGGTTAAGGATGTTATGCATTCCTGCTGCACCAGTGGGGGGTTTCAATGTGTGTTGGGGCATGGTCAGCAGAGGGAAAAATGCAACTTTGAGACACCACTCATGCCATTCCCTCTCCCAATGTATTTGTCTCCCCTTAATTTCACCTCAGCCTTCTAATCCCTTTGCTCTTACAACCTTCTCTCATCCCTTCCACACAATACTGCTTTTAGCCTGATCTTCAGATGAGTATTTTGGCTGCTTCGAAGAGTCCAAAACCTGAAATAATGCCGAGCACAAGCCAGGGGAGGAGGCGGCCAGCGAAAGAGTGGAAGTTTACAAATCCAGGCCCTCTGGTCAGTAACCCAGCACTCTACTCACTAGACTAACACATCCCAAAAAAGCTACCAACAGAATGGAAATAAAGAACAACCAATATGTTCCTTTAAAACATGTATTTGATGACTATCTATGTACAATTTTTTGTTTGTTTACATTAAAAAATTTCTGTATAAAGTCTCAATTAGACACAGTTTTTTTCAACTGGCTTCTTAATTAAGGGACTAGTTGCTGTCTACAATATTTACACTATTTACATTAAAACATTCATCATACATTCTCCGACTACTTAATTGAGTTTAGTGAACAGTCATATACTCATGGCAAGTAACTGCTAACATTTTAGCTTCCAATTTCTTACCAAAAGTGAGCACAATGTAGAGAATATTTAATTATTGTCATGTGAATCAGATAACATATTTTCCACAAGGATGTGAGACCTCAGGCTCATAGTCTATGGATGAAATGTTGTCCAAACAAATTTCAAGACACTGCTCTTTGTTTCAGCTACAGCTATGTATCCTGTATGCAGTTAGTTTACAATCTCCTGATGCGTGTCTGACATAATCATTAACTTAATTAATCCTTATATGGAATGCTCTTCACTTAATTAATTACCCCAACAAGTGGACATGTTTCAATTAACAGCACCAAATGCACCAATGCATATTTAACCAGTTATTAACCCCATTAAGTTTATCTGAAAACTTCACACTCAATATTCACATTTTCCTGGTATGCAAAATAGTATAAAACTACAAAACCAGTCAGAATATCAATGGTTTGGCAATCAACTATTGTTTACACCCATTCAATACTAGGATTGAGAGTGAGTAAAATAAAGGCATTTTAAAGAGGAATAAATTATTTTTCCCCTTTCTTAATGAGAACAAATTACAACTAGCAGTATAAAGTAAACAATATTTAGACATATTTTTGAAAGCAAGCTGTAGCATTTTCACTAAACAGCTAGCATTTTGATTTATATAACACACAAAACCTGGTGGTTTTTTGCATTGAACGTTCAAAAACATTTCTCCAACAAGATCAACTAAAGATAACTAAATGCTTAAATGAAAAATCTTACTGTTTTGGTACTGAGTAATAATACTCAAAACGTGGTAAAATTTGTTTTTTTCCTATTTTCTATCTCAGTACTCAGAGATATTAATCTCAAAATTATTATTCCTGCAAAGATATTTAACAGCTGACATCATTCATTGAGCTTCAATTGGCAATATCAAGGCTTCTAGTCAACAAAAAAATTATGTAACAAATGCCTGTAGTGATTTTCTAGTTATTAAAAAGGGATTCAGTAGAAAACAATACAAAAGTTATTTCTTCAACATTTTTATGAAAACAAGTAGTATACTCAAAGAGAAATATCGTAAATATAAACTTACTTAGAAGGATGTTACTTTTTACCTAATGATTCAAACATAATTGGTCATGAATGAATTATCTTTTGAAATTATAGTACAATATGTTGAAATAATAATTTTTGGTGACAACCAGGATCTAATAGAATATTTCCAAAACATATCACAATATAAAATTATATGGTTCATTTTATGACCTTGGCTAGGTGTCTATAAACAAATTAATTATCCCCAACCACCATAACTTCAAAGAGTAAATTTTGAATTAAAATCAGAAACACTCCATTTATTAAAATAAAATATAGGTAGGTATTAGAAAAACTAGAGCATTAAGTTATGAATAAAATTATTAACTTTTAGAATGCTTAGCTTTTACCACACAAATAATATGATACCAGCAATACTTTTATACATGGTTCTGCTATGGTTGGTGAAGAAAAAATTTACTTTCAAACTTGAAAATATAAAAAACCTACATTCATATTTATGATGACATGAATGATGCCATGCCAATTAAAATGATTTTGACATAATATTAATAATACCTTGACATAGGACCCTTCCATAGTAAATACAAAAGAAAGTCAATTTCAAACTTAAAATAACAATAACCTTTTATAATGAAAATGAATGATGTCACATCATTAAAAATTAAATAGATTTTGTTAATAAAATGTCATAATTTCAGCATATTTTTAGAGTGTGTGGGCATCAATTTGTGATATTCTTATCAGCAAATATATACATATACTTAATTGGCACATTCCAGAACTGAGTGCAATAGATACCTTTATAGTCAGAGAGAGACATGATTACTCCACTGACTATACAGGAATATCATTGCTAAATACATGAAATGCATCAAAACTAAGCACTGACGTCCTCTGTTGGATCAACATTCATATGGATAATTATAAGCAGGGTGCAAGGCTAAACAAAGACACTGATACTCCTTGAACCACTTGTTAATTGAGTGAAACTTATGTACTGGAAAGCTGTAGCCAATAGATCAATCAAAAATATATACTCTGATTAAAAGAACTAATGGAAAGTGATCACATACTTTCCAATATAACATGAAATATTAAACCACAAAATTTTTAAAGAAAATTAAATGGTTTGTGTCGAACTATATACAATGATCAAGATGATGACCAGCTAACCCACCTTCCACCATTTGATGTCTTGCCTAAAAAAAATTCATTCAAGCCATAAGAAATGGCTGTAAAAAACATAAAACAACCTCTTAGAAGAAGCTTAGGGTGGAAGAGATACACTATAGATGTGATAAAAGAGTTTGGTTAACAATCCAAAAGTAATTCATCACGATAAGGCACTCTGAAAGAATTTCTTGGCCATGTCAAAGGTAGAGAAGCTGATACCCACAGCTACTGGACCCTTCACCCAGTTCATGCTCAGTCCTTTGAAGAGTCCATTCTTGATACCCTCCTTCCTGTAAGATGAATAAAGGAAATTAAAGATCAGTGAATTCAGTTGCACAGCATTTTAAATTCCATCTCTTTCCTACATAGACACTGCATTCATGATGAAAAATAAGACAATATACATAAAGAGCATTATTAATGTGAGACAAGGGTAATCCTGCATGCACAGATAATTCTATTATGTCAGGTGGTGGAAGCAGTAAATATAGTTGTCCTATGCACTTGAAGAGTAATTATCAATCATAAATAAATAATAAATAAATTGATTAAACTGGAACCAAGGATAGTTCAGAAAATCAATTTTTTTTTAATAATTAAACATACAGTTTAGACGCATAGAAATACAGTTTTTGCACTCCAAATGAGTGTAATTGCAACATTAATTTATTGAAAATTAAAAATTTAAGAAAGAACTTTTCCATAAAACATTATTTTTTCATTTAAAAAATCATACTGTCTCCTGTGGTATTATTGATGAGTTGTATTCCATTGGCTCATATTTTTGATACCTTGCATACTGACATGTGATCCTCTACTTAACTTTTTGAAAATATTCCAGTGTTTACCTTAATGTGAATAAAGAGAAGTGTAATATTTGCAAGTGTTTAGATGAACTATGATAGTTTGGTGTAATATCTATTCTGTACAGTTGTATTTATTAAGTCATGTCATTATAAATCACAGAATGCCATCATTACACACCATGAGAGATTAAAAATAACCAGATCATATCGGCCATTCCTGCCCAATTCACCATTTCTTTATTTTACCAAAAAAAGGCTCATGAATTCTAGAAATGAATTATTTCACACAACATGTAAATGTAATTAGGTATTTCAGATTTCTTTCAATACAGGCAATATTACTGTCAGCATGCTGTAAATTCTATTATCATTATTCAACTGAATGAAAAGTTTTTTATCATGATTATGCAAAGATACATGTTCACCACATACAACTAGGTTTTACATACTTTATAATACCCTGAATTACAAAAATGTAACAAAGGATGGCTTTATGGCAGAAAGTAATGAGTTCAATTCTATCATGAGAGACAAAGCAGTGAAAGGATTTGTGAGAGCAATAACACAAATACCAAAATGTACACTTATGAAAGTAATCCCATTTTATAATATTGAAACAATTTTATTTCAGTACCAAGTAAATATTTAATAATTCATTCACTCAAAGTATTCCACCCATTTATATCGGTTTTGGAAGGCCCCTATGACATTTACATTCTATACACCATGCAAAATTTTCATTTGCACTACATGATTTCCTTCTCCAGATCTTCATAACTTCTATCTACTGTGCATAAAACCTATTTTCTTCCTAATGCTTGTGGACAGTAATAACAATATGGATGGTAGCAATCAGGAAGAATTACCACATTTTTTCCCATAAGATGCACTCTTTTCACTCCAAAATGTGCTCTAAAATCAGCCTTGTCTTATGGGCTAGGGGTATAGGGATATAACTTCAGCCAATAAGTGCAAACCGATACACTGGAAAAATACTTACAATTAAGTATTTTTTCCCATGTCAAGCATTAAAATGCTAGCCTTGAATACAAATTTTGATAATACCACTGTTCTGAGTCAGTAGAAAGCAACAGAGTTTTAGTCATTCTTTGAAAGTACTTCCTAAAATTTTCCCAAATAAATTTTAAATGTATACAATGTAGTGCATTTAGTTTCATCCACATGCGTTGCTGACACAAAACTTAATACAAGTTGGGCTAATGGGGATGTCGCCCCTCTACTAATTCATATATACCTTGTATTTCTCCTGATAAACTTGGGAGTCAACAGGGATTCAACCTTAAGTAGTATAAGAATGTCGTAAAGTCACAGAAAATTAAGAAAAGACTGTCATACAGTATGCATTTAAAAATTCATAAATTACACTTCATAACACAGAAACAATGCAGTGGACAGGCATTTTGGCCCAGTGATGATGAATTTCTGGGATTCTGTGGTGAACTAACGTTTATATACATGTTCCTGCTAATGTTTTTATGTAACAGTTCCATTTTCTTCATTTTAAATGTTAATATCAAAATACTTTGATCTTTTCCGTTTTATCCAAGTATATTTCATAAATTCTAACTGGAAAAATCTCAGTGCATCTCATGGGCTGGGAAGCAGTGATTGTTTCTCCTCAAGTGAAAAATGAAATTATTACAAGAGCAATGACCTCACCAAGTCATTGACCCACTAAAAACAAAAAAAACAGAAACTGGATATGAATACCAATGGCTCTTTCTCACAATCATTTGAGTGATAAATATACAATGAGAATTTCATAATGAGAAGTACATAATGAGAATCTCACACACCTGTAGATCTTAATAAGAGCGCCTATGATAGTGTTATATCTCTCTCCAGTGATTACGGATGTCTGCATTCTCCTCCTGACAATATCCAGAGGATAGGATGTTGACTGGCCAAGGAGTCCAGCTACTGCTCCAAATATCAAACGCTCCAGTGCATTTGGATTTTTATCAGGTGAGCCTTTGTACTCTGAAAAGAATATGGAAAAGAGGAGGAATCATATTAATGATGAATGCTTACTGTTTTGAATAACAGTGAAATACTGTGCTAAGATAAAAAAACCTGGCATGAAGAGTTTAAATTTGATGAATACTTGAGAAAAGAGAAATAAAAACATTAAAAATATTATAAACTTTGACAGACCAATTAATGATACACTATAATCAGCCAGGTCTTGAATCAGGATATTTATTACTGAATCAATAAAAACTGACACAAGCAAAATTAAAGCCTTTGAAAAAATAAATAAGTATTACAAGGGCTGTGCAATAACTGTTTTATTCGCATAATTTATTGCAAAAAAATAGTTTATGGCTATATCTTTGGCTTAATGTGTAATGTATTTATGCTACAAGTTTTACTGATTGATTGCAGAATTACAAGTTGTAACATGTTCAGTTCACCTATGCCAGCTTCTGATAATAAAAAATGCTCTCCACCAAGGTGTTTATTCCCATTGGGAAACAGGAAATTTGAAATATTCAAATTGGTCTCGGCTATAGGGTAGATGACAACCACACTTCACATTGATTTTCGCAAGATATTCAGAAACAACATATGTTGTGCAGTTATGCATTATCATGGTGCAGGAGCCTTAATTGTTTTGAAATGTTACCTTGAGCAATTGATATAGACTTGTGAATTTTATTTGAGCATACTCCTATATCATATTCCATTTATAGTTATGTTTGATGGTGTAAAATACTGATATATCATTCTTTGAATATCAAAAATGGCACGATCATTACTTTCTTAGCAGAAGGCTTTTGGCCTATTTTGGTATCAGTGATTTCAAGGATTTTCACATTTAAATTTACTATTTGCTTTCAGCATCAAAATGATGAAACTAAGTTTCATCTGTAATCAACACCTTTCAAATAAACTGCTCATCTTCCTATAAAATCAACTTCAAATGTGAACAAAACAGCACACAAAGGCCTTGTTGCTCAGGTATGAGTGGTCTTGAAACCTAATTCAAATATCAAAATCTCATATCCAATACTTCTCTTACCAATATGTTCGTGATACGCAATTAAAATTTTCATGTATCTCAAATGCTCTTCTTAATGTAATTTGATAATATTTTCACATATTGGCAAAAGTACTGTGAATTTTTACTATCATGAGAGCAATGACTGGAGCTCCAGGGTCACCATTCTTTTGACATTTTTTTCTCTCTTTAAATATTTTAAACATCTACTAACTTTGCTATAGGGAAAAACAGACTGACTCGGTCATAAGTCAGCTAGCCTCCATCCTTTAACATTACATGGACCTCTGCTGACAATTTGTTTAGTTAAAAACAAAATTTGAATGCACAGGTAGTATTGCATGGTACCTCCATCACTGCTGTAAGCAAACAGAACATGCTTCACCTTTGTAATGGCTGCCTATGATGTAATATTGAAATCAAATTAGTGACACTTGAGGTGACTAATTCAAAACCTATAGATGTCTCAGACTACTCAAGAATGATTATCAGATGGAGAATTAGAATGGGCAGTGATGTGTAAGGGGTAAGAAAAGTACCATATTACACATTACATTAAGAATGTAACATTTAAAAAATATTTGCACAATAAATTAAGTCAATAACAATGCATGATCACTCTTTATTTAACATTACTCATCCGAGTATACATAGACTTGTCAGTTGATGTGCAATAAGTAAAAATATAAATTCATTGTGCCTCTCAATTATGCCAAATAAATCAGCATGTACTCATGCTCATAGTATTATCCTCATTTGGAGATCTAAATTACCGTATTTTCCCATCGATAATGCGCACGTTATCTATACAAAAATGTTCAGATGATAAAAAAAAATGACGATGCACGTTACGTAATGAAAATTCAAAAAAATCCAAACGTAGACATATTTTTACACACATACATCCGATATAGACGTATTTTTACACCCACTATATATAATTTTTACACGCATATATACAAGTATATACATGCGTGGTATCTATGCACGTTCAAGAGAACTATGAAGCCCTCGGTGCGTGGTATATATACAAATTCATGATAACTACAAAGTTCTGGGTGTGCGTTATACATAAGGTGTGCGTTATTGATGGGAAAATATGGTACAAGGCCTAGAAATTACCTAGGTCACTCTGTTATCTCATGATCATTAAGCAGGCTTATCATAGGTTCATATAAAAATAATTTCACCTTGAAATGTTCCATCTGAAGAAGTTATTTGTTAGCTATTTCATAGTTGTTATTAATTGTAACAGTTAATACAAGTCTTTGGTGGATCCAGGGACTAATCACTGCTACAATGCTAATCCCCTCCTAACATGAGACCAAATAAACTCACACCCAGCATTACAATAAACCGTTTTTCAACTCTGCATACTCTCTGCTGCCCTTCATTTCATAAGTATTCCAAATATTTTCCTTCCTCTACATTGTTTACCCAATATTCTTCATACTATCATGGTCTTCCACAGCTCAGTGCCTCCATATGCTCTGCATTTACATCATCTGCTTTCTTCTATTTTCTCCCAACCAACTTCTTCTCTCCTACCATCTCTTATCCCTCTTTCAACTGCTTTTTCTTTTACCCTTTTGGTTTTGTCCATTCACCCCAAAATTCATAATTCAAAACCCTCCAGTATACACTTATTCTCTTTCCTCACTTGCTTTTCTCTGTTGCACAATGACCAAGCCTCCAAGCCATACCAAACTATGCTTCACACAAAAGTGTCCCCTAAACTTTTCTTTACACCTTTACTCATAGTCCTCATCAAGTCCTCCTTACTGTAACAGCTTCTTTGATAAACAGAATTCTTATTTTGATGTCCTTTGCATTTAGCCAATTTTTGTCTAACGCACCTGGGCATTGTCTTGATGGAAGAAAATTTTTTTTCTTTGCCAAATGAGGGTATTTTCTCTTCATTTCTTTGATCAGCTAGTGCAATAACAATGCATAGTACTCTCATTTATCCTTTGTCCTTTTTGAGAGCAATCAATGTGGATGACTCCGCGTGCATCCCAAAAAAACCATGGCCATTACCTTGTCAGCTGATTTAACCATGAAGTAAGATCTGGTGCTGATTTAACCATTTTTGCCTTTTTTGGGGCTGGATTGCCTTTAAAAACCCATTGTTTTGACTGGTCCTTTGCCTCTGAAGTGTAGTAGGGTGTCCATATTTCACCCACAGTTATGCAACGATGCAGAATCTCTACAGAATTGTGACGGAAAAGCACCAAGCCAGCCCTCGAATTGATCACACAATTGTATTTAATCTTCACTGAGAGCAAACATTGCACCCATCTTACTGAGATTTTTTTCATATACAATTTATAGTGGGAAATTGAAAACACAGTACCTTGTGATAAACCTGTGGCCTTCACAACTCCGTGAAATTTTATTCATTGGTCACTCAAACCCAAATCATAGTTTTTATCAATCAATGCAGAGGAAGTCACTTCCACTGGATGTCCTAAACTATGCTTATCATTTATGGATGTATGGCCACATTTAAACTCATTTGCCCAGTTGTAAACGGTCGTAAACAAGGGAGATGTGTCATAAAATTCGTCCAACTCAGCTTTGATCTCTTACAGAGTTAAGCCTTTTAAAGAGGTGGTGTGAGGTGTTTAATGACCTCAGGACTCATCTTTTTTTTCATTTTTCTAAATAAACAAAAGCTTGTTGCTTCAATGGGCTGTGAAAATGAAACCACATCATGGACATAGGTGAAATTTGAACAGTAGTCTAGTGAGAGATGATGCTTACTAAAAGCAAACTTTTTCCAATGACACAAGCCCCATCTCTTGAATTTTCTAAGGAGTTATTGAACGACCCATATATTCTACTCAGAGTTGGTGGAGTTTGGTAATAATGCTACTGTAGCAGGTTTGCCCATGTACCTAAAAATAAATTTTAAGCATCACTTGTCATGCTTTCTTACCCATATAAGTCTTCTTCAAGGTGCCATAGGTGGCAAAACTGGTACCAGCATATGGAATGATACCAAGGATAGTGGGCATATATCCTCTATATAGTGTACGCGGTCCCTCTTCTCTCCATATCTTCACAAAAACCTGCAATTCAAGGAACGTGAGACAGTGCTATTATGAGCAAAGCATTGCAGATGTGAAGAAAAACTAAAATGATAACAAATGCTTCTAACAGAGAACTACCAATATTGTATCGTAATGAGCACATTCAGATGATGATTAGCTTTTCCGTATATAACGAGTAAGTAAGATTAAGAAGATGGATTGGAAAATATTAATTTTAACCTACTAAAAAAAGAATTGCATCCAATAAACATGATACCAAATAACCAGCACTAATGAAGCACCAGTGGGCAGAAAATGAGGTGAAAAATTGGTGATCTTCCTCACAGTTATCTCTCAGGATAAGTCATAAATTTTTAACGATCATTGAATTGAATATTCATAAAAATAGAAGCATTACACCATTTAAAATTGAGGAAATTCTTAAGGCACATCGTTTGACTATCAAATTCACACAGACAAAAGTATGAGCCTCAAGAGAAAACTTTGAGTGAACAATACAATGGTTCCTCTGTATTTTCCAATGCCTCTTTTCCTTTTACGGAAGCAAATCAATACATTAAAACATAGTTTGTGTAAATGAAATTGAAATTTAATAAGGCTGTGAGTGGTCAGGTAATATCTGAAATAATCATCGCATATAATAATTTTAATAAAGTGAAGTATTTGGCAAAATATCACTTAATCATTATTTTCCATAACAATTTCAGTTAACTCCTATATTATAGCCCTCCATTTTCAGTTGAGAAGATCATACTTGGGTAGTGAAAGGCAAAGATTCAAGTAAATATAAAGTGAAAATAATGAATTATTTCACTGAATATTTTCACAAAGCAAATAAATGATTTTGTTAATAGTAAATAAAAATATAATCCTTATCTTTCACATTGATTTTGATAAAATATGTAGAAAGATCCACATACAGTCAAGAATAAGGGGGTGAAAAATCTAATGAATTGACACTTTTGAAAAACAAACAACAAAAAGGAAGACAAAAATGGAGAGTTAGTTATAATATAAACCATCTTATACCATGCTTGTTGGTAAAAATGAAATGCAAGGTTTTGAACTGAATCCAACATAAAGATGAAAAAAGTATGAAAATATTTAATATATGTAAAATTACCTCACTGAGGCTTCCATACTTGTCCTTGTGCGTTACAGCCATTCTTGCTCGTGCCATATCTAAAGGATATGTCAAAGACTGAGAAACAACACCAGCAAGAGAACCAGCCAAAAACCTAACAAATGGCTTTGTCCTGCAGAAAACGCAACAATTAGAACATAAATAAGATAATAACATAATGTTAAAGTTGCAAGTACGGAAATGTAATTATTTGGAAACTAGCAACATAACAACATAAAATTAAGCTACAGCTCAAATTTAGCTTCACTCATCACAATAAGTACATACTATCCTTCTTTGTTATTTTTTCATTACAATGGTGATACATGTATTATGCATATACATTTGAAAATGTTTTATGGGGATTGTCAAAAAGTGAGAAAGCATTTCATATGAGCATTTAATTCAAATATGACTTCATTCAACTTATACCAGCTTTTATGGAATTAATTTTTACAAAAACTTTCTATGCAATGTTGAATTTACCCCAGAATGAGGTAATTTAGGTACTAAATGTGAATTTTGACTTTAAACATAGTTTTAAAAAAGAACGGAACTCACTCTTGTCCAGGTCTCTGGTCCACATCAAGAAGGTATTTGAACTGTTCATGGGCAGAAAATTGAATGGCGGCATAAGGGACAATCCTTGCCATCGTCGCTGAGTTTCCTCTCCAAAGAGAAAAGGCACCTTTCTCATGGTAGCTTTCTTTCAAAAACTGAAGGGCTTTCATGGTGCTGTATTCCCTATTGGAGATCTGATTCCACCATCCAGATTAGCTCAAACCTTTTAAACTGGAATTAGACTAATGATAGTTCAAGGCTTCCACTCTTAATAGTAATCAAAGCCATTGGAAATGTAGTTGGAGGATTCTGAGCGAAAGAAGTTCAGATTTGATTCAAGAAGGAATGGCTGCAATGCAAATTGCAAAAAAATAAGAGAAATCAAGGGTTGGTATTTCAAAAATTGGGTCATTTTATTGATAATTTGATTGATTCTCAGAAACTTCCACAAAATAACATCATATGCAACCAATTTTAGGGGAAGAAAGCCATGAACTAGCAATTACCCATGAAACACAACTATTGATAAATAAATTTAAAAATCAATACAATTACAATTGGCTACAATATATCTTAATAAAACATTCTCGTGGAATTGAATGATTTTGCTATAGCCATGTCAGGATCTTTAAAGGAAAAGACTCCTCATCGATGCCCAAATTAAAAGCAGAACATGTCGATTAAGTAGATATTGGAGCGATAACTGGCAGCTATCCACTGTTAGCAAAGTCTTAATGAAAGGTTCTAAGGGTCAACAGTTTCAACCCCTTACAAAAGTTAGGGCATTCCTTTTGAAATTTTCCCCACTCTCATGAGAGGTCAAAACAACACTGAAAAATTCATCCTTATTGGGGTATAAACCAAGGCCCTTTGCATAGAAAGACAAAATCTCAACCACTGTACCAGTCTGGTCTCCTAGCAAACAAATCTAAAATGGATATGATATTTTTATAATATGTGATGTATTCATTAGATAATGATTGTGGGCCATCCTTTTAGAGCAATTACCTGTCATCATAGACTAATGAATTACTTACACCTAAACTACACTCCTTTTGCCACAAACTCTTTCCTTTCTCTGTCTGTCATATTCCACACACCCCTTAACATTCATGCCATTCAAAATGATTACTCCTACTTTCCCTTTCCCTTACTTATGTAAATTTTCTCTTTTACTTCAGTCTCCAACTATTCACTACCTCTTGAGAACTTCTCTCTTCAACCACAATGCCAAAACATTTCAATTTGTCTTCCTATAGAATCTATTTCCATGCCCCACATTTTCATTACATTTTCCTCCATTTTTTTTTAAAGGTAATCTACCGGTTAAGGTAGGTTTTTGGATGGACACAACTACCAAACAAATATTTTATTACTCCTAACAAAACACAAAATCCATCATCCTACTCTATATCAGGCCCCTCTTCATCTCTGAGTACTTTCTTCCTCCCTTCATCCCGTCCAACATCCCTATCCTGTTCCTTCCCTTTCCTCTTTTGCCCAACATTCTACCCTCTATCACAATCTTCAACATCCAACTGCTGGTCAACACCCCCTTCATCCACTTTTCCTGCCTCCATAGGATTTCTTCCAACAAACCCATCTCTTCGCCCACCATACCAAGTACTTCCTCATTTGTTTTCTTCTCTGTCCATTTCACCCTCTCCATTCTTCTCCACACCCACATTTCAAAAGCCTCCAATCTACGTCTATCCTCCTGCTTCAATGACCACGTTTCCGCTTCGTACATAGCTACGCTCCATATCAAAGTTTTTAAGAGTCTTTTCTTAACACCCTTACTCAAAGTCCCTGTCATCAACTCCCTCCTCCTTGTGAAAGCCTCTTTGCCTAGCGCAATTCTTCTCCTTACGTCCCTACTACTTTGACCGTGTTGGTCCAAAACACTACCGAGATACGTAAACTGTTCTACCTGCTCTAGTTTTTGCCCTCCTATTTTAATGTTAAGCTTGGCCTTTTTCTTTCTGGAAAATCGCATAACCTTTGTTTTATTAATATTGATTCTCATCCCATACCTGTCGCACTGAATTTCCAATTCACTCAGCAATGCTTGCAGCCCCTTGGCTGACTGACAAACTAAAGCTTGGTCATCAGCAAACCTAACTGATTTTACGAATTCCCCGCCCACTTTCATTTCTACCTCGAGTTCTTCCCATGCCTCTTTGATCATTTCCTCTGCATACAGGTTGAACAGCAACGGTGATAATGGGCAAACCTGCCTTACACCCCTTCCTAACACTGCCCATCCTGACTCCCCGTTTCCCACCCGCACCTGAGCAGTCTGAGACATGTACAGGTTGCGGATTAGCCTCCTTTCCCTCCAATCTATTCCTATTTTCTGCAATATACTCATTACTTTTTCCAAATTCACTCTATCAAATGCTTTTTCGAAATCTACGAAACAGGCAAATACCTCCTGGTTGTGTTCTATATTCCTCTCGATTAATAATCTCATTACTGCAATGGCATCACGCGTACCTCTCCCCTTCTTAACCCCAAGCTGATCATCCCCTAAGTAATCATTTGCCCTACTCTCTATCCTTTTGTTTATGATCCTTAGAACAACTTTAGCTGCGTAGGATATCAGACTAATTGTCCTATAGTCCTCACATGAAGTGGCCTTTACCTTTTTCGGAATAGGAACTAAATCTGATCTCACAAAGTCTTCCGGCCAGATTCCCTCCTCATAAATACTACGGATCAGCCCATATAGCCTCTTCCTCCCACATTTACCTAAGCATTTTAAAAGTTCCACGGGAATGTTATCTACCCCCACGGCCTTATTTAGTTTCATCTCCCTTAATGCCCTTTCTATCTCATTGTCTAGTATGCCTGGACCTAAGCTGTCTTCCTCCACGTCATTTTCTTTTTCAATGTCTAACTTTGTTGGTCTGAGTTCTTTACTATACAGTTCTTCTATATACTCCTTCCATCTCTCTTGGATCTTTCCTGCGTCAACTATTACCTTACCTGCCTTACCCTAACTGCTATCGTTGATCTCCCTTTCTTACTTCCCGATAACGATTTAACTTTGCTGTAGAGCGCACCGATATCACCCTTCCTCTGCAGACTTTCCATATCCTCGCACTGCGTCTTCCACCATGCTTCTTTTGCTTTATTTGTTGCCCGCCTCAATTTATTGTTCAATTCTTTGTACTTCATTTTGCCTAATTCTGTATTTATATTCTTCCATTTTCGCCGCTCATCCATCTTTGTAATCATCTCATCCGTGATCCATGGTTTCCTAGTCCTTTTTAGCGTTAACAGTTCCAATAGTGTCTTCTGCAGCTTTAGACAACCCTTTCTTGATCATTTCCCATTTTTCTTCGATAGTACTAAGCCCTTTACCATCCTCCATGATTTTCTCTACCGCCTGTTTGTATTCCTTCCTTTTCAACCCATTTAATGCTTCTACATTCCATTTTCTAACTCGCTGCCCCTGCCTTATCTTTTTGAAATGTACACTACACTTCATAACAACTAAATTGTGGTCTGAGTCCGCATCCGCTCCCGGGAAGCTGTGCGAATTTATCACACTGTTCCTAAACCTATGTCTAACCAGGATATAATCTAGCTGATATCTTCCTGAGTCACCTGGCATTTTCCATGTATACCTGTGTCTTTTGTGGTGTCTAAACCAAGTGTTGGTGATGACTAACCCCTGTCTCCTGCAGAACTCAACTGCTTTCTCCCCGCGGTCATTCCTCGTGCCTAAACCGTAGTCCCCCACCTCATCACCATCTCTTCCTTCGCCTGCCGTCGCATGCCAATTCCCCATCACTATCAAATGTTTCCCTGCAGGAACACACGCAATCATGTCCTCTAACTGATCATAAATCCTATCGACCTCTTCTTCCTTATGGTTGCTCGGTGGCATGTATACCTGAATAATAACTAAGTTCGTGTTAACCTAACTAACCTGCTCTTATCTCAACTAGTAGTATTCTATCCGTTACCTGCTCTATGTTGACCACGCTTCTTCCTACCTCTTCATTTAATACTAAGGCAACCCCTCGTTGGCTCTCGTCCCCACCGCTGTATATTATTCTATACTTATCACTCCAGTAATCCCCGCTATCTTTCCATCTCACCTCGCATAGACCTAAAATATCTATATTTCCCCTTTCCATCTCTCGCTTAACATTCTCCAATTTCCCTGTCCTCATCATTGTCCTAACATTCCACCTTCCTATTCTAACTAATTTGGTCTTCATGTCCTGCGTCTTCTGTCCTGCTGCTGCTGGTTTTCCCTTGCAAGGTTGTAGTCCGGGGAGGGTTTCCTCCATTAGGGTATTTAATATATTTTTACCCTGCAGCCACCCTCAATGATAGGTGTTTGATCCAGATAAATGCTTTGCTTGATTTCCTGGTGTTGATCAATATTTCAACTCTCCTTAGAATCACTCCCACCAATTCCTCCCTTTTCATATATGCTTCTTGTTCATGCAATTCCCCTCCAAATTCCCTCACTAATATACTCATTTTTTATCAATGTACTTCCTCAACGCATGAACTGAATTGAATGCCTTGGAAATAAAAACACAACTAACATACAGAAAAAATTGAACTTGATAATCTTATATTAAGCTACCTTCTTTTAGATTACAAATTATAGTCTCACAACTTGCTGTTAGGTAGATTGCTCATAGGCTATTAATGTCGTGATGTGTAATGCCTTCTTATGGCAGTGTGACTAACTATTGATAATTTATGCCAATATTATATGCTTAAAAATACAACAGAAGTTTAATAATGAAACAGATTAACTTATTAGATAAGAAAAATATTATAATAATGAAATAACAATAGTGACAAGAGATGAAAATAATATTTTAAAAAC
This sequence comes from Hetaerina americana, assembly GCF_022747635.1. Taxonomy (NCBI): domain Eukaryota; kingdom Metazoa; phylum Arthropoda; class Insecta; order Odonata; family Calopterygidae; genus Hetaerina; species Hetaerina americana. The sequence goes on from NW_027287316.1 coordinate 26,278,825, forward strand.
TAGCAATAAAAAGTCATTCCTGAACTTAAAATTCAAGTTAATAATTATTCAATTAAAAGTTTTAAATATACTCAAAATAGCATACCTGGAAGTTTATTTTAGTGCGGTCCAATGGAGCTATCACAGTCTTAGCAAGTGCCCCAGCTACTGCTCCAGCCATCAAGCTGCTGAGTATTCGTGTCCGAGTCGTCACCTGTAAAATACATTCATTAGAGATCATAAATATCTAATTGCTGTGAATGATCATGTGATTTTCACTCAGTAAACCTAATTTTTTTTCCTCCCTCTACCTCTCTTTCCCAGCTTCCTTCCCTCTATCAACATCCTCAGCACCCCATTGCCTCTCATTATTTCCTGCACCTGCATGTCCATCTTTCTTCAAATCCCTCCCAACAATCATTTCTATTGCACTACCATCTCTAGAACTTTATAATTTATTTTCCTTTCCATTCATGCTATTTTTTCCACTCTTCTTCACACCTACATCTAAAAGGTCTCCGATCTACACTTATTGCCTTGCCTCACTGATCAAGTTTTCAAGCCATACAAACTATGGCCCATAATTAAGCATTAAATAGTATTTTCTTTATATATTTACTTAAATTGCCTGTGATTGACTCCCTCTTCCTTGTGAATGCTTCTCTATACAAAAAATTCTTCTATTAATGTCCTTACTACTTCATCCACCTTCTTCTAAAATAATTCCTCAATAAATGAGCTGTTATAGCATGGTGTTGATTTATGTCCTTCAATGTAAATGTTTATCTTAGCCTTCCTATTTCTTGAGAACTTCATTACATTTATTTTCTTATGATCAATTCTCATCATATTATTACCTATCACACCGATTTTGCAATTTGCTCAGTACCAATTGTAACCATTTGGCTCACTAGCTAATTAACACTTTATCATCCACAAATCCAGCTAATTTAAAGAGCTCCCCACCTATTTTTACTCCAGTCTCCTGCCCCCTCTCCCCTTAGCATTTCCTCTGCATATAATATATTGAAAAGAAGATGTGAAAATGGACCTCCCTCCTCTGCCTAGCACTGCCCAATCTGACTCTCCATTTGCCATCCACACCTGTACTCTCTTAGACATATAAAGGTTCCAGATGAGTCATCTATCCTTCCAGCTGACTCATATCTTCTGCAAAATGTTCATTAATTGTGCCCAGTTTACAATGTCAAACAGCTCCTTAACTTCTGCAAAATACACAAATACATCTTGTACTCTTATGTACTTTCCTACTAGTAGTTAATGACATCATAGATACCCTTTCTAAATCCAAGTGGATTTTCACCTGAGTACTCATTTACTCTCTTCTCCATACTTTCATTTATGATCCTAAGTACCTTCTCCACAAGTGAAATTAAACTTATAGTACATATACACATACTGCTGCCTTTCGCTTCTTTTGGGACGGCATCAATACTATTCTAACAGTCTTCCAGCTAAATTCCATTCTTAAAAAACCTTCCAATCTATACTTATCATCTTGCTATCTATTCCATTAGCAAGGTTCTGTTTCATAAAAAACTGTTCTCTGTAACAAGGTTTTTACACTAGTCATTTGTTGACAACCTCAATATTCCTGTCATCAATTCCCTACTCCCTGCAAAGCCTTCTTTGCCTTCAGTGACTGTTCTTCTTATGTCCCTATTATTTTGACCTCCTTGGTCGAAAAAAGCTTTCAAGAAAGGTAAACAGTTTCACTTGCCCTAGTTTCTGTGTTTCTTGCCCCCCTATTTTTATGTTAAACTTGGCCTTTTTCTTGAAAATCCCACCAATTTTGTTTGGTTTACATTTATTATCATCCCAAACCTATGACACTAATTTTCTAATGAACTCAGCAATGATTGCAGTCCTGTGACTAACTGGCCAACTAAAACTTGATCACCCTCAAAACTAACTCATTTTAAGAATTCATGACCAACTATCATTCCTATGTCCAGTTTCTTTACTGAATAAGAGGAAAGGTAAAATGTGAATGAACGGTGATAAAAGGAGAATCTGGGGGTGAAAAAAATCTGTTAATCTCAATGGCATGAATTTTATGAAACAAAAATGTTGATACAAAGGTTTAAGTCCAGAAAAATAGCCGCAGTAAATGTGGTAAGAGACTAAAATGAGAACTTAAACTGTTTGTCATGAATGCTACACACATGAAACATTTAATGACTTGGTAGAGATATAACATTGAAAGTCACGATCTAGTTTTACATAGACTATCACTGCAGTGTGATTTGGATGTTGACAATATTGCAGTGAAATATATTAGCACTCCTGTGACAGAAGCTAATAATGATCCAGCTGGTTATTAGTATCAAAATTAATTATCAAGAACTATTATTTAACAGATAGACATTCCTGAGGCAACATTGTCCACTCACTCATTTTATGTTTTAAAATTATAAAATACAACAAGCTTAAGCTGATAAGAATTACTTCATTTACAAGACAAAAAGCAGTTATCTGGAATTTGAAATTCAACATATAGGTACAAAGGCAAATATTATTTTGCTGTTTTCTACACAGCATAATTTAAGGGTATTCATCCACTAGTCTTACATTCAAACATCAATGTAGAGCTCGTGAAGCTGGTGATTTTCAACCCTTACTACAATTTTTAAAAAACCTTTCATTGTAGGTTTCAAAAACTTTGTATTCATAAATTTAGAATCAAACCAAGGTGATTCTCAACAAGAATATAGTATTGACTATAAATATCTTTTGGCTCTTCACCATAGAACAGAAACAGTCATATTATATCTGATTAAGTTTGGAGGGAGAGAATACATAGATGAATCAAATAAAATGCATGAATAATTTCATAATTTCAAAAATAAAAATAGTTATGAGTATTTTGGACATGGTATATTTCAAAATGGTAATAAAAAGACATAATTCACTATGAACTACTTTTGCAGATGTGATAACATATGTAGCAGATGTGAAATACTTAACAAAGTAGATACAATCTCAGGCTTCTGCATACTTTCATTTAAAGCAGCCAATTCATGATTGCATAAATTTCTGATACTGTTAAGAAACTCCAGACTTATGAGATTCCTATTTAGTTTTAATTGTTCCAGGGAAGTAAATCACAAAAGAAATATTACAGAGGATCCAAAAAACACAGAAGTGAGAGAATTGTTTACATGAAAAAACTATGCAACACATTAATGCATTAATTTACTCTCATTATTGATAATCATAATTTTATTGCCTACTTATAACTTACATGCATCATTAGTTTTTGAAATATTAATACTTTCTGTTATTTTCATCTCAAAAAGAAAGATAAAATGTCTGCCGGCAATTAGTTTCACTAGCAATTAATGTAGTTAAGGTACACACACGGACAACTAAGATGTTTACTTATGGTATCCAAGGAAGTTCATTATTATGATGATGATATGCTCATGAATTCAAGTAAACACATAATATCTCACAAAGATGATTAAACATATAATCAAAGCATTTTTTGCATCACTCAATAACTCCTTGGATAATCCAAGAGATGACACTTGATAACATTGAACCTGATGAGGGTAAAAAAAGAAACTTTGCACTTCCACATAAAGATTTAATACTTCATACGATCATGGTTTCGATGCTGCGCATCATTATCAGTTACCACACATGAGAAATTTTCCAACTTATATAGCCTGGCTTCAAGAGAGCACCCCCCTAATTGAATAATGAACACAATGTGTTCTTTTTCTGCTGTTCTTTCTAAGAACGATGGATAGACACATTGTGTTCTTCATTTAATGAACATTAACTTCCATGTATTCGAGCCAGAAACCATCAAATACATACCCTTTCTTCAGATTTGAGTAACAGGGAGGATGGAGAACATGAGGTGCTATGAGAGGAAGACAAATAAATAAGTGAAATGTATGGATTTGATGGAGAAAGGAGATTGACAAAGTAAATTTGAAGCGGGCAGAGGATATTTATGCACTTACAGATTTAACAGATGGAAAAATGTTAAGTATGCAGAAAGGAGGAAAGATAAGAATTGGCATTTCAGACAGCACAATGGGGAAGGTGGGTAGAAACTATGAAGAACAAGAGAATGAAATAGGTAGGGCAAAAGTTTTTTCAACTTCGTTAAAACTCTATAGACGTCAAATATATATAAAAAAATAGCGATCCAACAGTAACTGCTTAAAATATAACTCTCACGGAATGATTGCCAAATGCCTAAAACGGTCGAAAGGCGAAAGGTCCTAATTACAGGCAGAATGAAAACAAAATATGAGTGAAAAATTCGCTCACCTCTTCCTTGTCGACGGCGGAGCCTTTTTCGGAAACGGAGGGCCCTGGGGGCGAGGCGGCCTTGGATGTCCCCCCGAAGGTCGCGGAGGCCCTCGACGCCACCGCCCCCGTGGTCACCCTCACCGCCGCCCCACGCTCCCCCAGGATGAGGTCCTGCTGGTGCGTCATCTTCGCATCCTCCCGGCGCCGAAGGGTTTGAACCCGGGCCCTGTGGCCGGGGGCGGAAGTTGGTTGGGCCTGCGGCGGCTAGGGCCCGAGATTTGCGGAGCTGTGGCCTCACCTGCCCGCGGCGAAGCATGCGCGGCGCTGGTGAGGTTGGGCGGGAGGGGCCGCCCAGCCCTCGGGAGGGCGCCTCCCTCCTCCCAGTGGGCGCGCCTGCGAGGAGAGGCAAAGAATGAATCAGCGCCTCTTCGTTTAAGGTGCCCCTGTTGAATAAACCTAGATTGCTTGAAAATTTCGCCCGAGCAACTCTTAAATGCATTCTCTCCAGAAGTACCCGTCTCGTGCAGAACTGTGCATGAACAGATAGCGTCACATGAATGATGGAGGTTCATTTAAATATATGTAGCTATTGGAAATGTCAATATCTGACCTTACCACGTGTTTACTTAAAAATAGCATCTTTAACATGAGTTCCCAAATTACATACTTAACTATCCTAGGTATCTTCCAGAAAAAATTCTTTTATAAACGATGGAATATCCCAGTTTATTTTGCAAATCTAATATTAATAGGTCATAGTAATATTTCCGTTTCCGTGAAAAAATATACATGCCTTCTTACGTTAACAAGGGAGGTGCGTTCTCAAATCCCAATTTTTACGAATTTCTCGCACTGAAACGTGACAAATGGCCTATTGAATCAAAATAAATTTGGCAATGGCTAATGAGTTACTCATTTAAAGGTAAAGATACAAATTGATTATACATTGCCAAAGAACCACTTCTTATTTTTTACAAATACAATAGGCAAAAAATATATTCTTTAGAACAAACTTTTAAAAATAATCAACACATTACAATATAATTTTACACTGATGTGTACTAAAATGAATGTTCTTCTTCCCAAACAAATTTCCTTGGCAACAGTGCGTCAGGTGTCACAATATGTCATCGAGTTTCTGTTTAACTTAAGCGTCCATGCAAACATTTAAATTATTTCCAAAGAGCGGAATTATGTACCACAGTCTAGATTTATTATGTAAGATGAGAGACAAATTGAAAACCAAAATCGAAACAAACACGAGTTATTAGTGCTATTTAGTTTGAATTGAGGTAAGAAATATTGAAATGGTTATTATTTTTATATAAAGGTATTTATCATCTCAATTATTAGAAATTAATAAGTATAAGACACTGTCTCAGGCGTCAGTTGGTGGAAGTCTTTCATACTAGACATAAATGAAGGAAGACTAACTTTGCTGATTCCACTAGAATTTTTATTTTTCATTAGTTGTGAAAAATGAATATTCTGGTGAAATCAGCGAAGTTCTTTCATGAACGCCTCAAGTTTAAGTGTTCATTATTATTTCTATTACAATAATTCTCAATGCATAAGCCTGACCACAAAATTCCTCTATTTATTAATTTAACAACTGAGAAACGACATTTTATTTTATATGCTAATATCCTTTTTCATTGAGTTTTCCCAAAGTGAAGACCTAAGTAAATCGCTTTCTTGCATCTCAAAACTGTCGATTCTCTCATTAATCGAAATCCTTGTGACCAATATTCAGATAAATTTTACAAGGATCTACGTGGATATTCAAGGATTTTAACATGATTAATAACAAAGCCATTGATGTATCCCTATGCTGTGTGTTTGTAAATATAAACGAAACTGCGGAATTTCCTTACGGGTGAACATTTAAAATTTTTCGCTTCACAGGTTCCTTTGTGGGCTGTACTTCACTGATTATTAGATATTATTTCCGATTACATATCCGCAACCCACTTAGTCTAGTTTGAAACACCGCACTTAGGATCATATTTTTTCTTGACTAGCAAACTTTTCTATATCTATTCCATTCGAGAAATATCTACGTACCATATTTTACTAGATCACGGAAATATTCAGCAACAATATATTTTTCTTAATTGAAATGCTTCAAGACTCCTTCTTGGGTGATAAATTTAGGCACTTTTTTTTAACCTTCTGCCGAGGGTTTATGGTTGAATCCTAAATTTTGCGAACTTTAATTTCAATTGGAAAAAATAATAATTTAATCACCCACGAATAATGAATTTATTACCACTGTAGCTGCAATAGTATCTCGTTCAAAAGATGATGTAACGCTGTAAAGCTATTGTAATGAACTTATTTATTCCTGCGTGAAAAGGTAATATTTTTTCGCTTTTCTATGGAATATATAATGATGAAGAAACTACGGTGGAAAAAGAATTTTGTGTTTTACATTCAAAAAAATTTTCCCTGTATTTCATAATAAAAAAAAGAATTTCCACTTCAATGTAAAATTTTTCGTTTTACATCATTTCAAAACATCACGATTTAAAATTCGAAATTAGTCTCCTGAACCGTACAAATATCGGAAAACTAGCGACTCGGGATCCACAAACTATCATGATCACATAGGCGGGTAGTAGTCATAGTCAACACGCAACCAACACTTAACCTTGATATTCCCCATGTCCTCTGCAGTCAAAGAAATAATCGAACGGCGATTGTGCAAATATTTGGCGGCGGAAGTGCCACCCCTGCGATCTCGTATCGAAAGGGTTGGAATTCTTTCGCTCTCAGATCAACTTGAAGAGCAGCTCTAGTAATCGTCGTAGCGATGGGGACGAACTCTGACATTTTCCACCCACTTGGTAAGGGAAGGATGAGATTTCCCCAATTCGCCAGATCCCAAATGACATCCTGGAGCTAGCGAATAATTTAGGGATTTAGAAAAGTGGGATGTGGGCTCCGGTAACCATAAAAAAGCCCTAGTGACTACTTATTCACAAGTCGGGACGCGGAGTCGACAAAAAAAATCAAATCGATATCGTAGGAAATCATTTTTGGCCTTCGTTCAAAGGCTTCCGGGCCGAGTTTTGAGAAATATCACATCGTTTCCTGGAAATACCACGGGAGTGCATTTACGTAACCATGTGCAAATTTGGAAAGAATAGACATATACCTAGAGCTAGCCACGGTGGAATTGTAGGAATTTCCCGTTCCTACAGGGTTTAACTATTATTATTGTTGAAAGTGCACCACGTAGAGTTCGGTTTTAGATGCTCTTGGAAAACTAATGAAAATCTTTCGTGACACAGGAAACATTTCTGATTCTAATATAGTATTAGTATTCCCTACACCATTGACATCTCCAGCTCCATTTAGCTTCTGTCTTTCGTCACGGTGAACATATGGCCTTCCTACGCTCATCTATCTCATTCTACGGCATGATACTACCTCTTGAATGCATCTACTTTTTCTGCCTCCCCCGTATTTCCCCCCACAACTATCTCTCATTCCACACGCTATTGAACACTTCTTTTTTCGTCGACTCAGCTTACTTCCTTCCCTTTTTCTTCAATATTCTAGCTTCAAGAGTCATAAATCTTTCATCAAGGGCCGCGCACGTGTACTACGCAACACAACGCCCCCAACATTAACATTAATTAAATACCAATGAAAATATCAAAATAATATTTCCATAATCTTGCTAATAAACATATTCGGTTTACCCTTACTTGAAAACGTAATTCCTCTACAATGACATGATAATACATTCCCAACCAGCCAAAGTTCAACCACTTAACGAATGCATACGCACACTCCATATACAGGACATCCATGACACCATTAGATGTACGAGTATATATTTCCTATAATTAGTACCCAGTGGATGTCTATATCAATTCCTAATTATACAGTATGGATATAGGTATCCATGTGGACACAAGAGTATACACTTGATACCTCCTTGCACGTACTTAGAGAAAAACATTTTTTTGCGAACATTGGTCCTTTGGGTTACCAACCAGGAAAATGATGAGTGGTAACATACGTAGTAAGACGTATAGGTTACGGGAAATAATTAAAAAAAATATTTAAATAAAAGAGATGGAGATAGAAAAGAAAGATAGAGTATACATAAAAGAGATAAATATTTAGATAGATAAGAGAGAGATATGGGCACAAAGTGATGTCATGATTCCATACAATGCTTGGGCAACATGAGCAGAAGTGTCCAGTGGAATTGTTGCACTTTCATTTTCAATTTCTTCTCTAATAACCTCCATTGTTGTGGGTTTCATGAAATACGCGACATCTTTTACGTTCACCCAATGGATAAAAGTCTGCGGATGTCAAATCAGAAGAATTTCGAGGATCCCAGAAATCAACTGCACCTCTTCGTCATATTCGGTGTCCTCGCAAATTCTCAAACAGATAAGCTCACATGTCCAGGTGTTTAAGATCCGGTGCAAAGTCTTTTTGATAGCAAAATTAATAGTTTCTACAAACTTTTGCTTCCTCAGATAAGATGGATGTGCGTGGCATGTCCCAAAATATTTTTGAAACCATTAACAAGAACGGAATAAGTGCGCCAGATGAAATTTCGTGGAACTAATTCTAACTGAAGTTTGTACCGGAATGAAGTCGAAACAGAATAGATAAAATAGTTGATGCAAATAATTTCATGGTTCCTCAACAACGAAAAACTCTGTTACATTTAAATTAGGAAAAATTAGACTGAATTTACACCAAATGGGGCTAGAGTTTTAGAACAGGCAGGTTAACTGCTATGGGCAATATTCTAAAGCAAAAAAACCCAAAAAGTAAAAACAACACAAGCACCATAAAGAGATAGCAGCGACGCCAACAGTCCCCTAATAATATCAATGGCACAACACTTAAAACTGAAATTTACCAAAGGAAATACTAAAAAGCTAGAAAAGAGACCAAAAATGTCAAAAAGAGCAACACAAGGATAATGGATAAGTAAATTTTTTTAAGGTGATCTACCGGTTAAGGAAGGTTTTTGGATGGACAAAACTACCAAACCAACATTTTATTACTCCTAACAAAACACAAAATCCATCATCCTACTCTATATCAGGTCCCTCTTCATCTCTGAGTACTTTCTTCCTCCCTCCATCCCGTCCAACATCCCTATCCTGTTCCTTCCCTTTCCTCTTTTTCCCAACATTCTACCCTCTATCACAGTCCTCAACATCCCACTGCCGGTCAACACCCCCTTCATCCACTTTTCCTGCCTCCATAGGATTGCTCCCAACAAACCCCTCTCTTTGCCCACCATACCAAGCACTTCCTCATTTGTTTTCTTCTCTGTCCATTTCACCTTCTCCATTCTTCTCTACACCCACATTTCAAAAGCCTCCAGTCTACGTCTATCCTCCTGCTTCAATGACCACGTTTCCGCTTCGTACATAGCTACGCTCCATATCAAAGATTTTACGAGTCTTTTCTTAACATCCTTACTCAACGTCCCCGTCATCAACTCCCTCCTCCTTGTGAAAGCCTCTTTGCCTAGCGCAATTCTTCTCCTTACGTCCCTACTACTTTGACCGCGTTGGTCCAAAACACTACCGAGATACGTACAATGTTCTACATGCTCTAGTTTTTGCCCTCCTATTTTAATGTTAAGCTTGGCCTTTTTCTTTCTGGAAAATCGCATAACCTTTGTTTTATTAATATTGATTCTCATCCCATACCTGTCGCACTGAATTTCCAATTCACTCAGCAATGCTTGCAGCCCCTTGGCTGACTGACAAACTAAAGCTTGGTCATCAGCAAACCTAACTGATTTTACGAATTCCCCGCCCACTTTCATTCCTACCTCCAGTTCTTCCCAAGCCTCTTTGATCATTTCCTCTGCATACAGGTTGAACAGCAACGGTGATAATGGGCAACCCTGCCTTACACCCCTTCCTAACACTGCCCAACAGGACTCCCCGTTCCCCACTCGTACCTGAGCAGTCTGAGACATGTACAGGTTGCGGGTTAGCCTCCTTTCCCTCCAATCTATTCCTATTTTCTGCAGAATACTCATTGGTTTTTCCCAATTAACTCTATCAAACGCTTTTTCGAAATCTACGAAACAGGCAAATACCTCCTGGTTGTGTTCTATATTCCTCTCGATTAATAATCTCATTACTGCAATGGCATCACGCGTACCTCTCCCCTTCCTAAACCCAAACTGATCATCCCCTAAGTAATCATTTGCCCTACTCTCTATCCTTTTGTTTATGATCCTAAGAACAACTTTAGCTGCGTGGGATATCAGGATAAGTATATGTTGACACCAAAAAAACAATGACAAATACAACGAAAACAATATCAACTGCAACAGATGCAATAAACAACCAAGTAACAATTCCAATAATATCTTACTTAAATAACAGTATCGCTTGGCCTCATTGCCCCTACTAATCGTGAACCGCGCCTAATATTACACTGACAAAAAGAGGAAAGTAACCTCACAGTTTCCGCTGTACACTCCTCCCTGCCAGTACAGTTACAGTAACTTGTGATCATTGAAAAGAGGAATTCTTCAGTATTTTGAAAGTGAATCAGCTACACAGAAGCCAACACACACTATATGTTGTCCCATGGAAGAAATTTATTCTTCAATGGATTTATCACTCTAATTCCTAAAATCATTATCATGATTCGGGCTTCGCTGTGATATGCCGTGATCATAACGCTTATTTGTGAACTAGCATTGTCACGGGATCATCCAGTGTGTGAACGTCAAGTCATTGTTTACTTCAAGGAAAACGTGACGTGCGTTGTTTTCAGTGCATCATAAATTGACTGTAACTGTCAAATGCGACTCGCGCGAAATTCTAAAAGTATCCTTCAATACGACGATATCATCAGACGGCGGTTTCCATCAGTTTGAACAGATGATGGTAATCTTTTCTCGATTGTGGGCCAATTTTCTCAGCCTTTTCGCCTTCGTGACATCCCAAGGAAAACCAAAACAAAAAAATGTGTTTTTCAAGGTTCTGGAAGTTGTCATGCTAGGGAATCCACTTATTAAAGGCACACGTAGGTTTTTAGACAGTCTCTAACGACTGTTATCTCCCACGTATGACTAGAACTTCGTTTTGTTTTCCCTAAATTTCCCTGAATCCCATGTATTTCCTGTTTCATTTCTTCGTAACCTTTATTTGCCTTAACGTTGTCCAAAAAGCCTGTTCTCTCCATCCTCTTCCCCACTTAACCAACATTCTTCCTTCTATCACGGCCAACAACATCCCACTACCTCTAAGCATTTTCTTCGCCCTTTCCTTGCCTTATTTGGATTTTCCCTAGTACTTCCTCTCAAAATCCACCACATTCAGGCCAGGTTTTACTCATATAGTCGCTTCTTAAACTGAAGATTAACTTTAACTAGCTAAGGCCAAAACTCAGTTTTATGACCAATCAAGTTGCAAGTTCAAAATCTTCCGTTAAACTACTCAATCACTGGCAGACGATGCTACTAAGGTTACAATAGTCACATTCACTAATGAGCGATATTACTTGATTAAAAATCGGATTTTTCGGTAAAACCGAGGTTAAGTTAGCGTTCACGTCAACTTAACGATTGGATTTAACTAGACATCATAAAACTTTAGGGCCTTAGAACTTCATCGTTTGTACTCCTCTCTGCCCAAATTATTCAATCCATTCTTCTTCAATTTTGTTATAGCTACACATATGTTCCATATTTAAAATGGACGTGGAATGCGTTGTGCCCAATATTTTGCATGAAAATGAATGTTTTAAATTGTTTTCCGTTTAAATCAATGCTGTTCCGTTTCCCATTCGTTGCAAACACCACGAAAGCTAATTTCATAAGTGGTTTGATTTCCAGGATGTTTCTGTTGTGCTAGTAAAGCCAATAATTATATTCCAAGGTGTTCTTAGGTTTAAAATCACAGAGTAAACCAGCCGGTTACAGAATGGCTTCAACTCGATGGTCTTATTCGGGTTCTTCGGCAACAGTTGGGCCAGATTTTTCATTCATTTATGAAAAAGGCCAAAAAAATTAAGATCCTTCTCGAAGAATCGAGAGCCTTCACGAGGATCGCAAAGTAGGCTCCCGGGTCCCGTATCCACTACGCACATCATAATCATACATTCGAGAAAAGATATATCCAAGGAGAGCCGAATCAGCCCGAAGGCTGGTTTAATATACAAGGGTAGAGCCCATCTTCTACTTAACCCTTCGACATCTGAGATTCAACCATTTGCAGCAGGGGGGAATTTCCTCTCTCTCGGACACCATTGGTTTCCCAGGGAACTTCAGTGCTCCAAAAATCACACAGCCTGGGTAAATATGGCGGTGCCTACAGTTCCCGGGAATCGAACCCATTCCCTTCGGTCAATAACTCTACTTTGAACGACCCACTCACAATGTATTACTGAAACTTACGAAGGATACTTTAATGATACATGCATAGGGCCCTTTTAAGTGCATACGTACTACGAGATATTTCGATCGAAAGGGGATATTCGTTTTGAGTGAAAATTCATATAAATGAATACGAAAAGTGAGTACTGGTACATAGTCGTCAAATTCCACTCCTCGTATTATAAACTCCTGTCAAACCACAAAACACGTGACTTAAGACTAAGAGGAGCAGGTCAGCGTTCATCGTATAGATGCGACAACAATGGACACCATTTCACTGGAAAATAATGGACGCCAATGAGAAATTCGCCTCTTCCGAGACTCGAACTCCGATATTTGAGGTGGGAAACAAGCAGTGTGAGCAGCCGTCCGCAGTACTAACCCCATCCCCACCACAAGACTGCATGCACGGCCGTGGCTGACAAAAATCGCACTTCCGCGTATTTAAAGGGCAGGGGCACGGACGGCTTTCGCGGAGAGTATTTTTAGGTGGTCGCGGGGAGAGGATGTACTCGTAGCACGTCGGCGCGCGTCGCACAAGGGGCATCCAAACGATGCAAGGAACCCTTTGAAAGTAATTTCGGGAAGATTATCAGAGATGGCATCTCTCTCTCATTTACATATATTCACACAAATATACATAGTTGTACATACATACATGTATTTACATTTAAACACGAAAACCCACCAAATGGTGAACACATATTCATTCACCTGGATGTAGATATATGGAAAAGGGACAGGAACACACATAAAAGACAAACTCAGGAATGGTAGGGAAGGTGAGATCTCCACCATTCCTATGTTTTTATTATGTATGTGTTCCTGTCCCTTTTCCTTATATCTATATCCATACGAATAAATATATGCATTTGTGTGTGTGTGTATGTGTGTATATATATATATATATATATATATATATATATATATATATATATATATATATATATATATATATATATATATATATATATATATATATCTTTTGCTTCGATAATCCAAATTCTGTACCATACAAAACTAGGATCCATTTGAGTTTTCACTAATCTTTTTACATCCTCACTTTAGGTACCCGTCGTCAACACCCACCTCTTGTTTAATGCTTCCTTATCTGACTCAATTCTTCATTTATTGTTCCATATCTTTGCTCACTCTCATCTAGAACACTAGCAGAACCACCTTTAAGGTGAACTGTTCCATTCGTTCTAGTTTATGTCCCACACCTTTAACGTTAATAATTACCGCCTTCCCATTTCTTGAAAATCTCATTCCTTATGAGGTCTGTTGTAACAACTTCCGCCTATTCGTAAAAATCCTTCGCTATTTCACAGCGGCGTTCCTCTTATGTGTCTTTCATTCGACAACATTCGTCCTGTGGGATAAGTGCTATCGTCGAAAGGATTCATTTTCACATTTGGACTATCATATTCTCTCAGAATAAATAATTGAGGTGATTCCCGGTGGTATTTATCAACAAGGTTTTTCGACATGACACCGTCACTGAAATGGCCGCTCCTCTGGCGTCAGAAGCCTTTGTAGCCGCCTCACTGAGGAACAGTCGCTACACAGACTACCTTTTGCCAGGCTCCTCAACTTCAGCATGAATACTAGGTGACTGAGAGAAATTATCAGAAGATCAGCCGGAATTAATGACCGAAATGAATCGCGTAGTCCAAGGATATCACGAGAAAATCAGAGGAAAGGGATCTAAAATACAAGGATGATTAAGAGATGATGATCATAGCATGGAAGAAAAAACCGGAAGGCAGTTATTAAATTAAGAGGAGAAAAATGACAAGTGGATCCATTCACGTGAAGTAACCTAACCTGGGATGGAAGCAGTGACACGGGCAAATAAATGGTTTATCACGTGTGGCACTCCATGACTGAGAGGTATGGAACATTGGAAAAGGAGACCAGTGAAGAATGGAAACCTTCATACGTGGTGCTATAGGCGGATGCAGAAGATCAATTGGACTGATGAAGTAGAAATATGCATCAGAGACTTGTAGGATGAAGGATTTATCAGGAACATGATAAAATTGAAGGCAGAAAGACACTTGACAAAAACATTCGCGATGACCTATATTCGAACCCGTGTCCCTAGTTGTCCGGCCGAGTCATTTAGCCAGTTAGGCTACCGAGGCGTTCTCTGATACTCCAAAATTTTGAGGTTTAAGAGTAGCCTTGGTAGCTTAACTGGCTTAAGCATTCGGCCGGCCATCGAGGGTTCGAATCCTGTTCACAGTGTATGAATTTGAACATTTTCAAATTTTTGCATTTTAACGCGAATTAGTATATGAATCCTTTAAAAGTTACTGTCGCCGCATCTACCGCAGTTTCCTTGAATTAGTAAAGCATCAACTTATGGCTTAACATGAGTTTTAAATAATAATTCCCAAACACTCTTCATCCTACTCATACTAATGCACGCTCTCCCAAGCTTTTCCCACATACCTGATTTCTAGTTTAGACTTTACTCATTTTATTGTTCTCTTTATTCACTATCATTTACTTTGAGTATATATGTGTGTGTAGGTGTATTCTTAATTTATATGTGTATATATATGTATATACATATGTGTAGGAGGGTGTGTATATATACATACATACATGTACATATATTTTTTCCTTTCGATGTGCAAATCTGTGCATAATGAATTTGTGTCTGTCTATCGGTATTTATACGTACAAATGAATGTAATTATAAATTTCATGCCTAATATAATATGCATACGACGATGGATTTAATGGAAGAAGGGACCATTAGGTCTAAATAAAGACCTCTATCTATCTTACTCATATATGCGGAACATGATTCGAATAGGTACTTAATCAAAGTTTTCTTTAAATGAATTTCCATAAAACCAACGATAGATTTTTCATTTTTTGCAGGGAAACTGGAAATATGGATAGCTCCGTGTATTTGATTAGAAAATCCTCTACAGAGTAACAATCCACACACAGGTTGAGTGGCTCATAGTGGCCTCAGCTCTCGCGGGCGACCTTGGTTAATATTTCTTTCTTACGTGAATAATAGTTTGCACTGCAACATTTATCCAAGCCATCTGGCCAAAGCTAATTATACAAAATGAAATCAGTTGTCTTGATCTCAAGCCAAGTCGAGGCAAAATGCTGCCCAATACGTCATCTCTATGTTACGTAGAATGTAGCTTGCGACAGCCCCAGTTCTTTCGCCCAACTCTTCGTCGGTGAAAGCAATTTCTTCATCAATCAGTGTCCTGTGGCTCGTGAAGTAAGCCACATACTTCAATGCAAGGATGACTCCGTTAAAAGTTACTGCTCTGATACCTTCCGCAGTTTCCTAGAGTTTTACGTACTTCAAAACACGCTAAATGCCACGCGGGATTTGCAAACCGATAAATACATGCAGACGAATTTCTGTGAGGCATTTCAGTAGTACAAGGAAGCAATAACTGGCCATTTACATGAAAGATAGTGAACGCACCATACCAACAATGCATTTTTCTCCTTTCCCTGAGCCCTTAAACACCCCCCCTCTCCCTGATCCCTTTCCGCTTGGTGCTTGCATCCCCTACCACACGTTTTGGAGGGTAGCGGGGTGTATGTGTAGAGCAAAAATAATTATCAGTTCACAGAACAGAATCACAGTATTGGTTATTCAGAAAGAATCAATGCTCGATATATTTGTTGCCTTCCATGGATTTCCAAAAGTCGTTCGACAGTTTAAATTCGATAGAATTAAAATTATATAGTAGATTAGAGGAATAGAATGGATAGAGAGACTTATGCAAAGCCTGCAAATGTCAAACTGCACAGGTACAGCGGAGAGCGAATGGGCAGTGTTTAGACCGGGGGGGATAAGAAGTGTACCATAAATATTCCAAAATTAACATGCTAGGCATTATGATATGCGCTCAAACTTTGTCGCGTGAAACGCAAATATATTTTTAACATCGCAGAAAACATACATGAACGTATATGAATAGAAATCCTTGCACATTTTCATCGGCTTAGTGGCGGGCTCTACACATTTCCCTCTTCGCAGTCAAGTGATAAATGACAACAAGTTTATGAGGATGCACTTCCTCCCAAATTGTAAAATGTCGACCCACAGCACAAAATTTGCCTGAAGTAGAACAAAAACGTGGTCAGATATAAAATTAAAATACTTCCAACAAAGTTATTTTCAGATTATAATAAAATGAAACTCAAGCTTCTGTCACTACTATGACGGAAAAAACATCAACTACGATATTGTCATCTTTTGTTCAATATCTAGATGGTGCAGGAGAAATTTTTCTTTCGCCGAGTAACTTCAGAAACTTGGACATTGCTTCGGAATGGGCCAATAACAACTTTGAGAATAATTCTAGAAATGCCTTCGAGTTCGTGAGATTAGTTGTGTAGAAGCAAAGGGACTGAGTGACTAAATGAAATATAAAGAGAATTTGTTGTGCAATCGAATCAATCTTCCCAGTTCATTTAGATGGAAGAGCTCTTTTAAACCGCGATAGTTTAATCTGATTTTGACGGCGAAGGAGATACGTAAGTGGTGAAATAAGTGCTAAGTAAAACGATAACGTACCTTTTAAATGCCATTATCAGTCTCTCACCATTCCTCTCTTTATCATTAAACGAAAGCGGTTTGCTCGCCCGCCAAAGAATTACCACCTTAAAGGATAGCTACCTCAGCGTAAAGAGTCTTCCCTTAAAATTGGCTCACGGCTATTGAATACACTGGGATTTCACTCTATATTTACATACGGTTTCCAACCAGGAGTGTGGTCCTAAATATTGAAAAGGTTGTACATTCCGATAATCAAAAATATCGGATCTCAAACGCTAATTAGAGACCGATCGAAAACACAATCTGAAATTGAATTAACAATATTCTCGAAGAGTAACGAAGCGCTGTTTCGTCATGGTCCATGTGTACGGTTTAGTTTATTTTTATTGTGAAGGCTACTGTTATTTCTATTTATTCGGTATGCAAGAATTAGAATAAATATGTTCAGTTCAAGGGTTCGTAGACTGCGCTAAATGGAATTTGACAGTTTTCTGGTAGCTCGTTAAGTTTTTATCGACGCTAGGAACGGTTTGGGACGAGGTGAAAGAAGATCATCAGAAATAAGAAGAATTTTCGGTGGCGGAGAAAAAGAGGCTAGAGGGCGAATTTTTCAGGACGAATAAAGTTATGAGGAAAATCTGGTACGAAAAAATTGATGGAATGGAACGAAAGACTTGTCAGAACAGGACCAAAAGAAATTTTGGGAACGAAAAATCATTTGTTCATTTCGTTCCCAAGTAGTACTCTTTTCGAAAGGAAGGACGTCCTTTCTCATTTGTGAAATTTCGTGCATTTCGCAATTGGACCAGTGAGCTGATTGATGTTTTTGGAGAAATGCGTCAAGAGGGAACACCATTTCCCTCGAGAAATGGGGATTAGAACTGAACGCAGTTTTGAAAATTTTGAGCAAGAGAAGTGATAAGCAGGGCATAGAAGGCTCGGTGTTTGCTACGGCAGATCAAGTTAAATATTTGGGGGTACTCCAAAAATCACGCCTTTCATGGGGTGCACATATCGGGAGAACATGCGGATCCACCTTAAATAAACTCAGCTTCATTAAATGGGTGGTGGGGAAATGAAATGCGATAGCTAAAGAGAGAGGTGTTATTTCCATTAAGTTAGGCCAAATTCAGCTTAAAATGTGGCCAAACTAAAACTTGTTAGGTTATAAATTCTTATAATAAGAAGACAGGGAAATGGTGGGGAAATGGAATGAGAAAGTTAAAGAGGTGTTATTTCGCTCAGGTTAGGTCTCATTTGGAATATGCCGTAAGTATATGGGATCCTTGGGAGAAATCGTTGATGAAACAATTAGATAAAGTTCAAAGAAAATGCGGTTAAATTCGTCAACAATTTTTTCGATAAGAAGACGAGCGGAACGGGCCTTTTATGGAAATTAGGCTGGGAGCGGCTTGAAACACAAATAGAACAAGCGAGACTTAAACTTTAAGAAATGATCAGAACACACAAGGTTAACTATGACAGAAAGGGAATTATTATGGCCCCACACTATCAGGTAAGGTTAGACCATAAAGATGAGGGAGATAGACTCTGGTGCAGATAGATATAATTATTCGTTCTTTCCTCGGACAATCAGAAATCATTGTAATACAAAATCGAAGTCATGATTAAAATTAGTAAAAACATTGAATTCCATGCAAGGAAAAGATTAGCCCCTACGTAGGCCTTTGTAGGTACATTTGCTTGTGTAAATACATGAGCTGCTTTTATATCTATTTGCATGTGTCTAGTAAGTGTAAATAAAAATAGTTTTCTACGAATCGTCTGTGTGGATGCGCATGATCATATTCTTTTTATGTTGCACGTAGTAGGACTCTATTTTACGGGTCGTGCCCTAACGACCCCCGTCATACGCCCTTGCAGCGGTTTGTGGAATACTGCATATATGTAGATAATTCTTCCGATCTTACACTTCAAGTAGCCACAGGGGCGTGCGGCAGAGGTGTCAAGTCACGAATCATTAGGGTAATTTGTAATTTTCTGACCATAGATAACATTTTCCGGAAGTTCGAATTATCGCACATGATATTTATTACTTGTGCTCAGGTATTGCACGAGGGATTAAGGATTCTTTGTATTGTGTCCTTGTCGGTCAATTCACCTAAAATCCTCGCCGTAGATTCCCGTACCAATGTGATCCGGTGTGAGAATTATTTCCTCTGCGCCAACCTTACATTGCGATTTGCATTTATTTAGTAGTTTTTAAGTCGTGTCAGCAATTTTCATTCTTCCAAAGACTCACAACACAGGGATTTCCGATAATATTGTGAAGCAATCCATTCGCAATACTTTTTAAGGACACGGGCAACTTTCCTTCGCATACTGTTCAATTAAAAATTGAGGTTCTTTTCCTCAGGGTCCTAAAAGCTCTCAGTCCATTCAAAGTGAAGTCTAACCAAGGCGAGGTAACAACAGCCCCCCTTAACTTATTAGGCCGATTAAAACTAAATATTTCTTACGAGACGGTCCACAAGAAAATTGAATTCAATGGGTTTTACTGAGGCATTACTATATTTAAAGGAATTCCGGGTTACAATTCCGATTCGAAACTATAAATTGCTTCGTACCGGATCATATCCCTATCTCCTAACGGAAACAAAGTAGGTAGCGTCTTGAAATTCATTCAAAGGAAAAAAGTTTGTGTATGCGAACATTGTCCCAGGATATCATTCGCGGCAGTGCATAAAATTCATCGCGATAGAAGAAGCTCACCCTCAGATGATTTAGTTTTAACATTCTCAGTTCCGGAAACTACTGCTGGCAGGTGCCAAAAATTAGCATCTGCTTCGCGGAAGTTAAAAGAATTCTGGCAAGGTTATTAATAGATACAGTCACCGAGACAGCGGCACGCATTGAGAAACGCATTCCGACGACCAGAGGATTTTTAAAAGCCAGGCGAACCAGTTTGGCGCCTAGCTGGTAAGATTTAAAGGATTTCCGCCACGCGTACAGACTGGTTTAAGACAACCACCAGTACTTGGAAAAAATGTTAAGAATATAACTTGACTGATCGTTTTTTTCCCTATCTAATGCCGACACGACCATCAAACAGCTTGTAAAATTCCAAAGAAACTGCGGGAGATGCCGCAACAGTAACTTTTAACGGAGTCATCCGCTAATGTGCATTTCAATGCAACAATTTCAGAGTTTAAGAGGACGCCTCGGTAGCTTAAGTGGCTAAAGCACTCGACCGGATATTGAGGGATCTGGGTTCGAGTCCCAGTCAAGGCGAATGATTTTTACGCTCTGAAATTGTTGCATTGAAACAGCTTGTATGCCATTATGGGTAATACATGATTTGATAATGATATTGAGAAGGGCAATTGGGTTGTATTTTATTTACGAATGCTTAATTCAATGAATGATTTCGTCTTCTGCTTTACAGAGTCTTCGTAGCTAAACTTCGTGGTCTGGTCAACTAATTTTTGGCTTGGGTTCAATCTTTAGGTTAATGCAAGAATTATATCCGTACTCTTCTAATTTTCAACTCAAATAATAAGTAGAGTACAGGGGTGGCAGAGTTTTAGACAGCAGAAATTATACCCTCATCTCCTCCGAGGGGCGATAAATAAAGTGCATGGGAATTTAAGTATTTCCGACTCGGTGTTCGACTCTACAATACGCTGAATTCGCAATTCGGGCAGTGCGTTGGACGTCACTCTTCCTGTGACATATCCCTCGCCCCACTCCCCACTTGGTCACCCTTTCGGCTGACACCACTCCTTTCCCCTGTCGGACTCGAAGCAGTATGACGACAGCACTTCTAGTATAACAAGGAAGGTCGCCCTTGGAGCAATGGGATGAGACCACTCGTTCCCAAGGGCGCGAGAGAGAAAATCAAGGCCGGCGCATTACCGAATCAAGATGCAGTATTTGACGTAGACATGAGAAGATTGTCTCGAGTCATTGACAAAGACTTTTCAAGTCTCTTATGATCGCGTCACTTTTATTCCTCTTTTGATCATTAACACATTTGATCCCCGCGGTGGATTTCATTCAAAGCTGCGCAAATAAAGTGGAAAGGAAGTAGAAATCTCCGAGGAAGAAAGAAAATACACGCATTAAAAAAATCTTCTAGCGAGGCTTGAATGCATGAGAAATCTTGCTTGGACAATCTTCTTCAGAATATATGTCTTTCTGAGTCTCAGAATTTGAATTCCGTGCGTTCCATTCAAAAGAAGCACTCAAACACTCAAAACTACTGATTTCTACTTTTAATGGGGTAATTGAGATTCGTGGGACGGAAACAGCTGAAACTTAAAAGTAGATAATGGGTGACTTGGAGGACACGACTTCATCGCTGGCAGAGGAAACAATGAAATGCCAAGGGATTTTTAAAAAAAGGAAAATTCACTGCTTGTTGAATATTTGGTCTAAAGTGAATCGTTAAATGCGGGGCTTATTATAAAATTTAAAAGCGTGCAGAGAGACAATGGGGTATAGAAAGAAAAATCCAGTCAGAGCAGGCACACGACGCCAAGAGTATCCCGAGGATCGTGTCAACGAGCGCAGAGGGCAATTATGGAGGGCGATACCAAAGTTTTGCAACTGAAATTAAAAACGAGATTGCGATAAATGGGTATGTTATGCGTAACGATCAACACTAAGGCAAGACTTCGATTTATTCCGAGTAAGAAATACAGGCTAATAAGATTGATCGATGTTAATTCATTCGAAAGTTCCAACTCGAAATGTTGGTTACCTGTAATCCTAATCCCAAGGTCAACGTTATACTGCGCATCGCTAGACATCACCTGGGATCCGCGGCGAGCGTTTGGGACCCTACGCAGCAGAATCTAATTTCTGAAATGAACTAGTTAGCAGGAAAAGCTACCTTATGAGTATTTAGTTCATAACAAGTTGAACGGGAACAGGTAAATTAATAGCAAGCATGTAATGGGCGCCGCTTAATAGGAAAGCGACAAACGAGTGTTGGAAAGCCGAGAAGGAAGCTAGCATAAGGCAGGGAGATTGCTATCCTGGACTTAACTTGCTATAAAACTACATCCGCCCAAGTGAAATGCAGGCATAGTGAATGATTACGATGGAAATCTATGTTCCCTCAAATAGACCGACAATTCGCGATCAGAGGGGAAGAATACAAAATGTAGAACTATTAAAACTAACAGAGAAATGAAATAAAACGTAAATTTCTCCTACATTTCATGATGAGCTTTCATAACTGATGGCTCACGACTCCCTCTACCACGCGCCCACATGGCGGGATGCAGAGGCAGAGGTGGATGCTGATGTAGGTATCTTAAGTATGCAAAAAAACACGACAAAGGAAGTCTTGCAGTGAATTTTTCGCCACGCAGAGAAAACATAAAGAGGGTAGAAGAGAAAGTATGTTTCCCATAACAGTGAATAAATTTAATTCTTGATTCATTCTTGATTTACATCTTGTATCTCGAATTGAGAAGCAATCATATCGGTCATGCCTTAATTCAATATCGTGAATGGGAACCTTGGCTTAATAATATTTGAATTCGATGAAAAATGTGCCGGAAT
The DNA here is from genome assembly GCF_022747635.1 of Hetaerina americana. Taxonomy (NCBI): domain Eukaryota; kingdom Metazoa; phylum Arthropoda; class Insecta; order Odonata; family Calopterygidae; genus Hetaerina; species Hetaerina americana. Next base: position 26,301,567 of record NW_027287316.1, read on the forward strand.
TCGGACTTCACATAAAATGAAATCCTTGTTTTCTCAACAGCGTTTGCCCTGATCGTATCACAATAATCAGCTGTGGTTGAGTAGTGAAGCGAGACATACTAGGCGAACATTATTTGCGAGTTTATTTTGCCCTTATCATTTTAAAAATAGCAGTTATTTCATGCATTTGACGCATATTGTGTCGTTCAGAGCTCACCGCTCCATAATGCTTCCAGATCAAACAAAAACTTTCCCAAGGAACAGCAAAGCATGGGGCAACAACAAAGTATGGTTGATTTCTAACTAGTAGCAGTTATTAGGGAAGGCGAACGACAGCTGAGGTCATTTGCGCCATTTGGGATGCGTGGGTAATTTGGTTGGGGCAGGATGCTCAGGGAATGGAGGAAGGGTTGAAAGAAACCTGGCGTCGACATCGACGGCTTACTCTTTAAGGAAAGGCGCCAAGGAGACCAGAGTTTAACGCCCCATCATACGGATGGTGAATTCCACTTGAAGTGCTCTCCACATAGCGTCTTTAGTACGGATAAGAATACCCCTGAAAAATTCTGACACCTCCGGGATTCAAACCTTAGCCCCTTGGGTGGGAAGTCAGTACATTAGCCACTGCACCATCCCGATTACCTTAATTTTTGACTCATTAAACATATCCATAGAGAGAGAATAATGAAAATATTTATTTCAAATTTGAATCCAATATATTCAATTAGTTCCTATGACTTTTTGTACTCGTACGACATTTCGCAAATTACCTCAGTCGCCTAGGAACCAATAAATTAAATTCAAAATTTCAACGTTTCGCCTCCAGCTTTCGCTTTGTCAACAGTTCCGTCGTTTCGTCAGCACAGCTGCCCGTTGCGGAAAATTTAAGGGATTGTAAAAGAGGGACTTGAGCCCGAAAGGCTTAATCTTCTTAAAATAATAGTCTTGAAATTTTTAATATACAATATAAAGTCTTGATATCCCTGCTATATATAGCAGCGGTACATTTGTTGGAAAGTATCTTAAAATATATACATTTTATGGCATCATTATGGGGAAACTTGTTTTTGGCATCTCCATAATCCTGGGGTTCTATTTTAGTTCTTTTCCTGAGTTTGGATATGAATGACTTCACGTAACCAAGGCCGAGTTCGTTTGGAATTCTAATCGTACCGAAACCGAGCAATTGGGCTTTTCGCTGCTGACCAAAAGAAAGGCAACGTATTTTCTCACGCGTGATGAATGGGCGACTCTGCTTGGTTAGGTACGTATTTTATAGTTTAAAAAGAAATTCGTACATGAATTTTAGCAAGAACACATAGAAAATGATGGCATTGTTTATGTGAACGAAACGTAAAAAGGACGAAATTTTTTGCGTGTATTGGCAATACGCTGAATACTGATTGTTTACAGCGCCGCCATGATTGGTTACAATTATCGACCTCCGTTGGTATCAGTAGGTTTTTCCTTTTTACAAAATTATGTTTCCACTGCAGTTTGCAATTCACTCAACTTCATTAGGATACAATGTGTTCTCTGGGCTGTTCATATCAACTCCTTGTTTTATAATTGGGATTTTAAGTGCATGAACAAAAGTATTCTCGTCATTGACATGCCCTCTCTATTCCATGAAATTCATGTGTGAATATAAACGATATCTAAGACGAAATTTATGAAATTAAGAATACGTAATAGAATAAGGGAAGAGATTTGATTCAGTTCATGCCAAGTTATGTCGGCATATAAACGTCGAAACTTACAAAAAATTCTCCTTTTTTCCACAGCTGTAAGACGGTTAGAGAAAATCTTTACTTTTCCTAATTATGGGAATAATAAGATTCGAGATGATTCCATTTTCACTAATTGAGAGGTCTAAATTGACTCCCTTTAAATAATTAGGCCGTAGTTAGTGCAATTCATACATCTGTGAACACGAGCTACCACTTTATTTCAGTCAAATGAATGTGCATTCCGTTTATTCTCAGCAAACTTTCAAAACATAACCAAATAACAAAACACGATATTTTTTTATAATTTAAGAGTCAATCATAATCGCCTTTGCTTTTAAAAATATTTCCGAGACCAAAATGGTGACTCAGGAAATTTATGTTGACCCTATATTTTGTGTGAATGTCGAACGAGGTTGAGCTTCACTCAAATATTTACGAGTAAAAAATCAGATAATAACATTTTAATTAATCTTTGACCAATAAAATTCAGGGCACGATTTAATGACGCGCCATGTGAGTCTCATTTTCCGCTAAGCAAAAGATTGACTTTCACTTTGACTTTGATCTTCGAAGCAAACCACTTTGACCTTTAACAAAGTTTTTATTCTCGCCTTTGTCACCGATATCATATCAATAATGGATCACCTTCCAACTCTTTGAAGCTAAAAAAATACTCGGCGAAGTTGTCAGATGGTGACATATCATAGCAATATGGACGTACAATCAAATAACATCTGCGTATTTTTTTACTTTCATGAAATTTAAGTTTTTTTTTTCAGGGATGCTGTGCAGCCTGCATTCGCATCATTCTCAATAGTCGTTGTGGAGGTATAGCAGATTCCGTCTTCAGGTTAGGTCACACTTCTGGGCTGAAGATGGAAGCTGCAGTTACCTACCGCCGAAACGTCGTGAAGTTCCGTCTTGATAACGAAGATCCAACGCGGCGTGACATCCCTTGAAACCCTGAATTTTCAGAAAACCACCACGAAATCTTTTAGCATAAATATTACTGCTAAAACATAGATGAATCTGCATAAAAATGATCAAGAACTCAAAATAAACATTATCCATAAAGTAGATAAAGGAGTATCTAATGGAAATAGATTTTTGCTTTAGTACACATACTTGAAGCCCGACGTCACAAAGAAAATGTGACAATTGCACTTCAAATCACGTAATAGAGAGCGCAGGAGGGGGTACTTTCACATATAATTCCACCATACTAGCACTTTTGCATGCGTCAATATTCTGAAACCAGGAATTTTCTGTGCAGTTTGAGCGCGTAAAAGAACCTGCCTTATGCGATGAAGAACATGTTTGCAATGTGCATGGGAGTATCCATTAATTAGAAAATGAGAATAACAAGAATTAAACTCGTTTATTGTGTCACCCTATACGTGACAAATTGTAGTAATAGACACTCCCTCCCTCCCTCCCTTTGCCGTTTGTATCACGTTTCATTCGCCACTTAGCCAGTTTTTCTTCAGATATATGCGCCAAAAGGCAGTGCAGGTACGTCATAGGTTTTTAAACGTCCTGTTAATTGCAATTGGATTGTTTACGGTATGATGTCGCCATTGATGACCTATATTCTGCGCGAAACTGAATTGCATGCACTGGAATGTCATCAAATTCAGAGTCGTCAAAACATACAAGAACCAGTTCAACAAATAAGCCTACTCGTGCGGTTAGAGTAATAAAAAATAAACTTATGTGGCAATAAGATATCGATTAAAAGAAAATTATTTTTTGGTCGTGAGATGAAAAATAGAGATAGTTCGAAAATCAAATAATTTAGTAAGAATGTTTTACACGCATGAACAATATTCTCTATATCATAGAAACTTTCCCATTGATTTTTAATCGTTTAAAAAGAAGAAAAAGTAAAACTACGTATTCTGTAAAACCCTCTCCTATCATCATTTAAACAAAGTGAACGAAACAAAAACACTTAACTAAAATAGCAAATGAAAACGCATTTCTGAATTCATTTTTCAAGGTTGGTGTCATAACAACCCCTACCATACAATCTTTCGACGGCTTTCAGGGCACAGTGCAGATGGCAATCGTCATTTATTGAATAGAGCCTTCGAGAACTGACCGGAGGGCACCGGCTTTAAATCGGGATGATGCAATGGGTTAACACATGAAAATATCATTTAGGATTAACTACGTATGCTCAATTTCATTTCGCTTGCATTTGAGCAAGAAATTATGAAACAAAGTTTCATTCGCAAATTTTATATTAATAAATTTATTAGCAAAACCTCTCGGGATTAAAAAGCAAGAAAAGCTCTTTATAAATTATCATTATTCCGAACTTTCACAGTGCTGAATCCTCCTATGAATCTATTTTGCAACCGAAAACGGCAGAGTCAACCATTTCATCAAAGTCCTCGGGCTCGTAATCAAGATAATATTTAAAAGTCTTGTTCGCTTTATGTTTTAAGATAGGATTCCATTGATACATTTCAATTGTGTATGCTACGAATTAGGATTACCGTATGCTCATACTGAAAGACTTTTTTCTCACTCCCATATAAAATCTGCAATGTGCAAAACAACATTTTTTCATTTCGAAAAACTGTCCTAAAATGAACCGCGATTCGAAAATTTGGTAATTTTTTTCTTGTCGGTAGCTTCTGCTGACGACGTAGGCTTTTTTTTCATTCCGCTCCAGCCATCCAAGCAGTCGGGAGAGGAGAGCCGTGAGGCCAATCAACGGCAAGAAAAGTTACGATCGCCTCGAACCTCCATCGCATGTGGGTCACGCTCACGCAATACCCTCCGCACTCCCCGGAAAGAGGGGCGGGAGGTGGGGGGGCAAGGGAGGGACCCACACGCGGGAGGGGGGGGGAGGCGAATCTTCTGCTAGAACCAAGGTCAACGCAGACCCCTGGAGGCGGGGACAGGCAGGGAGGTTGTTCGCTGAGGCGCAACAAGTCGCTCGGAGCTCCCGTTCGGGCACGGATGAGGCGAGCAAACCTTCAGAGTCATCACTGGTATCGGCGCTTCGTCATTTTAAGATTTCGACGTGAAAGGTGGGCGGTTAAGAGTCACGGTGGGGGGGTCCGTCTTAGACTCGCTCCGTATACCAAACCTTTCGAAAATCTGAGCCCTATTGATGAATCGAAATGAAACTGAGAAAATACTTGACCAGGCTTTACAATTATGCAATTACTCCTCGTATTTACCAGAACAAAATCATATGTTTCCATTGTCCCATCTTTCAGTTTTTACGCTCGAAAGTTCCAATGGCACTTCTTCCGATTATTATTGCAGTTACTAATCCATATGTGTACTTTTCTAGCCTATTGTGGAAAAAGTCAATTCGGTTAATTTGACCGAATACGTTGAAATAGCTCTGCCAACAAATATTCAATAATTATTTAGGAAATAGGCTATAAATCTCCTTTCTTCCTGCCTGAATCACCCTATCTTACTTACCAGTGTCTTACACTGTAAAAAACTGGTTGAGTTTCGAACCGTATTCTGTCAAAGAAAATAAACGAAAAGAACCTCAAAACATTTTTTAGTTTTTCTGTGAAATCATTACCTTGACCCGGTAATTAAAAATCCCAGACTCTTCAAGGTCTCCCAAATGTGTGGCAACCTGTTGACGGAAGTGTCAACAACGATGATTGAGAATGCTTTTCCGAGGGAAGCTCCGAGCTTTGACGCAGTTCTATTATCAGTTGAACTCTCACTTCGTCGCATAATTTCCATCATTATTTGTTTTATACATCTCATCTGGGGGTATCCCCAATAGTTTTCCTCGTTCATTCTTCTTCCACAACCGCTTCAGTAGATTATCGTTACTTAATAAATGTCAATGGGATGGAACACATACAATGTTTACACGAGACTGTTTAAAGTAAATCTTAAAAGTATTTCTTGCATTAAAAAGAAAATTTTATGCCTAGCATTTTTCGGTTTAAGCAGTATTTTTCATATATGTTTATATTGACATTGTTATGGTCATACTAGGGGGGCCTTCTACCAATTAATTTAGTTAAGGCCGTACAATTCAATTAATATGCATGATAAATTGCATAAATGCATCGTACTTAATTCAAAATTCTCATTGGTTTTGCTTTGTTAGAAATTACTAAATTTACATATTTAAAGAAGGGGACTACAATGGCCTAAAGGGCGTGCTACAGAATCAATGTGCTAGTTTTAACAAAGATAATAATCACCGAAATACTGAGGATATGTGGAATCACTTCCTTGAGATCACGCGCTCAGCCGTCAACAAGTTCATTCCCAGTAAATTTATAAAAGATAACACGGAACCTAGATGGTACAACGCGGATGTTAGAAAGGCATTGCGACGTTAAAGGCTATGTCACGCCAGGAAGAAAAATATTAGGGCAGAATTCTCTAGCGACAAAAATAATGAGATCACTTATGGTTATAAGATATCCAGGACGAATGCCAAGAATGAATTTCGGGGAGCGATAAGGGAATTCAAAAGGAAAAGGTTAGCGAAATATTTGAAAGAGAATCCAAAAGCATTTTGGTCATACGTCAGAGAAGTTTAGGGAAATAAGTAAACTGTTAATTCACTAAAAAATCATAAAGGCGGTAGAGTAACCAGCAGTTTGGAAAAGGCTAATTTATTGAATCCCTTCTTTCAAAGCGTCTTCACCAATATCTCACAGAATACTCCCGATCGCTTACCAAATCGTGCCGGTCAACCGATGCCAAAAATTGAAATCTCAAATGATGGAAGAGAACGTTTGCTGAAAAATATCAAGCCTAATAAATCCTCCGGACCCAATGAAATACCCGCTCGTATATTTAAGGATCTAGCTTCGGAAATTACGCCGTATCTAGAAATAATATTTAAGAAGTCGCTGGTAGATCACAAGGTTCCCAAAGGTTGGAAAAAGGCTAACGTAACACCATTATTTAAAAACCGAGACAAGGAGAAACGGAGTAATCACAGACCTATTTCCCTCACATCCATTTCGCGAGAGCGAAACGGACATTATTCTATTCTGCATCTTATCCTTTTAGACGTATTAAATGAGCATGGCAAATGCAAAAATTATTTCCAGCCACAAAATTTAGTTTAGACGAAACTCAAGCGTGAAATGGATATCCGGATGACTGAGCGATTGTTATAATTTCTTAGACAAGATATTGCGGAAGTCATTTATTTGACTTCCGCTCATCAATCGATCATGGGGGATTCACCTCCTGCCTAAGAGCAGGATATGGAATTGGTTTCCGTTTGACTCATGCCACAATCCGCTCATGTTTGATTTCAACAGTCGGGCTGCATTAAGTCGAATAAAATGCTCCTACCCTATCATTTCTTGTTGAATAAATCAAGAAGTTAGTTTTACAGGCCAGGGCAAACCTTACCTCAAACCTAGAATATCATGAGAAAAAATTGAACCTTGGAACCTCCGACCACGCACGACTTTTTCCCAAAAGTCTATCATACCGCACGCTATCACCACTATAGTGATTAATACGAAAGTTAGTTTAGCTTTGGGCAGAGATGGACTCGAACTATGTTACTAAGTGTTATGAATTTCACATATTCATATCAGAGGGCCAGTTCTTTCCTGTTGTGCCACGCACGGTTTCCCAAAAGGATCTAGTACACAGAAAGCGGCACAGTTTGGATTTTAAATGGAGTTGACATGACCATTGGCGAGTTCTGTAAACGAGAACTTCCAATCAGTAGCAGTTTTTTCTGACTGCTGGGCTACCTGAGGCAAAATGGCCATCTGCAATTTAGAATTAGAAGGACCCCAAGACAAGAAGAGAAGAACAACAGAAAATACGAAATTTTCTTTGCGTTCATTCAGTCGTTCAAATACTTACTCTACGTACACAGGTGTACGTAGGGCATCTCATGGGCATAGGAGATTTTGATATTTCTACGCCAATGTCCGCGGATCATGTGGGCAAAAGTATTCAACAGCAAGCGTCTACTTAACAAGGGGAGGGAAAATAGCAAAGGTGGAGACCTCAAGGTGTATGGCCGTAGGTCAATAAGATTTCTCCTTCTTACTTTACAGTTATGCATGACCTAAATATGGTGGAGGTCTATCGTATGATTGGTTGATGCTCATTTTCATCCTCTCATATACACCTGAAAACTTCGGTAGAGGGTAAAAGTTACACTTATTTAAAACTGAGTTTCCCACAAATATGTACGAGGGTTAGGCTGAAGACGAATGCACACAAGCTTGTAGGCCATAAACAAAATGACCTCCAAAAGCACATCTGGTGGCATGTGGAAGTAACATTCCCCCTTATCACGCATGCGCAGGTTTGAGGTCGTTATATTCATCCAGTGTACGAGCATTTTGAGTAGCGGAAGTATGGAGACGTGTTCTAGTGCTTTCAAGTCAACGTGACTTTTCTCGAATCCAGGACTTGAAAGCTGCCTTCACCTTATCGGCCGAGGTGTAATGATTACCCTTGAGGTGTCTCTTGAGTGGAGGAAAAAAATAAAAATTGCAAGGCGCAAGATTGGGGGAATAAGAAGGGGTTTGTTTGTTCTCGTCTGTGAGACGGCGTGGCACCCACCGTGCACAGATTTTACGGTATCCCAATTGTTCAATAATGAAGCCGACACGTTCCTTGGATATTCCATTATGGTTTGCGATACGCTTTTGAGTGATTCACCGGTCATTTTGAATCAAATCTGTTTGCTATGTCTATCGTCTGTGGCAGTGATCGGACGTGCGCTGCGTGTTTCATCAACAATTATGGCTTTTCCATGTTCGCAACCACGAAATTTTACTACCCATCGGTTTACAGTAGACCTATCAACAGCATCGTCACCATAAACAGCCATTAGACGAATCTCAGTAGATTTCACTTCACAGCAGTTAAAAATTCGATAACAGCATACTGTTTAACTGGCGTTCACATAGCACTAGAACATGTCTCCATACTTCCGATTATCAAAAAACACTGGATGGATGAAACGACCTCAAACCTACGTATGCGTGTTGAGGGGGAATGTTACTTCCACAAGCCACAAGGAGTGCTTCTGAAGGTCATTTTGTTTGTGGTCTACAAGCATGTGGGCATTAGTTTTCAGTCCACCCTCGTATACATGTGCTCACAACCAGGCATGCCCCCTTCAGGGATTTTAAGTGGACATATTCCCCCTTAAATACCCTCCCTCTCAATTATCCCTTAACCTTTCTACCTGGTGCTAGCACCCCCTGCCACTCACCTTCTTGGTGGATCGCGAGCGTATGTGTGTAGATGAAGTGGTGAGCATGGGGGGCGCTCAGAGCAAGAGAATGACGGAAAGCGAAGGGGAGAGATAAGGAAGAGAAAGAAGGGAAAGTATGACGCATGGTGGAAGAACATGATAGAACGGGACTTACGCAAGGGTTTCGCTAGTGTGCCCTTTGCTCCCGAAGTCAAGCTAAGAGCGCCCTGTGTGCACTAGTCGGCGATTAACCACTGCTTAACTACGTTACACTAACAAAATTTGGGTCATTCTCGTATTCGATGATTTCTGGCTCAACCTTGTGGAAGTTCATGCTCATTTAATGAATGAATGACGATGAATATAGGTTAGGTTAAATTCAAATAAAATTACATAACATACAATTAAGCTAGCAGCAATTAGAAACCTTGAGAGTGATTCAAGGCGAGTAAACATAACGGAATTCATAGATAAATAAAAGCACGAGTAATGAGAATTTTATAAATAACGAAAAAATGGCAAACGATTTGGCATGCACTAATGGTAACAAGATAACACAACACTAACGAAAAAGGGGAGACAATGGAGGAAATGAAAAATAAAACCGAAACCATCACCACACAAATGGCAAAGAATTAAAGTGACATTAAAAACAGTCACACTGATATGACTACACTAGAATACATAACCCAAGTTATTCAGACACAATTAAATTTTAAAATGAACATAGACTAGTACTAAGAATTAGGAAAAAAAAATGCTGATATTCAAAACAGATTTCCTGAGAGCTGCGCAGTTGTTTAGAGAGGAAAATTTTACCACGAGTGTGGAAAACTCCATGGCGTGCCGAGACAAAAAAGTCTTCCGCCCGGAGGAATTCATCACTTTTTCAAGCGGTCTAAAACAACGCCAAAAAGAAAACTCGACGCCATGTGGGGAACGGGTGGATGTGGGGCGAACGCACGGCAGTCGGAGAAGTTGGCACGCCACCAAAAAGTTTACTTCTCGAACGATTTCCTCTTTTAAAATTCCCTAGACACGTTTTTTCGCGGTCTTGGGAGAAAAGCAGCAGCGGTCGTTATTCATGCGGAGGAAGGGGCCTTGTTTTGAAAGGTTTGTTTTGAGAGGAGGCCGTCATGCCCTATGCCCTCCTCGGTGAAGCGAAAAATGTCTGAGACGACGCCAGACAAAAGTGCCGGTAGATATCTGCCACTCATTCCCCGACACGCCCTCTTTCCAACTCGAGACTATTTCTGCTTCTACATGGTACACTTCAAGCCACCGCTATGTCGTGTGGCACGGAGTAGGTCAACAACAGGCATGTGGCATCAAAAATTTAAGTTTTTCTTAATATTTAGTTACATTAATATATATTTTCGTAAAATAATTCAAATAATGTAGATCATGCTAACTAAAGGAATGTTCACTTGAGTATCTACGTGAGGGACACTTCCTCACGCGTTCAAGAGGAGCTGCTACTAAAATAAGGTCATGTGGTAAAATAACAACACACTAGGTAACTTATCATAAAAAAAGGAAAATATTTTTTATCCCATTACGCAGTCGGATACAGCTATTCTGATCCCTTATCGTGGGTGAGAAAAACTTTATCTTAAATTTATTTGTTCTACCCTTGATCTCTCTAATCTCATAGTTACGATCTCTCCAACAATATGGGTCTAATAATTCTTTTTATGACATCAACGCTAACGAGGCCCTGCTTCCAATTTATTTAAGGAGTTTAATCTGCAATTTAACCTCCGCTCCGTGAGTGACCCTCAACCTCGAGTCAACGGGTTACGCTCCGTGAGTGACCCCCCACCTGGAGTTACAGGAGATATTTCATTCATCAAAGCATTAATACACGATTAATTTTGGAGAAAATTGTGCAAAGCAAATGGCTTAAAGAATTGGTAGATATTCATAGTTAATGTTTATTTCCACTATGAATTTTTGGAGTGTTAACTGTGGAAATGTGTAAAAATAGCAACATGGATTATAACTTATCGCTTCCAGCCGAGGGATCATTTAAAAAAATATCTAATCAGTGATTTCATAATTCTGAATAACAACGTTACATGTTGAATTCTATGTCGCTGAGATTACTCGCTAGTAATTTTGCTCATACATTCCTAAATGCACTCTCACACGTAAACATGGGAATATGCTATCGGGAAAATGATCAGAACACGGTAAGGGGAACTCCATACCTATAGAAAACCCGAAATAAATATACATTAGGTAAGAATGACCAAAAGTACATGAAACACACCCCATTATTCTAAAACCAAGGCGAAGGTACTAAATATAAGTTATCTTTCAACAATCTATCAAATATTGGCTAAATATTTCCAAAATTCAGGGCACCAAGGTCACACGATTCTGCTCCTTACGAAGGCACGGGAAGGTCACATTTAAACTAAGAGAAAAATTTACGCATTTTGAAAAAAGCAGGGATGGGATGAAATGGAGAACCGATTTTGTTCTTCGATCAGTTTTATGCCTCTTACGCTGTCGCAAATAAAACAACACACATGGAGAGATACACTCGTATTCATCTGATTTCCATCCAATTGTGAGAGCTAAAACCTTCGCCATTCTATGGTGCAGAGCGGCGGAAGCCAGGATAAATGGAAAGAGGCAGATAATGAATAAGGGTTTTAGGTTATGTACTAATTGCGCGCTGAAATCAGGTCTTTCAGGTAGGAGTATGAGCATTTATTAGATATCTTTGGGTTGCGGGCATGGAGAGGCATTGAAAACAAAATTAGTTGGAAAGAGAGGAGGATTAAGTTGCTAGGTACGATCAGAAGAAGACGAGTCGGCGGAGGAAATATTGACATAGGGGATGAGAGATAGGTTGATGAGGGATGTTAAAAGTCGTAGTAGGAGAGGGAATGTTAAATGGTGGAAAAGAGGAAGGAAGAGAACAGGCTTTTTAGACGGAAGGAATGAGATATAATTACCCAAAGAAGGAAATAATATAAGTAAACAAAAATACACGCGAAATATAATACACAATATGCAATTAGCGGAACTGTGCAAAATCTACAATTAGGAACGTTACGTAGTTAGTCATCATCATGCGTGGATTATCTATGATGGTAATTTGTTTGGAAATGGGGGCCTACAAGCCATCGCTCGAAATTTCTGTTTCTCGGCAAAAGGAGACGAAATGCTTCAAACTGAGTGGACTAATTCTGACTTTTATATTTCTAATTTTATAGTTGCGATCAAGTCAGAAACTCTAAGCTGGGCGACGGTAAATTACTTCAACATCAGACTTTGAACCCACGTTTTCTAAAGTTTTCAGTTGCTGCAATAGATAAGTAAATCTAATGCAATCTAGAGATTTAAAACCCAACATAAAAATTGACTTCAGTGAAACTTTCTCACTTTGTAAAATAATAGAATTAAATTGCCATTACTGAAACTTTAATGACCGTACCCAACATATAATAAGCGCGTATACTAAACGGCGCCTGACGAAAGCAAGGCAGCAATATTTCTCAATTTAAAATCCATCCGACCAATAACACGTTGGACAATACCCAGTATTTCTTTCATTACCCCGCTCACAAATTTTACGCACGCTGGCATCTAGAGGTAAGAGATTAGTATAAATTAACCATGATATTAACTGCAGACTCGACCACTCATGGGGTGCTCAAAGTAAATTTATAATTAGTAAAAGCAGAGGTTTTAAGATTAAAAAAAAGCAATTTAGTCTAAAATTAATGGAATAAAAGAGGGAAAAAAGACCACGCTTAGGTTGAAAAGTTTAGCTGTGCCAGAAACACTGGCGATCGGCCCACAGTGAGCAAGCGCATATCGCGCGTCGTCCTTGGCCTTATTCGAATGAGCGGACATTCTTTTGTCAACGCCGGAGGTTCAAGAGCCTGTTGTGGGACTTCCAACTCATTCTCCAGGCCACTAATTCACATGGAATTTTTCAAAATTAAAGAATATGCCACACTAATGAGTGAAACCTTTTCATTTGTCGGAAGGAGAAGGTCGTGAATAATTATCTTACAGTTGTACTTTTAAGTCAGTTCTCAGAGCTTTAATTATAATTAAATCATTTCATTAAACTAAATTCCAAGATACGCTTATCTTTAACTTTTCGATGATTACAATCAAGACAGCGACAACCGCGTTAAATTCGTCCTTCGCATTACTCAATGATCTAATGCTGTTTTAAAAGATCGACACCTGAAACACTCAAAAGTTTAACAATGACACTAAAGGAATTATTATGGCCCCACACTACTTAGGTAGATCAGAACATAACGATAATATAAGGGGATTCCATTACAGACAGATACAAATTCTCGTTTTTTACCCGGACAATCAGGAATCATAATAGTAAGAAACTCAAGTCACTATAGAAATATTAAATACGTTTAATTTAAAAGCTAGGTCAAGATTAAACGTTGCGTAGATGGTCTGAAAAGTTTCCGATCTAACAAAGATACAAGACATTTTTTCTGAAATTTTTGAGGCTTAACTTTTCAGACCACCCTCGTAAGTTATATTCGTAGGTGCATGTGTGTGTTAGTTGATAGCATATATATCTGCATAGGTGCAAGTTGTTAAGGTTTTTGCATGAATATATACGATTTTGTGTGTGTAGATTGGCATGCATCCGTGGTTTTTGCCAGCGGTTTTATTCCTAATTACGGGTGGTGACGTAACGACCCCCGCGATACGCCCTTGCGGCGGTTTGCGGGGTACTATGTAGATGTAGAAAAGTTATTAACTCCGGTTAACTGCCACTAATTACATAATTATTTTAGATAACACTTTCCTGGATCCATAAAAAAGCAACACGAAAACGTCAAAATATCGAATTACATTTTAAACTAAGTAGAACCTATTTAAAATGTCAAAATACGGGTAATAACATAAAATGTTCCATCACAGCAAACCTCACGAGCAAGGTAAAACTACACGAAAAGAGTTATTTCACCTACTCCGGCCAGACTTCCATATTAGATAAAGAGTTATTTCACCTACTCCGGCCAGATTTCCATATTAGATGATTGAGATGACACTATGGAAGTAGTTTCAAAGCACAAATTTTGTCATTACGCATTTATTTATAGGCATGAGTGTTCCAGATTGGAGTGAGCGATGGCGAATAACATTGAATTTCAATGCTGGAATTTCGGGAATGTATTTAATTTTCTACACAAAAGATTATCATGACATCAATTGCTCTAAAGAAAAAAAATTGAGCACATTGGCCTTCAATTACGAGTCTGACTGATCTTTATAATTTGGAATACGTAGCCGTTTGAACTTTTGGACGTTAATTCATAATGTTCGCCGTTATTATTTACGATATATATTGTAAAGGGTTTGCAGATGCTTATAAACAATTTATAGCGTCACACTTGTAAGTACTGACATAGATAATTTAAAGATACTACGCATGTTCCCGGTTCAAGCCAGCGTTCATACGCCAGGCAGATTAGGTCAGAGTAATCAAAAATGATTTAATTCTTATTTGCTCACGATGGGATCCTGTCTTAGACGCTAACGTTCCTTTATACGGTGGATCATCATCAGCTTCGAAAGGCAATGCTACCCCTACCCCTCTTTTCACTACTCATTCCTTCACAATTTAATCTCTTGCTCCATGTTTTTGAAGAATTAGGCTCTTGGTTTTCTTCTTTATTTCCTGCCACTTGATTTTAACGTGCGATTCTCAAACTGAATTGAAACAATAATTAACCTTTTAGTATAACTTTTGAGGATTATAGCTGGAAAATGCTAACTGATAATTGGCATCTTAACTGAATTACGCCAGACTCGTTCTGAATTGAGAAATGACATTAATTTTTTCATTAACATAGCGTTTTACAAAGATTCCAAAAACAAAAATGTGGGATGGAGTACGTTACAAAAAAATAATACTTATCTGAATTAGGTTGGAGACAGGGTCAAGTGTGATTACAATGATAAGGGACACACACGTGTTTCCAGGTTGAGATCTCAATGACAATCGTCAAAATAATAATGTAAATACATAATGACCCTACGCAACCTCATTATTTATGAACACGAGGTTCAATAGCCTTTTAGATAACTCTCTAGTTAATACGGTCCGGTAGGCCCATGTACAGCATACTTTTACAGGAATTTTGTTTTTTTTACAAAGTAATTTGGTGAAATTTCAACCATTTTTAGACTTTAAATAAGTTAAGTTTCTCTCACATGCACAAGGCTGGCAGACCAACTAAATATTCGCTTAGTGAGGGCATTGATTTTTGGTAATCAAGTCCCAGGCCTCCGCTTGAATTTTGATCCCCACATCCGAGTCCACTTGCGAATTTGCCCAGCCGCATTTAATTAATACACAAGAGAGCATGCGCATTGATAGAACGGGGAATTTGCAATTACCATAGGGTCCTCGTAATAAAAAAAATAAAATTACTAATTGGAGAGAAATCATTCCTCCTTGGATGAAGACACATCGCCATGGGTGCCACCATGGAACGTCTGGATGCCAATGGAGGAAGTGGTAAAGGGGGGGGGATGTAGGATTGGAAACCGTCTGATAGAACAAAAAGGGAACTCTGCCAAGTTATAAAACGGTTTGCGCTCCAATTCTTCGTTCACCATAATTTTGTCCGGGAACGACTTTGGCACCAATCGATTCCAATCCATTTATTTCGGCGGTTGAAAAGATAAGGGCAAGGCGTCAACGGAATTAATATCCTCTCTAGAGCGAGCGCGGAGGGTGACATTCGTTTGACTTAGCATGCGGTTGAAACGATGGGCACTATGGGTCGCATGTATAATTCAAGCATATGCTAACACTTTCGATCGATGTAAAATGGGTCGTCTTAAGTTCTTGCTGTTTACTCGTTCGCAAGCGTGGCTACTCGCATGTCAAACGTTCGCAATTCCTGACTTTCCCACGTTTAAGATTTTATGCAGGTCCCTGCATATCCTATCGTGGTGGAGGCGGACCTATATTTAGCAAGGCTTGGGATTCCTATTACTATTGGGGGCACTTCGCTCGTGCTGAAGCAAATGTTTGCTTTCAATTTGAACCTCCCGAGTCGGAAAATGAATAAAATTCGGCAAAATTCACGAACCGTTTTCCCTTCTGTCCATTCTACTGGCACTAGATAACAGCAAGTCAATCTTTGACATGAATTTCCATTTCCATGACTCACTGGAAAAATGGCAATATGATATAATACGTCTCCCTTGCCCGGGACAGAGGAGAAATTGGGTCGGGAATCAGGATAAAGTTCCGAGGTCGAGGACCTTTTAGAAGGCCCGTGATATCCTCTTGACACTCTTATTCCATGTATATGGACTTGCTAAAAATGCCTCTGCATAAGAAACACGTTGCATTCACTCCAAAAGGACGATTTGGTCAGAATTCATATTCGAACCTGACAAAGTTGCCCATATTATATATTACTATCCATTGACATAGCCGTCTCCCCTCTCTTTAACAATAAACAAACCTTTACATTGGACGGACTCGGTTATTTGCTTAAAAAGAGAATCCGACAAATAATTGAAAGGCACCCACAGTAAAAGGTGCACAATATCCCTATAATCAGTGCGTGCATGTTCCGAATTTGGGAGAAATTTCTTGGCCGTGGATTATTTGTTATTTCTTCTAACACTGGCTCTGGGTGGGATCCGATAGCATTTTTATTACTGAAGTAAAAATACAAATATATCTTTCCACTAAATATATATATACGGTACTAATTTCGACGCATCGGCGTCATCTTCAGGTAATTCAAAGTCAGAGATGCGTCGGAACTAGTTGTACCGAATAAAAATGTAGTGGAAGGATACATTAGTATTTTTACTTTAGTGATAATAGATTTCCACAAAGTTAAGCAAGAAAACATGGAAAAAATGCATTTCTATTGTTTATAACGAAGAGGGAATCGCCAAGCTAAACAAATCGGGGAATACTACTGAAAAATTTTAATATAGACATTCACATTTCAAATATTAGCTTTCCTAACGGCTGAAGTAAAACCTGCTCAATGTTCAACGAAGAAGAGCTATGATGCTTTCAACTGGAGGAACCCGACACCCTTGTTGTTCGGACGGGAGTTACCATGGTTACAGCGTGGGAGTTCCACCAGCCCCTCTTTAACTACGCCCTTGGTTACGTTGGCTTTGACGCTCAGCCCGGAACCTGCCATTCGTTGCTCGCCACTCCTCCGGCACGTAGGCGTCGTGACAAAGGGAGAAGCTTCCCGGGAGACGGATTGTTATGTAGGAAAGGGGAAGAGGGGAAGATATCAGTGTTGGGGCCGGGGGGGGGGGGGGTTGAGGAGTGAGCGCAGAGGGCAGATTCGGTCGGGGAAGGACGGGAGGGGTTTGTAGTCCAAGGTCGAAGGGGAAGAGGGGATAGAGGTTGGGAGGGGAATCAACCATCTCCGCGTCACCCAACAGCGAATGAGATGGACGGCGCCAGGCGAGTCCACCTCCCTCGCGAATTGTGGCAGAATTAAGCGCGAGAGTTACATACACATCTCGGCAGTTGCCTGCAAATGTTTTTTTTTGCGGTACGGCAGGCATGAGAAGTGTAAGAGATTAAGCCGACACCTAGGACCCCATATTTGCGGACATAAAAAACATATGCGGAACAAATGACAGTCATTAACTCTAAGACAGGTATTAAACGAGAGAGCACAGCCAAACTCGTTCTAATATAAGTAATCCCCACGGCAATCCACAAATCAACAGGGTAAGGGAGGAATAGCCATTTTCTTTGTGCTGCCTGACGTTGCCCAGGAATATCTGGTATCAGAAAAATCACAGTGTGGGAGACAATGAGGTCCACAAATTTGGATTTGTATTCGAAACCTGGTCTCCCGGTCATAAGCCGGATACTCTTGCACAATATGCTACCAGCAAGGCCAAAAGAAATGTTTCGAGAGCTTAATATATCTTGTTCATAATTGAAAAACCATCAAATATATCTTATTACCTTAATAAATATAAAGAATTACATTATTATGGAATATACTTGCGTAGAGAATGACAATAAAGATTGAAAAAAATTGTATATTTTAAATAAAAATTTCACTTGCTCAAATAGCTACGTAAACCTTAAGTAATATCTATTGGAATGCGTGAGCAATCAGGCACCAGCCTCCATCAGGAAATGCAACCGTCTATAAGTCTGTCAATCTGTTCGTCTGAATTTGAGCACATCGCTGTTTGATCGAGGATCACATTCCACGAGTGACTTCTAATGAAAATCTTAACGTTACTGACTGACGGCGCTTGAAAAATATTGCAAAGAAATGACGAAGGTATTATTTGGTTCCTAAGTTATAGCGTAACGTAACCATAACCCTTCCCGGACTCAAAGAGTTCGCAGTCCGTCTCATTTCGGGTCGTAATTCTTTCTATGCACAAGCCTAAAGACATACTGCCGAACTTATCACGATCGCCTCTATCTCTCTCTCCATTAATGCAACTCCATCCGTTTCCCAGACAAAATGAATAGATATGATCCCTTCTTCCACGCCCTTGTCAGTTTAATTTAAAAAAAATCTCTCATGACCGCGAGATTATTTCTGTTGAGTCGCCACGATTTAGCAACTTTCTGACCTTTCACACCTGCGATCCTTCGCTCAAATCCTCCGCGAGGAGACTCCGCCAATTTCAACGAAGTGGGCTCGACGTCAGCAGGGTTTTTTTTTGGCTAGAGTCCACCGCCGATATTCACAAAGAGGGGAAGATGCCGCATAGACAGCTGAAAGAACACTTTCACTCTACCTGTAACACTTCTGAATTCGTGATTTTTGGGGCCAAGGTCAATTTTTTTTTAAATCACCAAATCGCTTCTGACAATACGTGTTGGGTAGTCCCTGTAGCTGTCATACGTAGACTGACTGACCAAACATAGCCAGACAGACTGACTGAGGACGCTACGGTGGCTTAACTGGCTAAATCACTCAGCCGGACATCGAGGGATCCGGGTTCCAATCCCGGTCAAGGCGAATTACTTCTAAACTTTTAAATGTTTTCATTTTAAGGCATATTAGTGAATGACCTCGATAGAAGTTACTGTCGCGGCATCTCCCGCTGTTCTTCGAATTAGTCATTAACTGATGTTAGCTAAATTGCGTTTATAATTGGAAATCAATAAACGCTATTTTAATTGTATTTGTCATTTCCTTGAATTAATTATCATTAGTTGTAACCATGGATCCTTATCCCATTTGTACTATCAACTTTGAATTCTCATCCATGTTGGTGCTCATCTTTCTAGCCATTTATTAGTTCCTGGTGGACGGATGCTACAAGAAAATAAATCAGAGGGAAAGATGGTGAACACAAAAAATATTTCTGTGGAATAAACTTTATCTCTCCTATTTATAAACATTGGATTATGAGATAGCATTTGTTGAGCAGAACATGCAAAACAAACATCTATTATATATTTCCCTAGGACAAGATGCTTAAGTTATTCTAACACAAATACTCTCCAGAACAAATAACTTGAGGTATTAGGAGTATTTTATATTTCGTTACATTCACTCGTTTCATGCGAATGGAATCCAAACCCGGAACAGCGTGGTAGATCTTACCGTTTATAAATTTAGCCTGACGAAACGTCGCAATGATGTCACCAATCCATTCATCCGACCCTCAAAAGAATTCACAAACACAATTTACCGAGTAGTTCTATGTGGGGGAAATACTTATTTACAGAACGACAACATAAAGCCCGTAGGCGACCAATGATCCAACATTCTATTTTAAGCCCCTCTAATTTATTGTGAAGGTCCAAGCATGGTTAGTTTTTAATTCATGCAAATTTGGTTTTAAAAAGATAACACCAGTGTTGTTTTCCCTTCTTTTTTTCAGCAATGAAACAATTTTGATGCAAGATTCCCTCTTATATTCCACAGAGTTGGACAAGATGTTTCACGAACAATATATATACAAGTCGGATGGGGCGTTAAACTGCGGACCCATTGGCGCCTTTCGATAAGAGTATGCTAATCCCGACGCCGGGTTTCTCTCCACCCTTCCTCCTTTCCCATCGTTCTCTAATGGCGCAAATGACCTTACCAGTACACCATCTCCTCTAAATCTTCTAACGCACTGAGTTAGCCGCTTCTGTTGCTTACCAATTGATGCAGATACATCTGGATTATTATTCTTACGTTTTCAAAAAAGTCATAATTATTTACACATTTATGAAAAGTAAAAGATTTCTTTATGATAGATATGTGCTCAAAAAGTAAAAGATTTCTTTTACTTTTTGAGCACATATCAAAGCTCACGAGCATTAGGTTCACACGAAGCCTCGGAGAGATCGTAATTATTACTTGCTCGTGATATGGACGCAAAAGTATCACGTGATGGTGCGCAAAAACGAAATGAGGAGAATAAAATTTTTCTGCGGAAAGACATGAAAATTAAAAAGAAATACCATTCAAACATGAAAGACTCTCATTCTTTAAAAGACGTTCCCAATTTCACGAACAACTTTTTTCAGCGTCTCTGCGTGTGCTTTTCGTGGAACAGGGTTCTCGTTCCTTGAATTTCCTCGCTCTCTTTCCGATTCCAAATTTAACTTCGTACCACGCCCCCCCGAGAGCTTTGAAATTTGACTCTGGCGAAAATTTGAAAAGATGACATGGTAGCAAAATTGAAGGAGGGTAGGGGAGAATATAAAAAAGTGAAGGTCACATAATAAAATAGAAAGAGAATGAAAATTGACACTTTTTCTCAGAAATGAATGCCTGCAAGAGAGAATAATAGGGAAAAAAGTTGGGGAAAAATGAGAGAGGGAAGAATTGGACATAATTTGATGACGGGTCAAATATTGGAGCGGAATTACAAAGAATTTGGGGGAGCGGCGTGGGAAGGGATAACTTGGAGAGGACAGTTCAAATGAAAAATTTATTGGCATTTTGTTGTAGGGTTTATTCTTGCACTTAACTCTTCTTAATTCTATACGTTTCCGTGCCCGGCTCCACTTGCAATACTTGCAATACTTTATGACAATCCAGCAACTCTTTCATCCACTGGTTACAGAAAAAAATATTTTTATTTTTATATATTTTATATTACCCTGCAAGCCACCGCTAGGGTATTTGGCAGGGGATGAATACACACCAGACTAATTTTGACCCGAATATGACCCTACCGGAAAATGCTATTCTGATCCCTTATCTTTCGTGTAAAAAGGGCATATTAAATCCACCTGTTAAACATTTAATCTCTCTAATTTTATTGATATGATCTCGCCTACCGTAGTACGATTGGGGATTATACCACACATTTTCAACATCACTGCTAAAGAATCGTGACTCCGAATGTTTCAAACGCGATGCCAATGTCGAATCAATGCCACAGCTGCCAAGTGTGCCACTACAAATAAGTGAAATCATATCCATCTACTTCTATGTTCATAGAGAGATTGGAGCCTATGACCTTTACCATATCAACATAGCGCATGACCCAGTATATACGATATAACCACTCCAGAGAAACATTTCAGGCTTCGTATCGATGAAAGAGTTGATAAGAAGGCTTATTTGCTATCATTTCTGCTGAGCGACACGTATAATTTCACTAGAAAACTGTTTTGAGGACAGATTCACCACTGGCGACCAAGATTACCTCACTTCATCCGATTTACTAGGGGTGAAGAAGTCGCCGATAGCTGGTGTTTTCTTTAATCCGACTCATTCCGACGTTGATGCTCCTTCCCTACTGCGTCCCCATTAGCCCCGTTTCTAATTCTAAAGGAAACCCAGTTTTACGCCATCCTTAACGTAAACAACAGTGATAAATACCCAGGCGATTTACTCATTCACTCCGCCAGTTTTTTTCTCGTCGCTATCGTCGCCGCGAGCGTGTTATTTCGGTCTCTCACGACTCGACGGTCTTCAGAACTCGGAGAAGTGACTGGTTAATATTTCTAATTTAAGAATGAATTGAAATTAGTTCTTTAGATCAACATATGACAATGGAATGGAATATTTGGTGGTTTTTACATTAGGAGTGAATTTTATCGTGCATCGAATAAGAGGATGAACACGCTATGAACAATCACGTTTTCTCAAAGGGGACATGTGGTCGTAAAAGAGATAATTTGAATAAATGGGTAATTGGAATGCATTTAATGCGATAGTCAGAGGGAATATTAACCAATCAGAGGAATGTTTTGGATGGATTGTGAAAAATGTTGCATAATGATGATATTTCATGCACGAGGTGGCCAATTAGAGGCATGTTTTGGACGGTCCACGAGGACTATAATTATCAAAGATAAGGGTTTTAAAACGAGAAATATACTAAGATAATGATTCAAATGAAAAATAGAGGTTGATTAAATAGCCATGAGCTAATTCTAATTACCTCCACTAGTGATTTAAATTCATTTGTAATTTATCGTACCTGGTTTAGCAGATAATTATGGTTTTAATGGAATACATCTTGTGGACTGACCTAGATACGTACGCCACTTATAAATACTCACCATAATTCATTAAAATATTAATATGAACCGGGAGAAATTTTCTTCGCATTCGGCAGCTGAACAGCATTTATTTAAATCGCACCGATGAGGGTAAATTGTATTGTAATTAACCTTAACAAATACATTACATCGCCAGTTTACCTTCGACCCTGATTTTAACGAGTAGCCATTTCTTAATAATGTTAGGTCTTCGACGATTGTCAAAATCCTTCGCATGTCATTTGCCAAATCATTTCTCAAACTGCAAAAGTGCTCCCGGCTTCAACTTTAAACTTGGTGTCATTGTTCCTTCTTAAGTGTCGAGAACTGTCGTTAAACTCAACAATATCGGCCAAGGTTAAAGATGATAAAAGAGAGTTTTCAGATAAATTTTACCAAAAATATTTTGACATTTCGCCACAAAATTTTAGAAATCGTGCTCTAGAGGTTTTATACAATGGCCGTCACTTTTCATTCAGATAAGTTTTCTTTCATGAGCTACCAGATTGGAGGTTAGTTACGCGCAGAAACTTTCATGATGTTCAAACCGGTAACTCCGAAAATACGAAGTATACTATGTATGTTCCGTCAGTAAAATTTGGAGAATCATCCTCTTCAAAGAACCACACATAAAGACCATCTGTCCTTTAAGACGAAGAAACTACTCAACTTGGTCTCATTGTGAAGTGTAAAGAAGAAACATTTCTCCATCATAGATTTCGTGACTCATCTCATTGTCCATTCTTTTCCGGAAATTTCCACCCATTGTTGAAACGTCTTTCGACATTCCATTTTTCTCCGTAATTTCATTATCTCCAGAGAATCTGACCGTAACCCATGGCATTCTCCCAAGAAAATGCGGAAATTTCCCGAAAAAAAAACAAGCTACCTACCAAGAAAAAAATGTTTTTTTTCATATCTCGAAATTTTCAAATACATTTTATAGATTTATATTTTATTTTCGCGCACAACACTTTCCTTCTTCCTAAGGCGGTAGAAAAAGTTCCTGATAGACTGAAATGGACCCAATTAAAGATAAAAAGTGTTTCCATCCCCAAAATTTGCAAATTTCCCCTGCCTTTTCTCTAACTCCTCCTCCCGCAAACCCACCCCCGATATCCCAAGTTACAGTCACTACCCAGCCCAAATTCTTCCGCAGGGTAGGTATCCGCATATATGAAAATTGATGCACAGTCATCCGAAGGTGACATACTATGGTGAAGTACGTATTGCGCTATTAAAGCTTTTATAATAGCGGAATTCACGAAGTATTTTATTTTTCAATTCATTTTACTCCCTAAGTTAAGTTGAGGAAAATGAATCTAACTCGACGTAAATCTATTGCTACATATCCTCGGTGTGGAGATTCAATTTCCGGCAAACTTCATCCCTCGGGGGTTGATGGGACCACGATAGGGCGGACGATTTTACTTTCCATTTTGACTTTACAATCGACTAGGCGAAGGCTAGATCAACGGCTAAGGGTTATGTGGGGAGGAGGTCCAATCCCAACGCGGAGCCTACAGATTTCCCGTAATAACTCAAGAGCGATCACACACCTCACCTTGCACACGCGATATCATTACTGCCAAGTAACGTGACGTAATCATCCCTCATCAAATTTCGCGCGACCAAACTGTATCCGCATAGCAGAGTGGTTCGCGATATCCCTGAATGCAAAGAAAACACCAAAGAGGAAATTCAAGGCAGCGATGACTATCGAAAGTGAGAATCATCGGAAATATCGATGCTGGCAACATTGGACCCACTCTTTGAGTTTTTTTGGGGAAATTCCCGACCCAGTTTTCAAAACGGAGCGTCCTCCTCCATAGTGAGCTTAGAACCGCATACCGATATGCCACCACAACTTCGACCAAATGGAAAAAAATTAAAACTAAACTTTTATAATGAAAATAATGATAATTTCTTTTATCCTAGCAAGTTAGCAACATATTAATATTAGGAACCTGTTTCAATCACTGATGACGATAAAAATATGAAACGATTACGCAACGATACTTTGGTGATTGAATGCGGGACATTCTGTGACTCGGTGTTTCTCTCGTGCCGCACGCGCTTTATCTTCGGAAGATTTTCTCCGCCCAAAAAATGTACGCCGCGATGCGAGAAAAATGTTGATCGACACGATACTCCAGACGCACCAGACCTCGAGGCTTACCTCGGAGATAAACTTGATTCGTCCCCTTTGAAATGTTTCTATGTCACAAATGGCTGCGAGGGTCCATGTCGGAACCCTTTCATTATTCTTCGCTCGGCCCGCGACTTCCCGCCGTTAAAAGACTTTCGCTCCTGACCTATATTCCGCGAGTACACCCGAAAATAGACGGAGGAAGATCGGCCGGAGAGGCGGATGAGACGGACGTAAACACACCGGGAGACATACAAGGAGGGGAGAAGGATTTAGACCGATTGCCAAAATAGATCGCGTGCAGAGTAGTGCTAGATTTGCATTACGTTGTAGAGAGAAACTGAGTGGCGAATCAACATTATTGGAGGCACTAGGTCGGGCATTACTCACGGGGCGAAGGTTAAATAATAGAATAATTTTTTGCATACATTGGAAGGATGCCTTTTAAGTGATGATGTAGAAAATGTATTATTAGCCCCATTGTACCACAGGAATAGAGATTATTTAAATAAAATTAGATATAACAAATGAAAAGTAGATAGATTTAAGGGGCAATTTTTGCCTAGACTAATAGAGATCAAAATAATGTTATTGACTCCTAGAGGGAGGAAAAGTACTTTTCTTTGTTCATTCCAAGTAACCTAGTACACGTTGTCTCTATCTCGTACAGCTGAAGGTGTTGTCCTTCTTGCTACCCACAGCTCCTCTTGCGTGCGTAGAAAAGTATAGCTATAGATATTGTAGTGCATATACCTTTATTAATCATGACCTGCATTATGTGCATGATTTAAATATAAATAAATAAATATAAGTGAGTGCATATATCCATTGTAATTACAATTAATAAAAACTTCATTTCTTTATGTTCCATGTCTTATGTGTCATCACTCCCTGCCACACACCTTAGCGGTGGCTTGAAGGGTGCCATGCAGACGCATATGTAGACTACAGATTTGAAGATCACCACCATGCGCATCGGTGAGGTACTGAATGAATAAATGAGTTCAGTTACACACTTAATACGAAAGGTCTTTCCGCAGGTTAGGCAACTTTCCGCAGTCCTTTCCAACTTTCCCCAACTATT
Organism: Hetaerina americana; assembly: GCF_022747635.1. Taxonomy (NCBI): domain Eukaryota; kingdom Metazoa; phylum Arthropoda; class Insecta; order Odonata; family Calopterygidae; genus Hetaerina; species Hetaerina americana. The sequence goes on from NW_027287316.1 coordinate 26,327,181, forward strand.
TATAAATTAAGGGTTTATGATATAGATTTATTAAGTAGGTATTTCTGATATTTGGCACAAAGTTTTATTAAAATACCTAATGCCAATGTACCGCAATAAAATAAAATTTTCTTTTCCGGGAAATGGTGCTTTCAAAATTGACTTTACGTTCCTCACAATACTTTGCAGAGGAACAATTGTCCGATAACGTTCTCTCACAGCTATTTTCATGGCAATAAGAATTCTAGAACTTTCTACCACGAAAAATAGTCTTCACTTGAATAGCGCTAAGTGCTACCATCGATTTACCTACACCATTTTGCCTGATCTACTTGTGCCACGTAGGCACCCTTGGTTCTTGTACTACGAGTGTACCGTTAAACGTTGGCATTTTGTTGGATTTATTCTTGAGCTTAACGGCTCGTAATTCTATTAATTTCCAGGCCCAGCTCCACGTGGTCTTTTCCGGCCACAATGATTTTTGACAAGCCAGGAAGACCCTTTTCTTTACTAATTCCAGAACAAATTCTTTTTCTCGTGGCTCCGAATGCTTCAAACGCGATGCCGTGGTCGAATCATCAGCGCAACAGCTACCAAGTGTGCAACCACAAACAAGTGAAATCATATCCATCTCCGTTTATGTCCATGGAGGGATTCGAGAGAATGACCGTTACCATGTCAACAACACATGATCCAGCAAATATAAACTCTCTTGAGGAACTTTTCAGGTTTCATATCGATGAAAGAGAAGACGAGAAGGCTTATTTTCTTCAGAGGAATGCGTATGATTTCTTTGCTCTCAACCAATATCCTCAGCGTTCAAATTCATTTATTTTAATCCGCCTCATTGATTCCTCGTGACTGATAAATCGAAATGTTCTAGTCCTATGAAATATTCACCACTTTTTCGGCAATGTTATGCCTAATTAGTGTGATCGATTAATTTAAGATTTTATTAAAAATCAAAAGCCGCGCTTCGTAGTTTTTTTACTAGGCATAAATGAAAAACAATTACTGTCTACCAAAATTAAATATTTATGTGACCTTAATTGGTGGCTTTTCTCGGAAATCGCTGAGAGATTAGGAACCAAAGAGGCGTGCCTTATCAAAAATCTCGCAATAGATTTTAATCTCCAATTAAAAACAAATTCTTTGAACTTTGAAATGACAGGCTTACACGTAAAATCGGAAATTAAATCCGACTCATAGCCAAAATCATTTTGGCCCCGGAAATGAAGACATCGAAAATTGCACTTCGCTCGGCTAAAGTACGTATACCTTGATAAGCCACCAAACCTTATCTACCCTTCCTGCCTCTACAGATATGAGAATACACAATTGCAAAATAATTAGACGGAAATATCAAGGTGGACAACTGATTTTCCTTTATTGTTTCAATAACGAAAAATGTCCCCAGCACTGCTTTCATCGGAATCGAAAATATTTATACACTCAATACTCTTCCAACGAAATGGGTGCATATTACACGTTCAACGCCACGCTGCCTTCAAAAAGTGTTGACCGCCACGTAAATAAATTGCGAATAAAAGTAAATAAACCGTCATTTCAAATTAAGACAGCCACTAACTATTTGCACATAATTTTATCTCAGCGGTAATTTTAGATATACATGTCCTGGTCTGGTAAAAACAAATTTTAGATATGCATGTCCTGGTCTGGTAAAAAGACAGCTCTGACACAATAAAAGTAAAAAAGTCACGGATATTTAAATTTTTATCAATTTCAAGCTACTTCTGGAAGTTTCATACAGTTATTTGCAGGCAGTGGTGTAGGCGGAGTGGATCCAGATGGGTCCGACCGCCTGACCTCTAAGAATTACACTTCCTTCACATTGATTTATGTTTTCAGTGGAACAGTATGAGTTGAAATCCGAGTCCGTTGCTATACGCTGAAAAAATTGACTTTTTAAAGACGTTATGTCGATTAGTTAAGATTGCGAGGAGAGGGACACTAAACGAATCGATTAGCCCACGTTTCACGTAATGCTGCTTAAAAAATACGTTTTTTTTAGAACACCGCCGTCTTGGAAAAAAATTCCCATTCGCGGAAAGCCTGTGCTACCAGTTTCATTGAGCTTGTAGGTCTACGATAGAATATTACAACCCGCATGTTTGTTTTGGCTGATGTAATTCAATTGCGAACCTCAAGGACGTTAACGACGAGAATTTCACGGAGCAAAAATTATTCAACTTGACCGAAATTCGAACCTGGGTCCCTTGATGCCCGGCCAAGCGTTTTGGTCAGTTAAACCTTCCGAGGCGCCCTCTTACACTAAGAATTTCCACGATCCTAACGTCGGAATTCCAATCCCAGTCCAGGCCAACGATTTTTCCGCAATGAAACTCTAGCATTTGAGAGCACCCCAGCGGATGACTCAGCTAAACTAACTGTTGCGGCATTTCCCGCAGTTCTTTGTATTTCTCGCGGCCATTGTCTTGAGGAGGAGTTAAAAATTAGTATTTTGGGAGAAATACAAAGTCATTTCACTCGATATTGGTATCCAAGGAAAGATTCCGTAAAGAACACACGGTAAATAAACGTACTGTAATAATACCGCGCGCAATATCCAAACACTTCCCCGCTCACCTGATCACCGACCCAAAGGTCACGGATTAGACTAAAATGGGCACCTTTCCACGCAACAACTACTGGTCGAAAAGTTACGTAATGAGTGACGTGGTCCTCTATTACGCTCAGCACTGCCAAAAGTTTGGAGTGGGTATGCCATTGAGTGGGGAAACGGCTTGAATAAGGCAAACATTAAATGATAATTAAATTCTAATGCACCTGTTTAAGAATTCGTACTGCAGCTTATTTTCTTTTCCAACAGAGAGTCGTAGGAGTCAATAAAGAATAAACGAATCCGAAATAACATAGGGATAGACCCAATTTTTTCGGTCGAGTAGAGTCAGGGATAGGCACTCATACTTCGTAATTCCTGACATCGACGGGACAGTTTTAAGTTTCGTTGTACTAATCCCACAGAATGCGCACGATCAGAGATTTTTTCCTTTCTAATGCAAATAGCGAGGAAGCACATTCAATTGAAAGTGGATGCCGACACTTAATCGTGTGCTAATAGACCAAGGATCATCGAAGGCACGACGAGATTCTGTCACGCTCCCTATACTCATCAGGCCCACGAGAGCATTCTTTCACGTATGTAAAGTAAGGTAAGAGGAATCACAATGAAGACAGAAGACTGGCATTTCACTGTACATGAAACTTAACATTTAGCGGCCCAGAGATATCCACCAACAGGAAAGGTTTTCATTAATGCATAAAATTACAGCGAAAAATGCATCGGTAAACAAATCGAAATAAGACTAGAAGGCTCCAAAGTTGAGAATTTCGACTTTTGGCTCGAATATAAGCAATGCGGGTGAGTTCATCACTGACATTAGTTTAGTCTCAATAAGTACATTCAATAAAAAGGTTTAATCTAAAAAAAATATGTACTTACAAGAATGTACCAGGGCTTAATTATCATTGTGTGTTATCGTGATTCCCTCAAGGCCGTCCTCACAAAATGGTTTTTTTTCTAAATTCATCACTGTACAAAAAAGGGAAGGTCAGAAAAGAGAACTTAGCGGTCGATCCTGACTTAAATATTCATTGAGCAAAAATTTATTTTGAAATAAATGAAAGGGAATAGTTTTCAAAAATTATTATACTTTATTATTTGATAGCTGATGATGTTGGATTAAAATTCGCGTAAACATTAAGCTATTAGTACCTGTTCAATAATTATCTGCCCAAGGATACAATTAGCGACTTCAACAATTAAAGGCTTATCGATTGGTGAAACTACTTGTGATGGAAAATGTCATCGTCAAATGTCGTTTAAAATAACGATTTCATTTACAAATATTAATAATACATAGTCACTGATGGATCGCCTCCCACAGCTACATGGGTCTGCTCGAGGATTTTCGAGAATCTCCAAACTATGTGACTGATGGGAACATTGAAAAGCAAATAATTATATCGAGTACTTCGCACGTAGTTTCAACGGAAGAAAAATCGAACATGCCTCAAAGCAAGAGTAAGTTGGTAATATGTAATAATGTGGATGTAGATATATTATTCCTTTTACCTTAGGTTAGATTGGACAACACTGTTCCCTCTTCTGCCAGTCCTAGCTTAAAAGCACACTTTATATCATTATTTACAAAGTGTAAATGAAAAGTAAAAAATGGATTGTTTACTATGGGATTTCGCCTCCTTAAAGGTGGTGAATATCCGATAAAATCTGTGAATATTTCACAATAATTAAGTATAAGATCATCTTTGTTTTGAACATGAATATATTTATTCGAACATGAATTTTTTTCTCCAATTTTCACAGACAACACTACTGTGATCAAAACATAGTATGCAAAGGCATTTAGGCTGAAAAAGTATTAACAATCACAGAAAATCATTTCTCGAATAAGAGCTGTAATGAGCAATTACCTGAGTAATTACCAAGTAAGTAAATACCAACATGACTCAAATTTTTCCGTCGCGGGAAATTTAAATGAGACGCTAAAATATCATTGAACACGCTTTGATATTCGTATCCACCAAAATACAGAGTAGTAATGAATATTTACTCTTAACATCAATACCCAGACCACTACGAAAAGTAAAAAGAATATTATAACCTGAGATTCTAACGCCTAGCGCCTAAAAAAATAAATTGATACGGGGTGTTTCGGAAATCCCTTTACGCACCTTTAAAGGAAGTCCTTTGAAGTGCTGATGGGCACGAGTCAGGGCACTGGTCGAGTGTGTTATCCTTTGAAGCAGATGTCAAAGGGTTATTTTTCCCTCATAGGTGCTTGGGGAGGTCCAGTGGCACCACGGCGTTCGATTGCGAAGCCCCGCGAGTGTTTCGAGTCAACGGGGGAGGGGAGGGGGGAAAGGAGGAAATGGAGCTGGAATGGGAGCAGGGGAGGAGAGGAGGGGTGGCGAGACGACGCTGTCGACTTCAGCGAGACGACACCGACGAATTCGCCCCACGCAAATGAATCCCGCGGACCTCCCTCCGCTAGAACACATCGATATCCCGAACAAACGGAGACTCGGACATCTTCGGGAGATGTTCGCGGCGAACAAAATCATTCACTTCGATCTGATTTGATTTCATAATGATTGGTTAACGAATTAACGATTCGCGAATCGGCGTGAACATCAAAGCGTGGCTGTATTGAAGTTACTTCCGCAGAATTTCCCACAGTTTTCTTCGAATTAAAATATGATCGTGACAAAATTGTTATAGTGCTTAAAGTCGATTGTTGGCGGAAATCATTTCATTACACCGTTTTACTAAACTCAACTCCTATTTTAGCCTTATCCCCTGATTTCACTACCACTTAGAATGACGTCCAGTTAATGCGCCAGTTAAAAATGCACCGTAGATGATTGTAAATTGTCAAAATAGCCATTTGAAAATAATTATACAATGCAGATTTATGAAAACTGCTGTAACATAATTACCTAACTAGTCATCCTCTAAGATTCCTTTAGGACTGGCTGACTTCAATATGAGAGGCTATTAAACCAAGTTCAGCGTAAATGATTAAAAAGCCATGTACTTTTGAGTAACAGCTATATACAGCTGTTAATCATCCATGGCTATAGCCAACACGTGTCATCGACCCCAGCATCTCATCGTCGCAGCATTAGGCTCACTCAATACTCCCACAGAGTATTCTCGTATTTACATTTCTTCTCTTTCAGTCGTCATTGCTTGCTTCTTCCACCTGAGGCATTCTACTCGTTCATTACATTCTACAACTCTCTGCTGTCGAGAGAAGGGACTGGAATGGAAGAAGTGACCATTTGGTCTCAATTTCGCCCAAATAAAGATCCCAACCTATCTATCGGTCAATCTATCTTTCTGGGCATAAACTGCGCCCGATAATTGTCCCCCTTCTCCGCAGCGATTCCATCGAACTTCTTCGAAATGAGAGAACAAAGACCCACGTAACTCTGTGCAATGATTCACTGGGCTATTTATGAATTTCAATGTTTTAATGACAGCGGTGAGAATAATTATTGGGCAAAAATGGGAAATTCCTGCGATGAGTGAGTTAAGGAGTGTTTTTTTCATCCGACCTAAAAATTCAATTCCATGTTTATGCTTCAATGGGGTATGATTTTCGCATTTCGATATCCGTCGTGTTCTGGAGCAGTCTGTTCTGAATTCCAAGCAGTTTATTCTGGACTAAGAAATGAATCCTCTTCGTCACTAATGGCCAGCCGATACGACGAATGATTGTTAGCAACGCGACGTGGATAAAATCAATTATCTCATCCTCCAGTTCCGGCGCTAAACGGAGTCGTCAAGGACTTCCGACGATAATTTTAGCACAAGCACCCTTACCCACTCGTAATGAGCAATTTGTGGACGATATTAGCGCCATCTCTCGAGATGTACCCAATATTTTTATTTTTTTGTCGAAAAGCGACGCCTTCAGGACAGGTAAATAAGGCACGAGTCATAATCATGAGTATGCCATTCCTAAGATTGGTTTACTACATCCCTACATTCTCCCCTACGTAACCAGTACAAATTCTCTTATCTCCAGCTAACTTATATGTTTTACGTCCTTCTCAATGTGTCCTATGTCTTTTGATTTTCCTCGCGGAATCTTCACTTCAGTTTTCCCGTCTACAAGGTCTGTCCCAAAAGTAGTAGGACCGAGTCGATTAAAAAAAATACATTGCCAGAATTGATACATTCACTCAAAAGTCTTCCACCCTTATGCGTACACACGCCGCTGCCAGCGGGTTTTCCACGCTTTAATTTATATCAATTTTTACTGCAATACATGTGTGCGTGTGTGTGTGATTGTTCTTAATTGAAATAGTAATATTGAAAAACTCAATTAACAGCGGGGGAGGTCGCGACAGTAACTCCAGCACAGTCATCCGTGCATTTAAATGCATCAATCGAAGTGAAAAAAATCATTCGCCTTGACCTTTTATCCCGGTCAAGAAAAATGATTTTTACACTTCGAAAGCGATACATTTTTAAATAAATATACTTCCTTCAAAAAGATAAATTTTTATTCGTTCGGAAATGATACCATTGACCTAGTCACTGTTGGCGTTCGTGATCAAGCGTGTCAGTTTAACGAAACGGCACATCACAATTATTTTTTAATTATTTTGGTTTCACATTCTAGGGAACTCATATTTCTCCAAGGGAAGGACTTGCAATAACCAGAGAATGTCTGATCTGGATGACTTTATCGTTATCCTTCGCATATTAACGTAAGGTTCTGACATATAGCAGTACATTATGTTACTCACATGGTGCCGCAATAGGACTACCGACTTTTCCTTGTCATTCCCTACACCTACACTCTATAATTATTACATCATGACGAATATTTTCACTATATCCTTAATAACAGAAGGAACAACATACTTTTCCTCAGAACTTTACAATTTGGTACAACGCGCTTCACCGTAATACGGTATCATTAGGCAACCGATGTTACTGCATCACGGTGAAACGATTTGTTCCTCCTTCCGCTATCATGGATAAATAAACTTCCAAAAATTGAACCCTGAATCCATAAATCTTAATATTTCCCATAGTTAAGGGTTGTCGAACGTACTGGTTAACTGAAAATATTCCATGGAAAACTCGGGGAATTTCTTAATACTTGGGTAGCGGTCATTCTATACATTTATTGCTTTTGAAATGGCGACTTACATTGTTTTCGTGATACATATTAGTATTTAAAGTGGATAATGGTATATTCTCTTAAAGAAGTGTCGAGTTATTCGTTAAATTACACGGAGCTCATGCAACCGTGAAGAACGCTGACTCATCTGGCTGCTCTTAGCTCTGCATTCCCTTGAAGATATTCTCCGACGAGGGAATGTCGTCCATCGCCAACAATTCTGTGTCTCGTGCAGTTAATATTACGGTTTTTTTATCAGCACTCTTGAACTTTACATTAACTTTCACTTTAATCGAATCGTTGGATAATTTGTTATAACACATTGTACGCGAGCATACAATACGACAATTACAACATAAAACGACAATTTTACCGGATGAATACCACCAGTGATGATATATAATAGAAGAGGCCAAGCTGTTGTTGTCACACTAAGACCACCATTGCATATAGGTCCGACTAGAATTATTTCATTTTTCTGGAAGTAAAGAACATTACCATTGGTTTAAGAAATCACCAGTTTCGAAGTGTAAATATTCTTTACCTAACTCCCGTCACCATTTTGGCTCGGCTCCTGCTCGTAGCCATGGATCGAAAAATTGTCTTCTGCCAAGGAGAGCCTATTACATAAGCTCTGCTAGCTGGAGGCTACGGAGGGCTGGTGTAGGGACAAATGCCAACGCCCAGGCATTCAGAAATGGAAATCGAAGAAGAGTGAGAACGATGGGAAGATGTTCTAGGAGCAGTAAAAGGGAATGAGGACTTAATTGCATTGTGAGGCTGGAAAGCTGTGGTTGGAGTGGGAGCAGGGTGCGACAATTCGGATTGGAAAATCGAAATGCCATGGGAGAACGACTGATAGAATTCTGTCATGAGGGGAAAATGGTAGTAGAAAACACCCCCTTCAGACAATATAGAGATGCAGACAGAGACGAAAGATACCGGGGGAGATTGCAATACGTGTATACTAAATTGACTACATCCTCATCAGAACGAGGTACAATAACCAAGTTGAGCAATGTAAGAACTAATAGACAGAAGATATAGATAGTGATCAGCGCTATTGGAACAGCACTACGTCATCAAATTTTGCGTGAAACGTGCAAAACCGGGAAAGAGACTCATGATATGCTCAAGACAACTTATGGTGATAACACCATGGGTAGATCCGGTGTTTTTGGGTGGCAAAAGTTCTTTCGGGAGGGTAGAGAAGATGTTGAAGACGCCGATCGTTCAGGACGTTATTCGGCCTCAAAAACTGACGATAATCTTGCCAGAGTGTAGACTTCATAGGGATAGCAGATTAAGTGCTTTCATGGTTTCTCATGAACTTGGCATCCCCAAAAGTGATGTGCATCGACTTGTGACCGAAAAAATGGGCATGAGAAAGGTGTGTGCAAAGTTGGTGCCGCGAGTGCTCTCGGACGAACAAAAGAAAACCCGCACGCGGATATCTGCCAAGAGCTTCTCGGCCACGTGAGTGAAGATCCAAATTTTTTAGACAATGCCCCACCAGACTTATTCCTCTTCCCCTGCCTCCAACCCGCGCAGAAACGACGTTACCACGGCCCGGTGGAAGCGTTGCAACAGGCCGTGACGCGGGAGCTTAGCAACATCCCGTGCGTCGCCTTCCAGAAGGCGTACGAGGCGGGCAAAACCCACTGGTAGTGGTGCGTGTACGCACAAGGGTGCTACTTTGAGGACTTTTGAGTGAATGTATCAATTCTGGCAATAAATTTATTTGAATCAACCCGGTCCTACTACTTTTAGGACAGGCCTTGTGCCTCGGAGACTGGGCAGAAGATGATCTTTCAGAAAAAGAGGCAATGAAAATATGCAATTGTGCAAACCCACCATGAATATCTACCAGAAAAATCTATCTATTAATGCAACATGATGACATTACCAGACAGTGAAATGTATGCCGCCGAATGCCTGACCTTAACCAGGAGAGGATAGGTTGAGCGGTTGGAATTAGTAAAGAGAACAATTTAGAAAGATACTGGGACCTCGAAGAATAGAGGATGGCTCATATAGACGGCGACGGATACGGTCGCTATCATAAAAAGTAGAGCTATGTTTCTCGGGCACATCATCCGGGAAGACTAACCAATAAAATATTGAAATTCTTGGAGAATAGGGAAAACAAGATACGCTGGCTTCAAGATGTACAAAGAGACTCAGTGTTGGATGGAGAGTCGGGATGGGCAGTGATCGGAGAGGGTTAAGAAAGGTGAGTTCTTGATGACGATGCCTTCAACATATATGCAGAGGAAATGGTGAAAATGGCATGGGAAGAACTGGAGATAGAAAGGAAATTCTGTGGGGAATACATGAAATCAGTTAGCTTTGCGGATGATCAAAGCTCTAGTTAGCTTGTCAGTCAAGAAGGTACAAGCATTGCTTAGAGCATTAAACAGTCAGTGCGATAGGCATAGGATGAGAATAAATGTAAACAAAAAAGGTTATGCGATTTTCAAGAGAGAGAAGGGCTAAGCTAAACTTTAAAATATTAGGGCAAAAACTAGAGCTGGTGGAACTTTTTACGTATCTCGGAAGTTTGCGTATCTGTTTTGGACCAAAATGGTCAGAGTATTAGGGAGTAAGAAGATTTCTATCATCAAGAATCATAAGAAGTATTGAGTCAGGCCCCAAAAAGAGGGTATGGACATCAGGATTATAATGGATGATCAAAAAAATACTAATGAAAACTTTGATGTGGAGCGTGGTTTTTCAGAGCGCGGAAATATGATCGTTGAAGGAAGATGGTAGGCACAGATTGGAGACTTGAAATTTTGGTGTGGAGAAAGAAGAACACGGGAGATGGACAAAAATTAATACATAAAAAAAAGTGCCTAAGCAGGAAGGGTGGGAGAAGGGGAGGTGATTGTTGGTAGAAATCCAAAGAAGGCAGGAAAGACGGATGGAGATAATTTTGAATGGCGATGGGATGTTCAAGACTGCCATAGATGGGAGAAAGTTGGACAAGCGTGGAAGGGGTAGTAAAAGAAAAGGCATGTTGGACGGAATGAAAGGAGGAAATAAGTTTATGCGAAGGGTTTATTGTAGCACCGAATTTCAGGTGGTGCCTTGTTAGGAGAGGCAAAGAAATGTATCTTTATCAGTCTGTGACCAGCCAAAACCTGCCTTAAACGGTAGAGTGGCATTAATAAAAGTTTAGAGACATCGGCAAAATGGGAGGGCATGGAACAGAGAAATGCAACAGGGAAACCTTCAACTCTAGAATTGAATCCACCGAAGGTTTCCGAGATGGAACACAATCGGGGGCCCAAACACCATGGACAGAGGAGAGCACTGAGTAAGAGAATGGAGGATTGGGTGTAGATTAAGGCAGGAAAACGATAATTCGAATTGACTTGGTCCACAATTGGCCTACACGGGTATTAAAACAAACTCGGAGAACCAAATGAAAAGACCTTTATTATCACGTAAAACATGAGACACTGCCCCATTCCTTCAATCCCAATGGATGTGAGTAGTAGCCTGACGGTCGGAAGAACATGACGACATAAAATGTTTCGAACACCGATTTCTTCAGAACATGTTCTATACTCCACGAGTTTCCCAGCCTGGTGGACACCCTGAATATAATAATTAAGAAAAAAACATTTTTCAGAGTGTATACATCTATTCCATACTTTCGCATCGACCCCGGCAGTTATCGAAGCACACCCGTGAGGTTTACAGTACCCCGGAGGGGCTGGATGGATCATCATGGCAGAAATAGCGTTAATCAAGACCACGTAACCTTACCAGCCATTATCCATCATCATTAGCCATCTTATACGCGGAGGTAAAAATTTCAATAAGAATGTGAATTGATATCAAGCTTTTTACTGACCTTGGACCTTAGATTTCTTGAGTTTTCAAAGGAAAGACAGTCTCAAAATATGTTTAACAGCCGACTTCTATTGATTTCAAAATACTTCATTATCCCGAGAGGAGAAGCACACGAGATAATTTTCCGCAGGTAACTCAAAGTTCATGTCGTGATAGCTGCAGTCACTTTTAACGTTACGGTATGAACATAATAACATTACTGTAGGCAAAATTCAGGTCGCACAAATAGTAAACGAATGTGAAGCATTTCCCTTAGTCCTGTAGTGAAATGAGGACGAAACCTTTCAAATTTAATCCACCATCTCTTTTCCCGGAGGCTCGTTTTCGGTATGCCACGAACACAGTTCCTCAACTACGCTGTTGTGTGAATGTCCTGGGTAAATATTTTATCGTATTTTTTTGATTCATTGGAAATACGTGCGTCAAGCAGACAATAAAACGGCTTAAGGCTCGTCCTATCTCGTGACTTTGACGTCTTTACGTTTTTAGCGGATCGTTAAATCGTTTGAATAGCTTGCGAAACCATCAAATTCGCCAGTTCTCCTTGAAGGTAAGGGTCACTATTCCGTTTGACTCTTGAAAAATTCAAGAGTTCAACCATTTCTCCTTCCCAAAACGTGGAAAACAAACATTGAGAAAGAGAGAGAGACATGCATCCTCGAGCGCTACCGGGGGAGCCTATGCATTATTTTTACTAATACATCTTCAAACACCATAAAATTTACTCCACAATTAGAATGTTTTTAATATTTTAATAAAATGGCATAGTTCGTACCCTAACCACTTCCATCAGGGAAACCAGGAATTGGCTTTAAAGATGCGCGCTCCCACCTTCGAGTAAAATATAAGATGTGATCAAAAAAATGTACAACAAGGTAAATATTGAAATTTAATTTAAAATACTTCGCCTTTCCACATAAACTACTTTTATTACGACCTAGGTTTCGTTATCTGATGATGTTATACCATAACGAAACCTAGGTCGTGATAAAAGTGGTTTATGTAGAAAGGCGATTTATTTTAAATTTAATTTTAATATGAAGAATTTCCACCAAGTGACGCCAGAAACTGTTTCATTTAACAAGGTAAATATGTTGAATCATCAAAGAAAAAATAGGGATCATAAAAGAGGCTTAAACTTTAAACATAAAATTATAAATTGTTATCATGGAAAATACGACCATCAAAGACGGTGAGCCCAAATAAAAAAAACAAAACATATTTGCGAAAAGAGTGATGAAAGAGCATGTTGCGAATTTTTGGCTACATGCTCAACAATTTGAAGTTATCTAGAACCCAATACAAAGGATATTATTTGAAGAATTGAATGCGGCGACAGAATACTACAAGCTTTTTAACAATACTACGCTTCATAGAGAATTTCGGGTAGAAATTCTTCATCAGTAAAAAAGGTTCGAAGCATACTATAGATTTTCATAAATAATAAGATAATTCTAGCATAATCATGGCGGAAAAAACCTATTTGAAGAATGAAAATAATCAGATTTTAATTTACTTAGATTTTTCTGCTGAATATCATGTAAATTAGACTCGAATATTGCTGGCGTGTAAACGACAAAATAACACATTAAAGCTTGCATACATAATTCAAAGCCTCCTTCAGTAAACCTTGATATCAATGTTGCTAAGGAAGAATAAGTTACCTCCGTATTTCGGCATCAGAACGTTTCTATATTTCAGACGCTAAACGCGATATTTTCATGGCATAGTAAAACTGCAACATAAAACTAATCTCAACTACAATGGAAATACAAACAGACACCAAAAGAATATAGGATCGTGTTAACCGTAAAAATGTACAAAATAAACTGCTCAAAATAATCACATTCAAAACTTCCTTGAAATGGCCACCAGTATATTTTATCCATTCGCTACTTTTTAATGAATAATGAATTGCACTGGGCTTAACTGACTAGAAATTAAAATCCCTGACAGCTGATGGAATACTTCGAACGACAACACGATCGGCCTTAGTCGAGTGCAAACATCAAACACTCGAGCCAGTAATGCAAAGGTTAAACAAGCGTCGTCATGTTCACTTAACGACCGTTTTCTACGCAACTGCTTCGAGCCGAGTGGGAAGTCAGAATGTTGACGACCCACTATCTTATCTGCATCATGGAGAACCAACGCAAACAAACAAGCTGCCGCACTCATAATAATCCAGGAGGAAACATCGTTGAGGGACCGCACCATAGCCACTATCCTCTCTCATCGACGTGATTTCTCGAGACGGGGCACGAACTCTTGAGACGAGGCGTTTTGCAAATCCTATCTGAATCAGCTGATTTTTAGGCCTGCGCAGGAATTCGCCAAGATAAATTTCGAGTTCCGAGAGCTGCATATGAATCATGTTGTGGCAACGTTTCCCGCACCCTTCATTAAGCTTTTGCGGGTGCGAAATAAGGAGTTACACCAGATAAATACAAAATACGTCACACGCATTCACACTCAGAAGCCACCTTAGCGTCTATTTTTAATGATGAATTGAATTCCAACTGGATACTTTTGAAAAATATGAACTGGACCAACAATTTATCCCAAGTTAAGATTGTAAATATCCTGAAGAATCAAACTGACAGAACCAGCAACTTGCTTCATTCCATTACCTTTGAATAATAAACATCTTGATAAACAGTATGAAAACAACAGAATAGTAGATAATAAAATAATTAGATGATATATTATATATATAATAGAAATTTATAATAAAATATATTATATATATATATATTATATATAATATATATATATATTATATATAATATATATATATATATATATATATATATATATATATATATATATATGTGTGTGTGTGTGTATATATATCACTAATCATCACCATCGGTATTAGTACATGAAAGTTGTAAGATGCAGCTCTAATTTCACAAGTGTAACTTCTTCGCGGTTTCTTAGTTAAATTTCCATTAAATGTCGATTATTTTTTATCTTTCAGGGTTAGTACACAATTGACAATATCGTTTTGCAAATGTATAAGCATTAAAACTTAGTTGCGCTTAGTCATTGCAAACTCGGAAGTTCTATTCCAGAAACAATTCAAGAAAACTGATGATTGTACTTGTGTACCTTGAATAGCACGTACGTCTCCGTAGGGATATAAATAGGTGTTTAGGACAAGAGGCACATAGAAAGGTAAAACAATACATTTATATCAAGGGAAATATATTCTAATGAAATTACGCTTTTTGTTATTCTTATCTTTTCGTCTCATATTCTCCTGAGAATAAAATGATTCCACAGAAAATTCGTCTCAACAGTGAAGCCATCGTTTTTGTCGCTACAACTGACATACCGATAAACATGTAAGTGAGGGCTTGAACTATTCTCTCGAATTAGTTACTCATAGTATGCACTGATACTAATATGTATTTCCCTTATACCTTTCCCATAAAATAACGACCAAAATTCTTCTATAATTGCACGGAGACCTTATAAAAACAATATGTTTGTGTCAACGCATAATGTTACAGAAATACAATGGTGACCACTTGATGCTAATATAAATGACAAAACTAAATAGAACTACTTCATTCAGCCCGTTCTCTCTAGTTAAGAAATTACTACTGAGGGCATACTGAATGATTTGGCTACTTCACTCCAGCTCATAAAAAATTTGACGTAAACGGCACCCCTATTCCGCGAAACCCTTTCTTCCAACATTTTGCATGTCGCAGCGGCTTGAATGTCTAATGTTGATGGATTCTTTCGTTCGTTATTCATTTAAAGTACCTTTGGCTTCACGAAAAGAGCGTGAATGGTGATGGATGCACATTCTGCCCCAGTTTGCCTGCGACCGATGGAGGGGTCGATATCCCCTCCCAGGTCACCACTTCCGCCACACCTAACGCAAAACCGCGGAAAAAAATAAGCTCGAAGCTCATTCCGCAAGTGACTTCTTCCTTGAGATACCATTCCGTGACTCGAGAGGGGTCTTGCATCGCACGCGATGCAACACTCATTTCAATAATTCGCAAACCCCATTTGAACATTGTTTTTTACATACCAAAAGATTTTAGAGAGAATAAAATACTAAATCAATATTAATGGACTACTATACGGAGTTTTAAGAACCGTTGGGAGAAGTTAGATCGATTACCTAAAACACAAAAAAAATAAAAATATGCCAAATTCGTTTGAAGTTAAGATATAATCTCAAATCGACTTCGAGAATGCAGTTGGACAAATTGAGAGGTTTACTCTGAATGATATGGCACACCATTTAATAATGCAAATACTGATAGGGAAAGCAATACCACATGATTGCTAACTCCGTTTAAAACAACGCTCATTTTTGCCGAACTTGACCTCGCTACACATGCTTTAAACTGTTTTCGCGTACGTTTAAACCATACGTGTATATAGTATACATTATGTATCCAAACTCAGGACAAGATAACCATAACTGATTCAATTTTAGTCCCTTATTTCGTTGAATAATTACTGGCAGCCTCGCAAATTTAAAGTTCGTAAAGAATAATGAATCAATGTGTGAATAGTCATTTAGTTTTAACACTATCTTGAGATATACGACCAAATTAGGGCAATATTAAGTGGCATTGAAACGTATTGCCCAAAAATGGGTATGTATCGTTCCACAAATCAATTTATTTATTCACGATCCAGGTTTATATATTTTTACATCACCTTCGAGTGATGACAGTGGTAACTGTGCCTTCATACATTATATTTAAATTGAGGGTGAAGGAGGGAGAGATCGAGGGCTTAAAATGGTGATTGGGATTTCCAAGTAAAGAAAGCCGGTTGTAAATGAAGGGTTATAAATGAAGGTTGACAAAGAAAACAGATATCTAAAGGCATTGGGGTCGCCGTTCCTTCCCAAGGTGAAAGGCTCGCGTCATGGCATTGATTGGTTGCTAGTAATAGCTCTTACACAGACTAGTGTACACAAACATTCAATTTATACCAATCTATTCACGATAAAATGATGTAGGCATAATCATTGACACCCATGTCGTGAATACATGATTTCATTTGTGGAAAATTTTCAAACCTATTTTTTATCAAACAACTTGCAATTGATATGAATTTGAGACAATAACACGATGAAAGCCATCGTGAAAGCCCGGATTATACGTGCAGTGTGCTGCAAGTAAAAGACGCACAAGAATTACACGCAAAAGTTCTTTCACAACGTGAGAAGTTGACATTTGAAGGGATCATGCACTCCTGGCGATACAGTTTACGTGATCAGGTTGCACATGCCACGAAATCAAATTTTTTCGCGCCAAAATTTTAGTGAAAGAGATTGGAAATTTAAAACCTTTGAAAAGCTTTACTTGTGATCGTATGGCTTAATACCACGAGGGTACATGGTCCAGGAAGCATATAGTCACAATGTATAAGGATAAGTATGCACCATACAGTTTCACGCCACCCGTATTATTCAAAACCATTCAAGAAACTAAAATAACAATACAAGAAAATATTATTTTGAACTGCACTCCCACATTCATGGAAGTTCGACGCGAATTACGAAATTCCACAAAGGCTTAAGTTTTTCATATACATAAGTGTTATAAACATCTGATAAAGCAACCTTAAGGTTGGTTTTTAGGCAAGATTAGGACTTGAGATATGAAGAACGTTGGAAAACCATACAATCAATGTAGTGAGGTCTTTTAGCCGTTTCCTGCACAGTTCTGGCATGCGGGAAATCACACCGATTGGACTTATCAAGTGCGACACCAAGGTTTTGGACCCGAGATATTACGTACTGACTATGTCCGGACTCGATTCTACTCTACTCCAAGATGGGGTAATTAATTCGTGTTACTTGTTAATAACGAGTCTTACTTGTTATGTTCATACAGAATAAAAGTAAAAACGTTTTCCTGTAGGAAATGAACGAATACCGATCTGAATTGTTTTTTTACCATGTGAAATATCAAAGAACGTTTTCTGAGAGATGTAAAGAAGAGCGTGCATATTCGATGCAATTTATCTGTCGAATTAGACTCGTGCACAACCTCCGTCTATGAATGGACTGCACAATATACGCACTGCTCGATCTTGCGAGCCGCAATAGGAAAAATTTAGAAAATGTAGAAACTACATCGTGCATTCGAATTGTTTTACTGCTGCATTATAGACACATAGATAAACGTCTTTATTTGGGCGAAATTGAGACTATAAGGTGCCTTCTTCCATTTAACCATTCGTCAAATACATAACAACAATATTAATAAGAGGAAATATTAAGCGATACCAAAAGAATTTAAAAAATGGTGAAGTCATATATATATATATATATATATATATATATATATATATATATATATATATATATATATATATACATATATATATATAATAAAAGAAATAAGCACAAGAAATTTTTTGGGAAAAACCTAGGGAGTTCAGACATGAAAACCCTAGTAAAAACCCACGCAGGAAAACACTCACCAAGTAGAGTGCGTGAAAAACTTGCGGAAACCGTGCAAGATAGTACAAAAATAAACAATAATTATAAAAAATAAAGCACAATCAATACAAATATAAAAGTGTGAGGTACAGTACAAAACAATATGGCAATACATGTACAACGGAGTACAGTGCAATAAATACATATTAATATAAAGACATACATACCTAAAGTGATTAATACGCATATTTTTAATTTATCAAAATTTTCGAAAAATAACGAAAATGTGAAATTGCAAATATCCCTTAATCATAAAAATCAAAAATGAATTCCTGCGCTGTATGCTGCGTTACGCCGTAGGAACAACTTACGGAGTCTCCGTGAAAAAAATGAAGCCATGCACTTTCAAGCGCAATATTAATTAAATTAAAAAAAGAATTACTTTTACTGCTACACTTTCTCATCTATGCGCTTGGATAACCAGAAGTGAAGCATGCTGTAAGTAAGAGACCAAAGCCAACGACACTAATCTGTGTGATAGGTACTGTAAGCCTGACCTCGCGATCGAAAAGTGTGAGAGTCACGCATACAAGTAGGCGAGGCCAATTCATATCCTTATTCCATCCACTATTTCCCAGAATGTCCTGGTTACTAGATAACTGAAAGAACGTGAGATCAACTGATAATTAAGGGCAACTATCGAATTCGCATCTGGGGCAGCAGGACCAGCGAACTGGCGCTCAATCGAACACAATATCAGACCCACAAAGGGTACAGAAAAACGAGAGGCAATGGTAATGATTGTAGTAAGAAGAAAAATATTTTTTGATACTAAAACATAAAGGAAATACGAAGAAAATTCACTGCATTCCCTCATCACAGTTTAACTCGTAATATATATTAGTCACCTGTGGATGTTAAAATTTTAGAATAACTTATGTTGTTTCCTAATGTCTGGTTATTGTTTGTGTTGCTTAGATAACTGAAATTCCATGCATTAAACTCTAGTGATTGTGATGAACATAATGTCTGGGACTTAATGGTGTTTTACTAACACACTGGTTGACTGGATGTTTTAAGTGTTTACGATAACCCATTGTATTAGTGTTTTGTGATATTTTAGTACACAAATTGGCGAAGAGACATGTATTCGGAACATTTTTTAAAATTAACCATGATATTTGTATCTTAAAACTTACTGTGCATGTAAAATTCTTTATTAGTTAACTAATGTTCTCGAAAAAAGAGGAACTAAGATTCAGAGGAATCCCCAACTAACCGTGAAGTAAAAAAAATAAAAAGTGGACCCAGGAAACCATTGGTCAAATGGGTCCAAAAATTTAAAAATATTATCACACGCCCTAGCGGTGGCTGGCAGGGCTTTAAAAAAACTAAACTAAATATTTAATCCAGGAGGGGAATACGTACGTCAGGAAAAGATGGCACGACAAAAAGGAATCCTCACTGAAGTTTTCACTTTTTGGGGGAGCCAATGCGCGGTCGATGACGACGGGTCGAAAGTCACTCAGAGAAAAACACTTCACTTGTCGCCTATTTATTTCAAGAGCCCCGAGACCTTAACGAATGACACTTAAATTTTCGAAACCCCTTGAGTCGTGGCAAGCATTTCACTTCCCCGTTCTAATTGCGGAACCACATGCAGGTATCATAGGTCGGCGATGGCTAATGCTGCCACTTGGACATACACCAAATGAACTAAACGCGTGGGGCCACGTGACGAAACGAAATATCAACCGAAAAATCTAGCCAAAAATAATGGGTGACATTTATTTTCGGTGCATATTTCATTTACATCTACAAAAATCCAGTCCAACTACACAATCCAAAGTGTTATTTTGACAATGGCTCCAACAACAGTTTAAAGTGACCAACTGAAGTTCGACCGCGGGTTTAAAGAGAATATTATACGAGTATACAATTAGAACTCGAATCCATTATTCCTGCCGTCGTTGGAAAGGAAAGCGTTAAAACCAATCAAAGCACTGGATTTATTACATATGTAGCAAATGAGTTCTCTAGCGCTGGAAGTGGCTTTCAAGAAGCTATGAAAGAATATTCCTACACTAGCAAGTTATTTGTGAAAGGGATCCTGCAAAAACTATCTTTGTCTCGTTTCTGTAAACTAAAAGTGGGATAAAATCTAAACTTCCCTTGGTTCAGATGTAGAAATTATCAAGGAAAAATTGTTAAAATATAAACTTGTAATTCACCACAGAAATTAGAATGGGCAGTACATTACATATAGGGGCTATATGCATAACTACATGGAATGATAATATTATTTTTACTTAGAAATTTGGACTGACATTGACACAATACGTTAATGGTACAAGCTTGATACAACTAATAATACTCTATTCATTTAAAAAAATGGCACAACCATATTAAATGTCATCAATATAAGTATTGTCGAACATATAAACATAAGTTCTTAAATGTGATGAAGATTGTCACAAAAGAATTCATCAAACGAGTAAAGTGGGTGAGCAAGTAACCATGTCTATACCCTATTCTTAAAAATGGATACCATCTGATTTCAAATGAGTAGGCAGATAGTTATACAGTCGTTTGTTCATATTATGAAATGTGTTGTAGGTTGATGACAATCTAAAATAAGTAGTATTTAGATTTGATTTACCTCTTGTGGAGTAGTTATGGATGTTAGAATTTAATTAGTAAGTTTCTAGATTGACTTTCACATGAATCAGAGCCTTAAAGATATATCAACTAAATACAGTCATGATTCCATACCTAGTAAAAAAAATATTTGCAGGAATCATGTGGTGGTATATTAGCTAGAGAGCTAATAGACCTCCATTGTAGTAGCAAAATTCGTTTAGCATGTGGGGAATTACCCCATAACTCAGCACCACAATTCAAATGACATTGAAAGAAGGCATGGTAAAGGGTTAAACGATACTCATTTGAAATGAGAAAGTTGAGCTTCCTTAACATATAAACAGCTTTACTCGGTTTTTTACAGGTCTGACTGATATGGGTCTCCCAATTAAGTTTTGTATCAATATAAATTCCTAGTGTTTTAGCAGTTTCAATATCAGTTATTTTTGATTTAAGACTGCATACCATATTCTAAGTTGTTAATATTTAAATGTAAACGATTAATATTAAACCATTCCTTAACCTGTCTTTTGGTAGCGCTATATCGTATCTTTTCATCTTCTAGATGTTGACATTTTTGCATGAAATAGTGTCATCAGCATATAAAACAGATTTAGGTTTCATATTGCAGGGAAAATCATTAATCATGATGATGAAAAGTACTGAGCCAAACACAGAGTCCTGTGGTAAACTTTTACTTTAAGAGCTGCAGATCGACAGCCATCAAGTTCAAACAATTGGTGGCGATCATCCAAATATGACTTCATTAGTTCCAGTGCAACTCCCTAAACACCATAATATTCTAGTTTTGACAGTAATATTGAATGATTAACCCAGACAAAAGCTTTACTAAGATCATATAGTGTCACAGAGACTGATTCCTTCTCTTCAAATGCATTAATGACATAATTAACTATGGACTCTACAGCCAAGATTGTAGTTTTCCCAGATCGAAAGCCATACTGTGATTTGGAAAAGAGACTATTTGACTAAAAAATCACATATTTAATTTTTCATTATAGCTACAAAAATTTTTACTAAAAACAGGGACTATGGAAATGGGGGCGATAATAATTAAAGAGTCATAAGTGTTTTCGTGGATTGGCAAAAATGTGTTTATATATATATATATATATATATATATATATATATATATATATATATATATATATATACACACATACATACCTGTGTATATATACACACACACATATTTTGATTCAGACATTTTAAAACAGAAACACAAAGAAAGGAAACTAATAACTACATATGTGAGTGTCCTTTCTTGATGTTTCTGTGTTTAGATGTCTTTATAAATGTTTTTATATATTAATGCGTCGTCGAGGGGCATTCTGAAGATATATATATATATATATATATATAATTATATATATATATACATATATATATGTGTATGTATATATATACATACAGGTACATATATATGTATACATATATATATGTATATATATATATATATATATATATATATATACTTTTACTGTGGTTTAAAAAACCCTTATGGGCTTAAGGAAATATTATTTAATATAGCCAGTCTTAGAAAAGGCCATAAGACGCTATTGACTCTTTCCAAGATGAAGTGAAACACAATATTACGAAATCATTATTTTTTTAACCGTAGGGTGAATGAACGTGGACTGAGCATGATGCATTAATTCTCAAATGCGATAACGACTTCCTTAAGTTAGTCGCAAGCACGTTACGGGACCGTACTCAGAGAATATTATAAGCATCGATTATCATAAATTCAACTTCAGGTATTTTGTAGCAAGATTATATAATATAAAAACCTTTAAAATATTAATCCTTTAGTTTACTTCCTAAATCATAGATTCAGGAAGACACCCGGTTACAATGGGAAATCACGAAACATATCGTGTTCTAAAGCTGGAACAAAATTCTGGCTTCATGATTTTTCGATGAACGTGTTCTAGGAGACGCCAAGAGTTCTTCAGTCTCCATCGGCAACACCCCCAGCAAAGAGATGATAAAGAAAATGCGATAGGCGATTGAGGTCGAGCTGCGTGCCGAAAGGGCATAGTGTGCACTATCAACCAGTCATTGGCAGAAAAAAGACAGACATTTAATGACTGCGCCAACAAAAGACTACATTAGATGCGGAATACGCCACGAGCAATGTCAAAGTCAACATATGTCGCTCTGCGCAAGGATATTGAAGTTAGGGTTATTGTTCAAGAGGAGCAAGAGATCAATGTGAGGACTTCAAATTTTCTAACTTTCCTAATGGCATAATACGTGTAAGTTACAGTTCCACTTTCAAATATTTAGAACTAATGTGGGATTCAAAATTTACAGTTCTTGTGAAACGTATTTGCAATGCTTAACCTAGAGGAATGTAGCTTAAATCACCCAAATACACTCAGATATAGGCCTACACCCGCGAAACAATTGCATATTTATTTTAAGCATTCATCAAATACTAAAATTTAAAGCTTTGCCTCCAACTTGGCCTGGCTGCACAGCTTTTTGACTGAAAAATAATTTCTAATGAGTAATAAAATTTACCTTATTTTTCAATATTCTTTATCTTCAACGTATTGCATTTCAATCAAACTACAGATTAGCTAGTTTAAACAATACGAGGGTGGTTAAAGAAGTACCCGTTTTAGAAAGGAAGAAACCATTTTTTCAAAAAAAAATTTTTTATTTTTCAACATAGTCCCCTTATAGAAAGATACACTTCTCCCAACGTTCCGGCCATTTTTTTTAACCCCTACAAAAAATAGGATTTGTCGAACTCTCCAAAATACGCCTCCACGATAACTTCCTCGTTTGAGCTAACTTTTTTCCCGCGAGCCATTTCTCCATTTTAGGGAAAAATAAAAAGTCGCTGGGAGCCAGACCGGTTGAATACGGGGAGTGCGGCAGCAATTAATAACGTAGCTCATGCAGTTTGGCGGCGACAACTCAGGCGACAGCCGGATCAGCTTGTTGTCCACCGTGAACAATCGCGGCACCCATCGGGCCGACAATTTTTTCATCGCCAACTTATCATGTAGAATATTAATTGCCGTTCCGGTCGACACACCAATCCAAAAACAAAAAGCGAATAAACGAACGATACTGGTCTTTTTCCATCTTAGCGAAAATCACGAAACACGTCTTACTCGAATGTCTGCCAAATCCAAATTAACCTATAAATCAGTCGGAAATTAATTTCATCGTCATTTGATAGATGGCAGCACACAATGATAACATAAACTTTCCTCAGGAACGCCCTTTGTCGTCAAACACGGGTACTTATTGAACCGCCCTCTTACTGTAAATATGGTAATTATTTGTGCTTAGAGCCATGTGCACTGATAAATATATGCAACAATATTCAATTATAACACCTACATGCAAATGGTTTTGATTGTACCAACGAAACTTTTCTTCATCTCCTGCTTAAGAGCAGCCATTCTTTGAAAACACCTAAAACTCCTACATGCAAATGGTTTTCATTGTTTCAACGAAACTTTTCTTCTTCCCCACCTTAAGAGCAACCATTCTTTCAACAACCGATTGACAACAACCAGCATTCGAGCGACTGCTGCAACGGCCGCTGGCTGATTTCGTCCGGGAGAATGGCATCCTCCCGGAGGAGCAGTTTGATTTCCGTGCGCAGCACTCCACAGTCCATCAGCTGGTACGAACGGCGGATTTCATCACGGACAGCTTCAACAGGAATAGGGCGGTTGCTGGGGCCTTATTCGACGTCAGTAAGGCGTTCGATCGCATCTGGCATCCGGCTCTCTTGTTGAAGATGAGACGACTCCATTTCCCACCTTGGATTGTACGGATGGTTCACTCCTATTTGAGAGACAGGACATTCACCGAGCAATGGCTCGGAGCGAATTCAGGGGTGCGTCGGATCTCCGCCGGCATGCCCCAGGGATCAGCCCTCGGGCCACTGCTTTACAATATCTACTCCCACGACAATCCAACTCGTCGTGGGAACCTCGAGATCCTGTCTCTCTATGCCGACGATACGGCCCTCCTGTGCTGTTCCTGGCAGAAGGTGACCGCGGTGCGAAGACTGCAGAGCGCTGTAGCGGATCTCCTAGAATGGTACTGCCGATGGCGCTTTGCTGTTAACGCACAGAAGACGAAAGCGATTATCTTCCATCCGGGAAATGGTCGGCCGCCAGGAGTGAACCTAACGGTGAATGGAGTCGCCCTACCGTGGGAATCCGAAGTTACCTACCTCGGAGTGCTGATGGACCGAAAACTCCTTTGGAACGCCCAAGCGCTTCGTGTACGTAGAAAGGCATTCGCGGCGCTTAGTCGGCTCCGGCCGATTATCCGTCCGCCGGTCCTGAGTATGGACACGAAGCGCAGGCTGTACCAAGCATGCGTGCTGCCTATCATCACGTGCGCTGCTCCGGTATGGTCAGTAGTGTCGCGAACGAGTCTCGCTCAAATTCAGGTGGTGCAGAATTCTACTCTTCGTGACATCATGACACCGGTCGTTACGCCCGCGTTTCCGAGATGCAAGAGGACGGAAAGCTGGAAACCCCGGACGTCCTTTTGCCTAGAATCTCTGGAAAATTCTTCAGAAAAGCGGCAGAAGCGGAAGTAAAAGTAATTCGCCGGGTTGGCGACATAAGGGCCATCCGTACCATGGCCATGGGACCGCTACAAGCGCCCCATAGCATCCCAAGACGAGCAAGACACCCTTCCGGCAAAGAAGAAGCCAAGGCTGCTCTGAGCGGGAATAAATCAAACGGCTGACAACGCAGAAGAATTCTTCCCGCCTTAGTAGCCTTGGAGGCTGGAAAGGCGCAGTGTAAGGGCTACGCAAGAGCCCTTGCAAGAAACTGCTCTAAACAACCTCCAATCGCAAGCACCCTGCTCCATGGGGTTTAACTCCATCCCCTTTCGCTCTAATGAAATGGAACCACGTTATATCATTGCGTCAGGCGTCTACTGAGGATACTATATTTTCATCAACGGTACAAGAGTTTATAAATAAACTAAATGAAATGACACAGACAGATCAGTGGTGACACTGTGCACCATTATCTTGGATGTGTAGTTTTGAGGTTGTGGTGGGAGTTGGGGGTTCTTCATGATTATTAACACAGTTTGTTCCCGAAAAACGAAATCAAACGTTAACTTCCGTAAACTTGGAAACGCGATTCCTCAGTGTACCCTACTGTTATAACCGTGTGTCACAAACCAATGTCACGAGGGATGAGCCTAAGATATTAAACATTTCTAATTATGCATTTCCGGAAGGTTTTTGATTGAATCTCTGGCATAATGTGTAATAAGAACAAACACGCATGCATTCCTGCATTGAAAAATTGTCAACTGATTTTAAAATTCATCTAAAATGGATTATCTTTGTTATTTTTCAGGTAAGCTTTGTTCTTTCTTCTAGCTTATTTATTTGTTCAAATATCGACCGGTTTTCCATATTCCTGATTTTCTCATCCGTAGCCCATGGTCTTCCTTTTTCTATCTCTAGCTATTCCGATTGATTTGTTTTTCTTTTATAAAGTTTAATTATTATGTTTTTGAATCCAACTCTTTTTCCTCTACCATATTATTCTCTCAACCTATTGATCCCCGCTTTGTTGTCGTTTGGCTTAATGGATTTCTCCTCCATTTCTACAATCGTTTACCCTTTTAATCAATTTGAAATAGGTGGTTTATTTCTTCAGTTCTATTTTTGTTTTCAACCCAACCTCACCCACTCTCGAGAAACGGCACGCATCAAACTTGCAATTGTTAAATCATTGCCTGATCTTAGCAAACTCGAATTGATCTTCTTAAAATTCGGACATTGTCGAAGGATATCTACTTAATTGTGGAATGAGAACAAATACTCGTATTGGCTAGATATTTTATCCTTCGGAACTATAGGAGTCCGCCACGCCAATAGGGCAACATAGATTTGTCCGAATGGTGAAAGTGGCTGGGCGATCAAGGACCTACCTCGAGCCCCATGTGGACACTGCAACGGCCGTTCCTATTCCCATCTCCAATAGGTTCCACATGGTAATTAAGTTTGGAGAAATTATAGATTTTCTATAATTGAAACAAAAACAATTACGTAGCGCCTCACAAGACTTTAAACGTAAAGTAATTTTCGCGAGTATTTTGAAATGACCCCAAATTTTTCTGGTCAAATGTTAGGAAAGCAAAAGGGGGTACGCAAACCGTTGCTTACTTAAGGAAGTGTAATAATAACAATACTTAATGAACCGCCCTCGTATTTGACATCATCGCTTTAAGTGTCCCCTACGGCATGGATGATGCATCTCCTTTAAACCTGGTTGATTTCGGCCTTACAAATGCCGTAAGTACTACTACAGACTCTGAAACAGTACTATTAAAATGGTCCACATTTAAGTAACTTGGTAAAATGTAATTATAAAGGATGAACCTTCTAGAGACTGCTTTCTATGCGTTACTATTCAATGTATGATCTGCTGTTAATCGTGTAGCGAATACGTAATGCCGACGTGAACATGGGAAAATCACAATTACATACGTCAAAGGGTGGGCAAGATATATTTGTTGATTCAGCATCGATAGCGAATGACGATGTTGGCATAAGCCCCACGTCTAACCGTCGAGATCACGTGAGCGTCGATGTTTATATGTAGCAAAGCTTGAGAGAGATGCAGTCGTATTCTCGACGACACCGAATGCGTCAAACAAAATGAACAGACTAACATGAATGTCAAATAGGAAGAGTCCACTGAAACGAAACCATGCCTATTATGCAACTCAGAATGGTGTGCTCTAGGTATACTCGTATATCACGTCAGCACTGGACGTGGTAGTCCAGGGAGTGAAACCTTTGGCTACTAAAGCGGAGAGTTCCGGGTTCGAATTCCTGGTGAAGCCTTTGGCTAACACCTGATAAAGTCCAAGTGGTGCGATCTTCTGGTTAACAAAATTTCGCGAGGAGCCGAATGGTGTCCTCGGGAAAGAAACTGGCCCTTCACGATGAATGTGTGAGTTTCACACGCTTTAGGATTTATTATGACGGGGTAAACTTTACCCTAATGTATTAACTTCAGTTGATAACTGTGATGACGATTAAGTCCATTGGAGACTTTAGACGCATGCCTGCTAGCATTAAAGATGGTGGTATCCGACCCAACAAAGATACAAGACATTTTTTCTCAAATTTTCTGAGGTCGGAAACTTTTCAGAACTCAGAAAATTTCAGAGAAATGTCTTGCATTTTTGTTAGAACGGAAACTTTTTAGACCACCCTCGTATGTCCAACAAATACTGAGATCGTTCGCCCAGATTTTACTCACCTACTTGATATAAATAATATCAAAAAGCCCGAAAAAATCTTTACACATGATAACAGCGGAAACATTTTTTGTTCAGTTCTCCAAATACATCCCGTAGACGCCGCATGTTGGTACGACTATACTCGTATGCACTCCCCTGTTGGGAAAATAATTGAATCAATGGTGACTTATCAATATCGCTGCGACAAAGATTAGTCGTCTAACCCGTTTAGGATAATTCAAGATTATAGAAAAATTTCCTTTAAGCTCATGTCGATATCTGGATCGAGTGTGATAGATACTTCTGTTAATGATGTCACACGTTAGATTATGAAGCGATAACTTTATTGAGCATGTATTAAGATGACATGTTTAATTGTCCACAGCCGTGGTAAGAAAATGAGAGGTGTTGGAAACTCGGTGCTATAGCAAACTGAAAATACGATAGGATGGTTAAAATAACGGCGTGAATAATTAAGAGGTCCTTTGATGGGGACTAGTCTATGAAAACCAAATACAGCAATAAGAAGAAAACTAATTGGACCCATTCCTAAGATAAAGAGTGCAGTAGATCACTGAAGATCATAATTCTAATGAACTATTAAAGGGAATAACTACCGAAGAAGGCTTCCAGATTACGAGAAGATACCGAGGAAAGACAACAGAGGGAAGGAAAAGGAGAAGATAGACGAAGGACCGGAAAAAAACTAATTTTACCATTGATATTCTAGAGCCATAATGACCAGTTTCATTGTTATACTTCACAATTGTTACTTAGGATTTTTTAAGACAAGTTTAAGCATAGTAAACATGTTTGACAAAGGTAAAAATATCCAGGGTTGGATTAAATACTTTTTGAATGGTTGGGTTCGAAGAGTAGTGATAGATGGAGCTAGGTCAAATGCAGTAGAAGTTACTTCAGGTGTTCCCCAGGGAAGTGTAATCGGACCTATTTTATTCCTACTTTACATAAACGACATTCGTAGTCACTAATAAAATTCGTTTATTTGCCGATGATGCAGTTGTTTACCGTGATATCCGTGATCCTGAGGACACAGCAGCTTTATCAGATGGCCTTAATGTCATACATAAATGGTGCGACACTTGGCAATTAGAATTAAACTTAAAAAAATGAGTAATGATAGATTTTTGGAAAAAGAGCAATTTCCTCCCGGAAGCCTACTGCATTGGGAACAACGAAATGGAATGTGTAGACTCAATTAAATACCTATGTGTTACCCTCACTCACGAACTTTCCTGGGTGAAACACATACGGGGACTGTGTGGACAAGCTAACAAAAAATTAGGATTTATAAGAAGAGTACTCGGTAAATGTGATGAAAGGATCAAAGAGAAATGTTATATGCCATTGGTTAGACCTCATTTAGAATATGCTGCAAATATATCGGATCCTCACGAAGTTGGATGAATTGCCGCATTGGATCCCGTGCATCGTAGAGGAGCTAGATTTGCAACACGTTGTCATGATAAACTTATCGTAGTAGCGTATCCAAAATATTAGAGGAGCTAGGCTAGGATTCATTCACGGAGCGAAGGCTAAATTACAGATTTGAAGCTCTTGCATAAATTGGAAGGAGGTCTCTTTAGCAGTGATGTTGAAAATATATTATTATCCCCATCATACTACGGTAGCTCATGCCTTAATGCTAGTAAAATTAGAGAGATTAAGTGTAGAACAGATATTTAAGATGTTATTTTTTCCACGAACGCTATGGGATCATAATAACATTGTTCGACCGCGGTAGGGTAATGTCCGGGTAAAATCAATCTGGTATGTATTCACCCCCTGCCACACACTCTGGTGGTGGCTTGCAGGGTATATATAATTAATAAATAAATAAAATGATGCTGAATGGTTGCGGGTAACGGTGTGGGAGGAAGATGGGAGGGAAAAAACAGGAGATGGGTTGTTGAGTTCCATGGATCGGACGGTAAGGAGGTGGGGAAACGAATGTCATGAAATGGAGAGGTGAAGAGTGACACAGGGTGTGCAAGTAGGTGCAATGCAACAGAAGGGCAATGATTAGTTCTGCGAAATGCAGAACATATTAGTTCATCATGAATATTTGCCAACTTCCACAGAGTAAATGCTGAGGCACTTGAACTTCCCGATTTCTTTCTTACCATCGTCGTTCCGCGTTTTCCTTTTTTATGGGAAAAAGTTACCACAGCAAACTCTTTGAAATATTGCCACCATAAATGTCTGAAAACGTTCAATTAGAGAAGTTTGTTAATTACGACTGCCGATAATAAAAGATACTGCAAAAGGATGGGCGAGCGATAATAGACTTCCTAAAGTCAGAGAAATTCCACTGACTCTCTTCTAGTTAGGAGTGTGCCACAATGAAGTTTTTAGGTTTCATCATGCTTCCTGGCATTGTCCTTTTCACACATACCCTCGGGGGTTTCAAATACAAGGAAATTGTCATTGATGCATCTTCCTGACGTTAGCATGAACGCGTCCGAGTCTTCAAAAAAACCCATGACATCACTATAAACTTAACGCGAACAGAATATGCATACGAGGTCTGTAAATTAAATAATGAGACTGATTTTTGTTAATTTTTTTTCATTCAAATAGAATTACAATTTTATATTGTCACCCTCAAAATAACTTCCTTCTGAAGCCACACGGCGCTGGAGAGAGTTCTTCCACTGAGAGAGTACTGGAACTCCGATACTGATGGAATAGCCTTCAGCTGGTCCGTCACAGCCGTTTGAATGTTTTCGACTGTCCCAAAATGAGTTCCCTTGAGGTGATTTTACGATTTCGGGAAGAGAAAAAAGTCAAAAGTACTCAAAGTCAGGCGAATAAGGAGGCTGAGGAGCCACAGGAATGTTTTTACAAGCCAAAAACTCGTTCATTTAAATTGGTTTTTTGGAATAATTTTTAGGCAGATTTTTCTCATCCCTAATTAATCGGTCAAAGTCTGATGGACGGTGGTGTGAGTCAAATTCAACTCTTCCCCGATCATTCTGACTGTCAACCGACGATCTGAACACACAAGATTCCGGATTCTGTCGACGGATTTTCATCGGTTCTTGAAGATGAAGGCCTTCCGCTTCGTGGATCATCTTCGATCGAATCTCTTCCTTCTGAAAATGTGTTAAACCCCCGAAAAACTTGGGCTTTTGACTCGTACGTGTACGAGTATATCCCATATACGCTTATGCTGAGACTGACGTCACGATGGCTTTTTCCAGTTTTCTAACAACTCCTTGCATCCCTGACGAGCGATTGTTTCTCTCACGCACTCATTTAAAAATTACGAAATCACGGAAAGGTTTGGCATAACGGCTTTTCTCGACCCCTCCCTCATTACCGGAAAGTCATTAAGCCGTCAGTAAAAACTCTCTGACGTCACTGTTAAATCTACCACCCAGTCTCAACCAAGAATGCACCCTGAACGTTTTAAGTTCTCATCATCGCTCTCCCCGAAGTCTCTATTTGTCTCATTTTCCCTAATTAATATAACTTATGTAATTCCTAGCTAATTTTAACAGGGATTAAACTTGGTTTTAAATTGTGAGTGAATTCATTTCCGCCTTGCCGAATTTCTTGCACACCGTTATGCGTTTTAATACCAAAATCTTTGGCGGTTCGAAATCAACAGAAAGTTTGGCATCATGGCTCATCTCGATCTATATTACACCCATTGGAGGAAGAGCGCGTCGTCGGTGACGTAACTCTCAATTCGCTTAGAACACGGCGGAGAGGGGAATGGGAAGTGGGGGAGGAGGGGAAGGCGCGAGTTCCCCTCCCGACACTTCACGATACGTGAGGCACTGACCTATCTCACGACGACGTACAATACCTCTGCTGCATCCTCCATGACCACCCAAACACCTTACCCTTACCCAAAGCTCTCTCCCCCTCCACACATCTTCCCCGTCACGCCTTCAGACGCTCAGCCTGTCTAGCGCTGGGCGATATAAATTTCCCAGTATCGAGGCCCGATATAAACCTGGTATGGAGGTGCCGGCAATATATCGACATGGCGATAATCTTCGGCTGCACTCAAAACAAGGACATAATTGGTGAATTATATGATTTATTCCTTTGATGCTACAAATGATTTCGGCCGCTACAGGCCTAAGTCAGGCACACTGTGTCCAAGATGATAAACCAGAGGCTGAAATCGGTTGCGCGATCAAATCAATGCATCGCGAAAGTCACAAAGCTTGCCTCTGTTGTAATAATGAAATAATTCTACAATGTTGGCGATGATTCGTTCAGTTAAAATTTTTAGCCACAAAAGAGTAATATCCACGGGTTTATCGTAAATATCGAGCATATCGCCTATATAATCATATCGATTAATTCTTACCGTCGTCAAACCGACTTCAGAGCCATATCTATTATGGCGTTGCAAGAAAAATATTGACAATATCAAAACATTGATGATAATTATCGATCCTGGATATATCGATTACTTGAAAACTATCTACAACGTTTTGAAACTATTACTTGGTGATATTTGTCTGCATAGTACAGTATAGCCTTTACAACCATTCTCCTAAAAGCTATTGAGTCGGTCTCTTAGATATACAAGTATACTTGTATGGTGTTAAAAAAAAGGGATCTTATTTAAAGGATAGGACTTTTTTTAAAGAATGCATCGTCCCTATAGACGTATATATGCTACATGCCTTTTTGAGGTTTCTGTTGCCAAATGCAATAAACGATATATCCTCCGTACGTTTTATACGAATCATTTCACAGCAGTTAGCATGTCTACGTCGATCTTCGCTTCGGGGGCCGGTGGCACTGAATGTTGCTCCCCCCTTTAACTCTTCGTCCCTCTCCGCAAGGGAGTCAGCTTCTACCAGCAGGGCACCACTTTTCCAACTGCGGCGTCAGGGGTGGGGATCTCAAATAGCATGGCGGTAGCTAAATAAATGGTTTCCCCTTTATGCTTTCCAATTCTGCAAGGACACACTAAATATGGCGACTGCTCGCATAAAAATGGTTGATGTTCACCTTCATTCCTTCCTATTTAAAATACTAGAGAAACATATGAAGATGGTAAAATTGGCACTTGTTTAAAACTGGGTTTGGCGATAGGATGTAACTGTATGTGGCTTCTACTCCAAAAAATTGTCTTGCGCTTTCTTTTCAGGGATTTTGAGTGGATGTTTTTTCCTTTCCTTTATCCCTTAAACTCATTCCTCACCATGCCCTTTCCCACCAGATACCTGCACCGCCTGCCATACATCTTTTAGATGGATCGCGGGGTATTTGTGTGGATGTACAGTGTTAAGACGACAGCATTTATCAAAACATTTGGGACTGATTACATGTTAAGAGGGCTTGATTACAATAAGTATCTCCGATCACGGTTTTTGGAGTAATCAAATACGGATAATATCATCGCATTCCATAGAGACGCCACAAATAACTAGAGGAAAAATACAATTACATGACAAAACGTCGATTCACCTCAAACCTCACCATACCATACCAAGATGAAGCAATAGGTAGCAATTTTGGTATTTAATGCAAAGAAAAATAAGATAAATATGCCAAAAATAAGGCCTCAAAGAATAATTCTGAACGTTGTGCTATACACCATTAAGTTAATGCCATCATGCAAAGGTTGCAGGACAAGTTATACCAATTTCACCGTGAAATCGAGAAATTCCGGTATTTTTGCTTAACTCTTTGATGGATCTCCACCAGTATACCAGAAAAAAACAGCTTTTTCTTGGAATATTAACTTTTTGAGAGCCTAAATATGTAAGGAAAAGTGAAGCGAAAGCTTTGATAGAGAATAAATGTTTGCATGACATCGAAACTTGGCGGTTGAAGTAAGAGTATAGGCGTATATTGGAGATTTTTGAAATGTGGGTGACGAGAAGAATGGAAAACAATAAAATGGGCAGAGGGGAGAGACATGAAGGAGTACCAGGAATGGTAGGAGAAGAGAAAAGCTTGCCTGGAGAAAATTGCAAGAAAAAATGAATGACGATAGATACTGAGAGGTAATGTCATTTTTGGAGAAATGTGATTTAAAAGAGAATGCCTGTGAGCCACGCAGAGGTAAGAAACATTTAGGCATATTGGACGGAATGGAGGAGGCAAATCAAACATATGTTTCCCCAAAAAATGGTATATTGTAACGTGAGGTGCTTGTGTGTTTCCTTCCGTGTTAGCGGAGTTTAGTTGCGGCGCAGTGATTTGCCCCAAGGTCCTTTTGAAAACTTTGTCCGGGAGATTATGGAAAAATAAAATATGTTTTTGATACATTATTTCCCATATGACATCATTTACTCCGGAAATGATTTTTTAACCACAAAAGGCTTAACCTTTTTCCCGTGAGCAAAAAATAAAAATACGTGTTACAGGCTTCAGTTTGGGAAAAAGAAAAACTTCGTGAGATATTTGAAATACCACATGAAATAGACATCCAATTTCGCATCACTACGGTCGCTTGATTCAACGAGATTCGAAACGATGCTTCCGCGTACACAATTGAAGCAAATTACAGATGACTCACGCAAGAACGTTTTAACGAACACAAATTGCGACCCAGACGAGACCGATGCAGCCCCCTGACTTTCTTTCTACGACACATTAGGAACTTGCACTTCACACAATTTCATCTATTTTTAATAGCATGTACTCGTATAGTATCAAAAATTTGGACCCGACTCAAAACGATTAAAACGCCATGATTTTTCTCACTCTTGGATTTCGAAGGAATTTTCGATATTCAAAGCGTAATTTTTCGGATATTTTATTGCATTAAAATACGTGTTATTTTACCCTGAAAAGTTCACGTAGTGAAATGACATCCTGGAAAACACAGGACAAAGTTTTCGATATGACAGGGAAATAGAGGATGTTGCTCAGTGAAATCTGTAGAAGACAGAAATAGTGAAGCGTTGAGGATATTGAGAGGCGGTGTGAATTTGGAAGGATGAGAGATGGGGATATATTGGATGAGCAGGAAAGAGGAAGGAAGAGGCTAGTTGAACGGCATGAAGGCAGGTCGGAAGCATGAAGAACTGAAGGAAAAATAATGACGGCCCAACAACTGGAGCCCCACTCGATTCGTAATATGTAGATAACACATGTTGTGGAAGCTTCAAACCTACCTTAAGAGGAGGGACTTCTCTATGAAGATGGACGGTGCTTTGACAATGGCGTTTTGAATGGTTCACTTCATCAAGAAATTTAAAAAGTATTTGCAGAGCTAGAAAATGGTAGCCAAATAAACACACCATAATGATTTTATATAAATCTCCTTCAATGAATCGCAATATGGAAATAAATTTTTCTTGAGGATTCGATTCCCGCAATGCAACTAATAATACATGCACCGCCGATTTAGAGCGGAGTCTATTGAAAATATTACACCAGTCAATTTTTTAGTAAAAGCCAATGCTGGGAGACGACGCCCAAGTAAAAATACCGTGGCGGAAGTCGCTTTTGCGACGTCTCCCTCGAAATTAAGGCAATTAGGATAATACGTAATTAATATCCGACAGTTAACAACGGCTGGCAATTTTATTAAACAACCTGTGGAAAATCATCCTATTTGGACTACAAGGAATAAAAAAAATCACATTCGCATAACATTCAGGGAAAGTTCTAAATTCCTCATTGGAAGAAGATATGAGGTAAAGATTCATTTCTCACGGAACACATTCACGAAAGAACACAAGAGCTTCACGCAACTTTTTAAAAACATGGAATCGATACCAAATAAGCAAAAAATTAACGACATGATTTAACCTACTGAATAAATAAAATTTGAATGGGTTCAAAGATGTAATAGGGGGAATCTCTATAGCATTGCAACTAATACAGTAGAAATTTATATAAAAAACACTACGCGACTTCTACGGTAAATGTCTGCAGGAAAATCCGATTAAAGAATCACTATTCCATCCCATAATGCATTATCACAACGGTTTAAAAATTCGCATAATCATTCGAGCTCTAAAAGAAGATAAATCAATATTCCTGCATGGTAGTATCAGTGATTAGCCTAATGATTGATGAACTAGCACCCCCTCCTACACGCCCTAATGGCGAGTTGCAGCGAGAGTGCACGCAAGGCCCTGGCTCACTTTGATTGCCCCCGGTTGGGAGCGTACGAGACACTGTGACCTCTCCCGCTTGTCCTCCGCCGGGCATAGATTGAAGGCTTCACCGAAGGGGAGACGCCAGCAGGAACGATTACTTGCGCAAGCAGACAGAGGAGGGCAATACCCTCTCTGCCTGATGAGACAGGAAGTTAGTTCAGACAAGATGTATAAAATGAATTTTTCTATTTTGGCTTTTTTTGTTTATTTTGGCCCTTTAATTCACAAGCTACGGCATTTTTCCTATTGAATTCCCAACTTCCCTAGTTGCTCGAAATTCGAATTCATAATATTTTCGCCGTTACCGAATATTTAATAGAGTCCCATGATTTGAACCGTATCCAAACGACATAATGATTTCTGGCAGGGGACAGTGCAGACAGACCTTACATCCCAGTAAATTCTGAGGAGGTGGAAAAATAAACTTGCCTTTTCAAATGTAGGCCACGCGACAGGAATTTGCGTCTGTGTACTTAAAAAGTGCATTTTATTTTGTCTTATAATACTTCTCTACCATAAAATACTTATTATTTTAATGTTTCCACCCTAAAAGTGACATTTCTGCGCAAAATATATTCTTTTAAGCTTCATTTAATCAAAGAAATGGCTTTCTTAAGTTACTCCTTCCCAAATTTATTCCATTTTCACGCATGCCCATTTTGACTTTTTTTTGTATTCCTAAACTTCTGGTTCTAAACTTGATCTCTCTAATTTTATTGACACGATCTCTCCTACCGTTGTACGATGGTGGTTATAACACATTATCAACAAAAAATCTACAATTCACACTTTAGCGTTACTTAGGCTTCAAGTTAAAACTGAAGATTACTTCATTTTCACCATGTAACAATATCAATACGCAGATACATTGAATTAGCGACTATTATAGAATGCATCCAGCAACATCTACAAAAATGACGATTACTCCGTTTCCAGATAACGTAACTCGAGGAGCTGTTACACCCATGTCTCGGCCATTCATATGGAGTACAACGAGAAATACGGAAAATTTCTCCCATCCAGTATAAAGGCTAGCGCATGGATCATATTCATATTCAAGCAACCGATATTCAGGGTTGCCACATGCCAAGTCAAGTCCTAGCATACTGGTACGATCGTGCGACG
This sequence comes from Hetaerina americana, assembly GCF_022747635.1. Taxonomy (NCBI): domain Eukaryota; kingdom Metazoa; phylum Arthropoda; class Insecta; order Odonata; family Calopterygidae; genus Hetaerina; species Hetaerina americana. The sequence goes on from NW_027287316.1 coordinate 26,364,311, forward strand.
ATGATATAAAGCATGTGGTAACATGTAACAGTTGAGCGTAAGCACTCCTGCTTCTTCTGTGATTTACGCTTAAACGAACTCTCAAAAGTAAGCTTAGTCTGAAGTTAAAAATTTCTCAAGTTCAACCGCTATTTTACACTTACACTTTATTTACACTTTATTCGTTGTTCTTCTTCGCGAATTTTACTTAGATGGTAGGCTAGGGGTAGAGATTTGGACTACTGACCAGAGGACCCGGATTAGATTCCCTCAGTTCAACCCAAGCTGTGTGATTTTTCAGGTCCCACATCTTCCTAGGATACCATAAGAAAGGAACTGGCCCCACTACCCTGATGTTTGAATTTCACACGCCGTCGGGCTCAGTAGTACTGGGTGAAATCTACTACCGCACCTCTACCAAAACCGACCTTCGGGTTGATTACCCGAAACTATTTGATTCAATATATATAGTATATGAGCTGCTAAAATACATTTTATGTTTTATCACGCGCAAGCGAAATGATTTCCATCATTTATTGCCCATAATAATTTCAATTTTTTGTACATTTTTGGCCCGGCACATTGGCACATATGTTTAACGTCCAGCGTAAAAGATTAAATTCCAAAACATTGCTCTTTCTGTGTGTCTATAGAATTAAATATTTTACAATTTCACTAACAATTGGGTCTTATCTGGTTAGCCATCCAATAGACACCCGCGACAAAAGAGTAAAGGTGGGGATCGAGATAACGTATAGGCTTCCCACCGAGGGGGCCCAGGTTCAAATCCTGGAGATAACAAATATTTTTCAGTAGTATCCCGATCCCTACTTGAGGTGCTTTTTGAAGAGCACTTTGAGTGAGTACGACGTCCATCGGATGGGACGTTAAACTGCGGACCCCTTGGCGCCTTTCGACAAGAGTAAGCTAATGCCGACGCCGGGTTTCTCTCCAACCTTCCTTTCCCATTTATCCCTAATGGCGCAAATGTCCTTAGCAGTCGGTCGCCTGCCATAATAACTACTTCTACGAGAAAAGGTCAACTTATCACACACGAAACAAAATAAAATTAATGGCATGATACATTTAAGGAGTTTTTATTGCTATTAAATAAAAAGAAAAACAAACTAGTAGCATCAAAAGATCAACGCGTTATAGCAGCGACATTCCCATACTGCGTGAGGGGTGCAAGGGTAAAATAGGATAAAGATATTCTCTTTTTGGGAACATTTTTAATAGAGACAAAATATTTTAGTTCGATCTGCCAGAAAACAAAAACATTTTAAGGATAAAAATCTACTCGCGGAATTGGGAAATATAGAAGCAAGAGAAGGAGTTGACATCATAGGTTATTTCCCTGTAAGCTCCTCTTGTTCTGTGGTTAAAACCGATAGATAAGATGAAACACTCCACAATGGCACACACAACATTTATTTTAGTTCGACCTAGATATGGACGTATTCTTACCTCATTTCTTGAGGGGGTGATCGCTTATGACCTTGAGAATGGTGCCAGTGAACGGTGACCCTAAACCGGTTCCTGTTACATTCTTTCAGGCCACTACTGCGTTTCTCTAGCTTACTAACGTAGGTCTCGTCGCTTGAACTAAGTTAAGCCTGCGCACTTTCGATAAAGCTGACATTGCCTGATAAAGCTGACCTTCTAAGTAGTCTGATGACTAAATTCTGCAGCATACTTTTGTCAGTTATGCTAGGAATTGGACTTCGGCTATTGACTTTCTTATACCGCCTTAGAAACATACGAGGGTCATCCGGAAAGTAGTACCCGTTCGTGAAATAAAGACACAAAAGTAAATATTAACAAACATAAAAAATTTTATTTGAAAGAGGATACTTTAAACTACTTCTCAACATAATCTCCAAGCAAATTAAGGCATTTGTCATAACGTGTGACAAGTTTCTGTATTCCTGTTGCATAGTCCTTCGCCGCCAGCTCATTGAGATACGCGAGGGACCCATCTTGCACAAATTTTTGCATAATGCAGATGGTGTTTAACAATTTCATGAACAATTGTTCGAGAAACATTGGGAAAATGCTCACAGATGTCATCAATTGTGACGCGCCGATCGTTCCTCACGAATTCGTCAACTGAGCTCACCAGTTGGTCTGTAATGACAGACGGTCTCCCCGAACGCTCATCGTCGTGTGTGTTCCCCCTCCCCATGTTGAAGTTGCGACACCACCGCCGAACAGACGACTCGTCCATTACATTGTCTCCATACACCTCCTTTAATTGGCGATGAATATCACATGGGCGAACGTTTCTTGCATTGAGGAATTTAATCACTGCCCTCACTTCACAACTGGCGGCGTTCTCAATTTTTTTAAACATTGTAAACAATCACAGAAACAACACAGGCAATGCTAGCGTCACGCAACTTGGCTCAGAGAAGGCAGACAAGCCACTGAAGCTATCTGACCTCGTCCAGCGGCTACTCGCGTCGTCAGCACTTCATGCGGCACGAACGGGTACTACTTTCCGGATGACCCTCGTACTTACCAGTCCTTTCACAAGTTACGACGCAATTGACAAAACTTTTTAACACTGAAATTACAGAGCATTCCATCAAACAAACCTATCTTTATGAGAGTTGTCAATGGAAATCAATGATCTGATCGCAAACAAAAAGATAATCTATATCACCATTTAATGAAGGACACATTGTATTTTTCCACTGTTCTTTGTGGCAAGAACATTCGCACACGGTCTCGGTTCCTACCGATCTCATAGGCAAAGAATGCTCCCTGGGAATCCTTCTCCCGCTGCACTACGGGGGAGGGTAGTCTCGCTTGGTGCTGACGTATCGATCAAAGGCAGCGCGCGGGCGGCCCGAAGTTTTTGAAAGGTCAGCGGGGGTGCATCTCCAGATGACCTTGAGGAATGCGCCGTGCACTCGAGAGAGATGGGACGGGGTTTTATGCAGCAGGGACGGTCTGGCCTCGGTATTCTTGGCACTAAATCACCGGATCAAGGGAGACATTGGTTGAACCCTGAAAACTGACGCACATTGTCGAAATCCTCTATGGAACTTCCCATCCTAATTACGGTATAACGTACCCCTACAAACCAAGTGCATGAGTCAAAGTGATTCGAAAGATGTACAAAATTTCTACTGCCTCTTGTGCCTAAAAAATATCTATTCCTTTCCCCCTCTACCCAACCCAACATTCACTCTACTAACATTTCCGACATTCACTTTGCCAACCATCGTTGAATTTATGCTATCGACCATCTTTTCTCCCATAGCATGCCTAGGGCTATTTCATTTCCTTTAAATTTCTTCCATATTGTTTTACATCAATTCTTCTCCAAACTAAAATATGGAAAGCGTCTGTGCTACGCACATCTTCTTTTCCAAACGACGAAGTTTCAGAACCATATCTATTCAGGAGCTTTACTCCATGTTAAAGTTATCTATGGTACTAAACATTTTCTTAATATCTTATAAGTTGCTATCTACAATTCTCCCCCCTCCATTTAAATGCTTATTTATTAAGCACAATGTTTCTCATAGCGTCCTACTCCAGGGTCCGTTATTTCTACGACCAGTGAAGTGTACTAACCTGCTTAAATTATGCACTCTATTCCGAGCACAAGTTCAATGTATCCTTGCTATTTTTTGAGAAACTCAATATTTTTTCTTTGACAGGTGCCTGCAATTTATGATATAATTCTCACACTGATACTTGCCCCGTCAACGGAAGCGTAAATTTCACGACATATCCATATATACTCATGTGTGACTCATAGTACACTTTCAAGGGTGTTACAAATACATATTGGGAAAAGCTCGACCGCGAAAAATACTCGTGCAGATGAATTTAAAATACTAGGACTTATTACAGTAATTTTCGTGCACAAACATCGGCCAGTCTCGTTAATATTTACCGGGAGCGTAGCCAGGGGAAGGGAGCGAATAGGTAGTCCCTTCTTCTTGTTTTCGTAATGGCTAAGTGGAATTTTCTCAGTACTGCAAAATCATAGGAATATGAAATAAATTCTTTTTAAAAATTTTTCGATAGCATTTAGTTCAATTTTGCTTATATTATGCATTTTGTATTCCATTAAAACAATAATGACATATACACGAAGAAATTAAATTTTGGCTAAATTTTCGCTATAGCCCGACTCTCCGAAGGTACGCATCCAAACAACATTACTCTTCCGTTTTACTTATACCAAGCTAAGACATTTAATATTGCATTTTTTCCTACCAATGTATTTATAAAATTGGCCCAAAAAAAACATGTTAGACATCTGAGAGAGAGAGAGCAATGAAAGGAAATAGTTTCAATCGCCAAACGGTGGGAGCACTATCAAATCCAGGAAGTGTAATTATTTTGATGCATGGTAGATCGAACAGGCCAAAAATGCTCAATCCTTGTAAATTTTGACAGAAATTAGACCTCGGTATTCAGCCAAATGAGAGTCCCCACATAACGCGTACGTGATAACGGCATTCATAAATGCATTCATAAGCGAACGCGGACATAAGCGAAAATTCGATATGCCCACACGGATGCATAGGTTCACGTGCTGAACGTTGCTAAACTACTTATTCCCGCATGACCATGAAACGGAGAGCTGAATTGTGCAGAATCGATATCCAGGCGTGAGAGAGTCGGTAATCCAGCCAATACGCACGAGGTGGCGTTTTTCGACCCTTTCGCTTCAAACTAATGAGCTTGCTTCGATTTTTGTATATTCGAACTCATTGCACTGAAATTTGACGAATACGTCCCTTACATACAGAGATATAAAAAAAAAGCGAAATTGTACACTGTCGTGCCCACTTTTTTGTTTAAAATTATCCAAGGTTTCTATTGAATAAATAAATAAACTATCCAACCCTACGCCTTATGACGCATACGATATTTCAGCTTTGATTTCACTCTTTGCATCTGGATTTTCACCAAAAGGTGACCTGGGATATCAATATTAAAACGATCACATTATTATACACCGGTTCGCCTACTTACGATGCTAATCATAATTTAATACCTGACGAATTATTTTAGGGTAAATTTTTATCACACACATTTCCATCAATCAAGTAACCAAAACAGCATTCGACATTTAAAGAAAAGAAATATTCTGGATTGAAAATCCTCGACCTTAATTAGGTAGTTAATTCCCGCTCGAACTATTGAAACAGATGAGAGTAAACGACACCTCAATTATGTGTTGACATTAACAATGAAGTCCACAAGAGTAAAGGAGGGCAGTGCAGTACGACATATCGAAACCATATCACCAATTCGATCTATCACCTTCACCTCAATTTTTTTTTCTATATCGACGGCCGATACTGGAAGATTGCAATACTTCAAGCTATATATAACTATGTAATCACCATCACTTCTTGGAACTCTGATACCTGGATGATGGCGCTCTCGTGCGACATAATATGCGATCATTGTCCAAATAACAGTTTATATAAACTTTTATCAGAGGATATCTTAGCTGTATTTTTAAAAATGTTACAGAAATATTCACGATTAATATTAAAATGCTTTCAAACGCAGAATTTGCAAAGTGTAAAAATCATTCACCTTGGCCGGTATTCGAACTCGGCTCCCTCGACGTCCGGCCGAGTGTTTCATCCAGTTAAGCTACTGAGGCGTCCATTTTGAAGGTCCAGAGGACGTCACGGTAGCTTAAATAGTTAAAGCGCTCGGCCGGAGATCGAGGGCTCCGGGTTCGGATCCCGGTCAAGGCGAATTATTTTTAGATTCTTAAAATCCTGAATTGTAATGTATATTAGCGGCTGACTCCGTTAAAAGTTACTGTCACGGCATGTTCCGCAGTTCTTTGAATAACCAATGGTCCTTAACAATTATTGTACCGATCTCAGTAATCAATAGTAATCACTCGATAGTACTCATTGGCATTATTATGGTAGCTTATTCCCAGAACTTTAAAATCAATCCCGAGGTCGGAGATTTGTCAGCACTCAAGAGTTGGAATAATGGTTTTCGATACAATCTACTGACTTCTAAAATGACGGCCTTCGAAATGCCAAGAAACGCTGGGAGAAATATGTAACTCTGGATGGTGACTATGTACTGAAGTCTTAATAATATCAAACAAGATTAAGTTCTATCTCAATTATATTTTTAGCAATAATTAAAAGTTTACGATATCTCCTCGTACATAGCAACACTTCCTTTTTAAATGGTTGCGCCTAAAGAACTCGAATATAGAAATTATCGGTTATTGTTTCGGAGGTAATCGTCAATTTTATTTTCTAAGTGTTTGCCTAGGAGTCAGAATTGCTTAGCGCGGCAAGAGAGGGAGACAACAAGAAACTCCTACTCCTTCTCTATGTTAAAACAAACTGTTACAGTAACTAAGTGACACACTTTAATTCAAGACACCACATAATCAACAGTGACTAGCCGCCTTCCGCCCAATGACACACAGATTATGCAGCATTCTCATGTCAATCTAAAACAAATACAAAGAACTCTAGATCATAAAACAATTAGCAGAAATATAATGGTCACTCGGTACTTTTGATATAAACCCTATAGAGGAAAAAAATACATATAGAAAGAAAATAAATTAATACAACAGCACAGAAAAAGAAAATGGGATCTCAGTGAGAAGCCCCTCTTTTCTCGGTGGATAAATAAGAAAGGCACTTGGGGTCAAAAACATAGAATGCCCTCTTTGCAGTAATTGGAGAGAACTACTAAAATGGAATATTACCAGAGGACTCCGTGTATACCTAGAAGAGGCAATTAAAGCAGCACAACAATTGGCCACCAAAAGAGTCAAGGTGAATGGCGATAAATCAGCATGCTCCGGTTCGTAGATGACATCGCATTTGTAGCGAAAACACAAGATTACCTACATTACACTTGAGTTATAAAGACTAAGTGTTTTGGAATTATAATATGAGCATCTAAAAGAAGAAAATTACAAATCCTTGAGTGGAAGAGAGAAACTGAAGACAGATATCACAATTCGAAGAATGAAACTATTTCAAGCGGAATAATTTACCTGACCAGCAGTATGACTTGGGATGGAAGAAATTAGACCGAAATCAAGTTAAGATTAAGGTCAAGAGGAAGTTCATGAAGTAAAGGCAACTAATATGTTCAAAGAAATTGAGGTCGTGATCAAGGAAGTAGTTCGTCAAAAAATTCGCATCGTGCATGTCACTACATATACCAGAGAGGTGGAGCACTGGAAAAGAGAAACAGCGAGGAATGATGAAGGAAAATGATGAAGATGAAATGGACAGACATGAGTGAGGAACGAGGGAAGTGTGTTGTGGAGAAGAATACGAAAGGACAATACGGAGAACTCTACGACAAAGAAGATTGGACAGAATTTGTCTCTGGTGTAACTTTATGGAATATGCATAACATATTGAAATGAAATGACATTGACTTTGTAATTCCAAACCCTTTATTTACAAACACGACCCAGATTTCGACATTGAATCGTTTGACCTGATGATGACGTTCAACGTCGGAACCTGGGTCGTGTTTTTAAATAAAGTACGTGGAATTACAAAGTCAATGATTTCATTTCAATATGGACTGGACAAACTTTGAGGCACAATTGATTAGTGAGAAACATAAAAGAAGGGAAAATTGACCGGAAGATACCGAGAGACAAGTACATAGAACAAATTAAGAAGGGCGTGAAACAGATGAGTTGTCAGGGGATAATGGAATTTACATTGAGTAGAGAATTTTGAAGGAATGGTTGCAGCAAACCAATCTTAGGTATGAAATACTGATGGTGATGGCTCATGCCTTATTTTTCTGCCACCCTGTAGACTTCACTTTCCGACGTAACAATAAATAGATGGTAAACCTCGAGAGCTGGCGCTAATGTCGTCCACAAATTGCTCATTAAGAGTAGGTAAGGGTGCTTGTGCTGAAATTATCGTCGAAAGTCCTTGACGACTTCGTTTAGCACCGGAACTGGAGGATGAGATAATTGATTTTATCCACGTCGCTAGCAATCTTTCGTCGTATAGGAACATCGGGTGATCATTAGCGACGGAGAGGATTTGATTCTTGGCCCAGAATAAACTGCTTGGAATTCAAAGCAGACTGCGTCAGACCAAGACGATGCATCGAAATGGGAAAACAATATTTGCAAAAATCACTCCATACGAAGGAGAAACCTCAAATTGAATTTTTAGATCGAATGAAAAATCATTCCTTGATTCATTCAACATGACCATCTCGGGGAGAAATTTCCAATTTTAACATTAATATAATTGTTCTCGCTGTTGTGATTGAGAAAATAAGATTCATAAACTGTTCAATGAATCGCTAAACACAGTAGCCGGATCTTTCTTATATCTTATTTCGAAGAAGTTCAATGAAATCGCTGCGGAGAAGGCAGTCACTTATCGGGTGCAGTTTAAGGCCAGAAAGATTACTGGAGAGGTTGACGGAAGAGAGTGGCAGGAAATACAGTATGAACGGGATGACAGTGTGAGATAGAAGAATCAAGTAATTATAGAACTGAACGAGAACAAATGTGAAGAGGAGATTATCCGATGGGAGCATTGAGTGGACCAAACGTTGCGTCGATGCAATTCTTGGGTCGATGACACGTGATGACGATCGCCATTGACGATAAACAGCTACCACTCAAAGTATGTATACGGATTTGAACGTAAGGGTTTGCCCAGAATCTATTCTTAATAAACCTGAGACCTCGACCTCAGGCTGGAAACAATCGAGAACTTTTAAAGGGAGCGACTTATATAACCAGTGTTTGGCAAAAGCAAAACGAATATAAAATAACCTGATGTAGCAATTTTATTTTCTGCCAAATATTCGAAATAATGCTAAAAACCCAAAAGCAGATACACTCGACGCCTTAAAACCATTTTTCCAATTTTCAGGTATTAATATTAATTCAAAAAAGCTGCAACGACAATTATTTGCTCTGTATAATCGTTTTTCGACAATGCGAAAGTCAGCCATGGTAATTGTATTCTATCAAAGAAAAACACAAAAAATATCAAGTCGAAAACGATAAAAAATAACGAAAAACAATGCATTCGATCACGAGTCCTACATGCATAACGTTATACATAAACTCATGCATTCTAATACTGAATTTAAGATTAAAAAAAAAAACGACTTTTCAAGTAGGACATTGAAGTAAACGAAACGGTCAGTGACCCAGAGGGTTATCAAGCCTCAACGATTCGCACGTCACGTGAACACCAGAACAACACAGCGATGATTTTGATTCATTATTTCGGTGCTATCGCTATACAGCAATGACTACTTCGAATTTTCGTTCCCATTTTCATAATGCACATTTAAAGATTTACTTGCGAAAGACGGACGAATGCATTTGTTTGGATGAGAAGATAATTTTAAACTCCGGGAATGTTTCTGTTGTAATTTTGATGCCCCAGTTTTTTTCCGGGTAAAATGAAAATCCCGTGCGATCCCGCGGTTTCCCGGACACCAGGCACACCGTTTACATGACAACATTGATAATGAAGGTTTGAATAACCGAGACTACGAGCCCCGACGGCACCTGCTCTTCGTCCCTATTGGTGTGCCACTCACTCTACCTTTCAAGTGCAATGTGACAAAGGCAATTCAGTGCTCCGCCTACGTAATACGCACGAAGATGCTCAATTAACAGTGATCATAACTATTTTTTTGCATATTGCGCAAAAATTCAATTTGATGTTGTATTGTTAGCTTAATTTATAATGTATACGTGGTGCAAGTTAAACTGATTTGACTCCATAATTACGTTTGCAGCAGCCTTTGCATATCTACACATTCATTTCGCCTAAGCCTGCTTCTGATGATGCAAGACGCTGGGTTTCGGGGAATCCACGGTACAAAAACACATATTGTATTATTTTTCTGTTAAAAGCACGTGTGAGTTCTATCCAACGAAATATACTGCATTCATGACAGTGCCATTGACGTTATTCGACGATATCCTGGCGAAAGCAACATTTCAATGCAGTATGACGTGTTACCTACACCGCTGTCGTTGTGGAAGTGAACCTGTTTAATTTTTTTGGCTGCCGCTTGCGAAATACGAGAGTGAAATCAATGAAACTCTCACCAAGTCGAAATTACACATTAAGATCAAGCAAAATAACATAAAATTATATTTACGCACAAAAAATGACGAGAACAATAATTTTATGATCATTCTTCATTAAAAAGCCCGCATACATTAAGGCTATTGGTTTCTCTGATCCCCCAATTTTTTAACGTCTATAAAGTACACCAAAGGAGAGTCGCGTCGATTAGTACGGCATTTAAATGAACAAAAGAACCAGGCGGAAAAATACCATGCAAGGATTATAATTTTTGAATTAAGAAAATTTCAAAACTCACCCCAAGGGGGGCAAACTCATTTCGATGTTCCGTTTTTATTTTCTCACTTTCGAAAACGTTAGAAAGCGCTCAAGTGGAGACTGAATGCGTATGAATACGTGATTGGAATGAAAATGAAGAGAGGAATCTCGAGGGAACTTCCGAGCAAACAAGACCTAACGATTTTAATCACACAGTGGATACCTACATGAGATTCCAGAATTATCATTATTAGTATTTCAATCCTAGGATTGGGTTACTGGAGCACATATCTTTTACAATGCACTGTATTTGAATGCAAGACAAGGCTGCATATTCAAGGGAGATTAATGTGGTGGTTTCCCGTTGCCTTCCACATTGCAGTACTGCGGCCGATACCGTGCACTTCACTCTCGCCCGCAGCTGTGGCAGCTGATGCTGGGACGACCCACTCGGTCTGCACCACCAGTGCCTAATGGTGAAACTGCTGCCTTTCACCATGGCTTCAGGGATCTATTTTTCTCGTTCCCTCGTTTTGAAAAACCACTGTTGTAGTTTTTATGTTAATGTGTGGTAGCCTCGTTCCGATAAACCATTAACAGATTTTTTTCTAAGCCGAAAAATTTCCACCGGCCACGGGACTCGAACCGGGCGACCTTCAAACTCCACAAGCAGACCTGTGGTCTACCCCCGTCAAGAATATCCCATGAAATTTGAGTTCCCGTTTTCCATTCTTACTATCTTCACATCGCTAACGTGGATGGAGGAGATGAAAATTAGGAAAAATAGACTCAAACAACCGCTACATTTTTCTCGCGATCGATACTTAATTTGGACTGCTAATTATTGATTCGGTAAATTTCATTAAAAATTATAACACAACAATAAAAGGTATTAATATCGGTAATCGGTTGAGGTAGGTTTATGGTTTTTTCACCAACTTCAATTCAGCTGTGTCAGTTAAAAGGTTACTTACGATTAAGTGGCAAGGTCAATGGTCGCAAGAACAATTAACGGCGAATATCCAGAAACAACTTAATTGGAGGACGGGTCGCCGAGAATGGATTTGATAACATTGGGACAAGGCCCGAGTCAAATACATCTCACACCCGCCACAAATTCAGTCCAACCGGGTTACCCCTTCCTAAGGGAAAGTCTCCGTCGTTCCTTCACGCAAAGCGCACAAGAATCTGCTTTGAACTTTCATCCCACCCCTCCTATTTACTCTCCCTTATCTCTCCAAAGAATAAGCCCACTTCTCCTTCAACGGTTCGCTATCTTTTTCAATTTCGCGAAAGCTGCAACTCGTAAGCAGAATCCTAAGGCCGGTGCTACTGGGCATCGAAAATAAAGTCTCTTGCGAAAACTTTCATATGAAGCGTAGGGCGGAAGCACGGGGCGGAAACTTGGTCTTTGAGGCGTGATGAAAATTACTAGCGTAAATTGAAGGCATTTGAAATGTGGGTGTGAAGAATGGAAAGAAAGTAAAATGGACGGGAAAGAAAAAAACGAAGTACTAAGCACGGTAGGGTTGTTGGGAGAAATCTAATGGAGGTCAGAAAAGTGGATGCAGAGTATTTCGATTGACGATGGCATGTTGAAGACTGATAAGAAGGGAGGACGTTAATAGATTGGTAGGAAGGAAAAGATTATGCATACTGGACTGAATGAAGGGAGGCGGAAAGTATGCGAAATTGAAGAAGGCTTTATTACACTAAGTTGTCAGGTTGTGTCGGGTTAGGGGAGACTAAGAAGGGTAGCAGTGGTTAGTATGTATCTCAATACAAAGCCTACCTTAAACGGCAGACTACCACCATTATAAAAAAAACCACTCACGACTTACAATTGAATTTTGTTGTCCCAACTACATCTACTCCCAAAGTTTACGAACTCCTAAACAGCTACGTCAACAAAACATTACAAATCAGACACAAGGCTTCGGGCACGGAGTGTTAGACAACTGGCATGAAAAGAGAAAAAAGTCCGTCAATTAGGAGATAACCACAGTTTTCAACCTGAAGGTTAGTACACTAGATTATAATACACTTCAACTGTGAGAAGTAAACCTAATTGATTTTATGAATTCCCCAACGAACAGAGCATTGCAACAATTTCAGAGTGTAAAAATTATTCGCCTTGACCGGGATTCGAACGCGGATCCCTCAATATCCTGTCGAGTGTTTTAGCCAGAGTGCTTTAAGAGGACGCCTCGATAGCTTAACTGGCCAAAGCACTAGACCGGACATGGACGGATTCGCGTTCGAATCCCGGTCAAGTTGAATGATTTTTACACTCTGAAATTGTTGCATTGAAATGCATATTAGCAGATGACTGCGTTAAAAGTCACTGTTGCGGCATCTCCCGCAGTTTCTTTGGACTTAGACCAGAGCAATAATACTAGTTTGTTTCCTTCGCTTTCTCACGGTCGTTTTTTCTAACTATGTGTTTCACAAAATCTAGCTTCGACCGAAGCGGCACCGGATATACTTGCGTACGTGTTTTTCTATTGTTGATTTCAAAAGTTATGGTGGTATCAAAGTGTTTTTTCATGGTCAGCAACACTCATTCGGCAAATGTAGTGTACGCGCCTGTTTGTCCGCTCAGTTTATGAGATATATGGCAAAATCCAATGGAAATGAATGAAGAATTGAAAATAGGTTTCAATGGATTGATTCAATACTACAAAAACCAACCTCTAACGGCGAAAATTATCAGCCTGGACTGGTAGAAGCGGTTTATTAAAAAAAATAGTTCTGGAGTTTCCTGTTTTATGTTAGGTATGGAAAACAGGAGTAGCAGTGAAAAGAAACCTCGATGAAAAGGAAATATGGCACCGTGAATGAAATATGCAAATGAGATGGAGTACCAATATCCACGAATGAAGGAGTAGTACGTCGATGAGAGGGTAAAGAGAAGGGCCAATGGAAAGCATTTACAAGAAGAGGGAATCTACTAGGGTATCTCTACTAGGGAATCTCTACAGCAAGATAGTTTATATGATCACAGATGGGAATTATGACATGAAATTTAATATATTAAGTAAAGAAATAAGCCCCGACAGTCATTAATGACACATAGATATCATCAAGGTTGAACATAAATATACGTAGCTATAAATATTTACAAAAAAATAAGTTATAGTAAAAGATTATTACACATATGACAAAGAAAGTGCTTGAGCATGCATTTAGGGCAAATAAATAACCATACGAAAACACAAAAACAGTTTGAGAAACCTAATAATAAATTCCGATAAAAATAAGTTGACGGAAGGCGGCACAGTGGTTTTTCAGTCGCAGACTTTTCCGAGCGAACTATCGCGAACGAGAGAATACCACGCATGACTGACTCAGCAAATTTACTGTCGAAGTTAACGTTTCTCCGTCTGGAAAAATTGTCCAAATTAAAAAAAACATAGGGATTCGCGCTACTTTGCGTGCCTCGCTGACCCCGAAAGTTCTTCTACTAGTCGAGTCGCGGTAACCAGCTTGATTTTCCCTCGGAATATATTTTTCCCGTGGTTCACAACGTCCAATGCCGACCTCTCCTGAGGCAATGAACTCGCAGAGGAGGGAGGGATAACTTCGCGAGAGAGTTGGCCGTAGGCGACGACGCGGAAGCCATCTCCTGTAATTCATTAACGCCTGCTCGGCATCGGAACACGGAAACACGGTCACGCCTTCGACTACTCACTCACCTACCATCACCCGAACACGCGTTGCCTGTTTACACTTCCCCACATCATTGTCGCAACCTCCACTGCCGACATTAGGATTTCGAAACGTGCTAGAACCCCTGACAGAATCGAAACAAAACGCGGGCGTCGAATAATCTAAGCTGATACTCAATCAACGTCAGAAAATGCAAGTTCAAAGAAACCAGTCAACAACTATAGGAAAACAGTTGGTATTAAAATGAAGAAAAAATAAACAATGATTTTTTTAACCGTCGATTTGATTCATGCCAGCTGTTAAATTAAAACACCAATTGTTTATCCTTTATTTTAGCATAACTTAAACACTTACGTCTAATTGGCGAATATTTTCCCCTGAGGTACATCGATCGTCATGTTTATTTTAAATGGTCACATGCTTTTTCTCATAAAATTTACAAAAGACGTGCATTTTTTTGTGAAAGTAAATGCACGAAATCGGGTAACATAACTATCTAGAATCAAACTGTTTGAAGAAATCATCGCCATGGTAAGTCTATCGGCAATGTCATTCCATTACGTTTGTTGTAATAACTGAAAATGTAATATCGCTGAAATAAAATACATCAACAATGGTACCTTTTTGTTGATTTTTTCAATATGTTAAAATAAGGTTTCCTTTCGGGACATGGCGGTGAATGCCACTCATTCAAAGACATTTACTACGGTTATCTTCCGAGTTTCTATCGCGAGGAAAAGAACACGGACAGACGAGTCCCTCATTTTTTCTGCATTGTACGTATCTTGTGTGCTTCTTTTTCTTTCGTTTGCCCGAGAGTTACTAGGGTGGTTCAATAAGAACCCGTGTTTGACGACAAAGGGCGTTCCCGAGGGAAATTTATGTTATCATCGTGTGCTGCCATCTATCAAACGACGGTGAAACAAATTTCAGACTGATTTACAGGTTAGTTTGTATTTGGCAGCCAGTCGAGTAAGACGTGTTTTGTGATTTTCGCTAAGATGGAAAAAGACCAGTATCGTTCGGTAATTCGCTTTTTGTTTTTGGATGGGAAGAAATGCGAGGAGATAAAAGCAAAGTTGGATGCTGTTTATGAGGACACTTCGCCATCTATGACCACAGTTAGATATTGGTTCAACGAATTTAAACGTGGGCGAACATCTGTTTTTGATGACGAGCGACCAGGACGCCCGGCATACGTGGTTACCGAGGAAATCATTCAAAAAGTCCACGCCATGATTCTCGCTGATCGACGAATTAAAGTGCGCGAAGTAGCAGCGGCCGTGGGTGTGTCGACCGGAACGGCAATTAATATTTCAAATGATAAGTTGGCGATGAAAAAATTGTCGGCCCGATGGGTGCCGCGATTGCTCACGGTGGACATCAAGCTGCTCCGGCTGTCAACTTCGAAGCAGTGTTTGCAGCAATTTAAGCGAGATCCGAAGGTGTTTTTGCGTCGAGTTATCACTGTTGATGAAACCTGGATTCATCATTACACACCAAGTAGAACTAAGCAACTAAGCAACAATCAAAACAATGGATTTCTCCCGGTGAATAGGCTCCAAAGAAGGCGAAGATGATCCGATCGGCCCGAAAAGTCATGGCGACGGTTATTTGGGATGCAAATGGCGTCATCCTCATGGATTTTTTAGAAAAAGGAAGAACGATCACTGAGAAATACTACAGCGAGTTATTGCATCGTTTTGACAAAAAATTGAAGGAGACACGGCCGCATTTGGCGAAAAAGAAGGTGCTGTTTCACCACGATAACGCACCAGCACATTCATCCGGAGTTGTCGCCGCCATACTGCATGAACTACGTTATGAAAATCTGCCTCACCCCCCGTATTCACCCGATCTGGCTCCCTGCGACTTTTTCTTATTCCCTTACATGAAGAAATGGCTCGCGGGGAAAAAAAAATAGCTCAAACGAGGAAGTTATCGCCGAGGCAGAGGCGTATTTTGGAGAGTTCGACAAATCCTATTTTTTGGAGGGGTTAAAAAAAATGGCCGGAACGTCGGGAGAAGTGTATCTTTCTAAAAGGGGACTATGTTGAAAAGTAAAAAAAGTGTTTTTGAAAAAATGGTTTCTTCATTTATAGCATGGGTACTTATTGAACCGCCCTCGTATTTTGGCTTCAGGCGCGAGCCTATTTGTCCGCAGGGTCTCGTTTGGGTCCACTGTTTCTCGGCGTGCGTGCGTGCGTGTGTGTGTGTGCGCGCGCGCATATATGCCTACCCTGAGAGCTTCCTAGTAGACGTGTGTTGCGCGGGGGATAGAACATTATCTTTTACCTACCTTATTGTTCGAAATTATGGGCTCCTACGTGAAAAGAACGAAAAATGGCTATCAGAGGAATTAACAAGTTGCAAATGTTGGGATGCTTCATCTCGATTTTATTTTGAACGTGATTATTGCGAGAGAAGAACGAGCACTTTCATATATCGCTGTAAACCATTTATTTTTTATTTTTGGTAAACTCTATTCGTATGGACATTCTCATTTTGTATCGACGATCATGAAACATATTTCCATGGAAAAACAAAATTACAAGTCAATCGACAATGCGAACGTATAAAGACGGAAACAGAATTACAAAATAGAGCGGTAAACTTGCTATAAGGCTTTCGGAGTTCTGTCCTGTCTTCAGCACGAAGATTGGTTTTGCTTTTACTCATACCTACCACTGCCTTGTCTTTGACGTCGACGAAAATAAATATACATAGTTGTATAGTTTAATATAGACCTTATTTTATCCAGGAGTTAGTTAACTTAGAAAATAATCAGATTTTATGTAGAATACAATTTATATGCCAGAAAGTTAACGAAGTGAACGCTACTAACCTTAAGCATTGAATTTTTAGCCAATTCACTGCTGCGCAAAACAACTTTAAATTAACAAAGCTTTGCAGAATTTGTTAATCCGAGGTCAGGAGCGATGGGTTGACAAAACTATTATAGAAGTAAGAAAAACATTTAACCTGTTCTCCTATGCTTACTAATCGAGTATATCTCAACACACGTTCAATGAATGCATTAAATACGGTGGTCCTAGGTCTAAAGGAGAGCTCGTGGAACGGGCCAATATGGCATCTGCGATTTCAGGGTCCATGAGCGCAGAAAGCGAGCATGGAACATAATCAATGCGGACTGGACCAAAAATAGAAGATTGCTGTCCGCTGTCCAATTTTCGACGAAAATTACGACGGGCGAGATTGTGAAATCCTGCAGCGAAGGTCGACCCACGAAACAGGAAACGAAGTCGCGGAGGTGGATAGTGATGAACGCGGAATATAAAATGACATGAGGGCTTCATTCATGAACTACGCATCGAATTGCAGTATTGAATAAATGTCTTGAAGGATGATTCGCTCTCCGGAAAACACTCACAGAGGTAAGGAATTATATTTGTATACGCACCTGCACTGAAGACTGGACAGCTCGGCAGTTTTCTACAACAATCATAGAATTTCAGAAAGTTTCTAAATGGTAGAGTACGTAGGAACACATTGAGGCAGAGTGCCAAGAGAGAAAACGAGTTCGTCACGAATGGCACACACGCAAACAGGTGGAAAGAAAACAAGACGTATTCTGGAACACTATGAACTCTGGTGAACTTGCTGGTCACCCACTCCCTCCAACTGAAACAATCACCCCGGACACATCGAGTCACGTCGCAGCTACGAATGGCGTCATCACAAACATAGGCAACCAGATTGGGACGCTATTCGGCCAAGGGCAAATGACGTGATAAAGGCAAACTGTCGGAACGAATCTTTTTTTCTTCAATCCTCTATTTGTAAACTTAACGTACAAATTTTCATCGAACGACTACATAAAAAGTTTAGAGATTTTATTGACCCTTCGACGGTATTAAATATCATTTACCACATCGAAACGCTTACGCTAAGAGAAGCACATCAGCAAGGTTAGTGCGGTGGGCATTAATGCGCTCGCGGATTGATCCGAAGGTCAAAACTTCGAACACCACTTAACGCTGACCGTAGGCTTAAATACAGGTTAGATTTACTGCGTAAATTTGGGGCAGTTACTTATCCGAGGATGTTTAAGACATGTTACAGGCCCCCACTTACTCTGGTAGATCAGATCAGCAACGAAAAATCAGGGAGATTTATTGTAGAACGGATAGATTTAAAATGTCGTTTTTTTGCCTCGAACCATTAGAAATTATAATAGACATGACAGGAATCGCTTAGGGGATAATTAGAATAAGTATTGTATATATTTGTCGATATCTTGCATGTTTCTCCCTGGATGTTATTCTTTTTATTTAATAGAGATAGAATGTACGTATCCTGTTATTAAATATTGTTGCATCTAAGTACTTTATTTCGTGTGATTAAGGTTTTATGAGCGCGAGAACAACCTAATATATGTGTAGAGGTAACATGATTGCATGTGGTTTTATTCTAGTTAACCGGCTGTGACCTAACAACCCCCGCCACACGCCCTTGCGGCGGCTTGTGGACTGTTGTGTAGATGTAGATCCATGTAATGGGGGAACTAACTACGAGTGTGTCCTGCTTAACCGTTGGCTTGGTAACGGAATAACCATTGAACACTCAATCGAATGAGCAAACATTTATTTTCCGCTTGTATGTCTAGTTAATAACTTTACATACTTGCGTTCAATCAGAATTTTTCACTTCGCCTGCCCGAAAGGACACTTCGAGAATGGTTTCTTTGTGAGACAACAACAAAAAATCGAGAATTTCTGGGGAAAGAATTTCTTAAACCCATAATCAGCCGATTCATGATAAATATAAGACGAAAACGCTGAAATATTAACATCTACTTTGCGCACCTATGACGCAATCGGAGAGGATAGACATCCCGCAGCGGAGGGTGTCTTGTCGTTTAGAAACAAAATAAGGCGGGCGGAATACGCGCATGCAGTGTTGCCTTTGGTCAAAGTCGTGCGATGTCAAAGATCCAGCCGATCCATACACGTAAAAAGGTTTCTGACAAACACGGCATCGGATCGAAGAAATAAAAAGATCGTTTCTATGTGGAAAGTTTTAACGGCGGTAGAAAAGAGGAAGATTGGAGACGATGTACATGAGGAGCTAGAGGAGAATGACAGAGGTCGATTGGTCAACGAGGTCATAGAGAAGACAAAGGAAATAAAGAATTTTAATGACCACACAGGCAAGAAGAAGGAATGACCTTATCGGACAATTTTAAAGACAGTCACCGCGAGGAAGAGTGCAGTGATGTAGCTTGAGTTTTGTTTCTCTGGACAAGACGGAGATGTGAAGATTTGTCGTATCGGGCAAATTCGAGCATGACTGAAGAAATAGGCGAATGTGACGGAATCCAAGGACGAAATCGCAAGGGCGAAATTTGGAACAGGGCACAATTCCCCTGAACGAACCCCGATAACAGGGCTCTTTTCGACTTTGCCTATGCCGAAAGGGAACGGGTTTGCAAATTAGCGCCCTCAATGGAAACACACATCCAAGGCAAGTCTCGCAAGTAGCGCTCATGTATGGAAAGTTACAAAGATTCTTCAATGGCATATAATTAACGCCTACTGCATTGGGAACGCCAAAATAGAATGAGTAGACTCAATTAAATTCCTAGGAGTTACCCTCACTCACGATCGCTCCTGGGTGAAACACATGCGGGGAATATGTGGACAAGTTAACAAAAAATTAGGATCTATTAGAGGAGTACTAGGTTCTTCGTGATAAAAAGGTCAAAGCGAAATGTTATCTGTCGTTGGTTAGGCCTGATTTAGAATATCCTGCAAGTATATGGGATCCTCACGAAGTTGAATTAATTGCCGAATTGGATCGCATGCAGCGTAGAGGAGCGAGGTTTGTAAAACGTTGTCATGATAAACTTAGTAGCGTATCCACAATATTAGAGCAGCTAGGCTGGGGTTCACCCACGGAGCAAAGGCTAAATTACAGATTGAAGCTCTTGCATAAATTGGAAGGAGGTCTCTTTAGCAGTGATGTTGAAAATGTATTATTATCCCCTTCGTACTACGGTAGGTGAGATCATGCAAATAAAATTAGAGAGATTGAGTGTAGAACAGATAGATTTAAGATGTAATCTTTTCCACGGCCGATAGGGGATCAAAATGACATTGTTCGACCGCGGTAGGGTCATGTCCGGGTAAAATTAGTCTGGTGTATTCACCCTCTGCCACACACCCTGGCGGTGGCTTGCAGGGTGTACATATCCAAATAAAAAAATTAAAATTCAGCAATGGCATAATTGTGGGGAAATAAGTGAAATAAAGAGACGCCCCCGAGACGTTTCGGTAATGGTTTGTTTCCATGACACGACTGCTATAAGGGATTGCGATGGGGTAAGAGTGATAGGGGTGGGAAGGGGAACGGACAAAAATACATATCCGTACCTACAAGTCGCGTTCTTCAGTGTCACCTCTTGGCAGATGTCGGACGGGCGAGTGAATCTTCGTCCTTACGTCGGCGGTCCGTCCGCTCTGTCTTCGCCCGCATCGAATCGACGCATATAGCCCTACGGCCACACTACCGCTTCCTACGCGCAAACTTCCGCGTTGTCTTGTCTCGACGCGCGATTCATTCCTCCGAGGAATAAAAGATGTTGCAGATTCAGGGCTCGATTTGAAACCACTACAACCATTCAGATGCGGTTACATAGGTCAGCACATAAGCTCAATTTTTTCTATATAATACTATGTAAGCCACCACATGGGTGCTCGCCAAGAAATCAGCCACACATGCATAACTATCAGAGCATATGTGCATTTAAATGCATATTGGGTCATAGAAACACACACATGCCAACCTATACTCATCATGAAATAATTTACCAAATTATTAAAACTTATCTTTATTTAAATGCATTCGGGTGTACATTAATTTGCCTCTTTTGCGAGGAAAGAACTTTCACTCGAATCGCCATGTGACGGTGCTCATCTCTCTTATTTTTTCTCGGTCCTCGAATCTACCAATACAATTAGTAGTCGTACGCATTAATGCTTTCTGTGTGGAAAGAAAACACAGATGTACGCATCTAAAAGACTGGAGACTCTGCAATCTTGATGAATAAAGGGGCTCCCAACCTAATTCCTTAAGCATACGCAGCAAAGCTACGCATTGTGGCTCATGTCGGGACAAACGACGCCTCGGAACGTGGATCTGAAGAGATCCTGCGCTCCATTAAGGAGATGCACTCGGAGGTGAAACGAGTCGAGGCAGAGTTGAAGGTCCCAATTAAATTAAGTATATGTAGTATTGTGCCGCGTGTAGACCGCGGAAGGCTCGTTTGGAGCCGCATTGAGGGTTTAAATCAGAGATTGCTGGGATTTTGCCGGGGAATCGGAGCGGACTTCGTTGATCTGAGGCCCGTCCTCTCATCGTGTCGGGTACCCCTTAATCGCTCCGGGGTCCATTATACTGCCGAGGCATCGCAGTTGGTAGCGCGTAGGTTACACGAACACGTTCCGAGGGTTTAGCATAGCTGGTAGGCAAGAGCGTAGGTCATATATTGGGAAAAATAAAGTAGAATCCAGCGCTTTTTGTCAATTCAGTTCAGGTATTGCCTCTCATATCCACAAAAAAATTGAAAAAACAAATACTTGCGTTAAAACAACATATAACCCACGTAAATTTAATAAAATTGGTGTCTTTACATACATAACAGATAGCAATGCCAGTGAATGTAATTCTTTTGTCTCTGTTCACCACGAATCGTCTCAAAACAGTTTTGTTAGCGTACATAAAACCGAAAAACAAGAAGTTATTAGCCATATTAAAATTATAACATTAAACTGCCGTAGCATTAGAAACAAAATATCGGATATTGAACATATTATTGTCAGTACAAACGCAGACATAGTAGTTGGAACAGAAAGTTGGCTCACGGGAGATATAGCAAACAATGAGGTTTTTCCAAACGGTTTCACAATTTACAGAAGGGACAGACCAAATAGGTTGGGTGGGGGAGTATTCATTGCAGTAAAGTCACATCTTAGTAGCCAACGATATGAATGCGACGTATATGACATAGAAAGCGTTTGGTGCAACATTAAGGACTACAACGGCAGAAGCCTATACGTGTGTTCATTTTATAGACCCCCAGATTCTAACACAGATGTCCTACACAAGCTCGACGAACAAATATCCACTATCAGCAGCAGACAAAGCAACAGTATTACTATAATCGCTGGTGACACAAATCTACCGTCAATTGACTGGGACAACTACTGCGTAGGAAAATCTGCCAAAAACAGAGATTCATGCCAAGAACTCCTTCATACGAGGGTCATCCGGAAAGTAGTACCCGTTCGTGCCGCATGAAGTGCTGACGACGCGAGTAGCCGCTGGACGAGGTCAGATAGCTTCAGTGGCTTGTCTGCCTTCTCTGAGCCAAGTTGCGTGACGCTAGCATTGCCTGTGTTGTTTCTGTGATTGTTTACAATGTTTAAAAAAATTGAGAACGCCGCCAGTTGTGAAGTGAGGGCAGTGATTAAATTCCTCAATGCAAGAAACGTTCGCCCATGTGATATTCATCGCCAATTAAAGGAGGTGTATGGAGACAATGTAATGGACGAGTCGTCTGTTCGGCGGTGGTGTCGCAACTTCAACATGGGGAGGGGGAACACACACGACGATGAGCGTTCGGGGAGACCGTCTGTCATTACAGACCAACTGGTGAGCTCAGTTGACGAATTCGTGAGGAACGATCGGCGCGTCACAATTGATGACATCTGTGAGCATTTTCCCAATGTTTCTCGAACAATTGTTCATGAAATTGCTAAACACCATCTGCATTATGCAAAAATTTGTGCAAGATGGGTCCCTCGCGTATCTCAATGAGCTGGCGGCGAAGGACTATGCAGCAGGAATACAGAAACTTGTCACACGTTATGACAAATGCCTTAATTTGCTTGGAGATTATGTTGAGAAGTAGTTTAAAGTATCCTCTTTCAAATAAAATTTTTTATGTTTGTTAATATTTACTTTTGTGTCTTTATTTCACGAACGGGTACTACTTTCCGGATGACCCTCGTATATTCACAAAACACTCCTTAGAACAAATAGGTAAATCACCAACACGGGGCCAAAGCATACTAGACATCTTTGCGACTTCTATGCCCGAAATCATTACTAACATTGAAATGATAGACGGAATCAGTGACCATAAGGCTATTCTTGTGGAGTTAAAAACTAAGTTCGTCAAAATAAACAAAGAAAAGCGTAAAATATACCTATACAACAAGGCAAATTTTAACGGACTAAGAGAATATTTAAAGATAAAATTACCGGAATACAAGACAAAAACACTGACAACAAATACAGAGAACACTTGGAATTATTTCTTAAATATTTTACGCGAAGGAATGAAGACGTACATCCCGTCCAAACTCAAATGCGACAGTAAGGAACCTAGATGGTACAACGGGGAAGTCAGATCGGCATTAAGAAGGCAAAGAAAGCTACAGTCAAATTTCAAAAAGAGTTTAAAAAGTGACGATATAAGTTATGTGAATACAACCAAACAGCTACTAAAAGAATGTCGTAGTAAGACGAAAAGTATTATGCGCACAGCACTACACTCTTTTAAATCTAAAATGCTAAGCGAATATCTTGAGGAAAATCCAAAGTCATTCTGGTCCTATGTTAGGGAAATACAGGGTAAACGTCCCACTGTTCACTCTTTGAAGACGGAAAATGGAGAAATCATTACAGATAGCGTGAAAAAGGCAAATATTTTAAACCATTTTTTCCAGAGCGTCTACAACAAAAACACAAACGCACCAAACGATCCTCCACACCCACCCGGGGAACACATGAGCGATCTTACACTGACCAAGCAGGGAATAGTACATCTGCTCCGTAGTATCAAAGCACACAAGGCACCTGGTCCGGAAGAAATACCTGCTAGAATATTAAAGGAATTAGCTGACGACATTGCCCCATTTTTACATATTGTTTTTCTAAAATCGATAGAAGAAGGCTCAGTGCCTCGCGACTGGAAGCTAGCCCATATAACTCCCATCTATAGAGGCGGCGATAGGGATAAACCAACCAATTACCGACCCATTTCTTTAACATCGATCTCTTGTAAAATATTGGAACACGTTATTGTCACTAACATTATGAAATTTCTTGATAGTAGGAAAATACTAATCCAAAACCAGCACGGATTTAGGAAAAGCAGATCTTGCGAAACACAACTTGGTCTCTTCATTCACGATATACTTAGATCGGGAGAAAACAACACCCAAGTCGATGCAGTATTCCTGGATTTCAAAAAAGCCTTCGACAAAGTCCCACACAATAAATTGTTACATAAACTTAAATACTATGGGATCAATGAGAAAATAATTAATTGGATTAGAGACTTCTTGTCAAACCGCAAACAAATAGTAGTCATAGATGGGTTGTGCTCAACGGAGAGAGATGTTACTTCGGGCGTCCCCCAGGGAAGTGTAATAGGGCCTCTTCTGTTCTTAATATACATAAATGACTTAAGCACACACGTTAGTAGCAATCTAAGGTTATTTGCTGACGACACGGTGATATACAGGGAAATAAGGAGCCAACTAGATCGCGAGCTACTCTCTAGAGACTTAGAAAATATCTCGGAATGGTGCAATAAATGGGGATTAACACTTAATATAGATAAATGTGCAGTTTTGAAATTTTGGAATAAAGGAAGCGAGGAACAGGATATAAACTACAAAATAGAGGGTTCAGTACTGACTACGGCAAATCAAGTTAAATATTTGGGGGTTGTTCTAACACCACGCCTTTCATGGGGAGCACATATCAGGACAATATGCGGATCAGCTTTAAAGAAACTTGGCTTCATAAAACGGGTGGTGGGGAAATGTAATGAAAAAGTTAAAGAGAGGTGTTATTTTGCTCTAGTTAGACCTCATTTGGAATATGCCGCAAGTATTTGGGATCCGTGGGAGAAAATTTGGCAAAAAGAATTAGATAAAGTCCAGAGAAAATCCGCTAGATTCGTTAAAAATTGTTATGATAAAAACACAAGTGTGACAGGTCTCTTAGGGGATTTAGGCTGGGAACCACTTGAAGTGCGGAGAGAACAAGCGAGGCTTAGACTTTTAGAAAGGTTCAGAACAAACGAGTTTAAATATGACACTGAAGGAATTATAATGGCCCCACACTACTTAGGTAGATCAGACCACAAAGATAAACTAAGGGAGATAGATTCCAAGACAGATAGGTACAAATACTCATTCTTTCCCCGGACAATCAGTAATCATAATAGCAAGAAACCGAAGTCACTTTAGAAATATTAAAAACGTTGAATTTACAAGTCGGAACAAAATTAAACGCTATGGACATGTTAGGTATACTTTCAGGTGCATGTGTATGTTAGTTGGTAGTTTGAGTGTTTGCATGTGTGTGGGGTGTAAGTGTTCATGCATGAATGTATGCCATGTTTTTTTATATATGATTTTGTCGTTATTGCATGCGGTTTTTTTTTCTTTTTCTTTTCTAAATTATGGGTGGTGTCCTAGCACCCCCCGCCACACGCCCTTGCGGCGGCTTGCGGGGTATTAAGTAGATGTAGATGTAGATGTAGATGAAGCATAACCGTCACGCTTACTCTACTCTCGTTACAACTTTGAAAAAATTTAACGGATTTTCTTGGGTTCACCCGGGATTGAACCCGGGCCTACCGGTCATCAGTCGGACGCCTTACCCACTAGGGTCGAATTGAAGAAGTTAGCTCGAGGTAATGGCAGAACTAGAAAAAATGTCAAGTTTTTGCACGCGCTTGAATCCGTGTGAGAATGGTCATCAAGCATATGTTAACTAATTAATCTTTATTAATTATAAAAGGGGTTTCATGGTCCGTTGGGTCTTGACTCCGCCACACTCCCTTACAGCGGCTTGCGGGATATTTCAAAGCTTAAGTGAACGAACCCACAACACGGGGGAAATTCTGATTCTACTATCAGGGTTGGGAAATATAAGATTTGTCCCAAAAGTAGTATGACTGATTTTATAGATTGACGGACGGGCGGCGGTTTCTCTGGCTGCGTTCGAGGGAGGGGAGTCTCAGGAAAGGCTGGATGCAGTTGGCTCCCAGTCTTTGCGGAGTGCGGAATATTCGTTTGAGAAACCTCTATTACGTGACCTCGTTACGCTCCGTCACGAACCGGTTATTGGAACAGCGCTACTCCATCAAACGTTGCGCGAAACTGGGAAAAACCGGTAAAGAGACTTTTGACATGCTCAAGGCAGCTTATGGTGATAAAGCCATGGGTAAATACGGTGTTTTAGAGCAGCAGAAGTGGTTTCGGGAAGGTAGAGAAAATGTTGAGGACGCCGATCGTTCAGGACGCCCTTTAGACCTCAAAAAGTGACGAAAATCTTGCAAGAGTGAAAGCTTTGTTTGACAGGGATCGCAGATTAAGTGTTCGTATGGTTTTTGATAAACTTGGCATCCCAAAAGGTGATGTGCATCGACTTATGAGCGAAAGCATGGGCATGAGAAAGGTGTGTGCGAAGTTGGTGCCGCGAGTGGTCTCGGATGAACAAAAGTAAACTCGCACGCGGATCTGCCAAGAGCTTCCCGACCATGCCTCAGCCACCCAGCGCTGAGAGGACGTCACCACGGCTCGGTGGAAGCGTTACAACAGGCCGTGACGAGGGAGCTTAGCAGCATTCCGGGTGCCGCCTTCCAGAAGGCGTCCGAGGAGTGGAAAACACTCTGGGAGCGATCCGTGAACGCACAAGGGTGTGCTACTTCGAAGACTTATCAGTGAATGTATCAATTGCGGCAATAAATGTTTTTAATTAACTCAGTGCGACTACTAATATGACTGGCCTTGTAAATGGAAAAATACAAACTGTCAAGGTTCTTCCTTCATTGATTTCCACATCGTAAAATTATGCAACCTGTTAGGGAGAGCTAATGAATAAGAAATACTTAGTTTTTCCACACAAACTTTATTTTTACGACCGGGTTTCGACGAGGATCGTCATCATCAGGACACCTGATGATGACGATCCTCGTCGAAACCCGGTCGTAAAAATAAAGTTTGTGTGGAAAAACTAAGTATTTCTTATTCATTATGAATCGTTTCCACAAAGTGACGGCGGATACTATACAGGGAGAGCTAAGTTAGTCTGCTCGGTAAAACAAACCTGGGGGACTCGAGTTCGAGACACGATTCATATAAGATGTTTTTTTTAATTCTTGATTGTTTGACACACAAGAAACCAGGTAGTAAGCGAAAGCTTATTGGTAACCTGAGACCACACTTGGCCATCAGGATTTCGGTAAACAGAATGAATGTTAGCGATTTCATTGTTGTCGTCATCAAATGATCCAAAGGCAGACAAGAACCTGCAGACGTTTCACCATCACATTCGAGTGACCATATCCGATTCATAAGAGTGGTAAGGGATTAAGTGGACTGCCAGCAGTTAAACAAAGAAAGACTTGCGAAGTGGGCTTTAGCCAAGGATGGAGATGCTCCACCACACGTACAGGTGTAAATGTTTTAATTCTGAAGTGTTTTACACGCCATCCTGGAACTAAAGAGCTAAGTAGCACCACAAATCCAAAATGGTACTGCATAACACTCGCCAGCTCGGGTCTCCCTAGGTTGCCGGAGCTACCTCGCATGGACGCTCTCGCCCAAGAGCGCAACTAGTACAATCCCGCAGCATGGGTAAAAATGGGGTACATAGGGGAAAATGAAAAAAAAAATGTATGGCTTTTATGTACAACGCAAATAATATAGCGGATTCACACGGGAGGCGAACATCTTCGACAATTAGGCAATCTGAAAGCCCGCGGCCCATTTCTCATCACAAGACATTTCATGTCTAGCAACAGTTTGCGATATTTGATCCTCATGATGCCTCGCCTTGTCTTGGACCCGCACAAACCACCTCAACACCCTGATCCCCCACTTAAAACCAAGAGCGAATAAATATTTCGAAGGTTATTTGGATTAACAAAGGCGTTGATAACCATAAATGCACGAATAAACGTTTGTGCGACACAAACATTACGAACGACATGAAATTAGCGATTGGATAGGAACAAGGAACTAGCGAGAATGCTAAATGATGGCCCTGCATTTAAGCATTTGTTTTAAAATTTTAAGACCCTCTTCCAAAAGTCTTTACTAGAAGCTATTAACGAAAAAGTGGCTATTTAAACTAATTGTTACCCCGCCTGATTCGAGTACGTACTACTTCTCACGCGGTGACTGACCCATATCACGGCGCGATACGGGAAAAATACAAATGCCTGTATTTTTGTTTTTCCCCTCTATTTCCGGAAAAATAGTCGCAATTGATGGACGATAAATTCCTAGTTTCCAACAAATGGGCACAAAATTTACATCGATATCGCTCTCAAACATTGTCAATGTCAAAACAATATAGTTTACAGCGACGATGACAGATGTACAAGTAGGTATAAACCCCTTGAGGCTCGTCAAACCCTTATGGATAAGAAACCCTATGAAAAGTAGAGGCGACTAGAGTGCCATGACACCTCCATACCAAACGCTGAGATAACAACCAAAAAAATTGCACACGATCCTCCGACATTTAGATTGAAAAACATTTTTTTATGGAAATAACACAAAAAATACTCCGGTGATTACTACCCAACTGTGCATTCAAGGACGAAAGCCTTCACGAAGGAGTGGACATAGACATTAGAGCCAAATTAATTTGAAGGAAACCTTGATGAACAATTTAAATACAGTAACTCTCAATGTTCTGGTACAAGTTCATGGAAATTATGACCAATAAAAGAATTCTAGTTTTTAGATATGCAGCACGCAGAATAAAGTGTCTTAACTTGTATAGACCAATTCCGGTGGAAGGCATCCCAATTGTAAGATACTGTGAAGCAAATCTATAAATTACTGTAAATATGCAGAGGCAATGATCGGAAAATAATAAAAGATTTGAGCACAATTGGAGGGAATTTAAG
This sequence comes from Hetaerina americana, assembly GCF_022747635.1. NCBI lineage: Eukaryota > Metazoa > Arthropoda > Insecta > Odonata > Calopterygidae > Hetaerina > Hetaerina americana. The sequence goes on from NW_027287316.1 coordinate 26,393,261, forward strand.
GTTTTAAGCAAGATTTGTTCACTCTGAAATATAAACTTTGCCTGAGGATAGCCCCATAACGATTAATCCTAGACACGCAATTTCTTCCAAACTTAACGCCAGCTTAATAATGAACTTGAGTTTGGTAAACTGTTATTACTGGCTCACTGATTCGGTCAACGTTTTGTTTTCTCATTGATGATTACTCAGCATGTACGTTTTTCAACCGTGAAAGTTTTATCAAATTACTCAATGGATGGCTTAATACGTGCGATAACATTTACTGCGAATCAAAACACACTGATAGTTCATTTTGGAAAAAAGTTACATAAGAATTTCGTCCGAGACAATAATTAAGTTGGCTTAAACAGCCACTTTTCCTTACCTTCCGACTTTTATTTCTCAAAATAAAATATATCTCCATCCAATCAGTGGTGATCGACTTATGAATATGAGCATTCAAGAACTCTAAGCATGAGAAAAAAATCTCATTAATGACGAAATGTTAAAATAACGAGAGTCACTGAAAAGATACCGGAAATACACGCCAGCTAAACAACCTCAAACGGAATTGTCATTTCGTGAACAGAAAACTGAAGCCGAAAAACGTACATCCCTGGGCCATAATATCTACATGGAGTCGCTGCTCTTTAAACTTACCTAGGTAAGGTTTTTCCTTTAAACTTGATATTGCAATAAGCCAGGTTAAGTGATGTCGCTCACCAGTCAGGAAATCCTCACCAATTCAATTCATAATTTGGCCTACATAATCCGTCACAACAGCCACTTTCCTTCAGAAACACCAAGGAATGAAAAACACACGCACTAAACCAGCGAAGAAGCTCGCACCAAAGTGAATCGCATAATTACTGTGACGTCTGCTAGTGTTTTCCTGCGTTCATTTGTTTTTCTTTGCCGATGAAAATACCTTTTAAAATGTTTTAAATTTTATTTAAACAGATTAAGCTACTCTCTCATCTATTTTCATTATTCGAATTTTTTTCTCAAGTGCATTTGAAATTCTTTTCATAAATAAAATTAAAGTTTAAGAGATAATACAATCTATTGGGTTGTGTCAGTTTTCAAGTGGACGACGTTGTGTAGTGTGTGAAAAACAAAATGGTGAGTAAGATGCCTTTACTGGATTTGGATGGGAATTGTTTTTTGTGCTCGGAAAAGATGATTTACCTTAGAATTTTAATTATTGATTCGCTAAATTAACATTTCCTTCGCAGGCGCGTTATTTCCGCGAGCAGGACATTGATGGTGAGATTCACGATGTTCATAAATTTCTGATCATGCATTTCTGTCCCAACTCTGTTTAAGCCTTACCACCAAATTGGTTTGAAATAAAGGCGTTTTATGAAGTCATTAAATAAATAAAATATTTTCATTTTATTTACATTCACATTTCATTTCCATTCTTAGAATTCCGTGAATGTTTCTACCTGTTTGCTAGAAGTGGACAAATTAAATCCCTAGATGAACTGACTGTGATCATGAGGTCTTTGGGAATGAGTCCCACAATCGCAGAATTGAAGAAATATTTAAAGGATAAAGGTATTGTAATTAATTCATGTTTTTCTCATTCTCGATGATTGAATACAAAAGTTCAACTAATAGAAAAACTTCTACTCCACAGGTGGTAAGATGTCGTTCGCAGATTTTTTAGATGTCATGCATATTCACAGTACTGTGGAAGATCTTCCTAAAGAAGTTGTCGAAGCCTTTCGAGCAGGTGATCATTCACGAAAGGGTACAATTCCAGCGAAACAGCTTCGACACATTCTGCTTAAGTGGGGAGAAAAATTATCTCCTAAGGAAGGTTAGTGATATTATTTTAGTCTTAAAATAGCTGATCAATTTGTAGCTAAAGAGAATTACAGAACGGCGACCAACTATTTGGATAGGATTCATGATAATAATAGTGATGTTTTAAATGTAACTTTGTTTCAGTTGAACAAATTTTTCGGGAAGCAAATGTCACCCCGAATGGAATGGTGAGATACGAAGATTTCGTTAAGATTGCCTGTGCTCCTGTTCCCGATTACTACTAAAGTGCAGTTAACGCCTTCAATAATAAGGATCATGCTTATATTTGAAGATTTTCAGGGATATGAAGAAGGGACGCCAGTCTTTACTACAACTAAATTATTTTACTTATAAACCATTCCATAGTATTATCAGTATCTTGAGAAGAATTGGCACTTTGAAGAAAACTAATAAGATACGTTGGTGGTGGCATATATTTCATATTCATTTTCTCATAAATCGTATTTTTAATACTATATTTATTCTCTATTTAAATTGTGTGGGTATTATTAAATGTAGATTGTTACAAATAAATGCTGTTGATTGAAATTTCTTTGTTTCCAGTAATTTTTCCTGTGGGATTCCTTCGAGCACGCTCAGATTCCATTGATTATTGTATTTATGGCTTTGGTGAGGGGGTAACCATTGATTTATAGAATGAATGAGGCCATTTCATATCTAACAACTGGGTCTCAGCAGACATCAGTGCTGATTTTTTTAAGCTGAACTCAATTTTACAAAAGGGTCCCGCCAAACTTATGAAATAACTCATCTCCTTTTGGCTTTGCCCTCATTCAACTGTGGAATTGGGAGATGAGAAAATTGTATACCTAAAATTGGTGCACTGTTGTTTTAGGTATCTTCTTCCTTGGTCAGTAATCCGAAGCTTGGTTTGCAGTAGTTTGTATCCTGCTCAAATCCCAGTTTTGTTAACTTCAGGTAGGAATGACACTCTATACCCTCTCTAATACCTTTCATATATTCCCATCCAAGTCTGTTTCTCTCATTGATTCCCCTGGTTGTACCAGCAGTTGATGACACTCACTTGTGTCATAAAAGGTGACCTGTATGTCATCTCTTTAACATTGTGTTCCTCAGATACAGCAACTCCCATTAGTACCTTATCATTGGTTACCCTATTTACCCAAGATCTATTTACGGGTCTCACCATCCTTAAGTAGCTCCACCACTACAAAGAGCCATCTCTCTTTTGTCCAGCTAAGCCACAAGTCCAGATCTCACTTCCATAAAATATTCATTCTCCATTCAAAAGTGTTGAGGACCTATTTCTTGAGGCTCATGATGGATTCAAAGAACATCTTTTATTGAAAACCAGCTTGGCTTGATTAATCCAACTGATGTAATTTAGCTTCCAGGATACTTTAACATTGTCACTCTAAGGGTCTTTTGTCCTTTCCCAAATGATATTTATATTTTAAATCCAGTGTTAAGGTTGGTCTCCAGTTCTCTCAACATGGTTTATAGGCACTCTTACCTAGCCAACACTGCATCATCAGAAAATCTTTCTTATAACTTTCTGATACATGAACTATGCAATGTCAACATTATTATACTCTATATTAGTCCTAAATCTTATAGAGTAATTTACCTGAGATGCACTTAACAATGCAATGTATGGTTCGGGGATATCTATTTTCATGACCCGACTTTCATCAAAATGAATAATGTAATTTTATTTACTGTCTATTAAGAAAATAATAGGCTTGATGAATCCTGGGTGAGCCATTTAATGTTTGTTTGATATTTAGTTAGAAGGAACAGCAATGCATGCTCAATTCATTTGTCACTGAATTGTGATTACTCTGATACTATATTGGTATAATATTTTCAGTAAGACATTGATAGTTAATTCCACACAGTATTATGTGGAGGCCTTAATATCGGCTTTAACACAGGGAAGGTTGTTCTTGGTACCTACGTACATTTACTTCCAAATGACACAATCAATAAAAATTTGAAAGACATTTTCATGCTTAAGAAAACCTTTCATGTTCAAAGAATTCTTAAGTATAAAATGGCAGGCAACACTCCCTTATGTGCCACTTGCTAGATGAATACAATATAAGAAATATGCTGCAAGTGCAACAATACATGTGTTTTTTGGACTTTCAATGGAAGATTCTCTAATGCAAATTTACATAACTTTTAAATTAACCAATTCCATTATTATGAAGAGGCAATAAAACATTTCTCATCGGAACAAATAAAGATCTTGAATCTTCAGAATAGTTAACGTCTGACAAGCAAAATGTTCTGAAATAGGAGAAAAGGTTGATTTCATTGACAGGAACATAAAATATATTATAATAATTATTTTTACTTTCCCAAGAGATCACATATATTTGTAAAACCATTAGAAATAATACCGTAACTAAGATGGTAAAGGTCATTTAATAAAACAAACTAGTTTACGGCACAAATATGATAACTAATATAATACAGTTAAGTGACATTATCCATAAATCTTCAATGAAATCATAAATTTTTCTCAAGAATTTTTTTTCAACTTGGCCTTGAAAGAATAAATATTCACAGAATTTAAAAGATTGAGGGGAAGTCTGTTACACAAATGTGAACCAATCTCATGGGTTCCAATTTTGTCCTTTTTTGTGCCAACGGCTTTGCAATGCCAGGGATTTTTATTTCTTGTAAAATGAGAATGATGATCTGAACGCAGAAAAAATATACTTATGTTTACTCTACATAATATAAAAGAGATAACATATAAAAACACAAGGAAGGGGTGTATATTTAATCAACAAACATAGGTTTAGATGGTGAAATATGCTGAAAGGCTATAATTTTACTTTTTCCTTAACTTTAAATATAATTCCTACTTAATAAGCAATGAAAGGAAAGGTTTTACGTACCTATTTGTCTTTCATGTGGGCACTACATTGAAATGGAAATATTATTAAGATTACAATACAAACAACATATCACTACTTGAGCATGATTTGGACCTTAAGGCACTTCCTTACATTTTACCAAAATGAAAAAGAAAACCATTTCAGAAGACCTAAATCTTTTGAATGAGGTCTTATTGTCCAACAGGATATCCCAGCTGTCAAGGAATACACTAATTTGACCCCATAGCATAAGTGTATGCAACAAATAATGAGATGGCAGATAATGACTTTTGCAAACCAATACCCCAAATCCAGACAGAAATTTGAAGGCACTACGTTATGTGTAAAAATTCATGCAATGATTATGTCATTTTTATAGATTAATTTCACTTTATGTAGCATTACTATTTCTATATTTTATTGTTAATGTAAGAACTAGACATGATTGATTCATATTAAATAACTTTTGGTAGTATCACAAACATTAATTTAGACTTTTCTCAGTCACTAAAAATTCTGGAAATGTTTAATACCAAGGTAGTATATTTATCATCATTGGACATGTTGTGCTATTCACTATTTTACACACACACCCAGTGAAACTGAAAATAATTAACCACATCTCATTTCCCTATAGGCCCAAAGAAATGGCAATCCATTTCTGCCTGCAAATGTATTTTTCTCTTTCACTGGGGAAATACTTTCTCAAGCATGCTACATAAAGGGGCTGCTGTGTTAAAATTATGTAGTATTTTCAAACGTATTCAGAAATTTAAATTAACTCAAATGTTCTCTGATGCAAGTGGCCTCCTCAAGAAAGATATCACCCTAGGGATTATGGAGCGACCTATAGTGCTCAGTACATTGGCTGAAAACGGTGTAAATAATCACCAAATGCTTCCCCAAGTTAAGTTTACGGTGCATTCTGGATGCCAAAGATGATTTTGGGGGAGTTATCATTGGGCAGATGTCTATCTCAAAGGTAGAAGGGAATCGTACCAGAGTATTGGGTGCCCAGCTATTTCTCCCCTTTGAAAAGGTACCTGCATTCCAAATTTGAATGAAAAGTATCGGTAACTTTTTTCCTGACATGTGCATGAAGTGCTAAATTCAGATCATCAGTTAAATGTGCTCATGATCGCATGTCGTATTGGCATTGATAAGATGACAGTGCACACCATTATCACTGAATCCAATGATGCATAAGATCTGCGATAAACTTGTCCCAAAGGTTTCAACGGATGATTGAGCCAAATTGAGTGTTTGCCTGCAAAGACCTTCTGCAATGGCATTGCAATGATTTCCCAACCTCCTCACAGTCCCAACTTGGCACTAGTGGACTATTTCCTATTGACAAAAGTGAAATCCTCCCTCAGAGGACACCACCATGGGGCACCAAGTGCCATCAAAGAAGTTTGCACGCATACCCTTAAGGACTTTTTGGAATCTAATAATGAGGGAGCCTTTGAGCCATAGAAAAGCTACTGGAAAGTGTGTTGACACTCAGAGATGTCCTTTGAAGAATTTTGAGGCATTGTAGCAATATCTGAAATAAATTACTTCTAAGAAACTTTACCCAATACTTTTTATACAAACCATGTAAAATGAAAATGAGTAACTACCCATTGAATATGTAACTAGATAATGTTAGTTTTCAGGTTTCCATGGTGTTTATTATTAGAATTTTCTCATAATTTTTTTTGGGTCTTTGCCATACAGGGTGCGGCACTTAAATCCGGAAAAGCACATGTTTCCTTGAATGAGATTTCCTTGCCGGGTTAGCAAAACCTTCCCCGAATCATTATACTTAGTCACAATATCGTAAGCAGTTGATCAGGGGTACGAGAAGAATCAAACTATTTTGATATATAATGCCCAGCTTGAACACTTTCGATAACAGCGGCTCTTTGATTGTACTCCGCACTCGTACGTAACATCTCGGCCATTTTAAGGTTATTACTGTTTACTAGGTGCCTATGGCTTTCAAGAACACCAATTGAGACTTCCAGAGGAACTACGATATGATAGGAAATTCTAATTGAAATTTGTTCAGATTTATGCCCCGCACCCTGTATATGTTGACATTATTGATGATAGTTATGCTGGTTGGAACACCAGTGAACCTTGTCAACATACACAGTAAAGACCTGGAAAATCTGAGAGAAATTCTACAATAAGTTCAACAGATTCAGGCTTGAGGTCGTGGAAGTTCATCATAATGAAATAAGGACAATTTGCACTTTTCCACAGTTTATTTGACGTACGACGCGTTTCAACTCACAGAGTCATCATCAGGTACAAGACAAACTAAAGGTCTCCTTACTATTTAGTTTGTCTTGTACCTGATGATGACTCTGTGAGTTGAAACGCGTCGTACGTCAAATAAACTGTGGAAAAGTGCAAATTGTCCTTATTTCATTAGAAATTCTACAGTACATTAAATACCTGGCAGGACTCTCTTGGTGATAATTGTACCCTCAGGACCACATGTAGAAGCTTCATTGTAAATCACCTAACATTACTTTTTAAAGTAGACTGCTCCTTGCCTTCAAACTCAGTGATCTAAGGTTTATTCCCTCCCTGTCCTTCCTTACTTCATGCCTTGCTCTGCTTACTCTTTTTAGTATTTTCTTGTTTCTTAGCACTTAACTAGCCAGATATTCCTTTCATCCCTATCACTAGAACCTGAACCAAGTTCACTTTGTACAAAGGGGTTAAGTTTTTCTTTTTAATGGAACAATACTTAATCTACATAAGTGCTCAAGACATTTAGTAAGCTGCTTGTCATACTAAGCTAGAGTTAACAGGTGTGTCATACACTACAGGATTCTGAGATCTCCAAACTAGAAAAAAGGGTATTATTCTTCATAAGTGAGTTTTAAACATAGTTTAAACATTTTTAAGTGCAATACATAAAGAAAGATGTTAGTTATTACAAAACCAGAGTTATCAAACCAAAGGTTAGTTTGATGGGTGAGGTGAGTCAGGAGAGCTCACACAATACTTAACTTAACAATGAAAAATTCACACCTCAGGGTAGGGGTACCAGTTATTTCTTTCCCTGTGCCACCTGCAGTTCCCAAGAAGATCTGGTACCACAGCTTGCGTAAAGCTGAAGGTGCCGCGAGGCATCACTCGGAATCAAGTAAGGACCCTCCTAGTCCTAGTCATCCTAGCCCAGCAATCAGTAATGATAAATACATACTTTACAGTCCAAAATTATGAAGTGAGGCCGTGAATCTTCTGAGCCCTATGGATTCTTAGATTTTACTACACCAATGTTACCATACACCTAGTACAATTGTTAGACAACAGAGAAACTTAGTCAAATTCTGCTACCTGGTCCTATGTTCACTTCAAAAATTTTAGTTCATTGGTTCCCAAATTTTACCACCCCCCAATGTTAAAGGCAAGAGCTAAGTCAAAGGTTAAATCACTACAAATGTACTTTATGCAAATCATATGATGGTGGGATGTTTAGCTATTTTAATTAATTGGACCACTGAGGTGAGGAGAGGTTACAGCTATTGGTTGGAGTGATACATAATGAGTTACAGATCAATTATCTGAAATCCTCTAGTTCTCAGAAATTCTGGATTTTAGTTATCGATTATTTTCAGATATTTGCCTGCAAAGTGATGTTTCTCTTCTTAGAACAAAAATTAATAATTTCTAGGGTCAAGTGTTTCCAAGGAAAATAATTTCAGCTATTTAATGCTCTATCAACCTCCAAATCAACTTAAATGGGTCTTTTTTGAACATAATGTAGTAATGATAAAAAGAAGCACACAATACATTGTGTTTTTCCAGTACTAAAGTCTCATAATTTTTTTCTGACAAACTGCATTGGATGTTAGGTTAATGAACACCTCCCATAATGAGTAATTTGCAAGTAAAATATGACTCACTTAACAAATGATGCTTTGCATTACAAGTGACAAGGAGAGCGCGTGCTAGGTCCATTTAACACTCATTCCACTAGCATTCCCTGCAAAAATGTTCTCAAAGAATAAACCACAAGAAAACAGCCATAAGAATATAAAAATAACAATTGAAATTATATGCAAAATCATTGAAAAGCAAGAATTAGATTTGAGCATGGCTCATCTAGCATCCACATACATTGGTCTACATCAATGATTTGCACTATCTTTTAGAACAAGATTACGGAGATAGAGCTTCAAAGAGAGTGATAAGAATATACGAGGGCTGTCCAGAAAGTAACCTCCGTAATGCTGTAAAATATACATGGAATAGATTCAGAAAATTTATTGTTCTCATTTCAAAACTACATATTTCCACTATTTTATACATATTCGCCCTAAAGATATAAACATTTGTCATGTATGTCTCCGAACTAGTTTTGAAATTCCATGTGTATAAAATTCTACCACCTGAGATCGCAGCCAACCGATGACAGTATCTTGAAGTTACTCATCGAGACGAGCACAAAGCATCTAGTAGCCTAACTTTTCAGTCATGTTTCCATGCAACAGAGTTGTAGAAATCTGTGGTCAAGTTTCTTAAGATTTCAGATATCATTAAACGCCGATTTTAACAAACGTTTCATCAATTTTAAGGAGCAGTTCATTGTTCACCACAGATGGGCGGCCACTTCTGTCAGCATCATGGACATTTATATTCACTCTTAAACAAACAACCACACTGATCCACAACTCTTGTCACTCATCACATTTGGTTTGTAGAGAGCACAAATTTCCTGATGAATGTCAGCAGCTTCAGCTTTGAAGTTTTTTTTAATCATTAAAAACCTTATAACTGAATGAAGTTCACATTTGGTGGGAATTTCAATTACATTGTTCATTTTGAAACGCTATTGAAAATCAATGACAAGGGACGTGACCTTCCAATCACTGCTGCTCAAGGCGTACTGACCTACTGTACGTGTCAATACAGCAATATTTGGCTCCCTCCACTAATTCTCGCGCTACACGGAAAAAGAGGCTACTTTCTGGACAGCCCTCGTATATATCTATATGTGCAACAGTTAAATATTCTCAACGATGTTGAAAGGTTACTTCTCAGATGGACATACAAAAAGCAATTACAATGCAACACTATTAACGAGAATGTCATTTTTCAGGAGGCAAAAGTGATTTAGCCAACCTTGTTAAAAAGACACCAGGATCATCAACAGACGAACAAGTATTAAAGGGAACCCATTGAGGATTGAAGAAGTTTAAGAGCAGAGAACTTTACTAGCACCTTCAAGGAGCTCCTACAGTCAGAGGTTCCTCCCAGAACAGGATTTTTAATTGTGACGAGACAGGTCTCTTCTGGAAAAAGACACCATAGCAAACCTATTTTAACAGTAGAGAAGAATGCATGGATGGGTCAAAAACCAATGAAATACCATCTCACAATGCTATTTTGCACCAATGCAAGAAGCAATATAAAAATGAAACCATTCAAATATTCCACGAGCTTTCAGGAAGTGTGAAGCCATTAAGAGTATACTCAATGTGATGCGAAGGTTCAACAGCAAGGCATGGGTGACACATGACCTTTTTACTCATTGGATCAAAAAAGTGTTCAGTCATTTGCTGAAAACGTTTTTGCTTGTGAAGTATCTGTAACTACACGTCTTGCTGGCTATGAACAACTCTCCTGCCCATCCTCCAAACCTACAAGATGACCTCCTTGAAGAATATAAATTAATAAATATCCTGTTTTTGCCTCCTAACAGCACTCCTTTACTTCAGCCTATGGACCAGTAGGTTATTCTTAACTTTAAGAAGCTCTACATATTAGCACTCAGTGAGCATTGTTTTAGAGTGACAGAAGGTACCCATCTCACTCAAACAATGTTGCCTGCCTCAAGATGACTGAAAAGGCATGGTAAGGGGTTAACCAAGGGAACCCTGACCTCTGCTAGGAAGAGGATTTGGTCGGAGTGTGTTGTCCAATGTGACTTTGAGAGGTTTGTACCTGTGAAGCATTTTGTCAACAAGATTTGTCTTTGGCCAAGATCATGGAACTGGAGGTGGATAACACTGGTATCAATGAGCTTGCTGAAGAGCACAGCTGACCACTGAAGAGCTTATGGGGTTGCATGCTGCTTCACAGGAAGAAGTTGTGGAGGAGTGTTTATGGAAGGAGGAGATAACAGCAAAGCAAAAATATTATAATAGAAAGGCACAATAAGAGAAATACTGAAAGCACAGTAAACTGTTGCATTGTACATAGAGAAGGCACCTGATAATGTGGTGGCTATGAGTGTTACAAATTTAGTTAATGATAATGCTGTGACACAATATCTCCAATTATTAAAGTATTGTCAAAAACAAATGTCACTAAATGGCTTTCTGGTAAAAAATTACCTAAATATCATTAAACTTAAACTAATCATTTTGATTTTTTTGTTTTAAGCAAATCAAATCCACATTATAGGCTGGCAGGAAAAAAAAAGATGAAGATGATGCCCATTTCTTAACAATATATTCATAGTTTTCTTTGAATAAATGTTATGCACAAAATTTTCGAGTATTTTTTCAGAATAAAGCAACCTTGTTGTATTTACATCATTTATATGGGAAAAGTTTTTTACTTAACGAGCGATTAATGTTACGTGTAAGATTCTAGAATGAATTATGTTTGCTAAGCAAGGTTCCACTATACTCGTACTCAAGAATTGAAACTTCTTTTCCTTCTCAAATCTCTCTGTTCAATTACCTATTTTTACAATATCAACTCCCATGATCACTGAGTGCTTCTGAAGGGGTGACTTTTGCCCACTGGAAAAATTGGTCAGTCACTGGTTTATACTTCTACGGTTCATTGTAACACAACAGTCCACCTTCAACATACTGCTACAACCACGAGAGCACATATTTCACATTCATTACACCATTTGCGCATATCTCACTCAGCTAATGTTGAATCTTGATGGAAGTTAAACCTCACAAGTGGAAAAAAAATGAATGATCAAATCCTTCTTGAACATGAAATGAAACAATTTTTAGTATGGCAAATGCTTCTCACATTAAGAGCAACTGCGCAAACTCAGTGCACTGTATGGTAAAGCCATATATATGCCTTGTATTCATAAACAGTGCTCACATATTTTAGGCATTGCCTCATATTTCTATCCACTCCCAGCTCAGAGACAATAATTGAGTGATTATTTGAGATAGACTTATCAAAATCAATAAGTGTATTAGGGACATCACATAAACATACTTGGCCTTGTTTCACTGTCTATAAAGAGTGAGGAAAAAGAATAACACAGAGATGTGGTCTCTTATTTTCATCATATCCCAATTATTTAGATAAGTATTATTTTCTGAATTAAATTTACTAAAAAAACAATTGCTATGAATCTTGAATTAATTACACTATGGAGCCAAATTTTGTCATCAGAATTTAGAGCAGGTGTTGATACAAATTTTTGACTGTGGAATAAATAGTGAAAACCAAGATTGTGCATCACAGATTTGTAAGATATTCATAAGATATTCGATATATTTGTAAGACATTTAAAAGTGCAAAAATTAGCTTATTACCTTATTTTACGGGATATTATGCAAAAATAGTTCTACTGGTCAGAATATTTCTTCTTGTTTGTAAAAGAGCTACTCTTGAACAACAAGTTAAGATTTTAACATCTAATATGTGTACTATCATTTTTCACAGAGATATTTTTAAGTGCAAATATAAATCGTTTCAATATGACTAAATAATACTACATAAAGGTTCAAACTACCACCTATCAAGTGAAAATATCCCTTCGAAAAATGGTAATATATCAGATGTTACAATCTTGTCTTGTAGTTCCAGAATAGTACTTCTATAAAAAAGAATAAATATTTTGATAAATTATACCATTTTTGCATTATATTCTTCTAGAAGAAGGGAAATAGCTATTTTTTGCACTTTCGTGAATAGATTAGAAATCTGTGATGTGCAATTTTTTTTCACGATGTATTCCACAGTAAAAAATCCACAATCGCAACCTGCTCTAATTTATTTGTTTGGTGATCTACCAGTTAATGTAGGTTTGCATGGACACATGTTCCAAATGGTACAGCCATCTCTCTCTCTTCCAACAAATTCAACCACCATCCTATTCTACAATAAGCCCCTCTTAAACTCTCTTTATAATTCCTTCATTCCATCCAACACCCCTAGCCTATTCCTTCCCCTTCCTTATTTGCCTAACATTCTCCCATCTATCTCACTCTTCACCATCCTATTGCCAATCAAATACTCTGCATTCATCTTTCCTTTATCCTTTTGATTTCTCCCAACAATCAGCTTTTCTCCTCCATCATAGTTCCTCATTTGTTTTCCTTTCTGTCCACTACACCTTCTCCATACCCACATTTCAAAAGCCTCCATTCTATGCCTATCATCGTCCTTCAATGACCATGTGTCCGTACCGTGCAAAACCACAATCTATACCTAAGTTTTGACAAGCCTTTTCTGAACATCCTTACACTTCATCCCTGTCATCTAATCCATCCTTATGACAGATCTTTGCCTGATGCAATTCTTCGTATTTGGTCTCAACTTCTTTGGCCATTTGGATTTAGAAACTTCCAAGATACGTAAACTGTTCCACCAGCTCAAGTATATGAACTCCTATTTTGATATTTAACTTGGCCTTTCTCTTTCTGGACTACTGCATAATCTTTGTAATGTTTCCATTTTTTCTATTCCCGTACATATCGCTATAACTTTGCAATGCACTCAGCAATGCTTGCAACTCCTTGGCTGACTGACAAACTAAAGATTAATCATCAGCAAACCTATGTGCAACCACGTTTAAATTCAGCCATCTACTTTTTAACGGTTGACATTGAAGGAGCAGAGTCCCTGTACGCTTTTGCTAACTTCAGATGAATTTTCTTAGGAGTTAATCTGTCCAAAACGAAGAATTTTATGACTGCACAAAGTTAAACTTTTTCCATTTTAATGAAGAAAACGAAAGACGTCTACTACAACAATATGGTCAAAAAAACTACCGAGAGAACAAGTTGAAACCTGTCTTACAAACTAATGACAGGTGCACCTCACCTAGACTTGAATCAAATTTTTGCTGATTGGAACGCCATCTCTGAGTTAGGACGAGAAATTTTCAACTTACCCTCGTAGAAGACCATGATATAATCAGAACCCTTGCCTCTTAAATACAGGCAAAGCTTATTTTTCATTGGATGAATTTTGTTCTTTGTGATTCTTTAAATATTTTTACATTTAAGGTTTGCCACTTTTGGAAAAAATAGTGACTATTTTTTATAAACAATATACAAATATAAGAAGAGACACTGTACAACTGGCATAGGTTGGAAAATGAGTTCCCTTCCACCCTCTTTGAACGACCCCTTAATTCAGATAGATGATGGATTACATTTGGCACCTGTATCATAAAAAGCTGCTTTACAGGACCAGTGATTTAAGATACTGCTCCCATTTGCTTAATCTTTTTCTGGATAACACTGACTATTTACTATAAAAAAAGAAGCTACTAGTCAAAGATCAATTAGAGCTTATGATGGATGGAAGGCAAATAGACAAGGACTATATTTAATTGCAAAATAAGCTTTGCTCTTCACAAACCTTTAATAAATTGGGACTGCCCATATGATGATTTGAATGTCAGTTTTATATGCTGATGACACTACTTTTGTGCAAAAATGCCAACATCTAGAAGATACAAAGGAACGATCTAGCGCTACCCAAAGACAGGCTAAGGAATGGTTTGATGTTAATAATTTACATTTAAATACTAACAAAACTCAGCATATTGTGAGGACTCTTAAATAAAAAAAAACCTGATATCGAAACTGGTAAAATACTAAGAATTTATATTGATACAAAACTTAACTGGGAGACTCACATCAGTCAGACCTGTAATAAACTGAGTAAAGCTGTTTATATGTTAAGAAAGCTCAGCTTTATCATCAAAACTAAGTATCATTTAACGTTTTACCATGCTTTCTTTCAATGTCATTTGAATTATGGTGTTGAGTCATGGATTCATTCCCCACATGCTGAACAAATCTTGCTACTGTAAAAGAGAGATATTCACTCTCTTGCTAATATACCACCACGATTCCTGCAAATCTTTTTTTATTAAGTATGGAATCATGACTGTATTTAGTTGATATATCTTTTAGGCTCTGACTCATGAGAAAGTCAATCTAGAAACTTACCAATTAAGTTCTAACATCCATAACTACTACGCAAGAGGTAAATTGAATCTAAATAGTACTTATTGTAGATTGTCATCAACCTACAACGCATTTCATAATATGAACATACGACTGTATAGCTATCTGCCTACTCATTTGAAATCAGATGGTATCCAGTTTCAAGAATAGGGTATACACCTGGTTACTTGCTCACCCACTTTACTCATTGGATGAATTCTTTTGTGACATTCTTCGTCACATTTAAGAACTTATGTTTATATGTTAAATAATACTTATTTTGATGACATTTAATATAGTTTTACCATTTTTCAAAATAGGTTAAGTATTATTATTATTGGGTGTGATTTGTCCATATTAAAAAGCATAAAAACTCCAACACCTTTGATTGCAGACCGCTCTTCACATCAAATCACATAATATTTTCAATCTAAAATACCGAGGTATTGCTGCATCTTAAGCTATCATGCCCAATCAAATACAATACCACATCAACACTCAACAACTCTCTGAATATTTTTCTTTCATGAAAATAACACATTTTCATACGAAGGAAGAGGCTATTTAAACATTAAAGTACTTACAATTTACCCTTGAACAGGACAAGGTACTTCATGTCCTGAAATTTTCCAGAGTTCCTTTAAGTTTCGCATACCTTTGTATTAATTTATCTGGATACTCATCAATATATTTGAGCATTTTTCTGAGGTTATTATGAACATCACTTTTACATTGCTGTAGAACTGACTCCCTGAAAATAGAGGCACAGGATACTTATAGATAATGTAGAGTATTTTGACTAAAATACCAGCTTAAATTTTTCCTCATTTTGGTGAAGGAATCCTCCCCTTTTAATATTCAAACAATGCCATCACCCACAAGTCTCCACGAAATTATTAATGAGCATCAATGCTGAACATCAGACCCAGGTGCGAGGGCAATTCGACTAGCAAGGTCCCCTTTTATTTTTTCATGAAAAATCAAATTTATTCTCAACTTCGCGTACATCGTTGGAAAGGTTGAGCATTTAGCTATTTTCCTACATAGTTGCCTTGAAGATCAATCACTTTTTGCATCCTTGTAAGCAGTTTTTTAATACCGGTGTTGTACTTTTCTCCCGCCGCGTTGCAAAGCCAACTGACAACTGCTTCTACGACATAAATTCATCGCCATTTCGTGGAAGTGTACAGTGAGAAGTGTATGGATATCAACAACGTATGGAGGTGGTGCATGGAGTTTTTTGATGGCCGGGAAAACGTCCACGATGAGCAGTGGTCGGGGCGGCCGAGTTTGCCGGAATCAACAGTGGCTCCAATTGACAAGATGGTGCGCAATAACCGAGGAATCGCCCTTCATCAGATAAAGGAAGGCCTTAATGAAGAGAAAGGATACTTCTCTGGGTAGAATATTGTGTCGGAGGTCCTTGGTTACAACAAGGTGTCTCCCCAAATGAGTGTGTTTGCATCATGACAATGCACATCCACACCAACATGCACGTGTCACATCAAATGACCACCCTACTCAATGAGTTTGGCTGGGATATCATCGACCACCTTCCTTACAGCCTGGACGTTGCCCCCAGCGACTACCAATTGTTTCCCACTCTCAAAAAACACCTTGGTGGACAGAAATTCAAGTCAGACAAGGAAGAGCAAGAAGCAGTCGTCAGTTGGATGAATTTGGTTTTTCATGAAAAAAAATAAGGGGACCTTACTTTTCAAATCACCCTTATAAATATATATGATATGAGTGAGAAAAATAGGATAATCATAATTCTCACCTATGTGATATATTCAGATGTACAGTGCTACATCAGTTAGTTTCGAGTTACTTTTTCTAAATATCTTATCTTCTTCATACATACTGCTCTACATTCCCATATAACCACAAGTAAGAAGGCACATGGTTCTCTTGCTGTTGTTTTTTTTTACTATTTCTTCAGTGGCTTTAATCCTGTTAGCTATTTTCTCACAATATATTTATGCAGCTTTGTCCTACAAATCTTCCCCATCAGTACTTTTACAGAAACAACAGAGCTATAGAAGATTTTTTGTCTTCACTTCATGGGGTTTGCTCCTCCAAAGCCTTCTCTACCCCCAGTGACCTATCACTTAAGGTCCAAATGATTACTTGGGCTCTCCCTGGTTATCTCAAAACTGCACCCACAATTTGGAGTCATTATTCCGCTCTTTGGCTTCTCATTGATAATACAAACCTCAACCCTAGAACCTCTGGTGCTCCCCATGTTTATATGAACTATAAAAACATAAAAAAAAACATTAAGAACAAGCTAATGATTTGCAATTACCATGCCCATTAGCTTTCCCAATGGAATATCATTGACTAACTGAAAACTTGGCTTACACCTTTGAGACGTAGTGAAGTCCTTGTTGTCATCAACTATTCATTCTCTACAAACTGCCGCAAAGATCTTGAAACTGACTGGGAAATTGTGTGGCACCAAGTTTCATTGTCACCTGATAATAAGAGTAGATGAAAGAAAATTTTTGTTGACTGTTTCTCTAGTTCCATACCAGTGATGTTGCCTTGACACTGTGTTTAAAACTATAATCAGAACAAATGATTCTTTTTGGTGATTTCAACTTATTTATTCGATGGAACTCTCCAACAGATGGCTATCCTCTCTAAGTATATGACGAATTATTCACTGAACATTTTGTTCATGCATTTCACCACCATTCCCAGCACCATCTCCAAGGCAACAATGGCAAAGTAGGACATCCTCATATCCTATGTCCCCTCGAGGTGATCATCCCTGGCCAAAATATCTTCAAATCTGACAACGAGTCTCTGAATGCTCTTTTCTGCTTTGGAGATTAATGGAAACACCGTGGGGGTTGCCCACTCCCCCACCTAAGTCCTACTACACCTGGTTAAAGGTTTGCTAGGAGATTGTTAACTGCTAAATAGATCACAAGCCCTGGAAAATGGTCACCTCTTTGTTCCTCAAAGATCCAGTGGATTCTGTCCTTAACAGTGCCGTAAAAGACAGTTTCAATTTAAAGATAAAAAAGAAAAATTTTCCCCCTGGTTTACCTTAGATACAATCCACATTCTTGGGGAACAAGAATTGCACTTGGTGCCTCTACAAAGCCTTCCCTAAGGAAAACACTTGGTCCACCTTCAGCAAATTATTCCCAATTTTCCATATATTAGTAAAGAATGAAAGACATATATCTTCAATGAAATTTTAAGACATTATATTAACCTGTGACCTACCAGCATATTCTTACTTTCAAAATAATTCATTACATTGTTTAGGAAATATTTTCACATTACCCAGTTTCCTGAAGATTTCTGGTGACTACAATACTTTCAACATGGTGGGGATGACTGATGATATAAATCACAGATTCAGATGTGATGTGGTGGAACTGTTCTACAATAACAGTTTGTTAAGTGGAAACATTTTTAACATCATTAAGTTGATATAGGCAAAAGTTTTCATCTCTGATATTGCTGACGAGGTATTAATGGAAAGCTTTGGACCTTGGAATAAGGAAAGGTGCCAACAATTTCATTATTACCATATTTGATCAAAGGTCTTATACCCAAAGATGACCCCTAGTCTAGTCCAAAAACTGGGGCTATCATTTTTTATTGAAGAGGACGACGCAAGGAATACCCAACTCTATCAACCTTACCCTACTCAACTACAATAGAAAGGCTTGAGAGAGCCTTGGTATTGCAGTTGCCTAATGACAAAAACACTTCTCTTGCTAGCAGCATTTCTCATAACAGGTAACAACTAACGAACTATAGGACAGAGTAAGAATTATAAGAGAATGGCAGTAAATTGAATGTTTAGGAATGTAATATTCTAACAGGAAGTGGGACAATGCTGATGTATTCACTTTCTATATTGTACCTAAGGTATGTATTTTATTATTTAAGTAAGCTGGAGGTATGGGAAACTTAAAAGGTTTGTCCCATCTAATGGTAGAAAATGCCAAGGAAGTGAAAGAAAAGTGAGCCCTCCTATTCTGCTTATATCCATCTTACTGCTCATTTTTCAACAATATCTATAGATCAAAATGCAACTTGACAAATTTTCAGTTTTGTTCCCTGTTCTTTATCTAATACATCCACATATGTCGATGAATAAATTGGTATGTGCTTCATGTAGGTCGAGAACATAAGGGGAGGACTGAGATGGAAATGAGGAGATATTAAGAAATTCACGCATCTATGTAGTTATATGCATGTCTAAGTATTATGGGGCGTTTCTGTCACTATCTATTTGGAAGATTCACACATCAGACAACCCACCTCTAGCTTTAACTGAGAAAACCTAGGGGCTGGAAACTGTCACAACAAAACTTTCTCCCCAATTCACAACGTCTTTCATCTTCATCTCCAGTCCTACACTCTACCAAACTCCTCTCAAACACATTCCTTCCCACTGTCATCAACCACAGCCTCACACGCACACACACCTAGCCCTTCTTTTACGTACCATCTGATCCTCTCCTGCTTCACAGCTCCTCCCTCCCATAAAAGTCACTTTGTATATTCTCCCCTTTAGTTTCCCACCACTCTCGTGAATTTCCTTGATTTTATGCAATGCTTACTGACAATTAGAACTTTGATGCCAATCTGCCATATTGCCTGTGCTCTGGGGTTTGGTTTATTGGAAACAAAAATACTGTATAATAATGCTTCCGATAATGCTGACCTTTTAGAAATCTTAAAATACTGACCAGTAAATAATGGTCTCCTTCACATGTTTTTGAAAGTACCAATCTTCATCCCATAGCACCGAATAGGAATAATCATGAGACAACTAAAATCTTAGACAAGAAATATGAAAGTATTATTATTAATATCACAAATTTCACTCATTTCTGCAACCATCACATATTATTATTCCATTATATTTTATTTAAACCATTCATGGGTATGTTGCTTAAGCTTTTTTAATAAAATTGGACCACTCCTTAAAAAAAAATTCCATTAGTTAACTAATGTTCTTCAGGTGACCATGAGGAATTAGAACAGGGCTCAGCATACTGCTGGAGAGTGTTCTTGTGCATAGCATTGCATTGCATAACAGCAGTCTGATTTACCTCCCACTCTATCACTATAGTGCACCGTCAATAAAAAAGTACTTGTTTAAAAAATTAATACAATAATCAAAATCATAATTTTCTGATGGCATACCTTTCATTCACCTCCATAGATTGATATTTCCGTATAAAAGACTGTATTAAACTTGCATTCGCTCTCAGAAAGTGACACTGCAGCTCTTTAGAATCATCTTCATCAAATAAATCTATTCTAAAAAGAAATTAATACTGCTTAAATATTTTACAAGGCAAATTAACAACATCTTAAAACAAAAAATCATTGAAAATACTGTTAATCCCACCAATTAAAAGCATGCGACACCCCTGAGAAACTTGTAACTGTTGAATCTACGAAAATAGGGCCAGAGGCAAAAATGTAATACAAAGAGGGAGATGGTTTTTGATTCTTGAAGAGATCAAATTTTTATTACTTATAAATGTTCTAATATGTTAAAATAGTTAGTTCAGATTACTATTTACACAGCTAATTTAATTGGTAATTTTTACATTACCTTCATTGCTAATTGTATTATGACAGTTTGCATTTTTTTGATTTATTTTCTTTATATTTATGTTATGCTATATGATGCAAAATACTACATGAATAGCCTCTTGAT
This sequence comes from Hetaerina americana, assembly GCF_022747635.1. Taxonomy (NCBI): domain Eukaryota; kingdom Metazoa; phylum Arthropoda; class Insecta; order Odonata; family Calopterygidae; genus Hetaerina; species Hetaerina americana. The sequence continues at coordinate 26,413,798 of NW_027287316.1, forward strand.
AAGACCCAATATGCATAGTTATGAAACCAGAAAAAGATATGCAAGCTTGCAAGCTAAATAAATCATATAGTGGAACCTTGCTTCATTAGCATATTTCATTTAAGGATTTTACTTGCACGGCAAAACACTAAGTGTAACAATTACTCCATATATATTGATTTTAAATATGATAAAGTGTCCCATAACAAATAATATATTTTTTAAAGTTTATTCAAAGAAATATATATATATATATATACCACGATTGTCCGGAAACACTCATACGAGCGGCACAATAATGGGCTGACACAACATAACACAAATAGAAAAGAATAGACACATATAAAAGATGTCTTTTATATGTGTCTATTCTTTTCTATTTATATATATATATATATATATATATATATATATATATATATATATATATATATATATATATATATATATATATATATATATATATCTATATATCTATATATACACACACACATATATATATATATATTTTTTAATGGTAATCTACCGGTTAAGGTAGGTTTTTGGATGGACACAACTACCAAACAAATATTTCATTACTCCTAACAAAACACAAAATCCATCATCCTACTCTATATCAGGTCCCTCTTCATCTCTGAGTATTTTCTTCCTACCTTCATCCCGTCCAACATCCCTATCCTGTTCCTTCCCTTTCCTCTTTTGCCCAACATTCTACCCTCTGTCACAGTCTTCAACATCCCACTGCCGGTCAACACCCCCTTCATCCACTTTTCCTGCCTCCATAGGATTGCTCCCAACAAACCCCTCTCTTCGCCCACCATACCAAGTACTTCCTCATTTGTTTTCTTCTCTGTCCATTTCACCTTCTCCATTCTTCTCCACACCCACATTTCAAAAGCCTCCAATCTACGTCTATCCTCCTGCTTCAATGACCACGTTTCCGCACCGTACATAGCTACGCTCCATATCAAAGTTTTTACGAGTCTTTTCTTAACATCCTTACTCAAAGTCCCTGTCATCAACTCCCTCCTCCTTGTGAAAGCCTCTTTGCCTAGCGCGATTCTTCTCCTTACGTCCCTAATACTTTGACCGTGTTGGTCCAAAACACTACCGAGATACGTAAACTGTTCTACCTGCTCTAGCTTTTGCCCTCCTATTTTAATGTTAAGCTTGGCCTTTTTCTTTCTAGAAAATCGCATAACCTTTGTTTTATTAATATTGATTCTCATCCCATACCTGTCGCACTGAATTTCCAATTCACTAAGCAATGCTTGCAGCCCCTTGGCTGACTGACAAACTAAAGCTTGGTCATCAGCAAACCTAACTGATTTTACGAATTCCCCGCCCACTTTCATTCCTACCTCCAGGTCTTCCTATGCCTCTTTGATCATTTCCTCTGCATACAGGTTGAACAGCAACGGTGACAATGGGCAACCCTGCCTTACACCCCTTCCTAACACTGCCCATCCTGACTCCCCGTTTCCCACCCGCACCTGAGCAGTCTGAGACATGTACAGGTTGCGGATTAGCCTCCTTTCCCTCCAATCTATTCCTATTTTCTGCAGAATACTCATTAGTTTTTCCCAATTCACTCTATCAAACGCTTTTTTGAAATCTACGAAACAGGCAAATACCTCCTGGTTGTATTCTATATTCCTCTCGATTAATTATCTCATTACTGCAATTGCAGCACGCGTACCTCTCCCCTTCCTAAACCCAAACTGATCATCCCCTAAGTAATCATGTGCCCTACTCTCTATCCTTTTGTTTATGATCCTGAGAACAACTTTAGCTGCGTGGGATATCAAACTAATTGTCCTATAGTCCTCACATGACGTGGCCTTTACCTTTTTCGGAATAGGAACTAAAACTGATCTCACAAAGTCTTCCGGCCAGATTCCCTCCTCATAAATACTACGGATCAGCCCATATAGCCTCTTCCTCCCACATTTTCCTAAGCATTTTAAAAGTTCCACAGGAATGTTATCTACCCCCACGGCCTTATTTAGTTTCATCTCCCTTAATGCCCTTTCTATCTCATTGTCTAGTATGCCTGGACCTAAGCTGTCTTCCTCCACGTCATTTTCTTTTTCAATGTCTAACTTTGTTGGTCTGAGTTCTTTACTATACAGTTCTTCTATATACTCCTTCCATCTCTCTTGGATCTTTCCTATATATATTTTTTAAGGTAATCTACCGGTTAAGGTGGTTTTTGGATGGACATAACTACCAAACAAATATTTTATTACTCCTAACAAAACACAAAATCCATCATCCTACTCTATATCAGGTCCCTCTTCATCTCTGAGTACCTTCTTCCTCTCTTCATCCCGTCCAACATCCCTATCCTGTTCCTTCCCCTTCCTCTTTTGCCCAACATTCTACCCTCTATCACAGTCTTCAACATCATATTTTATTTAGCATTGTGAGCCATCTTCATCTTTTATTTGGGAATGAACCAACCTGAAATAAGATTTCAATTAGCAGAAAATAAACCACATTTAGCCTGCTCATCTGCACTTTACACTATTTTGTCAGTCGAGGTGAATGATTTTTACACGCTGAAATTGTTGCATTGAAATGCACATTAGCGGATGACTCCATTAAAAGTTACTGTTGCAGCATCTCCCGCAGTTTCCGTGGAATTTGGCATAATTTTAATTTAAGGTCCAATTAGTTTAAAATTGTTATTGCCTATCAAAGCGTTTCCACAGGCCCATCAGTGCCTAAATTTCATGAATGGCATAATTTTTTCATACTTACTTTCGGTAAATTGAGTACAATTTTTTAAAAGGTAGATCGAGGCGTAATAATACTGCCTGTACCGTCTCTGGGTTGGCACTCATGCTCCAACAACACGTCTCCAGCTCATGGACAAGGTACTCTGAGGAAAGATTAGAAAATTTACAGTCTAAACTACACAGTCGCTGAATCCTATGCGAACAATGGGTGAGATTCATCAAAAGCAATAAATGCACAAGGGAGGCTTGATTTTAGGGAGTTTAATGTTGAAAAATATTACTTTTACAAAGTACAATCTGGTCCAGACTTTCCTTCTTCAAGAAAATTTATAGAAAGACCTTTACTTCCCTCAACTTCATCATTAGAATAAGGATTCACTCCAGTGGAAGAACCTAAAAACCCTGAGCACTCAAGTGTTGAATTCGCCATTCACATCTCAGTCTATGATTTAAATGTAATCTCATTCATCCTTTGTTATCATTTAGACTGAGTATCTGGTGGGTGTCAATGTCTTGTTTATTATACAAAACAGCTTCTTAGTTGATATTTCCTCAATGCAACTATACCATCCCACTAATATCCCCATTTTTTTTCTAAAAAAAGGAAAAACATTCAACCTAAGGCTGGTTTTTTGATCAATTCTAAAAGACATTCCAATATGAACTTTGTGCATTTTACAGGCCTGTGCTCTCTATCACCTTCATATAAAGTGCTTTCCAACTAGGTTAGATAAAAATATGCAGTATTTTAAGTTGTATTGAACGTGCAATTTTTCTATTTTCTGGTAAACATGAAAAGTTATCTCTCAAAAGCTGTCAACCTTCATGACAATATAGCATTCTTAGTAGTGATTTTTTGACTTAACACATGCAAACTTTCCTCTAAGAATTTTTATGAGTAATTTACAGTCTTGATCCCAAACACTCTACCATCACCTGAAAACCAAGAGACTCCTGTATTAGAGATGAAAAAAATATAATTGGAACTTTAAATGCAACTATGCCGTTTATATTTTCTAGTGGATTACAGTTATGAAAAATAGTCTTTCAAAAGTCGCAATACGTAATTTGATGCTGTTAATATTATTTGCTATCATTAATAGAGAGACAGAGACATGCAGTACAGAGAGACAAGTGGACATTTTTTGAGCACTTTAAACACCCAGCGTAAACATAAAAATTTCATTTTTTAGAAAGAAATCAAAGGGAAGCTCTATTTCTTGATATCATAGTCTCAAAAACCAGCACAGGCTATGATGTTTCAATTTACTAGAGAACAACCTCTACAGACCATGTTATTCCCTTTAACTTCCACCACCATATTTCTGTAAAACTGTCCTGATTTCATATTATGTTGATTGAGTTTCTAAATATTCCACTTTCTTAATGAAATATTACCAGAGAACTTAATATAATTAAAATGATTGCAGTGAAAAATGGATACAGTCAGGGCTTAATTGTAAGAATTCTTAATAAGAATCACTCTATCAGAGCAAGGAATCGAATATGTTCATCCCTAGGTAGTGAAGAAGAAAAATTTTGCTAGTATAAACTTCCATATTACGGACACATCTATGAACCAATCATGCCAACATCTATGCCAATCTATTCCCGAAAGAAAAATTAAGGATTGCATACAGCAACAGAAGCAACCCGTGAATGTTTTTGAATAGGACCAAGGACAAATGGAAAACATGGAAAAAAGTGACATTTACAAACTTAAATGTAAAGATTGCAACGCAGTCTACATATAGGACAAACGAGAATGTCATCCAATCCCATTTGCCAAGCACACATGGGAGATGGACCAAAAGACTGACTTTGTTCTGGACATACTTCACCTCGAGAAGAAGGGATACAAAATGGACATGCTGGAATGGTTTGAAATAAAAAGAGTGTATTACCACACATTTGGTTAACGAAAATATTTTTTTAAGATGCTCACTTCTGTTGGAAATTTTTTTGTCCATCAACAAAGTGTATTCATAAACTGTGTCTTCTACCCTCCCCCCTGTTCATAATCCTTTCCTTCCTACACATTGTCTCTTCCCCTCCCCCGTGAGCCAACTCATTGTATCAACCTACCCCCTCCCCCATTCGGCCTAACTGATAAATCCCCTTCCTGCCACAAATTCCCTTTCATAGTCCACCTCCCCTCCTAATGAAAATATATAAATTTCCTGGTCAAGTATGATTTTATACTTGATAATGTCGCCTATGCATCAAAACTGGTAGTGTTATAAAGTTTTTTGGGTGAAAAACTACCAAGTTTATTAATTCAGTGAATATGCACTCCTATTTTTGCAATTAGATTGATTCTTGAGGTTTATTAGAGTAGGCGTGCTTTAATCCCAGGCCTTTCTTTAAACACGGTTAATAATCATGTGGGTAATATGCTGGATTAAACATTAGTACTAGAAATACAAAAATAGTAAAAGTAACCCTTAACCCCAAGGTGCATGAAAATCACTCATCAGAGTAAGGGGGCCGGTTCCTTTCCCCGTGCCACCTAATGCCGCAAAGTGGTGAAACCTCGGTCATAGAGAGTATATTTATTAATTGGTTAATTGCT